>NC_082718.1:95173105-95823267 GCF_030144855.1 Hypanus sabinus
TGTTTCCTGAAGGAAAATTAAATTTAAAAATAATTATCTGATATTGTTATGAGTGGTAACAGTTTGCATTTTGATTAATATAGGTGAAAATAGTTCACTGTGAAAATGTAGGTGTTTAAATCTGTGTCAATCCAACACCTGGGAGCAATCTGTCTTTAAATTACCGAAGTATTTGCTTGCTATGTTTGAGTATGGTGTTCATTTTCCTAGTAAATTATAAGAAATTACATTCAAAACATTCTTAAAATATTCCTAGTAGTGTGCTTGCATACAAAAGCAACAGGTCAATTCCCCTCAAAAGCCTCAAACCTAAAGACTTCAGTCACACTGGGACCATGCACAGTTCTTTGTTTCCAGCACAGAGCTTTCTAAGATAATACACAAACCTATGGAATCCTGAGCTGTGCAGATTGGACATAAGGCACAGTGGTCTTTTATACAGCTTCCACTTTGTAGAAGAACTATGCCAAATTCAGAATCAGAATCACCATCATATGTCATGAAATCGGTTGACTTAGTGGCAGAAGTACAATGCAATACAGGATAATATAGAAAAAAACTGTGAGTTATAGTAATTATATGAACACTGCCTCACTACTTTTTATTTCTATTTTTTGGTGAAATAGTCAAATTAAATAAGCAGCATAAACAAAAGTAGTAATAAGTAGTGAGGTAGTATTCATAGGTTAAATGTCCATTCAGAAATCGTAGAAGAAGGGGAAGAAGCTGTTCCTGAATCGCTGAGTGTGTGCCTTCAGGCTTCTGTACCTCCTCCCTGATGATAACAGTGAGAAGGAGGCTAACCCTGGGTGGTGGGGGTCCTTAATGATGGACACCACCTTTTTGAGGCACCACTCCTTGAAGACACTATGAAGTCTAGAGCCCATGATGGAGTTGACTAATTTTACAATGCTTTGCAGCTTACTTTGATTCTGTGCAGTAGCCACCACCTTCCGACCAACACCCCACCCCTCATCCCAGACAGTGATGCGGCCATTTAGAATGCTCTTCACGGTACATCTGTAGAAGTTTGCAAGTGCGACATTACCAAATCTCCTCAAACTCTAATGAAATATAAACACTGTCTTGCCTTCGTTATAGCTGATCATGCTGGACTGCTCAGTGACACTTTCACTCTAGGTTCAAATCATCCAGTAAATGAACTACTGACCTCAGTCACCTTGCATGGGGATATCACAACTTTTCCCACAAGAAAGGAGCAGATGGAATTAGTCTTAGGAAATTTGGGAAAATGCCCAAAAGCAACTCATTCACCTATAATTATGAATACAATTTTCCAATGAAGTCCCGGAGACAGCACAGCAACACATCCCATCTCAACCTCACTTTCCTGGACCAATTCTTGTCTCCAATGCAACTTTGTTCATTCTCTATGATCACAGAGGTTTTCGCCATCATCACAACAATGTGTGGGCTAGTTAGTTCATTGGCCTTCTGAATTGGGTGCTTAAAGAATGGCGAACTGTTAGAATCTAGTGAGAGTTAGACCGTAAGACCATAAGACATAGGTGCAGAATTAGGCCATCTGGTCCATCGAGTCTGCTCCACCATTCAATCATGGCTGATTCTTTTTTCCATCTCCTGGTCCATCCCAGTTCCTGGCCTTTTCTCCATAACCTTTGATGCCATGTCCAATCAAGAACCCATCAATCTCTGCCTTAAATACACCCAATGACCTGGTCTCCACAGCTGCCTGTGGCAACAAATTCCACCAATTCATCACCCTTTGGCTGAAGAAATTTCTCTGCATCTCTGTTTTGAAAGGGTGCCCCTCTATTCTGAGGCTGTGCCCTCTTGTCCTAGACTCTGCCATCATGGGAAACATCCATTCCACATCTACTCTGTCTAGGCCCTTCAACGTTCAAAAGATTTCAGTGAGATCCCCCTCATCCATCTGAATTCCAGCGAGTACAGACCCAGAGCCATCAAATGTTCCTCGTATGATAACCCTTTCACTCCTGGAATCATGTTTGAGAACCTCCTCTGGGCCCTCTCCAGATGGGAATGCGGGGAGAATGACTAGTGTAGATTGGTATTTGATGGTTAGCATGTGCTTGATGGGCCAAAGGGCCAGCTTCCATTCTGTATGACTCTATAATAAATAAAATTGGAGAGGTGAAAAATGGAGCAGTGATGTGCTGTTGGTCCCTTTGCTATCTCAGACAGCAGGTAGCTCACTCACAGTACATCTATAAAGTGCAGGATACAGAACAAAGAAGCAAAACAAATAGTCCCTGATTTGTACAAAATCATGAGAGGCCCATATTGGAATGAGAAAGTCCTACTTTCCTCTCCAGGAATATCAAGCGGCACAGTAGCGTAGTGGTTAGCACAATGCTTTACTGTACCATTGACCCGGATTCAATTCCTGACGCTGCCTGTCTAAACGTTCTCCCCATGACCACGTGGTTTTCCTCCGAGTGCTCTGGTTTCCTCCCACAGTCCGTTGGGTAGGTTAATTAGTCATTGTAAATTGTCCGGTGATGAAGCTAGAGTTAAGTTGGGGGATTGCTGGACAGTGAGGCTCCAAGGGCTGGAAGGGCCTATTCTGCACTGCATCTCCATAAATAACTGGGATATATAATTATATATGATACATAACTAATGTGGAAGAGATGAAAAGGAATCGGGTGAATTGCTTTAACTCAGAGGGTGGTGAAGGTGTAGGAGTCATATGAGCTCTGCAGCATAGCAATTGGCCCATTCTCTGTATGAAAATGTTGACTTCCACTCCCCCCCCCAAGTCATTTTTAAATCTTTCCTCTCTCACTTCCTTTGCGTCAAAGCATTCCCTCCCCCCAAAGGCCCTTTTAAACCAATCCCCTCTCACTTATGGCATCTAGCTTTGGACCTTCCTAATCTAGGGAAAAGACTTTGCCTTTTCACCTGATCTCTGTCCTTTGTGGTTTTATAAACTTCCATAAGGTCACCCCTCAACCTTCTGCACTCCAGGGAAAACAGTCTCATTCTATCCAGCCTCTCCTTATAATGCATGCCATACAGTCTCAGCAACATGCTTGTAAATCTTTCCATACAACCCCCTCCAATTTAATGACATCGTCGTTACAGTAGAGTGGCCAGAACTATGCACAGTCCACCAAATGTGACCTTACCAATGTCTTCTTGTTGAGCTGTAATATGATGTCCCAAATCCTGTATTCCATTCTGATCAATGAAGGCAAGCATGTTAAATTGCATCCTTCATCACCCTGTGTCGCCACTTTCAAGGAACTACATATCTGTTGTCCCTTGGTTACGCCATTCCACAATACATCCTAGGGCCGGAACATCTACTGTGAAAGTCCTGCCCTAGTTTGACTTACCAAAATTCAATGCCCTGCAGTTAACTGAATTAAGCTTCATTTTCTACTCCTTGGCTCTCTGGATCAGTTTATCAATATCCCATTGTAATGCTAGATACCGTTCTTCACTGTCCACTATACCAGTAATTTTATTGTTGTCCCATAAACTTGCTAACCATGCCACCAAGAGTCTCATCCAAATTGTTAATATAAATTACATAATAACCTGAATGGAAATAGAGGCAGAAATTCATGAAGTATCTATAAAGTACAAGTTATAAAGTATTTATAAAGTACAAGTGGGCTTTGGACCAAGAAATGGGAAGTGAGATGAGATAATATAACTCCTTAAGGACCGGCAGAGGTCCAATGAGATGAATGGCTTTCTAGGAATTGCTTCAATAATTCTCTATTCTTATTCATGGCTATTAGGTTTTCTTTCTGTTGAATGACAGGGAATGGACAAAAATTAGGAATGATGATGAGGGTAAGTGGATCCTACATCACCAATAGAAGTTAAAATTCTTTTTCCATTTCTGAAACCTTCCTTCCCTTTCTCAATCTCTCTGTCTCCATCTCTGGAGACAAACCGTCAACCATCATCCTTTATGAACATAACGATTCCTGTGGTTATCTAAACTATACCAATTCCCACCCTACCTTCAGTATAAATGCTTTTTCCTTTTCTCAGTTCCTTCGTCTCCACCACACCTGTTCCCAGGATGTGGATTTCCATTCCAGGACGTCAGAGGTAAACTCCTTCCTCAAAGGACAGGGTTTCCCCTCCTCCACCATTGATGCTGCCCTCACCTGCATCTCCTCCACTTCCCAAACATCATGCTCATGCTATCTTCCAGCCACCTTAGAAGATCCTCTTGTACTTATCTACGACCCCATGAGCCCTGCATCCAACCCATCATTCTCCGCAATGCTCGTTATCTGCAAAAGGATCCTACCACCAAACATATCTTTATCTTCCCCCTTATCTCTACAGGGATTGCTCCCTCCTCACTAATCTCCCTCCCAGCACTTATGCCTGCAAGCGGCCAAAGTGCTACACCTGCCTAGTCCCCTCTTCCCTCGCCTCCATTCGGTCCTTCCAGGTGAGGCAGCACTTCACCTGCAAACCTGTTGAGGTTGACTGTTGTGTCTAGTGCTCCCGATGCAGCCTCCTCTGCATTGGTGAAACTTGTCATAAATTAGGGGACCACTTTGTCGAACACCTCTGCTCCGTCCACCAAATACAGAACCTCCCAGTGAACAAATATTTTAATTCCCATTCTGACATGTCAGTCCATGGCCTTGTTTTGTGCCACAATGAGGCCACCTTCAGGGTGGGTGCGGGGAGCAACACCTTATATTCCATCAGGGTAGCCTTCAACTTTCTGACATAAATATCAGTTTGTCCTTCAGGTATACCATTTTTCCATCCCCTTTCCTCTTCTTCTATTTCCCACTCTGGCCTCTTATCTCTTCGCAACTGCCTATTACATCCCCCGGTCCTTTCGTCCTTCTCTTTCTCCTCTGGTCCACTCTCTTCTCCCATCAGATTCCTTCCTCTCCAGCCCTTTACCTTTCCCACCCACCCGGCTTCACCTATCACCTTCTAGCTATCCTCCTCCTCCCCACCCCCCACTGTTTTATTCTGTCATCTTCCCTCTTCCTTTCCAGACCTTCAAAGTGCCTTGGCCAAATCGTTGACTGTTTATCCATTTCCATAGACACTGCCTGACCAGCTGAGTTCCTCCAGCATTTTGTGTGTGTTGCTTTGCATTCCAGCATCAGCAGACTTTCTCATGCTTCAAAGTTAAAATTGTCAACATTGACCATATCTGCAGCCTGGATTTATTGGTGTTAAAATGAAGGTGGGTGAAGTCAATGTATTTTTTGCTGCTTAGGTACATCCAGTGACCAAAATGTAGACTTGTGCATTTTTGGATTTGAATCCAGATCACAGAGCTAAATTATAAATGATGTTAACATGATCTAGCAGTGGGTATGACTTAATTTGTCCAATAATACAGCTGTTACTATAGTACTTCCGATCAATATACATTTTCACAATGCATAAATTTTATAATCTTGAATCATCTGCGAAGGAAACAATTATTTTATAATCGAAGTATTTTTGGGAGATAATGGAGTCCAAATAATTTTAAGAATAATTAAGAATTAGAATGTAATTACAATTTGAAAGCAGCTCAGAGCCTGATTTGGGTTAATAAGGTAGGACATTCAGTGAAAAATAATTCACTCTAATTAAGATGATTTTAGTCACACAATGGAAATTCAGTGGCGGTCCAATGGGATTGTGCTGGCCAACAGCACACAAGGAAAGAACTGTATGTCCATTGGGAGAAGTGTCTGATTCTACTTAGAAAGAGGTGGTACATTGAAAGTGCACGTACTTAAGGTCATATGTTACGTATTCAGGCAACAATAAATATATGAGTTCGGCAAGGGTTTCTTATAAAAAAACAACATGTTTATTAAACACAGAAAACAAACCTCCCAAAAGTAAACAAACACTACCGTAACCGGAAACAGCTGCTGTGCGGCAGCCCAAACAGTTCTTAAAGCGATATTGCAAAAACAATTCTTTAAAGTGGTATTGCCAAAAGTTCGATATGCTCACAGTCCATTTAAAAAAGGAGACTTTATAAGACGATTTAAATTCTCTTCCATGTTGCTTGGCTTCGATCTCCGACGTCGAACTTCCCATGAAGAATTTACGAAACAGAACGGCTTAAAGGCACTGACCTTTCCTTCCTCACTACCTTCAATCCTTTCTGGTAAAACCCAGGGATTAACACGAAGATAGTCAATGAAATCCTTCCAAATAAGGATCAAACAAAGGTCGAAACCTGTTTCACCATAGAAAGCGATTCTCCTCAATCTTTAACTCCCGAACTTCGATCTTCACTCTCCACTGTCTCGAACTAGCAGAATCATAAAGAACCTGCTGGCAAAGACCTTTTAAACTTTAGGCATTAAATAAAACTTCATCTTTCAACTAAACTGCGTCAGCACCTAAATCACGCAGTGGCATGAAGTCAACTTGGCAAATCCAACCACGAACTGCCCCTCCTCACAGGGTGGGGTCTACCTTTTATAACCTGTAAAAAAAACCTGTCACATGATATCTACTGGCGGGAACATGATGTCATTCCACCATCACAAGACCATTACCTCAAGTCCAGTATAGCTTTAACCCCAGTCACGTGACAAGGGTACCACTGTCATGTGTCACGTGTACGTAACACATAGACAAGAGCCCATCAACAATGCCAGGCCACATCTCCATAAAACTGAGAATTCGGTTCAGTGTTCGGCCCAGTGCTTGGGGTCCCGTTATTGGTAGGTATGAGGTTTGAGGCCTGGAGTTTGCTGATCAGCGGATCCTGTGGTCAATGCCAGGGATCGAATCAGAGGCCTGGAGGTCAAGGTCCATCGGCCAGAGGCCCGGGTCTGCAGATCTCTAAGAGCCCCCTGGGGCAGTCAAAGTCCCAATGCCTGCATGTCTAGTTTCGAATCCAGGTTCCGCTGGAGGCAGGAAGCCAAAGAAAATGGACTATCTTGTGGTTGGAGGACTACATATGTACATGGTTGGAAGGGAGGAACAGAGTTTGTTTTTTTTCCTGTTGTTGTTTGTTGCTTGTTGAGGTCAGTTTAGTTGTGTTCTGTGTTGCTCTGCCAAGCACTTTGGGCCACTATGTTTGTGCTGGAATGCGAGGTGACTCTTGTGGGCTGTCCCCAGCACACCCTAGGGTAGTTTGGTTGTTAACACAAACAGCACAATTCACATGTTTCAATGTAAATGTGATAAGTAAACTTGAATCTTGAATCTTCATGAAATGGCTTGGTCACCCAGCAGTTCAAAAAATTCACCAGCTCGAACAGCAAATGGCATGGCAGTGGGCAGCAGATAAGTGCAGGCTAGCAATTGCCATTGACCATGCCTCTTTTTCTGTGGTCTCTCCTTGAAAAGGACAAGTCACACCTGCCCGGTGCTCTTTTAGGTTTTTGTTTGCCCTAAAGTGCTGGTTTCCTAGTTACCAATGCCTGTTGAAGGTAGAATGACTGTAATGCCCCTGAAACACATCAGCAGTCACTGAACTTAAGTGTGAGTGAAACATAGTCCCATCCCTACCTAATTTTGGTAAGTTTCTCACCCTATATACACACAATGAACAGGCAACAGAGGTGCAGTTTCTTTCACCTTTTTGTGTTGGATCTGGCTCACTGATCACCACAGAGCCCTAAGATTTAGGAGCCGAAATGGGCCACTTGGCCCACTGAGTCTGAACATAGAAACATGAAAAACCTACAGCACAATACAGACCCTTTGGCCCACAACGTTGTGCCCAACATGTCCCAACTTTAGAAATTACTAGGGTTGCACTTAGTCCTCTATTTTTCTAAGCTCCATGTACCTATCGAAAAGTCTCTTAAAAGACCCTATCACATCCACCTCCACCACCGTTGCCAGCAGACCATTCCATGCACTCACCACCCTCTGAGTAAAAAACTTACCCCTGACATCTCCTCCGTACCTACTCCCAAGCACCTTAAACCTGTTCCCTCTTGTGGCAGACATTTCAGCCCTGGGCAAAAGCCTCTGACTATCCACACGATCAATGCCTCTCGTCATCTTATACACCTCTATCAGGTCACCTCTCATCCTCCGTCGCTCCAAGGAGAAAAGGCTGAGTTCATTCAACCTATTCTCATAAGGCATGCTCCCCAATCCAGGCAACAACCTTGTAAATCTCCTCTGCACCCTTTCTGTAGCTTCCACATCCATCCTGTAGTGAGGCGACCAGAACTGAGCACAGTTCTCCAAGTGGGGTCTGACCAGGGTCCTATATAGATGCAACATTACCTCTCGGCTCCAAAATTCAATTCCACGATTGATGAAGGCCAATGCACCGTACACCTTCTTAACCACAGAATCAACCTGCACAGCTGCTTTCAGCGTCCAATGGAATCAGACCCCAAGATCCCTCTGATCCTCGACACTGCCAAGAGTCTTACATTTAATACTATATTCTGTCATCATATTTGACCTATCAAAATGAACCACTTCACACTTATCTGGGTTGAACTCCATCTGCCACTTCTCAGCCCAGCTTTGCATCCAATCAATGTCCCACTGTAACCTCTGACAGCCCTCCACACTGTCCACAACACCCCCAACCTTTGTGTCATCAGCAAACTTACTAACCCATCCCTCCACTTCCTCATCCAGGTCAGTGATAAAAATTACGAAGAGTAAGGATCCCAGAACAGATCCCTGAGGCACCCCACTGGTGACCGACCTCCATGCAGAATATGATCCGTCTACAACCAACTCTTTGCCTTCTGTGGGCAAGCCAGTTCTGGATCCACAAAGCAAGGTCCCCTTGGATCCCATGTCTCCTTACATTCTCAATAAGTATGCTTCAACATTTCATTATAGCTGATCCAATTTTCCTCTCATCCCCAGGATCTCTTCATTCCCTGAACAATCAAAAATCCGTCAACCTCTATCTTAAATATACTTAACTACTTGACCTCCTCAGCGGCTACAAATTCACTCTTTGGCTAAAAAAAAATCCTCCTCATCTCCATTCTAAAAGGATGCTCCTCTATTCTGAGGCTGTGTCCTCTGGTCCTAGACTCTCCCAACATGGGAAACATCCTCTCCACATCCACTTTATTGAGGCCTTTCAGCATTCGATAGGTTTCAGTGTGGTCCCCACTCATTCTTCTGAATTCTAGTGATTACAAGCCCAGAACCATCCAACTCTCTTCAATTAATTGACAAACCATTCAATTTCTGATCCCCTTCCTCAGTGAAATTAATGGGATCTTCCATTCAGGCTTGGCATTGTACACAAACACAGTGATATCCATTAGAAACTCCCAGCTCTGCCACATCTGCAACTTCAGTTCAAATGGTTGACTATTTCTATTTGGCTCATTATTTCTCAACTATTTGTAATCAGCATTGTATATTGGCATTCTCTTTTATCACCTTTGCTTCAAAGCATCTTTGTTGGTATTTAAATACTCCTGATGTTTTACAGAATATTCAAACCAGGCTTTCTTACCCACTGCTAGTGAGAATTAATTGCTTAGAGTGTCTGTAAAACTAGCTGTGTATGCAGTTTTCACTAAGAGGAGCTGATTACGGCATACTGATTATCCTAGGGTTAAATCGGGGGTTGCTGGGCAGCATAGAAGGGCTAATTCCATGTTGAATATCAAGGAATAAAACAAAAAGAATTAATTAATAATGCAAATAGAGCTACGACTAAGTGAATGATTGGTGCTATGGTGTGCAATACAGTTTGAAGTAAATGGACCAGTATGCACAATCACTGTTGATCCCTACAATACAAATTTAATATTAGTTGTAATATATGGAGCTGGGGAATGGCATTCAGTCCTTGGCAGCAGATTGTAGATTAGTTCCTGTTTGTGATGTATACCAAAAGTCTGTTAATTTATTGTGGGGGAAAAAAAGTCATCTCCATCTTTATGTCAGAAAGGACTTTGTTTTGCCCAGAATCAGAATCAGGTTTATTATCACCAGCATGTGTTGTGAAATTTGTTAACTTAGCAGCAGCAGTTCAATGCAATACGTACTACAGAAGAAAACAAATAAATAAATTTATGTGTATGTATATTGAATAGATTAAAATTGTGCAAAAACGGAAATAATATATACTTTAAAAGTGAGGTAGTGTCCAAGGGTTCAATGTCCATTTCGGAATTGGGTGACAGAAGGAAGAAGCTGTTCCTGAATCTCTGAGTGTGTGCCTTCAGGCTTCTGTACCTCCTACCTGATGGTAACAGTGAGAAAAGGGCATGCCCTGGGTTCTGGGGGTCCTTAATAATGGACGCTGCCTTTCTGAGACACTGCTCCTTGAAGACATCCTGGGTACTTTGTAGGTTAGTACCAAGATGGAGCCAACTAAATTTACAACCTTCTGTAGCTTCTTTTGGACCTGTGCAGTAGCCCCCACCACCCCCAATACCAGACAGTGATGCAGCCTGTCAGAATGCAATCTACAGTACATCTGTAGAAGCTGTTGAGTGTTTTTATTGAATACCAAATCTCTTCAAATTCCTAATGAAGTATAGTCGCTGACTTGCCTTCATTATAGCTGCATTGACATGCTGGGACCAGGTTAGGTCGTCAGGCTGACACTCAGGAACTTGAGGTGCCTTCTGTAAAAATACTGACACAATCCCAGGGCACTATTGTGCCACCTTTCAACAGAAATGGAAAATAGCCTTCTTGTCGCTGAAAATGTGGAACAACAATTTTTCCACTTTAGCACTAGGTCACATGGATACATGGACGGCAAAAACTGAGGAGACAAAAATCACATGAACACACAAGATTACCCACTCTTTTGGTCAAAAATTCATATCCAACTATAGAGCATAAATCCCAAAACAGCAATACTTATTCATCAGCGGACCCTAAAATAAGAGACTTCAAAGAAATTGCACAAGCAAACAGAAATATGATCACCGTGCATTGATCCATGGACCCTGATTTAAAGGTCCAGATGTTAATCCATTTATCAAACACTTCCTGTTAAAAAAATTGATGAAAAAAATGCGGGTCAGAGCGATAGGGCTGGGAATGGTGTAGTTGGTATACAAGTAGATGCAGTGTGTAGTGAGACTGTGAGGAAGGACAGACAAATGACAGGGCAAAATTGAAGTCAGTGGTCTGAGTTAAAGCATAACATGGGGACAAATCGAAAAGGGTGATGAATACAGAACTGAAGGTTTTATATTTTAATGTAACAGTATGCAGAATAAGTTAGATGATCATGTAGTGCAGTTGTAGATTGGCAGGTATGATGTAGTGGGCGTCTGAGTCATGGCTGAAAGGAGATCATAGTTGGGAGCTTAACATCCAAGGATACACCTCGTATCGAAAGGACAGGCAGGTAGACAGAGAGGATGGGGTAGATCTGTTGGTAAAAAAAGAAATAAAATTCTTTGAAAGAGGTGACATAGGATCAGAAGGTGTAGAACTCTGGTGGATAGAATTAGAAATTGCAAGGGTAAAAAGGCTTTGATGGCAGTTATGTACAGGCCTCCAAACAGTTACCAGGATATGGGGTACAAATTACAATGGGAGAGAGAAACGGCATGTAAGAAGGGCAATGTTATAAATGGGATTTCAATATGCAGGTAGATTGGGAAAATCAGGTTGATGTTGGGTCCCAAAAGAGGGAACTTGTAGAGTGCCTATGAGATAACTTTTTAGAGCCAGATTTGTGTAATGAGCCTGATTTGATTAGTGAGCTTAAGGTAAAGGAAGTCTTGGGAGGCAGTGATCACAATGTGACAGAATTCACCCTTCAATTTGAGAAGGGGAAGCTAAATTCAGATGTATCAGTATTACAGTGGAGTAAAGGGGATCACAGGGGCATGAGAGAGGACCTGGCGAAAGTTGTTTTGAGGGGAGTCTAGCAGGAAAGATGACAGAAAAGCAATGGCTGGAATTCCTGGGAGCAATTCAGAAGGTGAAGGATAGGTACATCCCATAGATGAAGAAGTATTCTAAAGGGAGGATGAAGCAACCTTGGCTGCCAAGGCAAGTCAAAGAGAGCATAAAAGCACAAGAAAGGGCATTTAATACAGCAAAAGTTAGTGGGAGGTTAGAGGATTGGGAAGCTAAAAAAAAAAAGCCATAAGGATAGAAAAGATAAAATATGAAGATAAACTAACTAATAATATAAAAAAGTGTTGGCATGTGGCTAAGTGGTTAAGGTGCTGGTCTAGTGATCTGAAGGTTGCTAGTTCGAGCCTCAGCTAAGGCAGCATGTTGTGTCCCTGAGCAAGGCACTTAACCACACATTGCTCTGTGATGACACCGGTGCCAAGCTGTATCAGCCCTTGCCCTTCTCTTGGACAACATCAGTGGCGTGGAGAGGGGAGACTTCCAGCATGGGCAACTGTCAGTCTCCCATATAATCAGAGGAAAGATCAAGGGGTGGGGGAGGGGAAGCAGGGAGGGGATAGGCAGGAGAGGTGAAGAAGGAATCTAAGGGGAAAGCACTGTGGGTAGTAGAAGAAAGCAGAGTCATGAGAGCCCACCCCTTGATCTTTCCTCTGATTGGTTTTCCGCCCTCTCCCACCTTCTTTATAGGGCCCCTGCCCCCTTCTTCTTTAGTCCTGACGAAGCGTCTCAACCCGAAATGTTGACTGCTTCTTTCAACGGATGCTGCCCGACCTGCTGAGTTCATCCAGCTCTTTTGTACGTCTTGATTTGACCACAGCATATGCAGTGTACTTTGTGTTTACCCTCCACCTATCTTTGTATCATCCGCACCCTTTGCCACAAAGCCATCAATTCAATTATCTAAATCACTGACAAACTGTGAAGAGTTGCAGTTCTAATACTGACCCCTGAGGAACACCACTAGACACTGGCAGCCAACCAGAAGAGGCCCTTTTTATTCCCACTCGCTGCCTCTTGCCTGTCAGTCACTCCTTTATCCATGCCAGTATCTTTCCTGTAACATCATAGGATTTTATCTTGTTAAGCAGCCTCATGTGTGGCACCTTATCAAATGCCTTCTAAAAATCCAAGTCGATGACATCCATTGCCTCTCTTTTGTCCACCCTGCTTACTACTTCCTCGAAGAACTCTAACAGATTTGTCAAGCAAGATTTCCCTTTACAGAAACAATGCTTACATTGACTTACTTTATCATTAGACTCCAAGAACGCTGAAACCTCATCTTTAATAATAGACTCCAAATCCTTTCCCAACCACTGAGGTTAGGCTAACTGGCCTATAGTTTCCTTACTTTTGCCTTCCTCCCTTCTTAAAGAGTGGAGTGACATCTGCAAACTTCCTGTCCTCCAGGACCATGCCAGAATCACGTGATTCTTGAAAGATCACGACCAATGAATCCGTTACCTCTTCAGCATCCTCTCTCAGAACTCTGGGGTGTAGTCCATCTGGTCCAGGTGACTTATCCACCTTAAGACCTTTGAGTTTGCCTAGCACTAGCAGTTAGTTGAGTCGATTCTAAACTTAAGGAAGAATCTACTGAAAGATTTTGCATTTCTCTTGCTGAGCCATGGTGCTGGACCTCAGCAGTGCGTGGGCTTAGTGAACATCCATAAATGACTCAAGGCAGAAGTAATGTGCATTTGTGAAGAATCTTATAGTTCTGTTCTGTTGTTTTGGAGTATTGAACAGTAGGTAATCCTAGCTTGATCAGAGATCATTAGTTATCTATTATTAACATTTCTTTTATCCAATTTTGCCTACAGTATCAGATTAAACGCGTTCCAAGTTCTGGACACCAAGAGTATTCAAGGTTCTCCTTAAAGCCACTCCTACTTTGACTGCTTAGGTGGTATACCACAATCTGTGCGGATCAGAAAAAAAACAACCCCACATCTCTGACAAACAACCTCAAGGATGTGTGCTTAACCCACTGCTCTACTCTGTCTACACCCATGACTGTGTGGCTAGGTACAGCTGAAATGCCATCAAAAATCTGCTGATGATACAACCATTGTTGGCAGAATTTCAGATGGTGATGTACAGGAGCAAAATATATCTGCTAGATGAGTGGTGTCGCAGCGAACAACTCAACATTAGTAAGACTAAAGAACTGATTGCGGATTTCAGAAAGGTTAAGGTGAGGGAACACACACCAGTCCTCGCAGAGGGATCAGAAGTGGAAGGAGTGAGCAATTTCAAGTGCCTATGCGTCAATATCTCTGAGGATTTATCTTGAACCCAATATATTGATGCATCTACAAAGAAAGCACAATAGTGGCTCTATTTCATTAGGAGTTTGAGAAAATTTGGTATATTACCAAAAACACTCGCAAATTTCTACTGATGTACCGTGGCGAGCATTCTAACTGGCTGTATCACAGTCTGGAATGAGGAGGGAGCCATCACCCAGGCTGTGCCTTGTTCTCATTGCTACCATCAGGAAGGAGGTACAGAAGCGTGAAGACACACGCTCAACGATTCAGAAGCTTTTTCTCATCTGCCATCCAATTTCTGAATGGATTTCCTGTAATTCACAGTTTTTTTTTCTGTTATTATGTATTGCATTGTACTGCTGCCACAAAGTCAACAAATTTCACCGCATATGCCAGTGATATTAAACCCGACTCTGATTCTGACCTCCCACCCCAGCAACCAGATAAGACAAAGGGTTATGAAATATGTGAAGAATTTATTCTGCTGTAACTGCAGATGAAGCCCCCGGTTTCCTTGGCTGCGTAAGTCTGGGGAAAGCACTCTCTGGTCTCACATATTTCATAATCCTTTGTCTTATCTGGTTGCTGGGGTGGGAGGTCAGAATCAGAGTCGGGTTTAATATCACTGGCATATGTGGTGACTGAGACAGATCTCCCACCCCAAACCCCAGTTTGTGTAGACGCTGTGTAATTTGCTACCCTATTACAAATAGCGCCATGAAATAATAGACAGTATAATGCATACGATTAAAGGAATTATATTTATAAATCTTAACTTAAGGGTTAGTAGAGACGAACAAAAAGAAAAGGGCCCATTTTAATTAAACAGTCAAATGTGGACGAGTTGGAGCTCAACTTGAACTTCTCTGTCATTCATGCGCTGGGCTCTCAGTCTGTCTGTACACCCACATCACCTTCCAAACGTTGCTCATAATCCATCTCGAACAAATGGATCTCCCATCGGGTTGTATCCTATGACCGGTTCTCCCCAGCGCCTTCTCTCTTCATCTTCTGCCAAACCAAAAAAATCCCCAAGACCAACCTTAGTGTACTTCACTGAGAAAACCTCCCAGTAACTGGACGGCACACATTCCACGTCATCCCTTATCTTCAACAATAACCCAAACAGGCTGAAAACAGAACAGACTGCTCTTACAGAACTGTTAAATGACAGTGTAACTGTAAAGATGTGAACTAGGGCATTACTCACAGGAACTTAAGTTTGTTTGCTTCTGTATAGCTTTGTTAAATGTATGGACATGCATGTATGGTATATCTTTACTCATTATTAGGGTGGAGCAAGGGTGAGGACTGGCTACACTTCATACAAATGCATGAATTACATTAATACTAAAGCTTTCCTATTTCAATACACAATGTTGTTTCTCTGTCTTAATGTGAGACTGGAGCCACTGGGGCCACTACAATTTGTCAGTAGTCTGTCGAGTAAGAGTGTTTGTTAATCACACATGGATGTCCTGTGCGATACAAGTGCAGATGTTGTTAAGTAACCCTGCACATTTAGTTTGAATGTAAGAGGCAAAAGGTATATAAAATAGAGCAAGCAAAAGGCAGAGAAAATAAAAACAAAAAGCTGCATTTCAGACTCAGAAGTGGAAACAGGTAGCTCATGAATACTGTGACTTTTAGCCCTACTTAGGCAGAATGTGATCCAAATTTGACGGCACTGTCGATGAAAGATACTTATTAAGTGTTAAATAGGTGACCTGAAACTAACTGGTAAAACAAACAAACAATACGGTCGGCCCTCCTTATCCGCGGGGGACTGGTTCCGGGACTCCCCGCAGATACCAAAAAACACAGATACTCAAGTCCCTTATTTAACCTGACTCAGTGCGGGTGGGAGCTCAGAACTCGCTGCCCGCAGCTGCTGAATCCGCAGTGTTTCTTTTCCATTGACGGAAAACAATCACGATTGAAAATAAAGTGGAAATAATAAAGCAATGGGAAAGAGATGAAATGCCATCAGTCATTGGAAAAGTGTTAAGCTACAATTGGTCAATGATCAGAACAATTTTAAAGGATAAAGTGAGAATAATGGAGCATGTGAAAGGCTCTGCCCTGATGAAAGCTGCAATTATTACTAAGCAACACAGTAGTTTAATTATTGAAATACATACATTTAAGTGTTTTATACACATAGAAAGGTAAAATATATACTATATACTAAGACAAACGTTTGACTAACTGACGCTAAATAATACCAGATGTACCTGTTCCGACTTACGTACAAATCCGACTTAAAGACGGACTCAGGAATGGAACATGTCCGTAACCCGGGGACTGTGTGTACTTTAAATCATCTCTTGATTACTTATAATACCTAATACAATGTAAATGCTATGAAAATAGTTGTTATACTGTATTGTTTAGGGAATAGTGACAAGAAAAAAAAGTCTGTACATGCTCAAACAACAAGTGCTGGAGAGAGAACTTCCGGATTTTCCCAATCCGTGGTTGGTTGAATTCACATTTGTGGAACCCGCAGATAAGGAGGGTGGACTGTACTGCATATCCCTGCTATTCTAGATAGGTGATAAATATTGTATAATCTGCACCCTACAACAATAATTATCATACATATGATCATTGCCATCTCCTAATTTGGTATGGTTTCTTTCCTTTTAATTTTTGGTCAATTCAGATATACTTTCACATGTTTTTGTCATTGTTTATTAGATCAGGTATTGACAGTTAAGGCTTGGAAAATTAGGTATTTCTGTTATGAAGTCTTAATTGTATAATAATTAGCATCAAAACTGGTGGCAGCAATTATTTACGGGTAGTCATCAATTGCCACTCATATTTCCTAATCCTGTGTTTACAGCTCTGAAACTTCATTGCTACATGTAAATAATCAATTAATTATGATAAATTAAGAGCAGCAATCTTAAATTAAAATGTACTACCTAATAAAAATATTGTTTGACATGGAGTTTGATCAATGAAAATTGATGTGTTTTGTAACTTCAAAACATTAAACTAAATCGAAGGAAGACACGGGAGGTGGAAATGTGAGTCTAACTATGAGGCAAGCACATAACTCGTGGTAGTGTCATGATGTATGCATTTCACATATTTACACATGTAATTCGGAATGAACTAACAAGAATGCTTAATTAACCAATGCACATATATACAGTACAATATTGCTCAAATATTACTTAAATATTAAACGCAGGATTTCAGCAGCAATTCTCAATCACTATTGGTAAAAAGAAAGTAAAGAAGTTCTGCCTATTGAGCACAGCACGTGTTCAACTGCAATGTTTTATTACTTTGTATCATAGCACATAGAATACCACAATACAACACTGTACAAGCCCTTCGGCCCACAACGTTGCGGTGAACCTTTAACCTACTCTGGGATCAATTGAACCCTTCTCTTCACATAACCCTCCATTTTTCTTTCATCCATCTGCCCATCTTGAGAGTCTTTTAAATGACTCTAATAGGGCTACTGTATCTCTACCATCATCCCTGGCAGTGTGTTCCACGCATCTACCACTCTTTGTGTAGTAAAACAACTTCTGATTTCCTGCCTACACCATCTTCTCAATGTCGTAAAGGTATATATTTCCTTTGTATTTTTCCACCCTGGGAAAACATCTTGCCCATTCACTTGATCTCTGCCTCTTATCCTTTACAGGTCAGCAACAATTACCACTAAACTTAATCAGGAAAGTTTACGTCCAATTTAATATGGAAAAGTATAGAAAACTTTTCCAACAGAAAGGAAGTTTACTGAGCAATGGAACTTTTCACTAACTTTCTTACAAAATTTCTTAAGAATCAGTTTATTGTCTGAGTTGTTAAAAAATGAGACAACAAGCAAAATATTGCAAGATAGTGTGGAGACGTAATGGGTGGCAATGGGGAGAGTGAAAAAAGAAAGGGAAGAGTAGGGGAGGAAGGAATGAATGAAGGGAGGAGAAAGAGAAGGAAGAGTAGGGAAGGAAGGAAGGAAGGAATGAAGGAAAGGAGGAGAAAGAGAAGAAAAAGTAGGGAAGGAAGGAATGAATGAAGGGAGGAGAAAGAGAAGGAAGCAAAGAAATGTAGAAGACAATAAATGAATGAGGTAAATTTTTTAAATGAAATGACAATAAGCAAGGAATATTGTTTTTAATAAATTGCAAATTAAATTATACTAAGTAAATTCATTAAATTCCAGAGGCATTTGCAAATTGTCTTAGAACAAGCAGCAAAAGGTACTATTATCAATGAATCTCTAATTCAATTAGGCAAACCGAGAATAAGAATTAAATAACACAAAGATTTGACAACTTGAGAATAAACAGAAAACGACTGTGAAATGTGACTGGAGACAATTGACACAGTGGTGTAGATAGTAGAGCTGCTATCTCACAGGTCTCACAAGCCAGGTTCAATCCTGACCATTAGAGCTTACTGTGTGGTGTTCGCATGTTTTCCTTGTGAACCTATAACTTTCTTTTTGATGCTCCGGTTTTATCCCACATCCAAGACATATGGCAGGTTAATTGACCACGGTAAATTACTCCTAGTGCATAAGTGAGCTGCGTAGTTTGACGGGAGTTTGTATGAATCCAGGGAAATAAAACAGGATTTATTTATCAGATCATTTTCTATGCACTTAACCTCTCAATATTCCTCCGTAGTCTCCTTATAGCCTCTTCACAACTTATTTTCCTGTCTTTCTTTTATTGCCTTCAGACTGATGATTAATGGGCAATAAATATCACTCAAAGGACAACCGATCTCTTTCTGACTGTGAATCAGCACTTCAGAAAAAAAATCCTCCAAGGGGAAGAGAGTGGCCGTGTAACATCAGTGAGAACAAACTTACAATGTGATGAATTCACATTTCCATTTGTAAAACACATGTACTGCTGTATAAATTGGCTCCTGATTTAAGACCAAGAAATTTTAACTGATTGATCACCAAAGGGTTGCTATTCACAAAGTAATAGCAGATGGCATTGCAATTTAGATAGGATGAATAAAAGGACACATTGATTACTTAATGTTCGTTCTGGCATGTTATGGAGAAGTTACCCTCTGGACTTCACTTAATTTTCTCCTTTTCTGTTTGGCAATAATCATTGGTGTAGATCTAATGCAACAGCGAGATTACTTATCTCTGTGATCGAGCACAGCGGTGAGAAGGCTCAGAGCTGAGGTTCCGTGTTTAACCATTTCACATCACAGCGATCTTTGTGCCAGTTGAAGTAGCAGAAGTCGTTTAAGATGAACAATATTTACGAAGCACAAGGGGAGGGAGCAGAAAGCAAATCAATCCAGTGATTTGTACATTTGCCTCTCATATCTGGCCTCCCCAATGTGTAAAGCCACATTCATAAACATTTTGTTCCTCTAGCATTCTGTGTGTGTTCCACCACATACATGAAGTGTTAAATGTCAGACTATGATTGTCACCAAGAATAAAATGAATCCTAAACACAACCATCTTCAGCAGTACCATCTTCACCATGTTTCAACTAACCTGTTGCTAAACTGAACAAGGCACATCAAAATATATACCGCTGTTGTTGAGATTTGATACCTTGTCATAATAATAACTTGTGGAAAAGCTTGCTTGAAATTCTCTGTTAGGTACAGCCTCAGATAAATTTCTTAACAAGTTTCTCAAATGTGATTCTCCTTTCATAAATTCATGTTCCTTCTTTGTTCGCACTTCCTTTATTGAAGCATCAACCTGCATCAGATGAATTGACATGCTGGACACATTTTTCACTTTTTCTGAAATTGTGTGTTGGTTTGCTACTTACCAATTTGCGGAAGCCGTTGTAGAATAACTGATGTTTTGGAAGCTAACAATGATTGCATTCACTATCTCCACAGCCATCTCTTCACAGTTCTGGGATGTAAGTCATCAGGTCTTGGAGGATTATCATCTTTTAGAGCCGTTTTTCTACAAATCGCAAACAAGAGAAAACCTGCAGATGCTGGAAATCAAAGTAACACACACAAAATGCTGGAGGAACTCAGCAGGCCAGGCAGCATCTATGGAAAAGAATAACCAGCCATTGTTAAGATTTGTCCTCATGAAGGGTCTTAGCCTAAAACATTGACTGTTTACTCTTTTCTATAGATGCTGTCTGGCCTACTAAGTTCTTCCGACATCTTGTGTGTATTATTCTTCTCCAAATGCTGTTTTTTTTCCACTCTGCTCCATTCCACTATCTTCAGAATTTCAGTGTGGTTCTTTGCAGAAGATTGCTTAACATGTCTGTTTAGTTTCTCGGCCATTTCTTATTGTCTCCACTAGTGACCCACATTAATACTTACTAATCAAATGTATCAACAGAAACTTTTAAAGTTTGTTTCTCTTTGTTTGTGGTGACAATACTCTTGTATTTAACTTTCCCTGTTAATTTCACAATTTTTCAATTTTGCCTTATTCCGAAATGATCCATAAACTCATCCCTGTTCTTATCAGGTGTCTAAGATGATTAAAGGCATAGATAGAGTAGACAGCCAGCACCTTTTCCCCAGGGCAGCAAGGGCCAAACCCGGAGGACAGCCTTTCAAGGTGAGTGGAAGGAAGTTTAGGGGAGGTGTCAGAGGTAGGTATTTTAAAAGATTTTGGTAGGTGCCTGGAATGCACCGCTAATGGTGACGTGAAAAGCTGGTAACTAGGGACATGTAAGAGCATCTAAAGTAGGCTCGTGGATGAAAAACAAAGGGAGGGTAATGGGTTATATAGGAGGCAAGGGTTAGATTGATTGTGGAATTGTTTAAATGTCAGCAAAAAATTGTGAACCAAAAGGCCTGTTCAGTCTCGGTGTTGTGTGTTCTATTGCTCTCTTTGAAAACATTATTAGTTTTTCCCTTGATAATCCCTTTGATCTCTCTTGCTAGAGATGGCTAGGCCATTTTACCTTACCAGCTTTAGTGTCTTAAAGGGTTATAGTAAACTATATATTAATTTTTTTAGAAGTTAGCCATTCCTTGCATTTCCATCTACCTCAGCCATCTCCTACCTCACACCATCGTAGTTTGCTTTCTTTAGATTTACAATCATGTTTTCAACCTTCAGTCTTTGCACAAAAGTCTAACTCATTATAATAGAATACACGGCAGACCAACATAGATTCCAAACACATAAGCAGGATGCATGGCCAGGGAATCTCACATCCAATGCATCAGATCATAACACTGCAAACTGATGCACCAGAAGGTTAAGTCATCCACAGTCAGCTGGTAAGCTGGGTCCAAAGCTGGCTTGGTCCTAGTGTAGTGACAGAGAGGTGTTGTCTCCTGACTGGAGGTCTGTGATCGGTGGTGTTCTGCAAGGATCAGTGCAGGCTTTCTGCTGAGTGTAATATGCATTCATGATTTGGATGAAAATATTGATGCTCTGATTAGTAAGTCTGCAGGTGACATGAAAATTGGTGGAGTTGTGGACGGTGAGGATGCTTGTCAAAGGATGCAGCAGAACTTAGATCCATTGGACGTGTAGGTGGAGAAATGACAGATATAGGTTTATTTAATAAATGTGAAGTGATGCGTTTTTGGAGACCAAATGCAGGAGCAACACATACAGTAAATGGCAGGACTGACACAATTGTTAAAGCCACTGCCTCACAGTAACAGAGACCCCTGTGCAATCCTGGCCTCTGTCTCCATGAACACGTAGGTTTCCTTTAGCTGCGCTGCTCTCCTCACTCATGCCAAAGGTGTGCAGATTAGTTGGTTACTCGGTGACGGTCTCCAGGTCACAGCATCTGGCAACCCTGTGTTATCTTTCTCAGAGGTCAAAATCAGATCATCTATCAAGAGGGTGAAGCTACACAATGCATCAGAACCCAATGGTGCACTGAACAGCTGTGCCAACCAACTGCCTGACGTGTTGAAGAACATCTCCAATCTCTCACTGCAGTAGTCAGAGGTTCCACCTGCTTCAAAAGGGTATCAGCCATACTGGTGCCCAAGAAGGACAGGGTGAGCTGCCTCAATGACTATTGCCCAGTAGTACTCACGTTTATTGTGATGAAGTTCTTTGAGAGTTTGGATATCGTGAGAGTTAACTTCTGCCTGAGCAAAGAGCTAGACTCAAATGCTATCTATAACTTTGCTAATGACACAATTGTTGTTGGCAGAATCTCAGATGGGGATGAGGAGGTGTTCAAGAGTGAGATAGATAGACATACAAGAGTTGGTTGAGCGGTGTCACAACAATAACCTTGCACTCGATGTCACTAAGACCGAAGACCAAAGATCTGAGCAGGACAGGGCCTATATTGCCAGTGGCTGTCCAAGTCAGCTTGGCTATCAAGATCTTCACTGGACCTCCTCCTGACTGAAGCTGGTGACTTTCAGATAAACGGCAATTCACAACACACTACTCTTAGAAAGTTTAGCCTCTGCGATGTTCTACACAAATTAAATACTGAACTCCCTCACAATCTTTGACACTGCAGTTGAAGGTGACCAACACGACAAATAATGCTCACCAGCATTGGCCTTACAGATCAAAGTGCCTTAAAAGCCTTTTACAACAAAACTCTTGTCTGGTCCTTCATTCTCAGGCTGCTCTCCCTTTGTTCCCTGACTGACGCCCGGTCACTTGTCCCCGATACCTCATTAGATTCTGCTTTAAGCACACTCAGAGTTACATCCTGTATTAGTATGTGACCAGATGGCTGCCAGTAATGTGATCTGACCAGATGGCTACAGTATTAACATTTGACCAGATGGCTGTATCTACCTCAACTGATTAGCTCCTTTTGCCTCCACTTGTAAGCCTCCGTGTCCTGCAAAAGAGGAGCAAGTGTGTCATTGAATGTTGTCCTGTCTCTGAGCAAACTTTGAATAGAAGGCACATGCAGATATGAGCTTTGCTTCCTTCCTAGTTACATGTGTTGATGAGGTGAACTTGGAAGAATCCTTTTGGGTAGAGATTGTTTGTAGGGACGTGGTACACTACATAGAACAGAATCTGGGCAAGTGCTGCTAGTAGTCGGGTACCAGAATGAAACTTAGCATTAAGCAAAGTACTCAAATCATGTCAAGTTGATTCCACTGAAGACACTACAGTTATACAGTTCTCTTTTTGACTTGCGTCATAAATGTACCTTATGCTAAATGACAATTTTCTGGAGTACAATACCTGTATATTACTTGTTAACTTATTTGCAGAAATACTACTTTATGTTGGTGTTATTTGTATTGTGTTGTGCAACTTGGTCCAGAGGAATATTATTTCATTTGTCAGTATGAATGTTTAGTTGAATGACAATAAACTTGAATTTGAACTTAACTGCAGAAGTTAACACAATGGACTAAAGTTATTTTATTATTGCTGCCCAGATGGAGCAAATAGGTGATTATATGTACTGTGTGTAAGAGGTCATCACTACCTCACCACAATGTCCCCAGTGAGCTTAAATCTTGCACATTCACATTGCAATATTCGATTTTTCTTATAGCAATGGCTGATGTGATTGAAGCTGATCCTTCCACTTCAAGACTAATGTCAATAATCCTTGAAACCAACTCACGCTCAAAAATGTATTGTTAACATGTCTTTCTATTTTGGAATATGTCAATGATTCTTGGAATCAGTTTGTGCTCAAAAATATATTGTTGACATGTCTTTCTATCTTGGAATATGTCAATAAACCTTGGAACCTGATGCACCATCAATAACTCTCTCTGAGACGTGAAGGCGAGATATCGGCTTTTATTGATTGGAAGAAGGAACCAGCAGTGGTTGACCAACATACTACATCCTGGAGACAGAGAGGCCGGGCTCAGACCTCAATCACCTTTATACAGGGGTCTGTGGGAGGAGCCACAGGAGCAGTCAGCAGGGGGCGTGTCCAGACAGGTATATGTAGTTCTCCACATTCACCCCCCCCACTTTGTTTTAAAAGAAAGTCCCCATGTGGCGAAGTTTCTTACAAGTATATTTACAGGTTAAGTCTATCAGGTGGTCGAATCTGTTGCTGCGATCTACGTAGCTCCGGCTATGATTGCACAGGTGCCGGTGGTGATTGCACCGGAGACAGTGGTTGTTCTGGTTCCGGCCTAACTGGAGGTGTCAGCCCACTAGGTGTCAGTGATCCCTCATGCGAGTGCCTGGTATATGTGCGTACGAGACGCCCAGTATAGGAGTGTCATGAGGAGTCTGTGTAGGGCTTGGTGTGCGCGGTGTCACCTCGAGTACAGGGTTCATAGTTAACATGGAGTGTTTGGGGTAGTGGTCTGCTGTTCCTGCGGGCGCCAGGTCGTGGATGGAGACCGTGTCCTCCCGCCCATCAGGTAAGATCACATAGGCATACTGGGGGTTCACATGTAGAAGGTGAACCCTCTCGACCAGTGGGGAGTATTTATTACTCCTCACATGTTTCCAGAGCAGCACTGGCCCTGGGGACGTCAGCCAAACTGGTAGGATGGTCCCAGTGGCAGACTTCCTGGGAAAAGAGAATAGGCGGCCGGGTCTAAGGCGTCCACGGGACCAGCGGGGGATCGCGTGGCTGGACAGTGTCAGCGTTGTGCAGCGCAGCCTCCAGCATGTCGGCCATCTCGATCGCTGAGCATAAGGTAAGATCGGCATTTTCCAGCAGCCACTGACGCACATACACTGATCTGATTCCTGTAACA
Source organism: Hypanus sabinus (assembly GCF_030144855.1). NCBI lineage: Eukaryota > Metazoa > Chordata > Chondrichthyes > Myliobatiformes > Dasyatidae > Hypanus > Hypanus sabinus. The sequence continues at coordinate 95,197,804 of NC_082718.1, forward strand.
AATGTTACGCCCATGGCCCCCTCTTTTTTGAGAATCGCAAGATCACTATTGAGTCAGTTCAGGAGACCCAGGAAATGAGAGAAAGACATGCAGAATCCACAAAGAATTTAGAATGTGTCCTGGCCTCCGAAAAGGCAGAACCATTGATACCAGCTATTGTCTCATGGAGACGGAATTGTGTATTGAATCCTGTACGATGCATCGAAGCCCCCAGGCAATGAACCGAGGGGGAGGTTGGTGGAGGATTTGCATCATCCCAACCTGATTGACATCTGAGACCCCGTGAGTCAGGATAAAAGAGGGTCTGTGGGAACAGCCCCTCAGACGCACCAGAAGAAACGCTAGCGATCCCGTAATAGCAAAAGCCGGTGGGAAGGCCACGTGCGTTCGGTTCCATTTGCCCTGGAATCGGTGTGCCTTTACCACGGAAGAACGGTTTTTAGCTAACAACGGGGAAATCAACGCCCAACGACTCTCGAAGGATTGACATCATAAAAGGAATGGGCAAGTTAAACCTCCGTCTTTCTCTTCAACCAAAAAGCTGCAGCTTGAATGAACTTGAGTGACTTTTATATTTCCATCGGACAATACATTACCCCCTAGACAACGATAGAGCTATTCCTTATTGATTATTATTATACCCGCGCTTTTAGATTTAGTATTGATGACGTATATAATCTGTATGTTTGCATTGATATTATTTTTGTGTATTTTTATCAATAAATACTGTTAAAAATAGTACCATCAGACTTCAACGGACCTCTCTATCTTTGCTGGTAAATGACCCAGTTACGGGGTACGTAACACAAAGGCGACTCATACCAAGAGTTCCGCATGCTGTTCCACCATGAGAGTCTTGCAGTCACAAGTTCGGACGAGTGTCTGTAGGGCTCGGAGAAACTGGGCGCTCAATTCTCCAGGGCGCTGTCGTCGCGTAGCTAGGCGATGTCTTGCGTAGACGGTGTTCATCGGCCGCAGGTACTGTCTTTTGAGGGCGTCCAGTGCCCCTTCGTAGGTCGGCAGGCCTCTGATAAGTGAGTAAACTTTTGGGGTGACCCTCGAGAGGAGAATTCGGTGCATAACAGCGGGTTCAGTTGCACTAACCTCCTCCAAGTATGATTGGAAGCATGCAAGCCAGAGTTCAAAGGCAAGAGCTGCTTCAGGGTCTTGGGGGTCCAAATCCAATCTTCCCGGACGTAAAGCACTTTCCATGTTTTAAAACTTCCAGTCAATAAAATTGATGCACCATCAATAACTCTCTCTGAGACATAAAGGCGAGATATCAGCTTTTATTGACTGGAAGAAGGAACAAGCAGTGGTTGACTACCATACTACATCCTGGAGACAGAGAGGCCGGGCTCAGACCTCAATCGCCTTTATACAGGGGTCTGTGGGAGGAGCCACAGGAGCAGTCAGCGGGGGCATGTCCAGACAGGTATATGTAGTTCACCACAGAACCAGCTCATGCTCAAAAATATGTTGTTAATATGTCTTTCTATCTTGGAATAAGTTTCACAATGAATTTTAATACTTACTTCACACATTGCATCTCCCCTTTTCGTGGAAGAGGCTGTCTTTAGGTGGTGCTTGCCTCTCACAATTCTCTTGCACCCTGCCGAGTCATACAGCCTGGTTCGTGCTGGGTGCACACTGCAATCACGCTAATTAGCACAGCAGCACAAAGTCAGCCCTTTACCTGCATGGGACTTGGGCTGACCTTGCAATGAGATACCAATGATTATTTTGATGAATATCCTCTTAATTCCCTGCAGAATGCCTCCATGGAAGAGCAAACTAAGAATAAATTAGACTTAGTTTTTGGCAAAAATCATACTAATGAAACAATAGAATGAAAAAGAGAAAAACATAAAAGAGACAAGAAAGAAAAATAAAGGCATTTAAAAATCTCCAAAGCTGATTAAGTTCTGGAAAAAAAAAAGAAATATGCATTTTAAATTACATTTGCAGTACCAAGTACTTAAGTAGAAATTATGACTTATGACAACTATGTAACTATGAATATCATCTTTTTATTGTTAAAGTGCACTTGTGTATTCACCTTGGTAATGCTAAAATAGCTGCCTGTGCCTTTAACAGGAAACGGTGATGTGATTTTGCATGGGTGGAGTCGAAAAAAAAGTTGCCATGTTTTAGAAAGGATGACCTTCAAACACTTTTCCCAGGATTGAATTTTCGAGAGTAAAATTGTTGAGCGCTGGATTGCGTGATTAGAAGTTCCTTAATCAGCCTACCAGCGTGAGCAAGGAGAACTCATTTCACGGTCTAGCCGCCTATATGTGCTTGGAAATTACGCATTTATGTGCTTTTTTGTATACTTTGTTTTAGTTATTTTCATTCTGTATACATAACAAGGGTGTGGTCCAAAGTTAAACTGAGATTGTAATAGCGGCAACTGTTTTTTAAAAATTTGTTTTGAAGTTTTTATTTCGATACCCTCTTTCTGCAAAAAAAAATCTAAAATAGATAAAGGAATTTAAGACCCAAAAAGGTATTTGTTGTCCTGCGTGTGTATTTTCACCCAGGTTACAAAATTTGGTACCAGGTCTAGGGCAATTCCAAGAATGTTTAGAGGGGTTTTGATTTTTGTATGCAGTACTACTGTAAAAAAAAGATATGTGTCTGAATGGAGCAGGCTAATAATTTTATAGTCATAGAGTCATATAACATAGAAACAGTCTCCAGCCCATCAAGTATATTCCACTTCAGCTGTACTAATCCCACTTTCTAACACTTGACCTTTGGCCTGGTCAGCAAATGGGCAGCTTGCTTTGCAACTTACATGGATCTCAATGGCAAATTTATTGGTGAGGTGAAGGCAGTGACAAGTTTGTGGAAGAGCAGACTTGCTTGGGCAGCATCTTACAGATTTTCGTTATTTTACAACAAATGCACACACTGCAAAGTTGCTTTCATATTCTTGTTCTTGAGAATGCGGTTGGACATTTCTTTTTCATCTTGCAGCTTTTTCATCTCTTCTTTCTCTGACTGCTGACTTTTAAAGCAATTGTTATCTCGACATTTTGGTGTGCATCCCATCACGTACATTGCCTTGGTTCTTTCCACCCCCTAACTTAAAACGCACTTGCTTCTTCACCACCTCAGATCTGATGAATAGTCCTTAACCTGAAATTATTTCTCTCACCGTGACCTGCCGAGTGTGTTCAACCTTTTCTCTTTCTGTTCATGGTTGGACCTTTTTTAATAGAGACAGGCAAGTCCTATGTAAACTAACATTGACAAGCAATAAGTCTACCTCAGTGCAAAGGGTGTTGGCTAGTGTTAATATCCAGTGTGGAGTTTGTCTGAAATCAGCCCCATTTTTAGGTTTGTTGCATTCAATAGAAATAAGAAATGGGAAAGTTGGAGAGATGGAAAACACAACACCAATTTTTGATTAATTGCTTTGCACGGTTGTATAAAAATCAAGATTCTCACCAATTATTTTATATTAAGAGTAGCGAAAGTGGCTAAACCACTGTAATATGAATTGCTCAAAAAGACTACATGGTTCAACTTATTAAAAAACAAAGCAAGATTGGTGACATCATCCTGATTGGATGGAAACGGCAGCAGCAAGAGAAACCTTATACATGTCTCCCGTGATTAATAACATTACCAACCTCTCATCTCTTGTTGTCTATCGTCAATGATTTCCATCCATTAAATAATTACTTTTTACAGGAAATTAAACAATACCACTTGATGCAGAGGAAACATTTTTAGTGACATCATTACTCCTCAAGAAATTCATAATTTGAGCTTTATCATCACATCTCAATGATACAGTTTTCAAAATTATTTGAAGAGAAAATTAACACAAAAATCACAATAAATTCACCCCTCATGTATGTATTTATAGTATTGTTATACACAATGACCAACTACTCCTTAAACATCAGCAAAAGGATTGTCTTGAGATTGAATTATGAATATACTGTATATTGTGCTATCAAATATGTTTCACATTTTGATCCTCAAAGCAGCATATCTCACATTAAAACCAACTTTAACTAATAAAAAGCAGCTCATGCAAAATGCTGGAGGAACCCAGCAAGTCACGCAGCATCCACGGTTAAGAGTAAACAGTCGATGTTTCAGGAGAAGGGTGTCGGCCCGAAATGTTGACTGTTTACTCTTTTCCATTGATGCTGCCTGACCTGCTGAGTTCCTCCAGCATTTTGTGTGCGCTGCCTTGGATTTCCAGCATCGGCCGATTTTGTGTTCGTGGTTTATCGAATAATCCCTTTATTCATGTAATGAATGAGTTTTAGGAGGAGTGTGAAGTTTAACTTAGGAAACATCAAATGTTTATACCAATTTGCAAACAAGACATGTCTAAATTTTGTATGGTATAATTATGTTCCAATGGCTTTCAGTTATGTGTTTTTAAAATGTATATAAGTAATATATCTGAAAGCAGACTGGTATATTTACAATGTAAAAGGAAAAAGCCACAGGCAGCTTGAATGACAACTGCCTCAACCTTTCAGCTCTACTTCACTTAGACTCTCTGACTAACTCTGGCAGATTGCCAGTGAATTAAAAAAGAGATGAAGGCACATCAAAAGCCATCAGTGATAATGAAAATATATGTATATATAAAAATGAGTACATAAGCAAGATTGCCCTGTTGGTTTGCAACTTTTTCTCCATCCATTTTGTACAGACTTACAGAATGATGGTTTGTTCCTTAACCTTGGTGGCATCAAAAATATTTTACAGTGAAATCAGAACCTCAGCCAAGATTAGGATTTTACAGTTCATTTAAATGAATTATTAATAGTACTTTACAGTTCACTATAATGTAGCTATCTATTAATTCAAATATATTGAGATAAAATATGCAAAATGAAGGCTGGTGTTTTATTGAAAAGGATAAAATTATATACACACAGATCTGAAATGTTTCAATGTCCTTGCACAAGTACAAGACTGCAGTAAGTTCTGGGAAACTTTCCAAATAATCCTGAGCAAATTATTACCTTCCTTCAACACAACTGGAAGCTGAGAAGGAGTGAAATATATTTTAGTAACTGATGGCTTCCCTTATAATGCATCATATTTATGACATTTATACAATTGCAGGCTCTCTGGGGTCACAATTGGCCCTCTGCTGGTCAGGGTTGACCACAGATGTTGCATCCCAGCTGTCTACGTGGTACGCAAGCCTGAGCGTTACGATATAGAGAGGAAGCTATTACCCATGGAGCAGGCTCCCCCCTCCACGGAGCTGATGAATCCAAAAGAACAGCCAAGACCGAAGCGATGTTGCAGGAGTTACCCCACAGCATCGAACTCAATGTGGGACTGACTTAGGGACTCCAGTTCCGGATCTTTTGTTGGGGTTTACTCCCAAAGCCTTCCCCCATGAGTGAGTATAGCTGCAAGGTAGCTGAGATGTGAGTTCAGTGTTGTCCTTCTCCTAGGTGAGCTGACAAGCTCCATCTACCCGAAGCGACTGGTTTTAAGGCACCAGTAACCCGCCTTTGCCCATTCTCCTGTCAGTAGAAATGGTTCTGCCAGGCTTAGTGGCTCAGCCAGTTGTGAAAGCCAGGAGCTGGACTTGGTTTTCAGAGACTATTTGAAAGGCACACCATTGGGAGTATTTAATAGGGAGCATACCCCCACCACCATTCCTGGCTATAACAACCTTAAGGGACTGAGATAAGTTGGACATATTCATATATTTCAAGCAATATCAGCTCTATCCATGTACTTGTAGCTTGACACAATCATATCTTAATTGTGATGATTTAGGAATCTCACAAGCCAAGTGTGCAAATATAAAGGCAATTGCTCAAAAAGGAAGTTCCTGAACTTGGCTAAGTGATCAGAGTAATGGGTTAACTGAATGTCATTAAAATGGAAAAGGTAGGTGGATGGACGTGTAGACCAATCATATGGCAACCAGTTATTGAACAACCATGGCAAAGGAGATCAATTGTCATCTCAATCAGTAATGCAAATGCACTATTGAAAAACTTAAATGCATGGCAAAAACATGTGAAATGGGAGAATACAAGAAAATGGAAATGTATGCAATGACCCAACTGGGAGCATTTTACTCTTTCTACCTAGTCAACGATATTAAAACCTGTCATTTAGAATGCTTCAGATATTAGTCACAAAATCATGCACGCTGAATAATTTTGATTCCAGATAATTATTCTTCCTAAAATAACGTGTTCCCAAAGCAATGCAGGCTCCATTGCATTATAAAACATGGCTATGCCATTGGAATTTCAGATGCATATGATAAACAATTTCTGCCTTCTGAAGTTTTCTCCCCTTTGCAAACTTTCAGCCATTGAAGTCCATTTACTTACATATTCATTGACTGCAATAGGCAGTCCTCTGCAATGCTGTATATCTCCACATTTTCTCAATGCATCTGAGGTCAATCTGCATAATCATTATTTCTGAACTGTACAACAACAGAGATGTTGCCTCATATCAGCATGACTCAGGTGGAATTTCTGTTAACATTTGATAGATTGGATAGGGAGAGGTATTTCATTTGTGTGTGCAGGAGAGAGGTGGGGGAGAGAGTATGGGAGAGACAGAAGGAAGGGAGAAGAGAGGGGAAGAGAGAGAAGAGAGAGGGAGAGGAAGAGACAGAGAGAGGAAGAGAGAGATAGAGGAATAGAGAGGCAGAGGAAGAGAGGGAGAAGGGGAGAGAGGGGAAGAGAGGGGAGAGGTGGTGGGAGAGATGTGGGACAGAGAGAAAGAAGAGGGGGAGAGGAGAGAAGTGGGGGTTGAGAGGGGTGTGAGGGAGAGAGAAGAGATGAGATAAAGAGATACAGAGAGCAATAGAGAGATAGATAGACAGATAGAGAGGGGTGGGGGGAGAGGAGAAATAGTAGTTAGTTACTGCCTGTTACACTACTGGTGTTTAGTGCAGCAATGAAGGTCCTCCATCTCTACCTGTCCTTGGCCATCTTCTCTATTGTGCCCCAGTTGAGGATCAGAGTCTTCATTTCTGCCTCTACAGAATGGTGCAAAATTGTTTTTGGTCTTCGATGTTTTGTCCACCCTTCAGGCATCCAATGAAGTGCTGTCTTGATGATGGAGTCGGCCTCTCTTCTCATCATGTGCCCAATCCATCTCCAACACTTCCTCATGATGATTGAGGCCATGTTCTTTTGGTGACACTGAAGGAATAGGGCATAGTTGGAGATAGTTCTTGGCCTGAAAGTACATAGGCTCATGGTGTGGAATGATGACAGCTTGGCAAAGTCACTCTCAGTCATGTGCCGGCGTTCTGACAGAATGTGGACAGAACACAGTTCTGATACAGCTTCACCTTGGTATGGACATTGAACTTGGTGGATCCCATGCGTTGCTCATTGATGTGAGGACATTTCTAGCTTTGCTGAACCTGCACTGGATGTCCTTGGTCCCACCATCCTGCCGAATGATGCTGCCCAGGTAGGAGGATCTGCCAGTGCTAGGTAAGTCAATGCCATATGCCCCGACGGGAGGAGGAGACCTTATGTTGAGGGTCAGTCTTAGTCTTCCACTGGCTGACTGTGAATCCAACCTGTTCACCAAAGATACGTGGGCACAGAGTTTTTTTCTTGCATGTGCTGGAGTGTATGTGATAGTAATGCAAGGTCATCCACAAAGTCAAGGTCTTCCAAAATAGAGAATAGAGTCCACCTAATGCCTCTCTGCTTACCTTTCATCATTTGCCTCATAATATGTCAATTACCAGGTTAAGTAGTTTCACCGAAATCACACAGCCTTGCCTAACTCCTGTCTTCACTTCAAAGCTCAAGATGCAGTCCCCAACTGTGCAGATGAAAGTAGCATAGAAGCTGTGGATAGGCTGGACAAATTTGGAGTGGATCCCATATGATCTGAGAATCTTCCAGAGACTCTCCTTGTGGATGCTATCAAAAGTCTTTTCAAAGTCCATGAAATTCACGTGGAGTTGTATCTGCCACCCTGTGCACTGTTCTTCGACGTTAGGCAGAATGAAGATCAGGTCAACACAGCCTCAGCTTCCTCCTGAAGCCAGCTCGCTCTTTCATCAAGCACACAGCGCCAGCATTTGTAATCTGTTGGACAATGACTTTGGTGAGAGTCTTGCTGGACAAGAGTAATACCACACAGTTGTTGCAATCACTTAGCGCTCCTTTCTACGGGATCATAACAATAACACCTTTTATCCAGTTCTTAGATACTTGTCTCCGTTCCCAGATTATAGTAAGCACTGAAGTTGCAGGATGGCTGCTGCAACTCTTAAACCAGCATTGAAGAGTTTGGCTTTCAAATTGTCAAGTCCTGGAACTGTGCTGTTCTTTAGTGATTTAATCACAGCAACAATCTCTTCTTTCTTGGGTGGATCTGTGCTGATGTGGAGGCAGGTCCTCTGATGCCTCTTGTATGTTTGGTTCTTCATTTGGTGGTGGTCTACTCAGTAATTTCTCTGAAATAATCTGCCCATTGTGCTTCTCACTCTTACTCAGTTGTCAAAAACAAACTGTTCTTATCTCTCACGGGGCCACTGGATCTGACCTGGAACTTTCCACATACCTATTTTGAGATCTTGTATATGTAGCCCTCTCACTGCGGCTCGCAACAAAGTTGGCTCGTTAGCTAACTCTGACTCACAGCCACATGACTCAGCATTGCATACGGTATGTAACGATGAGAATGCCACCTTTAGGAAGGAACACACATCTAGGGGTGGTACGATTCGGGTTCAACCAAACAGGAAAGTTGAAAAGTTCCGATGAGGGAACAGAAGGTACGGTGGACACTGTGTAAATGCTGCCCCATGCAAAGTTATCATTCACCCAGAAATAAGAGACCTTACACTGACATAAAATTAAGGTGGAAGTATATTTACCGATGCTTCAACTTTAACAAACAGCCAATAGAAGAAGAAAAGAAAAGGGGTCCATTACAGTCAAACCAGTCTAAGTGTGCACATGAGCTCATTTCTGGAGTGGTCGGATATTTTGCTTTGATTACTCAAGTGCTGAACCCATGTTCTGCATGAAAGACACCAGCCACAGCTTGAATTACCCTTCTTGACGAAGGGTCTCAGCCCGAATTGTTGACTGCTCACTTCAACGGATGCTGCCCGACCTGCTGAGTTCACCCTTGAAGGCCATTTTGAATGAACTGGCTAACTCAGGAGTATTGACATTTGCTCCTTGGAACCATTCATCTGTACAAAGTCCTTCTTGCAACAGGGACTCTCCTTCAGGTGGGATTCTGTGAGCATCTTCCTTTGTGCTCCTCCTTCTCTTCTGACACCTCCCAACCAAAGACCCACAACCAGACTACTGTCCAGAAATCTGCTTCTGCCTTGTTCTCTCTCTATGGCATCCATAGTAAAGTACCTTAATTATGACACACTTCACTTTCCACAAAACACTGGCTTAAACGCAAAATAAGCTGCTTAATCAATCCTTATACAGCAGGCAAAGTCCAGACGAAGCCCCCAAAAATGCAGAAATAAAATACATCACAGCAGAGCAGTAGGAATACAATAAAACATGCTCTTAACTAGGGCATTACGTATATATTTCCCCAACCACCTTGAATGGCAGCTGCTTCAGCCTCCTCTGCAAGGCCTTCCATATATACTCTTATCATTTCTTACAAGTATCTTCACTTTGTTGTTAGCTTCAGTCTATGCTAGTTGAAGTTCCACCTTAATTCATGTTGACTTTGCGCTTTCTTCTTAATTTTCCATCTTTCTTCTAAGGCAATCCATGTTTCCTGCTGTATCCATTCTTTGTTCTTCTTTCCAGCTGTGTATCCTAAACAAGCCTTGCCACTCTCCTTAAAGACTGAGGCAAGCTGTTTCCACATTGTGTCCATCCTGTCTACTGACACATTCTCATTAAGCTCTTGCAAGGCTTGGAATGGTGAAGGCAGATCTCATGCAGGCTCCAACATCAAAACATCTTGGTACGTGTGTTCTGGTCCCAGTGCTTCTCAGCTTGAGTTCCATCGCTGCTACAACAAAGTGGTGATCACTTTGTGTATCTGTTCCCATCTTCACCTTTACATCCTTCAAGGATTGACTTCTCCTATGATTAATCATTAAATGGTCAATCTGGCTGTTGTCATGTCCAATGGGTGAGCACCATGTCAGCTTGTGGATTTCACGGTGTGGAAAGAGGGCCCCTCCTATGACCAGATTGTTCATAGCACATTATTCCACCTGGCTTTAACCATAGTTATTCATCATTCCACATCCATGCACGCCCATGACCCTAATGAAGTGTGAGCTGTGTTTAGTTCTCCCATGACAATGACCATGTTATAGCATGGTGTTAACTCTTCCTCCAAGTGCAGCTGTTTGTAGAAGATGTCCTATTCTTCAATGCTGCTATTGTTAGTTGGAGCCTAGCACTGGATCACAGTGGTGTTCACTTACTTCCCTTTCAGCCTGAATCTCACTGTTGATTGGTTTCCACTCCAGCAAGCACTTCTCAATGCCTTTCTTCAAAGTAACTGCTACACCATCATGATACTGACCACCTTCCCTTCTTGAGTACAACACTATTTCGCCAGTTGCTGCCTTTACTCTGACAAACCCTGCCCATCTGCTTTCACTGACACCCAGTATATGAAGGCAGTAATGGCACGTTACTTGCAGTTTTATTGTGCTAGCTTTCCAGTGGTTCATACATCCCAAAACAATTTTGGTCCTGGTCTTGGCAGTGTTCAGGGCTTCCTTCATCATGCCCTAGCTTCCACACAGTTTTCACTACTGTCAATCATGCAAATCCCAGGTGGAGATTCAGAAATACTGTTACACTCAGATATAGGACTCTTCATTGCTGTTTCCATAACAATTTTCTTTGACCAGTCAAGGTTGTTAGCCCTGAGCTGAACCCCAGAACCTGGATGACCGGTAGACCACTCTTAGTCTGACCTCTAACCTTTAACCTGTTTGGAATGGGTGACCCTACCAAGAGTCAAAGCACAAGGCCCTGACTCCAGCCAACAGAGCTCTCTGGGTCATTGAGGCACACAAGCCTCCAGTGACTGTGACAAGTTTGTGGTCCTCTTGGAGGAGCAGAGTAAATGGTCTGGGTTTAATTTCCTTTCAGCAGAACTCATTTCTCTTTTTAGAAAACCAGAGCATCAGTAAAAACCTCATCTTTTTAACAGCAACAACCTTTAAAGTTCTAAACCTTTATTACAGTCTTGTAAACATTAACTTTGAATGCAATGCATGATTGTGACAGAGCAGCACTTCCTTTTAGGGCCCATTTCTGGTGTATATTTGAGAGATACTTTGCCATGATGATGAATCCCCTCAAAAAGACATTCAGAATTTTTTGTTTCAATTGCAAAAAATAAAGAGAAATCATCTAAATGGTTATTTACTTGAACTCTGCATCATTCTCAGCAAGTATATGAAAATAATTTATGTAATAAAAAACTCAAGGACTATTCTTAACACGCAATACATGAATATCTGAAATGGATTTACATAATTCTGATTATTTGCATAGGCCTCACATTTACATAAATGAGTTTTGATGTTCAATTGAAGTGCGAAGCTACATTATGTCTTCATTTTCTTTAATGATTATACTGCAAAACATTTATCCTTTATATGACCAAAGGACACTGCCAGTCCATTTGATCTCCTTTGCCAGTGAGATAAATACTTCAAAATATTTACAAATATTAGCTTATCGGTGTAAATTAATCATTGTTTCCAATTTTAAATGATGGGATGATCGGTCTCATTAATTAATTATTATATCTTTTTTTCTGTAAAGAATACCAACATTTATTGATTGCTAAAGTGAAAATGGTCTTATTAGAGCTGTTTCATAAAAAGCTGCACATTATATTGTCCCTTCTGCTCAAGACTCTAAGCACAAGTGTATGCTAACAATATTCAGAAGAGGCTGTATTGTTGAACCGTCTTGAATACTGAATCAATGCTCTTGAAAACACAATCCAGGTCAGATAACTTATAGAAATCAATGTGATAAACAATGGCACCTTCAGTTTTGCAGATGTCAATTTTTATGTTGGAATCATAGGCCAATGTGATGCAAGCATTAAAAATTATTTTAAATGCATTTGAGCTTAAAAATACAGTTATTATTTACCTGTTCAGGTAACCTGGTTATTCCCAAGGGTTGTCAAATAATTTAAATGTCTGATTATTCTATTATATTAAATCAAGAACAGCATCCAAATAACTTCCACAAAATGAAAACACTGTTAATTGGAATTATCATTTTGAAATAATTTTATATGCTTGTGATATATTTCACAGAGAAAGAAAGCTGAAGTTAATAATTGCCTGTCAACCTTAACCAATTATCTTCAGTGCTGTCACTAAGAAATTCTGTTCTTTTACATGGTCATCAAATCGGAATAAAACACCCATCTGTCCCAAATGATTATGAAATGTTCCTCCTTTTCAACTCTCTATTGTACTCCATCCATCTGCTTTAATTAGTACTCAAATTCTGTCTCATGGCTAAATTAAACTGAAGGAACTTTAGAATTTGTTTTACTGAGTGCAGCTCACTCATTCTCACTGTTCAGGTGCTTAGCCTGTCATGAATTGTTGCTGTAATCAGAATGGGTCTGAAGAAGACCCACTCACAAAATGGCTGACAGACCATCAAAGCACTAGGCTCAGCTTTGGCATTTGTTAAAACCACCAAGTTTTCTCAGTGTCTCTGACAGAAGCAATCGAAGATCATGAAAATGATTTTTAAAATTAAATTGTTTTTGAAGTTTTCAGGAGAAAGGGACTGAACTGGTCCACAGGTTCATGTTCTAAATTGGAGCAAAGTGTGTTTTGACAGCACGAGAGAGGAGCTTGCAAAAGTTGACTGGAGTCAGTTGTTAGCAGACAAAGGGACCACAAGCAGGAGGCTGGCTTTCAAAGGGAATTAGGGAGAGTTCAAGATCTGCATGCTCCTGTTAGAGTGAGAGGTAAGGCTAGTAAGAGTAGGGAACCCTGGATAACAGGAAATATTGAGGGAGGAGTTATGGATCAGGTATAGCTATGTTCTAGCAAATCCCAGGAGGAGTATAGGGGATGTTATACCATGGTAGACGTGGACCTGTTTCCACATTGTATGATGCTATGACCCTTCAATTACATCAGATAAAACAACTAAAAGAAATTTAAATTTAAAACATTGAAACAAATATATCAAAAATCATTTTAATTCATTATTCTATTTTTTTCTGGAAACCATTAAACCCCAATTTAATCACATAGGGTTATGGATTGTGTACTGGGTCTGAGTCTCTGTGGGATCCACCACACATAGCCCTGTGATTTCCAGTGAGCTTATGTTATGCAATGGAGTATAATGACAGATTGTCAGCAAGAAGCAGTAAATTCAGGATGTTCACATTCATTTAAACACATGTGGAAGTCTAGGACTTGCTGGCATTTCTACAGGAAGCTGTGAGCATTTACCAGCACGTTCCAGCTATTGGGTTGGAGATCAATTAGGGTGCATCAAGAATGATGTGTGACCATTATTCCCAGTGAAGCAGAGAATCTCAGAAGGAGACCTGCAGAATGCAGAAAGAGTTCATGTTTAATGAAGGTCTTCCTGTGTCTCCACTTCCATGGATCCATGTATTTATTTATGTTTATAACACTGTTTATAACATTTATAACACTGGCTTATGTTTTGTTACCCACCAGTGCCCATTTCTCTTCTCATGACATCTTCCCGGGCAACTGTCGAAGATCCAGCAACAGCTTTTGCACTTCCCCATCCCAAACACTATTTCCAATGGAGGGCTGATTTACTTTGTCCTGCCGTTCCATGTACCATAATCACTTTCCACAATGCTGGTTGCTCAACATTGCAGTGGCCAAGCCACTTTGTGTAACCCCTCTATTCATTCCATGACCCTGCACTCAGAGCTGCCTGTCACTTTCATTGTCCGTTCACCAAAATGGGCCCAGGATGGAGGCTTTACCAAGTGGGAGAGATTTAGTTGTCTATGAGAGTTCGATACAATGGAAGATCTCACCAAAACCTTCGAAGTTCTTGCTGGATGCAGGAGGACCATCCCCCAAGCTGCACAATTATAACTCCTTATTCTAATCTCAGAATAAGGAGTTAGGTTTCCGATTTGTTGGGGGGGGGGCATAATTTATTCACTCCCAGGGTTCAATCCTTAAAATTCTTTACTGCAAAGAGTCACAAAGGAAGGATTATTGAGTTAATTCAAAACAAAAATTCAGTATATTTTTAGATGTTAAAGAAATCCAGGACTATGGGGAAGAGGGAGGAAAATGAAGCCATGGTAGAAGATCAGAAATGGTCTTGATGAAAGACGTAGTCAGCTCAATGGCCTGGTCAGCCCTCGAATTCATAAATTATGACATTCTTCCTCTATTCCAGTTCTAACCTCTCTGTCCTCAAGCTGGTTAGTTTAATTGGTTTGTTGTTGTCACATGTACCGAGTTTGTGGAAAAACTTAGTCTTGCATGCTGTCCATGATGAAAGATTCTTTCATTACAACAGTGTGTTGAGGGAAACAGTAACAGAATGCAGCAGGAAGTGCAGCTACTACAGAGAAAGTACGGTGCAGGCAGACACTAAGATGCAAGACCAGAACGAGGTAGAGTGTGAGGTTAAGAAACCAACATCGATAGTCTTGCAGCAGCAGGATAGAAGTTGTCCTTGAACCTTGCGGTATGTGGTTCAGGCTTTTGTAACTTCTGCCTGATGATAGTGGTGGGGGGGAGAGGGTTAAGAAGAGAATATTTGGGTATGTGGGGCCTTGGATTCCATAGGCTGCTTTAAGAAGTGTTAACAGAGTCCATGGAGGAAATCCTGGTTTCTATGAAGTAGCTCTCTGCAGTTCCTTGTGGTCAGTGATCAGCTCTTTCAACCCCGGCGATCTCAGCACCAGGGTGCCCTCTCACTCTTCCCTGAGTCAATGACAAAACTCTTTTACCTTGCTGACGTTGAGGGAAAGGTTGTTGCCATGATACCACACCAGTGGGCTCTCTATCCCTTCCCTGTACTCTACGTCATCGTTATTTGAGGTTCAGCTCCCTACAGTGGTGTCATCTGCAAGTTTTTTTTGATGGAGTCGGAGCAGAATTTGGCCATGCAGCTTAGAGTGCATACAGAGAGTGAGGGGGACTGAGGACCCAGCCCTGGGGGGCACCAGCGTTGAGGATAAATATGGTGGAGGTGTTACTGCCTATTCTTACTCCTTGTAGTCCCAAAGAGGCTCAGTATAATCTTGGGGAAGGGTGCTGATTTTTGAAGTGTTTAACCATTATTGATCTTATAATAGTCTTATAACATGGCATACAAAATGTTGTTGCCTTACTATTGTGTTCCTTTGGTCTTGTACATAGCCCTGTGAATTTCATACATTGAGTAAGCCAGGTGTGGCAACTAAAAGGAAGTGTGAAAGATATTTTCATACAGGTGTGAAATGTCTATTTCCACTCGTGTTAAACAACACCAGCAGTGAATGTGAAAACAATAGGAACCGATGTGTTATAAATGGTTACGTATGCACTGTTACTGGACAACACTGTCTGTTATCACATTTTTATTTACAAGAGATTGTTTGTTCCTTCCACAAATATGGAATTTATGTCATCATTTGGCAATTTAGTTTGAAAATCTGCTTTAATCTGAGGTGTGTTGGCTCATGGTAAAGTGTAAACTAGAGTCACAGAAGATGAGAATGCAGTCAACAACAGCAAGAAGTTGATTTGCCCGTAAATTCAGGAAACGTCTCTGCTCAGCGATCAAGCATAGCAGGGTAATAAAAATCACACAGAATTAAAAGCCCCAAGGTACTCCCCCACTATCCCCCCCCCCTCCCCACACCAACATCCTGGCTTTCGGGTCTCTTTGTGACAGACCCTAGGCAAAGAACAGGAGTGGTGAGTGAGAAACTGGATCATTTATTAGGTGGGTACGTGGGAAGATTAATCTAAATTAGGATGGAGATGTGAAAAGCTACAAAGTGAGATCAGGGGGGTGCACAGTGCTTGGATTTGCAGGGACTGATGCTCTGGAAGGTTGTGAGTCAAGCACTTGGTCTTGATGTTTGCTTATTATTGTAACACATTTGTTTTGCATGTCATCTTGACAGATCGTGATGACATGATTACAAAAGGAAACATGAATGCAGAACGCTGTGTTTCAGATACAGAGAAAGTGTGGTGCAGGTAGTCAAATAGGAATCAGGAGGCCAACAGCTCATCTTTTAGGGCTAGAGATGTCCGTTCTAGAGTTTGATAACCTCAGGATAGGGGCTGCCCTTGAATCTGGTGGCTTGTGCTCTTGGGCTTCTGCAAATTTTTCCCAGCAGAAGAGGAGAGAAGAGAGAACAACTGCGGTAGGAAGGAGTCGTTGATTACATTAGCAGCTTTCTCGAGGCAGAAGGGAGTCATTGGAGAAGAGGTTGGTTTGCATGCTGCTTGAGCTGCATTCACAACACTCTGATTTCTTATAGTCTGGGGTCGAGCAGTCTCCATACCAACCTATGATGCTTCAATATAGTGTTTTCTATGATGATTGTTGAATTGACTTTCCATGCTGATAAGCTGAATTTTCTTAGCCTTCTGAAGACGTAGAGGTATTGTTGTGCTTCCACGGCTGTAGCAACTAATTAATTGGACCAAAACTAATTGCTGGTGACTCCTACACCAAAGGAACTTGAAGCTCTCAACTACCTCAGGGGCCATGTACTCCACTCTGCTTTCTGAAGTCAATAGCCGGCTCCTTCGCTTTGTTGACATTGGGAGGAAGGTTGAAGCAGGAGGTTCCCTTCAGGTTCTTTCAAGCCTTGTGTTCTCTCTGTTACAGCCAGTGTCTCGAGCTTCCTCGTGTTCAGCCTGTGATAGTGTCGGCTAATCAGAAAAGAAATATCATAAATCAGGGGTGCCTAATGCCCACTTCAGACCTACATAAAGTACCTCATAAACACTATAGTTTCTGCTCACAAAATGTTGAAGGAACTCAATGTGTCAGGCAGCATCTATGAAGGGGAACTGCCCACAATATCAGCTGTTTATTCCCTCCCTCCATAGATGCTGCTTGACACACTGAGTTCCTCCAGCATTTTGTTTGTGTTGCATAAAGCACACTATTCCTCCTTCCTTCTGCAGTATGGCAGTGGAGCAGTGGAAATGTATGCATTTTCTGTCGTGCTCGAATGTCATGGTCATTCACATCTGTGTTGCCTAGGTAGTGAGTTGAAGGGATCTAATTATCATCTCTCCATACACTATGACTTGTGACTGCATTCAAACTAACGCAAATCAAAAGATTCAGACAACGAGATTCAAATCAGGGCCATGGGATTGCAGAAGCCTCTGAAACAAGTGCTTTTGAAGCTCTCCTTCATTCCATTTCAACAGTATATTCTAGAACGTAGAGCAGCCCGAA
The DNA here is from genome assembly GCF_030144855.1 of Hypanus sabinus. Lineage (NCBI taxonomy): Eukaryota > Metazoa > Chordata > Chondrichthyes > Myliobatiformes > Dasyatidae > Hypanus > Hypanus sabinus. The sequence goes on from NC_082718.1 coordinate 95,215,224, forward strand.
TAGGGAGTGAGTTCAATCCATCTGTTTTCTCTCAATAATATTTTCTTTTCAAACACTGCTAACTTTTAAGATCTTCATGCACTTTAGGGCAATGAAATGTCAAGACCAGATAGGATAATATAGTTGCTTTCAAAGATATCACTGGGCTACCAAGTGTTATTATTAGACTAACTTGCAGTTTCAAAGTATTTTCTAATTATAATTATTATCAATTAGCCATAAATATGACAGCAGTGTGTGGGTAAAGACTTGTAATAACACACCAAATTCAGTACATTTTAAAACCTTTGGCTTCATGTGCGGAAATAAATTAAGGCTATATAACGTCAATACAGCAATGTTGTCTTATCAGTGTTTAACTGTGAATGTTCATTAATTCTAATATCAGAGCAGCTGTCCCAGTGTCAGGGGTTTGCCACTTTTTGCACACAGAGTAAGATTCTTAACAAGCTACCTCAGTTTGCCTGGGTGATGAATGCAGATGTTCAACTGATGAGGTGTTGCAATTAGCAGGAACTGGTTTTGTATTTAATAGTGTGCCATGCAATCAGCCATAACAATCCTGTGCCATCTGGTGTGCTGTTTTCCTCCCATTATCACTTACAGATGGTAGCTCCTTGAGAACCCGATCATGGTTGGATGAACATTAAATATCTCTGGGTTGGTTGGTACAATGCAGAATATTTGATGCAAAACCAGTTTAGGATCACCAGGGCAGCCTCCTGAACTGCAGAAACCGCCCACTGTGTTCTACAAGGCGGATCTGCAACAACTTGAATAACGCAAATACATTGGATTAAATCTTACTGGTGAATGCTGGCAATTCCGTGTTGAACTTTTACCTTGTTAAATGCCGACAAGTTCAGCACTTTGGCACACTTGCAACCAACTACAGGAATCCTGAACTTGTTGGCCGATTTCGGTTGGCAGATCTGTAACTACTCCCTAACATAGAAGCTGCACGCAGCCCCTCTGCGGCGCATCAAATTATTAAGCTAGTGTCTCTGCTCACAGATCCCATGCCAGGTTAGCTATAGCTCAGGAACTGTGGACGCATTCATTTGAAAGAATGTTTAATGGCTGCTAGAAAAAGAAAGCTACTGATAAGGTAGGTCCAACTTTTTAAACTAATTTTCTTTGCAGTGATGTTTTAAGTATTTAGTGTTCTTAAGTACTTTACAGAAATAGCAATTCTATCTTTAAAGGAAAGTTTTTTTTTCATTTTTAGTTATTTTAAAAAATATTTTGCAACGCAACGTATCACAGACATTCAGAATTATTCCGTAAGAGAGCCACATGCTTGCTTTCTGTTTTCTCAGCAGTTTCAGGATCAAGCCTTGTTCTGGCAAACCCTCATGACCCAATTACAAGTTCTTAACGCTGCTGAGAACCTGGAGGATTAGGTCCAGGATACGCTTGACCAGCGAGGACCAAAGAAGGTCAATACAGCAAATGTATCAACCGAGCCGCTGATCTTCCTTAGTTGAAACATATTGGAAATGCTCCAACTCGGAAGATTAAGTTCCCCCATGTGTCGTTAGAGCAGACGGTAATTTTCCTAAGAGAACAGCAAATTTTGGACACAGTTTCTCTAGTAGCAGGAGGTCTCCTGTTCCAAACAAACTTACAGCAATGAAGAGTGTTTTCAGGGGTTCCTATCATAACTGGAGTGAGCACTTTGCACAAAGCAAGAGCCCTAAAATCAGAACATGGCTGCCATTATGTTCCCATAGAATTCTTTAATAGTAATGACTAAACTGATGTTGCACTACGTGTTGGCAAACACAGGATGTAATAGGAAACAGTGCTGAAGAGATTAACACTGGAGGTCAAAGAGGCAATGGATGCTCTCTTGACTGGCCAACAATTCATAGGAGCTTTTACATATAATCCATCAATGTGCAATCAGTGTCAATGCTGTTGCTCAGCAGTACATTTCAAATGGTTGTGTCATCCTGTTATAGGAGTACAGTACTCTCCAGTGATAAAAATTACAGCAGTAGGGAGGGATGAGTGGACATTGGAGTCACATAGAGAGAGATCCCTGTGGAAAGTAGAGAGCGGGGAGGAGGGAAAATGCCATGTACTATTCAGCTAGGTTTTCTAACATTCCGTAAAAAACTACAACAAAGTCAGAGTGGATCAAATTATGGCACATTTCATTATTGACTTGCAAGGGAAGTGTACCTCCACACATTAACTTCTGGAAGATACCTTCAATCTTATAGCTCAAACAAATCACTTTTATACTTTCTACAGAGATCAGTAATTAGGTTGTTCTATCCCATAATGGCATTCCTCCATTATTCTGTACCTGTCTCTGGTTCTTGGCATCTATTCTTCAATCAGTCCATTTGTCTTTAGAGACTTCTCCCCCAAACCACTCATGACAGCCATGTCCTATTTTTCTTTGTTGTCAAAACATCCTCCCAGATACGCACACAAACACACACACACACACGCACCACCGTGCCTGCCCCCCCCCCCATTCAAACCAATAAACCAGCAAACGAACAAAGCACTATGGGATCTCACAGCTTCCATTTTGTCACATTACATTTTACAAAAGTTACAAATTTATAAAAGCTTCAGTGTTTCAGATATATTTCTACAGAAGTTATGTTTTGTTATGGGATCTTGTTGAAGATAGTGGAAGTTATGGAGAACTTCCTCCTCACCTGGTTTGTCCTATCACCTGCCAGCTTCCCCTCCCCCTACATGTCTGATTTATTCTGGCTTCTTCCCCCTTCCTTTCCACTCCTGATGAAGGACTTTGGCCTGAAATGCTAACTCTTTATTCCTCTCCACAGATGCTGCCTGACCTGCTGAGTTGCTCCAGTATTCTGTGTGTGTTGCTCTGAATTTCCAGCATCTGCAAAATCTCTTGCGTATATAAATTACAAAATATCTCTCACACTCAATCATAATAATGCAGTGGAATCCAGTTAACTAGGTTGGCAATTTATTGGGCAGCTGATTATTCAGAACTTAAAGAACAAAAACTAATTGAGAAAATTGCTCGGATTTCCTTCATTTATTTGGGGTACTATGCCATTTAATTTGGGCAGGAAACTGTTGCTGAACAGTTTCTAACTAACGTCAGTTGTGTGCACTTGTGTGACCATTAGACACTACATTGTGCTTCAAACGAACAGTTTTTTAAATAACGTCAGTCGCATGTGTTTGTTGAAAAAGCAGTGATTTTTGTCACTTATAGTTGGCAAGCAATAAGCATGAAATCAGACTGTTTTGCTTACTGCAGTTACAAGCATTCAGGCTTGGAGCTGCCAGAAACGGCCAGAAGTGAAAATGAGATGATGTCACTACTTTGACAAGTTAGGAACTATGAAGAATTTGAAGGTATTGACAAACCTCTGGAATGTTATAATGAAAATGAAGATTTGGAGGATGCAATTGTATAAAGACAGTCAAGGTGTCTGCGTTGATTTTGTTTATTTACAGTCAATCAAAACATCAGCATACACTGGATGAATTCCTCCATTGATAACTATTGGGAACTAATACACAGTTTAATAATATTGGCAGTATGTTAATTTGTTCTGTATTTTATTTAAATACATAGTTTGCTACTCAATTTGTATTTTTATACATTTTTATCTATTTCCATGGAACTTTAGAAAATCGAGGCAACTGCTTAATTGGGTCACAATAGACCGGTCTCAATGTGTCCCAATTAAATGCAATCCACTGTAATGTGTGTCATTTCCCTCTCCCCATCCCACCCCCCAGCCATTCTCTGATTGTAAAACAAATCCCAAGTGCTAGAACTATTGAAATTTGCAATTAAATCTAGAGTTCTTAGATTTCTAACATGAAAATACACATGAGGAACAGACAAATGTCAGAATGATCAACTCTTCTGTGTTATCAGAGTAAATAGGGTCAGTGAATGCAAATACCTAATAAAGTTGATTATTTGAAATTCTTCAAACATCTGCCGAAAGAACTGATGAGTCTGCTGACAAGCACAAACAAAAGATGATAATGCATCAATCACAAGTTCCAGTCTACTTTGTAATCATGGGGGCTGTTCCACCGTAGGTGGTGGTCACATTAAATTTTTATGCTCTTAGGCAACAGATTTGTTCCTCGGAATGCATTAAGGAAATTTGGCAGCCATTGGGTCATTCACATGAGCTTGCATCCCGTTTAGATGCCTTCTATTGTAATTCACTGGATTTGTGTCAACGCCAGACAGTTTTTGGCCATACACAGCCAAGAGCTGGCGAGACTCTGTGTCTGTCAAACACCCCCTCCCCACCCATCATCCTCCATCTTAAGTGAAGCAGAAGCCTGATTTTTCAGTTTCCATGCCAACTATCTGCAATACATTTCTAATTGCTAAATTTAATGCCAAATTGTGGATAATTAATTGTTCTTAATCAACAACAAATAAAAACATTTGGAAATAAAGTAAACAATAAATGAAGTTAAAATAATTTGAAAAGAAACTTACCATCTTCCCCTTTATTTTCTGCCCGGAGGTTTAGAATTCCCATTGACATCATCTACAGAAACTGTGCCCCAGTGGAGAACCCATGTGGAAATTCCCCAGCGTTTTGCTAGATCCTGCCACTGGGACTCTGTTAAGTCCGCTGACACGGTGTAGGCAACTTAGTGACAGATAGTGCCATAAATGTTGGAGTCACAGTGCATGCCCTCAATCCGGGACTTGCTGTCATTCCAATAACTGGATCTTGGTGGAGTCCTTCTAAACCATCTCCAATGCCAGCAAGACTTGACCCAGGGAAATGTCATTACAAATATCATGTCTTCTCCTCCATCAAAATGTATCGTTGTTTCAACTATGTTCATAAGTAAGGATGATTTTTAAATAGAGATAAGGAGATCTGTTAATCATATTGCAAACAAGGTGAAAAAAGACTTCTTCTTGGTGCTGACTTTTCCCCCTCAGACTTGATTTTCTCAGAGTTCCCCATTACTACCCTGGCAAAGACCATTATAATCTATAGACACTACAGAGTTTATCATAGGCCTTGTACTTCATTAGTTAAACCTTTGTGTACACCAGCACCATTCTACACTAGGGCTGGAATTTTACATTTAAATCTACAGCAGAGAGCAATCAGACACAAGCACTTGAGTCAGAAGCATCATGCAGCTCTTCAAATTCCATAACCTTCTGAGCAATTTCAAAGTTTTAAGTACATTTATTAACAGAGTATGTATACATTATATGACTTTAAGTTCACCTCCTTATAGGCAGCTGCAAAACAAAGACATCCCAAAAGAACCCATGATAAAAGACCTTCAGACAGCCAATGCGCAGAGAGAAAAAAAAAATTGTGCGAGTAATGGAAGTAAGCAAATAGCATTCGGAACTGAAGTTTTATGAAAGATATGAAGCTGCAGCCGGAGCAGGTCATAGCTTCAGTTCAGTACAGTAAGTAAACTTCACTGATTGAAATGTCCCTAGTCTCTCTGCACCATAGTGAACAGCTGGACAGCATGCAGTAAACCAGCACGGGAAACAGAATAACCGCTGTTCGTCTATTCCAACTAAAAGCAGTAGCAATTGGTCTGCAGCTTACAACTCTGAACAAACTGGTTCAGCTTAGGCTATTTGCAACAAAGACAGAAGTCCCACTTTGCTGTTCTGAGATCAGACCCACATTTAGGAAAGAAACTGCATTTAGTTAAAATTACCTTTATTGATTTCTTACATACCATCAAATTTAGGAAATCGAATAATTCATTCTCCAACCACTTAAGTTTTTATCCTCAATGCCTGCATAATTGTCCCAAACGATCTGGTAAACTTCAATAAGTGCTGGAGGCTAAAATGTTGCTACACAGAAGCCCCACCATAGTGTGGGCTCCAGTAATCCTGATTTCACACAATTCTGTAAACCTTTAAGCTCATAAACAAAGCCTATAATTCTTCCCAGTTTAAAAGTAGAACAGGCAATCATTCACGCCTGCTTCAATGTCACAGTTTGTTATTGTTCAAGAATCAAAGTATTTGGTTCACCAATTTAATCCAATCTATATCTTGTCTTTCCAGACTCTTCACTTCAGCTTGTCACACAGGATGAATGACAATAAACCAACAATGCTGAATTCAGTGCTGTCTTTTTAAAGAGCATGAATGCAATAATGCAGGGGAAATCAAAAGACTGAGATTATTCACATTAGCATCATGTCAAGCTATCAATATGCCAATGATAGTCTTTAATGGAATGTTTAGATTAACCTTAGAGGGAATTTTAAATCACAGTAAATCATATTTCACTTTTATCTGTCTTTAATTGACAACATTATCTGTATGCAATTTTCTAAAGTAATTCCAGTGGAATACTGTGGAAAATCCCTTGGGAGCCTCCCCACAGTTTGGCACTTGGCTTCAACACTTCCCATCAGAAGTGATGTCAAGGATGTTATATTTTTGTCCAAGATAAATATGATTAAATTACAATGAAACACAAATTATGAAATGGCATTGTAAAGCATATTCCCCACTGTTAGCAATTCTGGACACAAAATTTTCTGCAGGATAAGAATCAGGTTTAATATCACCAGCATATGTCATGAAACTTTTCATCAGAAATCAGTGAAGAAGCTGTTCCTGAATCGCCGAGTGTGTGCCTTCAGGCTTCTGTACCTGCTACCTGATGGTAGCAATGAGAACTGGGTGATGAGGATCCTTAATAATGGATGCCACCTTGTTGAGGCATCTGAGGCATCACTCCTTGAGTACTGGATACTCTGGAGCCTACTGCCCTTGATGGAGCTAAGTCTGCAACTCTCTGCAGCCTACTTGCTTGGCCATTTAACTTAATCGGACAGTAGACAGTTTGCCACTACAACAAAGCTGAGACAGTCATGGGAACACTAAGACCTTGCTCTCTTCTTTTTGCAGCTGTCTGTTAAGATCAAGGATAACTTTTCTCAACTATATTGTTCTGGGTGCTGAGGTGGCTAATAACTCCAAAGTGAACAGCACACAGATGGGGCAGGAGCTGATTGATGGCACAGAGAGGTGGCTGGGCTTCTTTCACTTTCCTGTTTGGATGCACACAGGATACGGCCTCAAGATTCACCTGAATTATCCACCTCCATGTGGGCACAGTGAGGCGGCACAGTAGCATAACGCTTTACAGCGCCAGTGAACTGGGTTCAATTTCTGCCGCTGTCTTTTTGGAGTATGTACGTTCTCCCCATGACCGCGTGGGTTTCTTCTGGGCTCTTTGCTTTTCTCCCACATCCCGAAGACGTACAGGTTAGTAGGTTAATTGGCCACAGGGGAGTAATTGGGCAGCACTGACCTGTTGGGCTAGAAGGGCCTGTTATCATGCTGGATCTCTAAGTAAATGAATAACAGTAATAGAAGACATACATTTAAGATGAGAGAGAGAGAAAGTTTAAAGGAGATGAGTGGGGCAAATTACTTTCACACAAAGAATGGAAGATGCTTGGAATGGGCTGATGGGAATGGTAACAGAAGCAGATATGAAGGTGGGATATACCAGGATTTACATGAATATACAAGGAATGGAGAGATGTAGCTCATGTGCTTGCATCATATTTGACCCAGAAATTGTACACTGAAGTGTCTGTTCCTGCACTGCACTGTTTTATCTATGCTCTACGAGCAATTCCCAGGAGTCAATAGAAAGCCCTCACTTTTTTAAAGAAGGCTTGATCATATCCTTGAATCTTTTTGCCTGCTTTAAGATTCTGGAGTTGGGCACACAAGTAACATGGCCAGCCCTATATACTTGAAAAAGAGTATAATTGATGTTTCAGGCCAAGACCTTTCGACAGGACCTGATGAAAATTCTCAGCCCAAAACGTCGACTATACTCTTTTCCATAGATGCTGCCTGGCCTGCTGAGTTCCTCCAGTATCCACAGATGTTCTCTTGTGAGCCTTGTAAACTCGACTGGGAGTGACTAATGCCTCAATACCAGACATGACAGCCTGGGAAAATGCATTTACACTGGTTTGTTTTTCCTTCCAGTGAGATGGAGGACTCTATAAGTGCAGACGCCTTCTGTACATGGGTCGAGAGATCTTAATCTTCAATTGACAACTGGTTGAAACTGGCTGTGCTGATGCATTGGAGGTAGCAGTGAATTTCATCAATTACATTTTCTTTTGCTTAAAGGCAGCTCCAAGGTATAAGAAAGTGATTCATGTTTTAATCAGTCTCATCATAAGCCTTTACTGAGGGCAGTGTGGTGCACAGGTGAAAGCTTGCTAGAGGATGTTGAGTCGTAGATTCATCTTCTTGTATGCTTCACTGAAGAACTCAATGTTTTGGACCTTGGCCTCTGAGCATGCACAAACATAAACTATGGCTGCGTACTGCAACTTGACTAATGAGGTTCGGGTGAACTTGATTTTGGACAGATTCAACAATTTCCAATTAGTTCTGAAGATCAGCTCCATTCCCATGAGGAAGTTTGTTGCAGAAACAGAAAAACATAAAATGGAAAAAGCATTGAAACAATCATCTAGTGCAGGCTTTCCCTGCCTGGGGTCTATAGAAACCTTAGTTAATTGTAGGGGTCCATGGCATAAAAATGGTCGGGAACCCCTGATTTAGCCCTTCCTGTAATAGCCAACACAGGCTCTATAGTTTTGGTTCACATGAATACATTGTGCTGGTTACAAACAAAAATTGGAAATCCAATCTGCAAAGTCTGAAACATATTTTTGATCATGCAGAAAACAATAAAACACAGACAACATGATTGTATATTGGTAAACTTCCATTAGCCTCAAATCAATAAAGGTCCATTTGTCACTACCCCACCATGCATAGAACTGCGAGAGTGGGTGGGCCTACTGAATGAATAAATCAGTTCCTGTGCATTGGGAGAGATTAAAACTGTTCACAAATGGTAGATCTCCACACCGACTCAATTCAGTGCACATGGCAGAACAGCAATCAGCAGCAGATGTTGTTGAACTTCTACCATCTCTGATACCCAAAGCAAGATCAGCTACTTACTACAATCAGGAAATCAAATCTGTGATCATCTGTTCTGTCAGGCTCTGTGCAATATCACACAACACTTGCACCCAGTAAATAGAGAAGAATAAAAAAAAATGTTTTCTAACAAAATAATCTTGTTTTTTTTTCTCTTTTAAGCTGTATTTCCAGTCAGAGTAAAATCCATACCAGCATTTCTCAGGGCCGACTGTTAACGATCAGGATCGACTCTTGTCGCAATAACATCATAGCAATAACATTATATTCAAAAGCTGCGAAAATAACGGGCTGTTCAAAGTCTTCATAGACTGCAGTATTTCATGTGCAATTATCTTTTTAGTGGAACCTATCAATTAGGTTTTTTCCGAAAGTGGATTCTTCAAACGGATAAGTAAACACTGTTCATTTTTTTTTGCAATGAACTACCTTTCAGCACTAAAGAATTTTGATAAGAAGACGATTACCTTTATGTTTCACATACACATTAAAGCATACAATCGACGACTAACAGTCCAAGGACGTGCTGCAGCAGCCCTTAAGTGTCACTGTGCTTCCAGCGCCATCGTAGCATACCCACAACTTACCAACCCAAACCCGTACGTGGGAGGGGGCCGGTGCACCCAAAGGAAACCCACATGGTCACAGAGAGAACATACAAACTCCTTACAAATGGCGGTGGAGTTGAACCCGGGATGTTGGCAGTATAAAGTATTGCACTATCTGCTGCACTACATACTGAGTTTAACTACATTTCAATAGGTACGTTTAACGTCAGAGAAACGTATACGACATACATCCTGAAATTCTTTTCCTTCGCAAACATCCACAAAAGCAGAGGAGTGCCCCAAAGAATGAATGACAGTTAAAATGTTAGAACCCCAAAGTACCCCCCTGCTCCCCCCTCCCACACACAAGCAGCAGCAAAGCAACGACCAACATCCCACCCCCACCAGCATTGGTATCCCCCCCACTGAGCACTCAGTGTGCAGCAAAGCATCAATAAAGACAGACTTGCAGCACTCCAAAGACTACTCGTTCACCTGGTAATTCGACATACCTCAAACTCTCTCTATCCCCCAATTAAGGGGAAAAGAGGTGCGCCTGTTTCACAGCAAGAGGGGAGACATAACAAACAACTCGCAGATTCATGACGCTAAAAGTCTGTTGCGTCGCTTTTTCCGAGCTCTGTGCCCAGAGAGTCGGCATCGAGGCTCAAGCATCCAAGGCTCGGGATACTAAGCCCACGGCAGCTAACCCGCTGCTCCAGATGTTCCGTATTCTCCCGCGACACCTCAGTCAGGGGCACCAGCCTTGAATCAGCCAGGAAAATCCAGCATCCTGAAGGCTCACTAGTCTTCCAGGCCGCGTCCTTGAGATATCAAAAAGCAGCCAGTTGTAAGGCCCTGAGAGCGGCTCCCATTCCCGCAAAGAATCGAAGTGGAAGTGTAACTCCAGTTCAGAGTCTTCAAAAGAACCTTTAAAGGTTAAAAAAAGTGATATCCAAGATAGAAATAGAGCTGTTTCTGAAGATGGAAGCAAAGGAGTCGCCGTTTAGCGCCACCATCACTTCGCTCTGCCCCCAGTCCATCGCGAGCGCCTTCTTTAATTGCTAGCACAGTGACCAGCAGAGAAAATACACCATAGCGCAAATTACCAGATGGATATTTGTGACAGAATACTGAATGAAGCAATGTCTAAAAATATAAGCATGAACAACCGAAAGACAGGAAATCTGGAAAAGAAGAAATAGGATCCACATTGTGCACATCTTTTTTTTCAGTCTGAAGGTGTTGTGTTCAGTGGAAGCCATAACAATTGTGTCATGAAATGAAATCTGTCTCATTTTTTGTGCTGAGAAAATCTGTACAGTCTTTGGATTCTTTCTCAAAGTGATAATGTATTTTGCAAAACTTGCTTTGGTTGGAAAGGGGTAAAAAAAGCTCCAGGATTTCATTCTCAGCAACATATGCACCATTTGTATGGTAGTGCACATAATTTCCTTCTGATAGTGTCATACAAATGGGGTCCTTCACCCTCTGATGGTATTTTGCCAATTAATTGCACAAGTGAAGTAAGCAGTTCTCTTTTGACAAGATACTTGTGAACTTTTCCTCCCCCTTTGTATTGGCAACCAGTTAATGACCAGGACCTGCCTTTTCTCATAGCTACCATCAAATTGGAGGAAATAGGAGGAAAGAGAAAGTAGCCTTTACCAATTTTGCTTGGATTTTAACAGAATATCCCCTTTTATTCTGTTCACTGCCTATACATGACCAAACCACAAGAATCCAGTTAAAACCAATGTCATTGATTGGCTCACTAGTCCAATCAGTGATGAGATCTTTACAAGGTCACAAAATGAATCATGACACTAAAGGTGAGTCTTTGGTATCACAAAGAACCTGAAATATTATGAGACGGTAAAACTGATTTTAATGCTAAAAGCTATGGAGTTTTATTGTCATCACCAACAATAAAGCAAATATATTTTGGACAGTTACAACTGTAGTTAGGCAGAAATCTGTGATGTCTGACGTACAGCGACATGTAGAACAAATAAAAAGCGGAAATTAGAATTTTGTTAACCTGGAAGGTTGTTGTGCAAATACAATGATCTAAAAATGAATTATCACACCTACATCTTCAGTAGGTGATCTAAGTCCTTTATTTCTTTTGTTATGGAAAAATGTACAATAAATTTTAGGCCCACGAACAGTGCACTTCATCATGAAATGAAGAGCAGAAGCCTAGGTTCTGAGCTACTTTGTGATTGCATAAACAGCCTCTGTCTCAGACAACTGCTATTTGAACACAGATATAATGAAGCTACTTCAGAAGATTTTATGCAAGGAGAGTAGACAGAACATATAATCATGAATTTTAATTTCTTTGAATTCCCTTCTCTGTGAGATTTGTTTCCACAAACACAACTTACAAGATTTTGTAAAATGTGATGGAGGTCTTTAAATTTCACACCACTGGTTACTTGTTCGTTTTTGGCAATGTTGCTCTCTCTCTCGAAGGAGATCAGGTTACTGGAAAATATATTTAAATCTATATTTGGGTCTCATGGTATGGCATATGAGGGTTAGTAATAGTTATCACGATCATTATTATTATGTGTCATGCCATATGAAGTGAATGACCATGATTGCTCTTGACGAATTTTTCTTCAAAAATGGTTTGCCATTGCCTTGTTCTGGACCGTGTCTTTACAAGACGGGTGACCCCAGTCATGATCAATACTTTTCAGGAATTGTCTGCCCAGCATCAGTGGTCATTAACCAGAACTTGTAATATGCACCAACTGCTCATACAACCATTCACCGCCTGCTCCTATGGCTTCACATGACCCTCATTGGGGAGGTGGGGGGGGTGGCTAAGCAGGTGCTACATCTTGCCCAAGGGTTTCCTGCAGGCTAGCAGAGGTAAGGAGCACCTTACACCTCCTTTGGTAGAGACGTATCTCCGCCCTGCTACCCATTAGTAATAGTACAAGTGGCATTATTAGAGAATGCAACTAGATTCCACCAAAAACAGCATCAAAACAGAGAAGCAACAAACCCCTACACCTTATAAAAAAAGGTCACTGTCACTCGGAATACAATTGCTATAAGCTTCTCAAAAGAAATTGCTTTATCAGGTAAAATAGATAAACTGTAATCCTCTGGTTCCAAAGTTGATTAAAACTTGATAACTGAAGACAAAAACAAATCCAAAACTTCTATGACAATGAAAATGTTTGACTGCGCTTCTAACTCCATTTCCAGGACTAATGTAAACTTTAAAGCATTGTCCAGTTACTGGCATCTGGATATTCTTTACTGATTTCCAAGTTAACTCAATCATTCGTCCTCCAAGGCACTTGTAGAAAGTTTCTACTCTGACTGGTGAGATTCAAATGATCTGCACTAAAATTCTGACATTTGAAACCAAATTCCACTAAATTTGAAACTAAACAATTTAAGGTTTGATGCCTGTTCATCATACTAACCACAGAAGTGTGAGGAAATTACTGATTTAGATAAAGATTTGTGATTAGATTTAGCCTAATGATAAATTATGCACTGTAAAAACATCTATCTTGACACAGTTGGAAATCAACTGTTCTGCTAGATTTTTGCCATACACAATGGGAGCCAGACGAAATGTGAAAATGACCATAACTGAAGTTAGTCTATTGATATTCATACACGCTTCCAGCATCTGCAGATTTTCTCTTGTTTGCGATTGGTCTATTTGCTGGTATCTTTCTAAACAGCAGTTACACTAATACTGCAGGAGATTGCAAATATACTTGCTGAATTTCTAGTTCACTCTGGTTGGGGATAAATAATTTTTAATAATATTTATGGACATGTCTGCCAGTAGACTTTATCTGAAATGGGCAATGGTTTAATTTTTCAATCATTCAGACCATCCTTCATCAGTTGTGTTGCATCTAACATCACTGTCAATTTCCCTTTGCCATGCCATTTCTTAAATTTGCTATTGACTAAGCAGTTTATAAACACCTGCCACTTAAGCCCAAGTCAACAGCAAAGACATTAAAGAGGCTTTCAACAAAACTAAGTGCTGTTGGATCAAGACTGTGAGCCAAGTAGCATTCGGCATTCATTGCAACAGATCCATTCAAGGTATTTTTGAGTTTCATAACCTTTCATGTAAAATATCCTCGGTGCACCAAAATCTTCTATGAACCACGGGAGGATTGCACAGACTGGGGTGCTGCCTTTGGAATATGAAACCATATCCTTCAGGCTGATGTAAGAAATCCAGTACCACCATATTGAAGAAAAATAGAGAAGTTCTGTAGATCGAGGTGGTTGCATGGAAGTCTTTGAATCTCACCACGTGGACTTTGGTTTAAATTTGCACCTAGATTATAGCCAAATATCAGTAATACACTGAGTGTTCAGATCATAGGTGAGGGGTTGGAAGTCAAGAGTCCCTCCTCTGAAGCAAGAGTTCCAACGTTCAGGTATCATTGACATTTTGACTTCAACAACCAAGAATTCCAGTGATATTTTCAATTATTTCCATTGGAGCTCTTACCTAATTCAAGTGAATTCACTTCATCTTCATGAAGGTAGCATTCATTTAAGACTAAGTTATTCATGTCAGAGAGGAATTCATGCTAAGTGTCACATTTATTTATTTTATTTAGTGATACAGCATGGAGCAGACCCTTCCAGCCCCGCTGCCCTAGCGACCTCCGACGACCCTGATTTAACCCTACCCTAATCATGGGACAACTTAGAATGACCAGTGAACCTGCCCGGTACATGGGAGGAATGAATGCACCTGGGGAAAACACACACGTTCCACAGGGAGGATGTGCAGACTCCTTACAGATGACACCGGAATTGAACTCTGAACTCCGACAGCCCAAGCTGTAACAGTGTCACGCTAAGCGCTCTGCTACTATTGTGGTAATAACGGACAGCTAACAAGCTATGATAAAACGTAGGAGCCATGAGACCTTGATGCCATCTATCACTGCTAAATGCACTATTTAAATAACCGCAGCTATATTCTATTTCTTCTCTGGAATGTACGTTAACAACATGTGAAATGAACCATGTGTGATCTTTACATGAGTGACTCACGCCTCATGCATTATTTCTGAGTCACGTGTTCAAACAGTACTTTTTTCCCATTTTCATTGATCAGCTGTTTCAACCACTGATCACATTTGAGGAATACAAAGCATGGAATTTCAATCCTTTTTTAGCTGACGAGGAAGAGAACCAAACCTTAATTTGAAATTGTAGAATTTCAGAGCAGTGGAAACGAAACTGCTTTGAGGCTGATCCTTGCGGAGAACCAAGAGTTCCGAATTAGCCAACGTATTGAGGAAAGTCCATCTCCCACCCCCCATCCTCATCACATTCTACAGGGGTTGTATTGAGAGCGTCCTGAGCAGCTGCATCACTGCCTGGAAATTGCACCATCTCGAATCGCAAGACCCTGCAGCGGATAGTGAGGTCAGCTGAGAAGATCATCGGGGTCTCTCTTCCCGCCATCACGGACATTTACACTACACGCTGCATCCGCAAAGGAAACAGCATTATGACGGACTCCATGCACCCCTCATACAATCTCTTCTCCCTCCTGCCATCTGGGAAAAGGCTCCGAAGCATTCAGGCTCTCACGACCAGACTATGTAACAGTTTCTTCCCCTAAGCTATCAGACTCCTCAATACCCAAAGCCTGGACTGACACCTTGCCTACTGTCCTGTTTATTATTTATTTTAATGCCTGCACTGTTTTTGTGCACTTTATACAGTCCAGTGTAGGTCTGTAATCTAGTGTAGCTTTCTCTGTGTTGTTTTTTTTTATTACATAGTTCAGTCTAGTTTTTTGTACTGCATCATGTAAACCATGATCCGGAAAAACATTGTCTCATTTTTACTATGCACTGTACCAGCAGTTATGGTCGAAATGACAATAAAAGTTGACCTGACCTGACCCACGGACTCCAGCAAATGCTGCTGCACCTTTGTGCATTGACATCAGCAGAATCCGACTCAGCTCTGATCCATCCCTTATAAGCCGATTCTACCCAATCTCTCATCGCTCACTCATATCAAGATTCAGTCTGGTGAGTCTCACTATCACTGCATCAGTAGCAAGTACACTTATCCTTTCAAGGATAAGGAGACCAGACTTGTGTATGATGCTTCACATATCCAAAGCCCATGATGTATGAGTTCCTTACTTTTACACTCCAGCCTCCTTACAGTTAAGGTCATCAAGGTTTCTACCATCCTAATTTCTTGTTTTAAGAGCATTTAAAAAAAAATCTTTTTCTGTTCTTGCCATTGTACATAGCCTCACATTTTACCAGTTGTACTCCATCTAATACCCACACAGCCAGAATATGTTCGTGTGCAATCTCTCTGTACTTTCAGCAGGCACTAGTGTGGAAAAATATTAGAGAAAGTGAAAACCAAGAAGTCTGTCCAAAGCATGGGAATAAATTAATATAACAAGAAACCAGTTACAAATGAAGATACAATAGCTAGTAAAGCACAAGCTAATAAAAATGAGCCATTGAAAAGATGTACTCTAAAACAAAATAAGACAATATTACCAACTGCATAAACACATGGAAGTTTGGAAATCCAAAGCAAATGCTGGAGGAACTCAGTAGGTCAGGCAGCATCTATAGAAATGAATAGATAGTCAACATTTCGGGCCTAGACCCTTCTTCAGGACTATATTACTGGTCACTGTACAGATTTAAGTAACAAACATATATTTTGAGAACTGTAGAGATGTCAGGATTTTTGGTCATACAACTATTTTGTTTTGGAATATATTTGATACTTTGCATTTGGTAATTTTACTCTGAAATTGAGAAATAGGCAGGTCTCAGTTATATTTAATAAGAATTTTTTAAAAATTGTTTGAATTGACATGCAAATGAAAAGCAAGTACCTGTGGTTGAGGATATTGGACTGATGAGTGTAATTCTCAACATTGAATATTTGGTCATTCATTCCCACCGAGTATTTGATTTATGTACTTTGGGGAAAATTGGCAGTAATGTCACACTGAAGAAAAGTAATAGACCTTTGACACTTACATCATTTTGGAAAGGAATATTTGGTAAAAGATCGCAATTTCTCCACCAGTCTGCTATTGACATGTTTCATTTTTCATCTTTACAGCTTTCACAATGATCGTTTCCACAACAGGCAACTCAAATTATATCCTCTTGTCACGTTTGTGATTTATAACTGGATCGTGCAATTTGAAAACTTCAGCAATTTTCAGAGTTGTTTTTCTTGCGACATTCGTTCAGTGCTGAGTTCATAGTTTGTGAGTGAGTGTGTATGTGTGTGTGTGTGTGTGTGTATGTGTATGTTTTTTTTGGGCAACTTACTCCTCGCCATCCAGCCACCACAAGCAATTCTCACTTGGTTACAAATGAAGCTTGCCAGATTTTACAACTGAGACCACGTCCAGTTCATTGATTTTCAATGCAGTTCATTTATAAAATTCAAGACTTTTCTTTTGCAGATGACAGAAGGTGCTTGAAATGCTCATCAAACTAAGAAGTAGAGTTGCAAATAATCCATGAAGTTCATTTGTTACAAACGGTTCAGTGGTATCACGCTGTCAGCTCTCAGGGACTGCATATTAATTCCTACCTTGATGTAAGGATTTTCATATTTATATTGACAGATTTCACTTCTTACACCTGACTCTTCATTTTGAGGTAGAACACATGAAACAATTACTATGTGGTTACTTGCAGAGAATTTCTGATTAGGCTTGCCTGCAGGAAGGCTCATCTCCTGGTCTGAGTGCCATTTTCCCTGTGCTATTAACATTCTGCACCTGTCGGGGATGCTCTGTGTTACTTAATGAGATTATTTAATTCCCCTCCTTTCATTTCAGAATAAGCCATTGTCTTATTGCATCTGCCACTCCCTCCCAACTTCAGGATTTATCTTAGATTCCTATCATGCACAGTCACAAAAATAAATCACTCTTTACTTCATGACAGCAGACCTCTGCATAGGCTTGAACAAAACATCTTTGGCATTGCATTTAATTTTGTGTCCTCCCTGTAATTTCATACCAAAGTGAATAAGTGCAAACTGACAGGAACCACTTCAATTGATTACTTGAAGACATAATTAATACACAACAAATTTTATTGACTAGTAAATTATATGTTTTGGCAATAATGGAACCTAATGTGCTCTTACACAAAGAACAAGGATAACTTTATAGCTATTAATGGAGCCAGATGCAGGTTGCTCATGAAACTCGTGACTGCCAATTGGAAGGGATCAACAGTAATTGTGCAGAACTAATTATTTACATTTTAAATGGCCAAAGGATGTACAGAACTTGATGAACTTATTGAGCGTGTCAAATATTGCCTTCAGAATGTTTCTTATACTCATAATGTCAACCGTTCAGTCTGACAAAATGGTCAGAAACACTATGAGCTAGCTTTATTACTAAATAGCAGATTTACCGAAAACTTACAGACATTCAAAGCAGGTAATATTCAGGGAAGGGATGAATATGAAACAGGCGGAGAAAAATGGGATTTGGATGAATAGCATTTCAAGAATTTTCCCTGATGATAAGGACTGTTATAAGGGCAATAACAAAAAGTGATCTTGGCATTGAAAACAGAAATAATATGTCCAAAGATAGGAAATGACTAGGGACAGAAATACAGCATTGTAGTCATTTAAAGACACCCAAATATCAGACAAGTTATTGAAGGGAGCATTTTTAAAAAATATTAATGGTTTATGCCAAAAATAAAATAGTAACAATGGGGACATCAACCTTCATATAGCTTAAGCAAATTAAATTGATAAAATTAGTTCAGAGAACAAGTTCACTGGGGTTGGTTTTCAGTATGGAATGGAAATTTGGACCCTGATTTGTTAGATGTTAAGGGTATTGAGGAAGTATCCATTCTATCCAAGTTTCATATTGAGCTCAAATATTATACTAACTTAATTGAAAACTGAAGTTATTGATATGAAGGGCTATTTACAATGTAGAACAGTACAGCATAGTACAGATCCTTCAGCCCACAATGATGTGCTGACCTTTTAACCTACTCCAAGATCAAACTAACCCTTCTGTTCCCCCATAGCCCTTTGTTTTTTTTTCATCCATGTGCCTGTCTATGAGTCCCTTAAGTGTCCCTAATGTGTCTGCCTCTCCCATCACCCTGGCAAAGTGTTCTATGCACCCACCACTCTGTGTAAGAAACCTTCCCTCTTCTTTCCTCCAAACACCTAAACACTATGCCCCCTTGTATAAGCCATTTCAGCCTTAGGAAAAGTCTTTGGCTCTGCACACTATCTATGACTTTTATCATCTTTGTGCACCTCTCATGCTCCTTCACTCCAGAGAGAATAACCCTTGTTCACTCAACCTACCCCCATAAGGCACTGTGATAGCAATATTCTAATTGGGAACGAGGACATATCACCAAGTCAGAAGATCAAAAATTGAGTTAATTCTAATTCAACATCAGGAACCAGAGCTCAAAAACTTAGGTTGACATGTCTGTGCCCATTGAGGAAAGGCTGCACTGTCAGGGGCACGATCTTCTGGATAAGATGTTAAACTCTGACCAGCTGTCTCAGGTAGCATTATTTTGAAGATTATTGGATTCTTACTGGTGTCTTAGCCAATGATTGGCAATGTTGTCTAATCTGTAATTATGTCGATTCTTACCCATTAATTGCCTCATTAAGTGGACTGTGATTCACTTCAGATCAGGTTCCTCCAGCTGAAGCGCATTGCATCTATTGAAGTATCATTGAATTGTAGTCACTTTTGTAATATGGGAAACGTGCCATAGAATTGCCCAAGATAACAGACACTTGAGTTGTGCTAAATATAAATTGCCTCAGAACGCAGCACTTGTGCATCAACATCGAGTGATTTGCTCTGGAAAAAAAATCAGAACAAAACTCCATTCTTTTTTTGTAAGCAATATCTGCACTCTTAAAAGTGGTTCCACTCCAAAATAAAACCAGTTACTGGCATAAAATTATCTGCTGGCCTGAGTGTTTTTCATCCAATTTCGAGAGTAGATGGCACAAAAAGTTACATATTTTGACAATATCAGCCAACAACTAAGAAAAGGCATTCGAGTTCCAAACTAAAGGTGCCATAACACAATTGTCTGAATAACTTAGAGAATTTATTGATTAGTAATTGCATTCACCTTGAAGTGGTGTTTTGTTATTACCTTGTAATGGATTTTAAATTAATCTTTTCTGTTCAAATGTTTATTTCCTCTTTCCATTTTCTGCTGCTTTCACCTTGTGCATTCTACTGACAGTAATAATGCTTCGCGACAGCAAGCTTTTTCCAGGACTGAATGTCTAAGTACTCAGAGCAGATGCAACTGTTTGTTTGATAATCGAGGCAGTGACTACCAGCAACTAAGCAAATGAATTCAATGTTCCCCAGAGGTGATTCATTAACACAGATGTATATTCTAAGCGGCAGTTAATTGTGTTTCCTCTACCTGACTCTACGATCCTGTCGCTAATTGTAAACCTGCACTATATGTATACAGCATCCTGTATACATTGTTCTGACTCTGCCCTAGTGAAACGCAAGGCGATCTGGTAAAGGGATGCTATGGACTGTTAAAAGTGTTGATTCTAAGGAGCAGGCAGTAGTTCTAGCAGTTACTAGCAACAAAATGATCCGGTAAAATAGTGCGTATTATAAACAGGAGAAAGTCTGCAGATGCTGGAAATCCCAAGCAACACACACAAAATGCTGGAGGAACTCAGCAGGTGAGGCAGCATTTATGGAAATGAATAATCAGTTGACATTTCAAGCTGAGACTTTCTACAGGACATATATAATAATTGTGCATATTATTTTATGAACATTATCTGTACATTATGAAACACACTGTTTTAATGAAAGTATGAAACCACTTCCTTTGCCAAAGTATCTGCTGTAAATAAGTGAAATACTTGTACTACAATACCACTGTGTCATTTTCTGATTTTATTTTATTTTATGCATTACAATAGACACACAAGTGATTCTGCAGATGCTGAAAATCCAGAATGACACACACAAAATGCTGGAAGAACTCAGCTGTTTTCTGTTAAAGATAGATTGGAAAGCGAGAGTGCGCCTATGCATGGAGAAAGATACAACATCAAGCAAGTTAAAATTAATTAATTAGATGGTACATCACTTTCAATTGATTTTTAGAGTAAATAAACAAATTAGTTCATGAGTTCTCTTCCTTTAGAATTGCGCCCTCTAGTTTATTCTGCTTTATCTCATTATTGCTGACAAAATATATTCAATTCAAGTTTAATTGACCTTCAACCGTACATGAATACTCATGACTACAGCCAAACGAAGATACAAAACACAATACCAACAGCCATACGCAGCACAGAGATAGCAATCACACAATAAAGGAGACCAAACCCCGAACCATCAATCCGCAGTTGAGCACAACAGAGCCCGTCTCCCACCCAGTGAACACTGGGGGAGACTGCACCAACTCCAGCCTGAAGGTCACACCACACCACCCCTCGCTGGAGCACACCTCACTCTTGTCAGCTTATATCCTCAGACAGGATGAAGAGATCATTACTCCCCAACGCCATTCAGCTCTACAATTCAACCACAAGGGGCAAGACATGTTAAAGTGCCGGGGTTAGGACTGAGCTTAAGTTACCACTCAATGCACTTTAGTAAACTATTTAAGAACTTTTTAAAAGCTATTTATTAATGCTTTTTGGGAGGGTGATTTTAGATGCATATCATATTTATACTGAGTTAAATACTGTATGTAATTAGTTTTGCTACAATAAGTGTATGGGACACTGGAAAAATGTTGAATTTCCCCTTGGGGATGAATAAAGTATCTCTCTATCTATCTATATCTCATCAATTACCAATTTGTCCATTCTATCAACCCAATGAAATCACTTGGAAGTCTTTCAATAACAGCCTAACTGAAAAGGTTACCGTCTTTTCTGTAAACCTTTGATTTTTAGACTGTTCAGTAAATATCTGTATCATAGACAAGAAATTATGCAAATGCTGGAAATCCAGAGCAACACACACAAAATGCTAGAGGAACTCAGCAGGTCAGGCAGCATCTATGGAGACAAATAAGCAGTCGATGTTTTGGGCAAGACCCAAGGTTTATTCATACCTGTATCATATGTTTTGTATCATAAAGCCCTGACAGATTTACAGTTCTACCAGTAATCTGCAAACATATTGGACTGTGTTGTTATAGTTGCATTTTGTCAAAGAGTGTTCCAAGTGACAGTTCTAAAACGATAAATGCCAAAACTTTAATAACGGGAGATATGACACTGAATAATTAAGCAAAAGTGAATCTGCATGAATATTACATTCCTGAAGTTCACTTCTTCTGGGTTTAGCCTCCAGGGCCTATAAAACTGAAATATGCATGAAGCAGAATTTGACTATGTCCGTCTATAGATCTTTTGCAGTTGCAAACTAGGATTCTCTCCCCCATTTATACATCCAGGAAATGTGAATACATACTTACCTCTAAACTGATGGGTACTATTTCTCCCCTGAGAATAATCATTTCAACAGAGAATTTTACTGCAGGTTTACTACTGCAATTAGGAAAATTAAATGCATTCCCAGTAGATCAGTCAGACTAAATATGTCTTCTAATAGAACTGCAATCACTTTACAACAAGTGACCAGACAGTGATACTTAAACAATATACTAGAAACCGGTAGATTGATTGAGGTGCCCGGATAGTGGTGTGGTTACATTTCTCTTTGGTTGTTGGTGTTAGCTGGTACAAGAACATTGGAAACCAGTTACACTCAACTCCTTCATGAAATCGAACATTGAGGTGTGAGTACAGCCAGCAGCTGTCCAGTACGAGCGATCAAAGACATTTGTTACTGGTGCGTGGCCTAGTGGGCAAGGCATCAGACTAGTAACCTGAAGGTCACTGGTTCGAGTCTCAGCTGAGGCAACATGTTTGTGTCCTTGAGCAAGGCACTTAACAACACATTGCTCTGCGACGTCACCGGTGCCAAGCTGCATGGGTCCGAGTGCCCTTCCCTGGGACAACATCGGTGGCGTGGAGAGGGGAAGGCCTGCAGCTTGGGCAACTGCCGGTCTCCCATACAACCCTGCCCAGGCCTGCGCCCTGGAAACTCCAGGCGCAGATCCATGGTCTCTCGAGACCGACGGATGCCACCACCATGCTGCCCAACATGTTGAGGATTGTATAATTGTCGGGCTTCTGTCAAATTGCCAAATACATCCAAAGCCTATTTCCAGTTTTATTGGTTGTAATCAGTCACTGACCCTTGCTGATCCACTGCTAAGTCACATTTGTTTAGAGACTTGTACCAGGAATCCTTGCCAAGGGTGCAGCCAGTGTATGAGATCATTGGGATGTTACCACATCTTTCAAAAAGTCATGAACTTGACCATATTTGCAAGGTTATGTTCTTCCAAATATATTGATTTTTGTTTCATATATTCCTTAAGTTTTTGTGCATGAAAATGATTAAAAATAACATTATTTTCAATAGTTCACTGCTATTTTCCAGCATGGGCTTTTCCGATATCAGAATCACAATCAGTTTTAATATCATCGGCATATGTCGTGAAGTTTTTTTAACTTCCTGGCAGCAGTACAATGCAATCCATGATAAATGTAGAAAAAAACTGAATTTCAGCACATATATATAGATATATATACATATTAAATAGTTAAATTAAGATAAGTAACGCAAAAACAGAAATTTAAAAAGTAGCAAGGTGGTATTCATGGATTCGATGTCCATTGAGAAATCGGATGGCAGAGGGGAAGAAGCTGTTCCTGAATTGGTGAGTGTGTGCCTTCAGGCTTCTGTACCCCCCTCCCTGATGGTAACAATGAGAAGAAGGCATGTCCTGGGTGGTGGGGGTCCTTGATGATGGAAGTCGCCCTTCTGAGACACTGCTCCTCTTGGAATGTACAAAGGCTAGTACCCACGATGGAGCCGACTAATTTTACTATTCTCTGCAGTTTACTTCGATCCTGTCCATTAGCCCCTCCCCAGCCCAATACCAGACAGCGATGCAGCCAGTTAGAATACTCTCCACGGTACATCTAAAGGAAAGTTTTCAAGTGATATTCACACTGTATATAAACTTCCTAACTAACGAAATACCCACATCACAGGTGGATCTATCACAGCAATCCCGTGTGTTGTCCTTTGTGCTTCACTCCAGAATCAGAGAATGGTTACAATGTTGAAAGAAGCCATTCAGCCCAGTAATCTGTCCCTGCTCTATGGAAGTGTAATTTCACTGGTCTACTTACCCCCTCCCTCTGTCCAGCCTGCAGATTCCTTCCCATTAGGTGTTAGTCTAGCTCCATTTTTAATTAGTGCAGTCAAATCTGTTTCTATTTTTCCCGTGTATTCCAACCCTATCTACACACTGTGTGAAAAAAAATCCTCATGCCTCCTCTAATCCTTTTGCCACTGACTTTCGTACTAAATCAGCCTTCTTCTTGACTACTGGGAACAGTTCCTCTCTAATACCAGTATCAGATCTTCCCATAAAACACTCTGTTCTATGGAAAACAACAACTATCGTCTCCAATATATCCACAAACTGAAATCCCTCATCCCCGGGTTCATTTGAGTAAATCTTTTCTGCAGTATCTACCAAATCTTCACATCTTCCCGAAAGAGATGCGCCCAGACTGTCGTACAATACTCCAGTTATAGCCAGAGTCATTTTATTAAAGGTCCATCATGACCTCCTTGCTCTTGTTTTCCAAACCTCCTTTGATAAAGGCCAAGATCCCTAGGGTTCTTTAGCTTCTTCTTAGCCTGGCCTGTTGCTTACAACCACCATGTTCATAAACCACAAGATCTCTCCTGTTAAAAAGAGATTCTTTTTCCAGTTCTAGAATGAGATTTTGTAGATAGTTGCTGAAATGATAATTTTGTATATGAATTTTCAAAACCAATTTCTCAAAGTTTTTTAACTTTCATTTTCAGGACCTAATTTTGCTGAGGAAAAAGTTGCTGTCTTCTTGATGCACTGCAGTCCTGCTGGAGATGGACGCTGGAGGAGCTGCTGCCTCCATTTTTCAGTGAACCAGGTTCACTCGTGAGCACCTGAGTTCGCACATTTTTCCTCCCACATCACGAAGATGTGTGAGCTGGTAGATTAATTAGCTGCTGTGAATTTCCCCATGTGTGTGCATGAGGCTGAGACAGAGCTGGTAGGAATGTGAGAAGACAAAATGGTATCTAAATCGATGTTGGGTGGTTGATATGGATCTCACCAATTGGAGGTCCTGTTTCTCTGCTGATTCTCCCTCTGACTCTGTGAGTTCTTTCCCTGGTATAAAATCATGGTTAATGTAATGGCTTGCAAGGGCATTCACGAGTCAACCATATAGGGTAGGTTTGAGGGTTACATACACGTCATGTAAAGACACAGCCCTAAAGTATATTGTGTCAGTCCGATTAAGAAAGATTTTCTCCATCCAAGTTTCAGACTGCTAAATGTAAAGCTCCCTGCTGCAAACTAATCTAGAAATCAATAATTGGAAAGCTTAAGTATAATGCTACTGAAGTACCCCTGAAAAGGGGAGATAAACGTAACATAAAGGCTGTAATATTCACGCATTGGTTATTTTATGGTGAAGGAGTACAGTATACTGCCCCTCCCCTGGCATTCTAGCAGGCATGAGCAATCAATCATGTGCTGAAGATTAAATGCAAGCCCTTACAAGTCAATAGCAGATTCAGTGCTCAACACTATTGCACACTTTGCACAGAGGTTCTCAAAATTTTCAACTAAACATATATGCATGTTTTTAAAGTAATGTCCCTTTTTGTTGACAACATGAAATGATATTCCCATTAAATAAATTATTTTAACTCTTTTAAAAAATTATTTGAACAATTATTTATTACTAAATTGAATAGATTTTAACCTTGCACAACGCCACCATATTCCATAAATAGTGCAGAATTGTCTTGAATTTAAATGGCAGTGGCTCTATAGAAACTGGTTAAGAGCAGAGTTTTCAATTAGTATAATTTGTGCCATGGTATTTCTTTTACCACCTCACAATATTAGTGTCGGAAAGCATATACTCAGTGCAGTACTTTATTAAGTACACCTGTACACCTACTAGTTAACCCAAATACTTAATCAGCCAATCATGTGGCAGCAATTCAATGCATAAAGCATGGAGACATGGTCAAGAGGCTCAGTTGTTGTTCAGACCAAACATCAGAATGGGGAGGAAATGTGATCAAGTGGAATGATTGTTGGTGCCAGAAGGAGGGGGGGGGGTTGAATATCTCAGAAACTGTTGATCTCCTGGGATTTTTACACACAACAGTCTCTAGAATTTAAAGAGAATAGTGCCAAAAAAAAAACCCAAAAATTATCCAATGGGCAAAATGCCTTGTTAATGAGAGAGGTCAGAGGAGAATAGTCAGGTCGGTTCATGCTGACAAGAAGGTGACAGTAACTTAACCATGTTTAACAACAGTAATGCGCAGGAACACACCACATGTTGAACCTTGAAGTGGATGGGCTACAGCGGCAGAAGATCATAAACATACGCTCAGCGGCCACTTTATTTGGTACAGAAGATAGCAAATAAGGTGGCAACTGAGCATTCATTCATTTTATTTTTTTAAAAAATTTATATACGTGTTTAATGCGCTGCAGGATAGAACAAGAATAAGCTATCTGATAGGTTGGTGAAAATGGCCTAAAGCTGACCAAATAGAACAGAATCACCTGGAGTAATGCATTTTAGAAAGACAAATGCAAATACACATCAATGGAATAGTTGGTTTGAAATAATAAGCAGAAAAAGATTGTAAGTCTTCTTGAACCAGGGAGGATATCAAAAAAGTTGTTAAAAGATTTCAAAGATCATTCATTTTATAAGCAAAGGCAACAAAATACATTTTATCCAATAAAATTTAAGTGACTAGTTAAGATTGCTAACACGGGATTTTGTCTACTTTTGAGCATTATTCATTAGGATAATGTACAGTACTTACACAGTGAGCAGTGGGATCAGAAAGGAAAGTCACGGAGAGAATGGGCAGGCTGGCATCATTCTCCATAAAGCACTGAAAGTACAACTCAAGTAGGAAGATTGATCGAGTACAAAGAGGAAAGCACTCCAGTGGCAGAAGGATAAGGATTGGTAACGAGCAGAACCCAAATTGAGAAACTATCTGCCTTCCTCTCTTATCAGATTCCAGCATTATCTGTCTTTGGCTACGTCCACCAACACCTCCCAGCTTCTGTCAGAATTTCCACTCTCCCAGCTCATCTAGCTGCTTAATATTCCTCCTCAACACTTGCAAGGTCTCCCTGAACCTCATTCTCTTCACCTTTTTATGCTGGCTGCCCCCCCCCCCACTCTATCTCTCGTTCCATATGAAGAGTTTCAGCAACCCAAAATTTCAACTGTCCATTTCCTTGCTGAGGTCCTCCAGCATTTTTGTGCCAGATTCCAACATCTGCAGTCTCTTCTGTCCCCATTGAGAAATTACACACATTGATCAGACAGTGCACCATTTCGATGGGTAACACAAGCAAAATCAGTAAGTTTCAAGACAGAACAAATAGTCGAAAGGTAAGAAACATGCAAGGCTTCAGGAAAGATCAAGCAACTGGGGCTAATTGAAAAGTGCTTTCAGACTGTGCATACCAGCTTAGTTAAGTGACTGCCTTCCTCTTAAGCTGTGATATTCCACAAGCCATCCCATCACTCTTTTTTATTCCCTGTGCAGGTACTTCCTCATTCCAGTGGGAAGTCAGCGTGGAGAGGTGTGAATTTTCCTAAATACATCATAATGCAACTCATTTGGTTCTAAAGCAGGGGTTTCCAACCTGGGGTCCGCGGACCCCTTTGTTAATGGCAGATAAAAGATTGGGAAACCCTGATCTGAAGGAATAAATAATTCGGCCAAAAAAATTCCCTCACATTAGTTATTGGTTACAGCTGTAAAGAAGTTGGTCACCAGTGTACTTTCAAGCTCTAGCTTATTTGTATTTATTAATAGCCCTTTCCCTGGTGATTAACATTTTACAAAGTAGGTGAAAAGTTGTACAACTGTAGAAGAAACTATTGGAGACAATATGTTGTCAGTTCAAAAGAAACCATTACTCTAATAAGAACAGAGCAGCCAACAAATTACAGATGATACACTGTTAGAAATCTGCCACCAACCTCACTCCTAATGATTTGTTTACTGAATTTATTATGAATGTGCCACCTTTCACAGAGATAAGAGGCGTCTTCCTCTATGTGTTGTCACAAACAACTTGACAGGAAATATCAGTGATGCAGTTTCAAGTTTTATGCAAAATGTATCTTAAGAAATACTTCCAATAAAATACTTCCTGAATAAAAATGTTTGATGTGCATATATACACGCAAACTGTTTATTGTTGCTTCCTTGACCCAGATGAATAAGTACTGTTTTCGGTTCCTTGAGGCTGTTATAGCTGGGGAAAATAGGTACACTCCCACTCCCTATTAAAGGCTCCCAATGGTGTGCATCTCAAGTAGCCTTTAACAACCAAGTCCAGCTCCTGGCCTTCGCATGTGGCTTAGCTACTAAACCCGGTGGAACTGTTTCTATTATCAGAAGGGGAAAAGAAAGGTTACTGGCACCTTAAAGCCAGTTGCTTCAGGCAGATGGGGTTCGTCGGCTGTGGTTGACAGCTAGTCGAGGAGAAGGAACAATCTGATCTCAAACTAATCTAAAGCGGCTGACTTGTGTCTCTACCCGCTCACAGGGAAGGCTTCTGGAATAAACCCTGAGGAAAACTCCAGAGCTGGAGGACCTCAGGCAGTCCTATGTTGAGTTCATCACTGACTGGCAACTCCTGTGATGCTGCTGGTGCCAAACTGTATTAGTCTCTACCGTTCCTTTGGATTCATCAGCTACATAGAGGGGGGGCCTTCTGCATGGGCGACAGCTTGCTCTCTATATCGTACTGCCCTGGCTTGTGTGTTATGGAGACAGCAATGACACAATATCCATAGTCAACCCCAGCCAATAGAAGGCCTTGCACTGTTTTCCATTCACAATTGACACAACAGATTTTCTTTGGAAATGAGTGGGAATCCAGTTAGAAGACCAAGGGCCACACATCAAATGAAAACCAACTGCTTAAACTAGA
This sequence comes from Hypanus sabinus, assembly GCF_030144855.1. NCBI lineage: Eukaryota > Metazoa > Chordata > Chondrichthyes > Myliobatiformes > Dasyatidae > Hypanus > Hypanus sabinus. Next base: position 95,243,927 of record NC_082718.1, read on the forward strand.
ACTTAAAGATGATGAAGTAAGCATAATATTATGAGAATAATCACAATTAACATATTAGCTACAAAGTTCGTTGTGTTAACGTCAAACCTGTACACCAGTTTGGTAGATGACAGCCAAAATACTCAACACCCAAAAAAAAGGTTTTACCCAAATGAAACACAAATTACAGGAAATACTTACAAGTTGCCATGGGGAGAAGAGTTAACTTGCCAGGTTAACACATCAAAATGCTGGAGGATCTCAGAGGTCAGGCAGCATCTATGGAAATGAATAAACAGTCGACATCTTGGGCTGAGACCTTTCATCAGGACTGAGAAGGAAGGGGGAAGATGCCAGAATAAAAAGGAGGGAGGGGAGGGGAAGGTGGCTAGCTGGCTGGAAGGTGATAGGTGAAGCCAGATGGTTGGGAAAGATCAGGGGCTGGAGAGGAAGGAATCTAATAGGAGAGGAGAGTGGACAATTGGAGAAAGGCAGGGAGGAGGGGACCCAGGGGAGGTAATAGGCAAGTGAGAAGAGGAAAAGGTCAGAGTGGGGAATAGAGAAACATGCCAGATTCATTCTGTTTTGTCAGCAAGTACTGTCTGAACTGCAGCATCTGAAGTATTTTGTTCCTAGAGCATGGTTTGGCTTATTTCTTTAATGTTCATTTATAAAATTGAATGGAAGTGTGGTGAACTACGTGTGCCTGTCTGGACACGCCCCCTGCTGACTGCTCCTGTGGCACCTCCCACAGACCCCTGTATAAAGGCGATCTGAGGCCTGATGCTCGGCCTCAGTCTCCAGGACGTAGTATGATCATCACTCACTTCTGGTTCCTTCTTCCAGTCAATAAAAGCCGATATCTCACCTTATGTCTCAGAGTGAGTTATTGATGGTGCATCAGGAAGGTCCCATTGGTCAAAGGACCAGACCAATGTCTGTATCGAGACTCAATTCTTAGTAGTCCAAAGAAACAATAGAAATATCAATGCTGGTATTATTGCTGAAGATATTATACTGCATTTTCTATGTAATATGCAAACCCTGTGAAGAAGTTCACCATGTGACATATTTATGATGTATTAGGAACCACTAAAATCAAAAAATCCAGGAGCATTTGCTATTTAATACCAGACAAGTCCCTGGTGTCTCCTTAACGCTTCATTCCAGTCTGTAACCATTTTTGATGCAGGGATTGTAATATCTGATGTAAAACCATATTTAGATTACAGTGTGGTGTGAAATGAAACACCTCTGCTGATGTTGCTAAGTGTGCAAAGACATTCTGAGCAGCCAAGTAGCTAACAGATGCTGAAAATCAAATATGATGCTGCTTGATATCTTTACAAATATAAATTTCTCCGAGTTTAGTTTGGTTTCAATTTGTTATATTGGAATTAGTTAAATTTATCCTTGGTTAAATGCGTAATTTCACGTTACATTTTCAAACTGAAAAACTGATGACAAGAATGTGACCACGTGGATGGAAATCTTGGTGATTATCTCTCACTTGGCAGATGACACTGCATAATTTGTGCAGAAGGTATGCTTCGCGAAATGAGCAGAACTACTGAATGATTTAAACCTTCCCGCAGTTCAAATGGAAGAAACAGATCACTCTGGTTGACATCTATGCAGAAAAATCAGGTTGAAAATGTGTACATTTAGAAACAAAGACAGTTTCCAGGTGTTACATAAACATACAGGCTTTGAAAATGCCTTCCACATGTGGGGGGGGGGGGGAAGGGTGTGTGTGTGTGTGTGTGTGTGTGTGTGTGTAGTGTGTAAACTAAATGCCAAATTGGGTACCCGATAAGAAAAATGTAAAAATCTAACTACAAATTTCAATAGCCTTAGTGAGGCTTAAAACTGGAAAGAAGCACTTAGATGTGAACTGCAAGATTTCCAAATACATCTCGCTGAGTCGAGTGTAGTTTCTGACACTGGCTGTGCAACAACTATAAATGGTGTCGATTAGCAAGTTAAAAGACAGCACCAAAGTGATGGAGCTGTGGGACGCGGGGAAGGTTGTCAAAGTATATGGCAGGATCTGGATCAGGTGGGTATTGGACTGGGAAAAAAAGGCAGGTGTAATTCAGTGTGAGAAACAGCATTTTGGGTGGTCAAAGATTCAAAATACATTTATTTTCAAAGCATACAACCCTGAGATGTGTCTTTGTCAAATACACAAAAGTAAATGGCAGGACCCTAAGAGCATTGATTGTTGGAAGCCTGTCTAAAGCTCCCGGGAAGTGACTATACAAGTAGATAGGATTGTAGGGTAACATAATTGGTGGAAATGTAGATAATTCACAATCACTAACATTGAGTTGGGCTTTCACTATATGAGGCTGGTCTGACATGATGATGTAATTGCATGACGGGTTTTTAGCATACTTTGAGTTCAGTTTTTTGATGTTCAATAATGAGTTGGCTTTTCCAAAACATAAAACACCTCTGACATTTTATTTGCGAAAACCAACAGAGTGATAAAGAAGGCAAACTACATGCTTGACTTCATCAGTTGGGAAATTAAGTATGAAAGTTAGGAATCTATAGTACAGACGTATGAAACTTTATTCAGGCCACATTTGGACTATTTTGTGCAATTCTGGTTGCCACATTAAATATTATACCATTCTACCATACACTCTTAAACCATTTTCTTTTTGACTGCCCAGAACTTTCCTTTCTCTCCATGGGAAGTGGAGAGATTTCCCACACACACTCAAAGGGATATGCAAGTTTTGAAAATCATATGTGACACGATACATTACGTGCTTGTGTTTTGTTTTGTTTTGTTTTGGGGGGTTGGGGCGGCGTGATAAGAAAGTTGGGTCATTGGATTGAAACAGAAGGTACAACAGACTCGACATAAAACCCTGGTTTGAGGTGGCTATAATAATTTCCCCAGGAGGAGTGGGAATTCCAACACAACAGGAGCAAGGGCAAAGGAATTCAATGGCCTCACCAGGGGTATCAGTAGAATTTATACCCCAGGAGTTAAACAAGTAGAGTTATGGGCCTCACAGGATTTTTTTTCCTTTATGAAGTACGATGTACTTTTAGTAAGATACCATTTACCAAGGGAAAAAAATGCGGCAAGTCACTTAAGGCAGCAGATTCACACAGGAGTTACAATCTATGCAGGTGTATCTGCAAACAGGATACAGCCGATGTTACGTTCCTTATTGCACCACCCCATTATCCATGATTACGGATAACTTCACCTACCATAACTCTGAACTGATTCTACAGACTACAGACTCACTTTTAAAGGCTCTTCGCAGCTCATAAACACATGAAATTCTGCCGATGCTGTAAATCCAAAGCAAAATGCTGGAGGTACTCCGCAGGTCAGGCGCAGCTGATGGAAATGTAAAACAGTGGAGGTGACATTTTGGGCGGAGGCCCTCATGTTATCTTTTTTTATTTATTTATTCAATTTGCATTTGTACTTTGGTTATTTGTCAATCTTTATTTATATAACCATATAACAATTACAGCACAGGAACAGGCCATCTCAGCCGTTCTAGTCCATGCCGAATGCTTACTCTCACCTAGTCCCACCGGCCTGCACTCAGCCCATAACCCTCCATTCCTTTCCTGTCCATATACACATCCAATTTTTTTTTGAAATGGCAAAATTGAACCTGCCTCTACCACTTCTACTGGAAGCTCGTTCCACACAGCTACCACTCTCTGAATAAAGAAGTTCCCCCTCGTGTTACCCCTAAACTTTTGCCCCTTAACTCTCAACTCATGTCCTCTTGTTTGAATCTCCCCTACTCTCAATGGAAAAAGCCTATCCACGTCAACTCTATCTAACCCCCTCATAATTTTAAATACCTCTATCAAGTTCCCCCTCAACCTTCTACACTCCAAAGAATAAAGACCTAACTTGTTCAACCTTTCTCTGTAACTTAGGTGCTGAAACCCAGGTAACATTCTAGTAAATCTCCTTTGTACTCTGTCTATTTTGTTGACATTTTTCCTATAACTCGGTGACCAGAATTCTGCATAATACTGCAAATTTGGCCTCACCAATGCCTTGTACAATTTTAACATTACATCCCAACTCCTATACTCAATGCTCTGATTTATAAAGGCCAGCATACCAAAAGTTTTCTTCACCACCCTATCCACATGAGATTCCACTTTCAGGGAACTATGCACCATTATTCCTAGATCACTCTGTTCTACTGCATTCCTCAATGCCCTACCATTTACCATGTATGTCCTATTTGGATTATTCCTACCAAAATGTAGCACCTCACACTTAGCAGCATTAAACTCCATCTGCCATCGCTCAGCCCACTCTTCTAACTGGCCTAAATCTCTCTGCAAACTTTGAATATCTACTTCATTATCCAGAACGCCACCTACCTTAGTATCATCTGCATACTTACTAATCCAATTTACCACCCCATCATCTAGATCATTAATGTATATGACAAACAACATTGGACCCAGTACAGATCCCTGAGACACACCACTAGTCACCGGCCTCCAACCCGACAAACAGTTATCCACCACTACTCTCTGGCATCTCCCATCCAGCCACTGTTGAATCCATTTTACTACTTCAATATTAATACTTAACGATTGAACCTTCCTAACTAACCTTCCATGTGGAACCTTGTCAAAGGCCTTACTGAAGTCCATATAGACAAACATCCACTGCTTTACCCTCGTCAACTTTCCTAGTAACCTCCTCAAAAAATTCAAAAAGATTTGTCAAACATGACCTTCCACGCACAAATCCATGTTGACTGTTCCTAATCCAACCCTGTCTATCACGATTTGTGCATTTTTTCGTAAATTTGTGTTTCTTTTTTTTTACTGTAAATGTCCGCAAGAAAATTAATTGAAAGGTATTTATGGTGACATATATGTATTTTGATAACCAATTTTACTTTGACTTTGGTTAATGATTATGTGTGGAGAAGATCATTTGGCTTGCTTTGGGGACATGAATTTGCAGGCTGAGGAAAAGGATCCCTCTTATAGCAAAGGCCTTAAAGTCTATGCTAACAGTACTTCCCTCCTTTACTCAGATGGGAGATAAAGCTATGGATATTGGGCATCAACATCTCTCTGGAGGCTGTCTTCTTTTGCTGCTCTTCGGGTTCTGCTACCTGGCTCTCAGTTTCCAGGAATCCCATCTGCTCCTCCTCTGACAGTGATTTTTACAGATGATCGGTTTATCCAGTGTGCAGCACAAGGCAATGATTCTCCCACTTCTCTTTACACATCGGTCTTGGTATCTGCTTGGCTTTTGGCTTCTCTGGCCGATAGGCCAAGATGAAGATCATACTGATTTGAACAGCTTCATGGACCAAGGGATAACACTCAACCCCCAGGATCTATCCGTTTGGTCAGTGCTGACAATTGAAAGTGTCCTGTGAAGGTGCAGTCTCACTCAGGACTTTTCCCACAAAACAATTGCATCCAAGTTCTTCACACAAGCTACAGCTTAGCAAAGGGTTTTGCCGGCTTATTGATGTAAAGGGCTCAGGATATTGAAGGGAATCTTCATATAATGATTGCCTGCAGAAAGACGAGCAGGAATGTTGGCAGATCCCAGCAAAGAAGATGTCAACTGGTCATTCCTGAGATCACCTTGGATAAAATTACTTCCCCCATGAATACAGAGCCTTGGCGACCTCTCTGTTGAGCAGCAAATTACAAGGCACAGCTGAAATTCGCAGCAGCTAGTTAAAAAAAAAATCCCGTAATAAGCAAGTTGAGAGAAAAAATGTGGCATTGAAGGAGCAGTCCACACACAAGGCATTCTGCAGATTTTTCTTTTTCACCTCAGCTTTGGAAAACTTTAGGAAATCAAGGTTGACGCAAAGCCTATGAGGACTTTGAAAGGTTTCTGCAGGTGTATTTTTCCCCCTCCAGACCCGAGGTCACAGACGCAGCTGCGTGGCCAGATATTATCACTCTGTTCCCACAGGTAATGGGCACTGTCAGCAGAACCACTGACTGAGACACCCAGAAATGAAAGCCTCAACGGCTCGTAGTTGGCAAAAATACTCCCTGTTGGTGGCGTCACACTCTGGTTGCCTGAATTCCAAAGCTGTCAAAGCAAGCTCCCAATGATGAGAATGAGGATCAGGCTCATTATCACTGACGTGTGTTGCAACCCTGTCCTGCTGAAGGCTCTCGACCCAAAACGATTACAGTTTACTCTTTGCCATAGATGCTGCCTGGCCCGTTGAGTTCCGCCAACATTTTGTGTGTGTGTCGCTTGCGTTTCCAGCATCTGGAGATTTTCTCTTGTTTATGTTGTGAAGTTTGTTGATTTGCAGCAGCGGTACAATGCAATACATATATTAAAAATATTATAAGTTATAATAATAATTTTTTTTAATACATAGCGCAATAAGAGAGCAAAATGGTGTTGGTGGTGATGTTCATGGACTGTCTTTTTACAGGGGGACAGAAACAACAAATCTGGGCCATGTGCTCCAGGCCTTTTGACACTGTTCATCATGGTTATCACAAAGAGCTACAAGTTCCATCTTCCGTTGATATGGGAGTGCCGGTCTAATTTTGTGATAGGTGCAACTTTATCTGGAAATGATTGCGACAGAGATTTATTTTGAGTAGAATCCAATTTTGCCTTAAAAAGAATATGCAATGTGTGAACCAGTTTCTAGCTAGCAAAGTTCAAATATAGCAACCCTGAGTTACGACAGCAGCCATCCTGTAATGACTTCCCACAACAGTTCCCTTCAAGTAGGTTAAATAAAAATCAATGGGACTGAACAAGACAATTCCCCAGAAAATCTGCAGAATATTAGAAGATAATGTCATAGAGTTGTGCAAGATGAATAACATTTCGATAAGTGAACTATGATCTTCATACACAAATATCTATCATTTTTATCACATAATGTACACATTTATCATAAATGTACACATTTTAAATAAAATATTATAATGTTTTCAATGAAAGGAGTACTTTATCAGTCTATAATATCATCAAAGTTACAAACATCCTGATCATTTCCTAAAGAGAGTCTAGATTAAGTATAAGCATACTGGGACCATAAAGTATAAGATATAGAAGCAGAATTAGGCCATTTGGCATCGCGTCTACTCTGCCATTTCATTGTGGCTGATCCATTTTCCTTCTCAGCCCCAATCTCTTGCCTTCTCCCTGTATCCCTTCATGACCCAACTAATCAAGAATCTCTCAGCCTCTGCCTTAAATATACCCAATGGCTTGGCCTCTGCAGGCGCCTGTGGCAAAGAATTCCACAGCTTCATGACTCTCTAACTAAAGAAAATCCTCCTCATCTCCATCCCTCTCTTCTGAGGCTGTGTCCTCTTGTCTTAGACTCCCCCACCATAAGGAACTTGCTCTCCACATCCACTCTACTGAGGCTGTTCAACATTCGATAGGTTTGACTCTGCCATTATTAACAAATTTTCACTACGGTTGTGAATTCGCATTATAGAAGTGTAATGAATCAGTCTGTATTGTACCAAGTCAGGATGCTGCCAAAATGTCATGATCTTGCACAGGCAGGATTCTAACTGTGATACATGAAACCATTCAGAACCACCTTCAGATTACTTGTTTTAATTACATTCTCTGGTCTTTATCTTCTACCCAACTTCAAATTGGAAAAAAAGATTATGCTCTCGACTAATAGTGAAAAATAATTTTGAAAATGTAAGATATTGGTGAGATTTTTCACAAGGTTACATCATCTATCATAACTTATACTTGGCAACTGAGGTTGCAAATTAATAACTATGTGGCAGTGAGTAAACCCCTGACTTTCTTCATTCATCTCAACTGTTTGAATTATCTGAAAGCCAAAAAGTACTGCGTTTGCATTTTCTTCCCTTCTGCTTTGTATTTGATTTCTGCTAATCACAGTTTTGCTCCTACGATGCTTTCTTATGACCCCAATTTCAAAGATATGATGCAGCTACTCGGCTGCACACCAATCTGTTGTTTCTCAAGGTGTTCTGGAGGTTGCTATATAAACATCAAACACTCATTAACCTTTTAAATAGTCTATCTAGCATCCAGCACTAGGAAGAATTAAAGTGCAGGAACAATATTGCATTATAGGGAACAAAACACACGGTCCGCAACACAGATCCAGTTTGCTGATGCCACAAGTTTAAGCTGTAGTTTTCAAATTAGGTTTTACACCTTCAAATGATTTGCTGCATGGTCCAATAAGCCCATTAGTTTTCTGGTGCCTTGGTCTTTTTGGTAGTTTGTGTACCATAATGAGTTATGCATACATTTTCTACATAGGCAGGCCCTCAGGTTGTGGATGAGCTGCTTTCACACCAGCATTTTGAGGAATGAAGGGTCACCGATGCCTTTCACTGTGTCCTGATCACGCAGGATGTGGGCTTGACCAGCAAACCAGACGCCCATCTGCTCCGTCGCTGGCAGTGCCCAGCGTTTGCTGCTCAGCACTTTGTTCACTTTAGCACCAACCACACAAGTGGGCAGACTGGGCAACGTTTGTCAGACACCCCCTTCCCCCCCACACCCCGATGGGCATTAACAGAGCAGATGAGTTTTGCGATTTTGGCATTAGTCCAGTGGTTCCAGGTGTTTTTCTCTCCCTCTCCTTCTCCCTCCCCCCTCTCTCCCTCACTCTCTCCTTTCTCTCTCCTCTCTCTCTCTCTTCTCTTTCTTTCTCTCTCCTCTCTTTCTTTCTATATGTATACACACACACACACACACACACACACACACGCACACACTTTCCATACCCCAGATGTCAGATGTCTATTATGTCCATAAATTTACCTTCTTAAACATTTTAAACAACTTGACCTCCATGTGGTACAAATCTCCTCAGGGTTCACACCCTCAGAAGAAATTTCTCCTCATCTTAGTCCCAAATGCCTTCCACTGTATGTCTTCAAAATGCAATGCCTCAAAAAGGTGGCATTCCTCATTAAGGAGCACCATCGCTCAGGACCTGCCTTCTTCTCATTGCTACCATCAACGAGGAGATACAGGAGCCTGAAGATACAGACTCAGAGCTTCAGGAACTGCTTCTTCCCCTCCGCCATCAGAATTCTGAAAGGACAATGAACCCATGAACACAACCTCAATTATTTTGCTCTCTTTATACACTACTTATTTAATTTTAAAATGTTTCTTGTTATAATTTATAGTTTTTATTATTATACGTTGCAATTTATTGTTGCCGTAAAACAACAAATTTTACAACATATGGCAGTAATATCAATCCTGATTCTGATTCCGAATTGATTGAACATCCCATCGTGTTTTGCCTGAGGCTGCATGATGAAAACCGCAAATGTGAAAGATCCCAGTAGGCCTGAGACAATGAGAAAGCTGTCGGGCACTAAGTCTACTTCCATGAAGATTGGACACAGGAAGTTGTACGCTATTTATTTATTTATTAGTTAATTGTGTGTTTACTGGGATACTGCGTGGAATACACCCATCTGGGAATTCAAATCGCGCCACCCAGCAATCCCCCGATTTAACCCTGCCCTGTTCACAGAACAGTTTACAATGATCGATTAACCTACCAGCCAGTAGGTCTTTGGACTGTGGGAGGAAATCCATGTAATCAGGGAGAGAACGCACAAACTCTTTTTAGTCAGCTGCGGGAATTGAACCCTGGTCACTATCAGAGCGCTGAGCTAACTACTAATCAACCGTGCCACCCAAGTGTGACACACACAAAATGTTGAAGGAACTCATCAGGTCAGGCAGCAGATATGGAAATGAATAAATAGTCAACATTCAAGGCCAATGCCCTTCATCAAGACTGATCCTAAAGGTCTTGCCCTGTTGAGTTGCTCCATCATTTTGCCTATGTTACTCTGGATTTGTAGCATCTGCAGAATCTCTTCTATTCACAATAATACAGCTTCTGCATCCACAGAAAGAGTGTGCTCTGAAATTTCAAATCGTTTAACTAACTGGAAGGCTTTTAATGCTTTTGAAAGATCTGCATCAATTCACAGTTGCAAATTGACTCAATGTTCCAGCTGGTTAAATCTGTTAGCTAAACCAGCCATTGTGACAAGGCCTTAGATCCCATCCCAGTCCTGTTCATAACCCTAACCCTAACCCTAACCCTACATCCTTCGATGTAGGATGAGCATGAGAGCTCAGTGGGGAAGATCCATTACAGAACTATTCCTCTATATTGTACGTCTAGTTAATTTACAGACATTGACTTCTATGCTGTGTATAAACTAAGCTTCCAGTTACTGACAGTAGAAGACTGGTTCATAATGCTTAGCAACCCATCAATTTTGCGGGCAGTGTCGAGCTGGTGATGGTGTGCAAACGGCCCATAACTCAGCCAGTTCTAATGGTCTTTTCATAGAAATGATGGAGCCTTGGAAATGCAAAACCCTGCTGATGAATTCACCAGGTCTACTTTCCAGTGAGTTCTGCAAGATATATCAAGTAACACCATTAAGAGGCAATTCACCATGTTGAAAGAAGTTATTAGTTTCACTAGGTGAAAAGAGTATGTTCAACACAGGTATGTACGTGAGTTGGAGTTGAGTTTTTAAAAGTCTTTCAAATATTATTTTAAACATATTACATAATTGATCCACTGCCGATTTGTGAAGTCCTGTTAGTTATAAATATCCGGTAAATATAAGCATTATAAAATGATTACTATACACTGCCTCCGTTTTTTTTGTAATAAGTGTGTTCTCCGTCTCCATCTAATCACAGAAGAAGGTCTTCATGAAACATAAGCATTTCTGGACAAGTCTTAGGTCAGCCACCATCTAAAAAGGGTATAAAACTTTGTCAGATTTGAGGGAGTTATCAGATCAGTGATTAATTTTGATAAAGTAAATGTGGAGAAATTGGCTGGCATGGGAGAATAGACCTAGAGGCATTTCTTTTAACACAGTGAGGATGGTATTTGGGGTGCATTCCTTGAAAGGGATGATGGAAGCAGATTTAAAAGTAATCTTCAAAAGTAGACTTGATAAATACTTAAAGAGAAAGTTAGCAAATGAATGGCATTAATTAGAGGCAGGTGGTAGAATCTGGAGCAATGGACAGTCTGCTGGAGGAACTCAAGGTTGAAGTGCATCAGTGGGTAGAGAGGAATAGTTGGCATTTCGGGCCAGAACCCGGCAATCAGGACTGGGTTGCGTCTGGTACAAAGACAAGGAAGGCTGTGTATTCAGAGAAGTGGGCAAGGAGAGTGAAGTCAAGGTTGTTGATTGCCCAGTGCCAAATGCAGATGAAAAAGTCAAGAATGGGTAAAAAAAAAAGGCCCGAAGAGGGTGACCAAGAAGAAGCAGAGTGTTGGAGATGTCAATAAGGGTTGGGTTGTACACAGTTTGTCAAAGTAAAAGTGACAGAGGCAGGGGCTACAGAAGAAGAGCTGCACCTTGTGGTGGTCTAGGAACTAGAGCTTTGGGCACAGTTGTATAAAGGTGAAGCCTCCGCTGAAGACAGACCAGCCAGCATCAGAGAGTTGGAGATGGAGGTTGGGGTGTGGATGGTGCTATTGATTAGTTTGGTCAGAGAGCCAAGAGTGGCTTTCCATTATGCTGTATTAATCAGTGATTTAGCAGTCAGATGTTTCTTCTTTGTAGTCCCAATTATTAGCAAGAGATATTCTAAATATTGGCAAAAAGGCTGTATCCAGAGCATCCTATTCATCTGATGGTTCAAATAGAACAAATGGTCAGTGTCATGTCCTCTCCCTGATAGATCTTCAAGATGCAGACCAACTTAGCATCAGCAAAAAGTACCAGACGAATATTATGAACATTTTTTTCAAAAACAGGAAATGGAGGAGATGTGGTTGAGGGCAGCATTGATAATAGAGGAAGGGAAACGTTATTTGAAGAAGGAGACTATCTCTGATGTCTTGGAAAGGAAAGCCACAGATGCACTGGAGGTGAAGGGACTGAGAAAAGGGAAAGGGAATGGCATTTTTACAGGAGACAAGGTGGGAGGAGGTACAGTCTTACCAAGAAGAGGTGGGAAGAGAACTACGTGAAACGGTAGATTTATATAAGATGTCGTTGACAGTTTGCCTCCAGAGATGGAGACAGAGAAAGCAAGAAAGGGTAGGAAGGTGTCAGGAATGGACCAAGTGAATTTGAGGCCAGGGTGGAAGTTGGAGGCAAAGTTCATGAAACTGATGGAGGAGTCTATGAAACAGCACCAATGCAATCATCAGTGTAGAGGAGGAAGAGCTGGCGAGCATTACTGGGGATAGATTGGAGCTTAGCATACAAAGGGGCAGGCACGGCTGGTGCCCATGCAGGTACCCATGGCTACCTCTCAGGGAGGGAGTGGGAGGAGCCGAAGGAAAAATCGTTGCGGGTAAGGCCCAGTTCTGCCAGATGGAGGAGGGCGGTTGTGGAGGAGAACTCGGTGGTTCTGTTATTGAGAAAGAAGTGGAGAACTTTGAGGACTGAGAAAGAAGTGAAGAGCTTTGAGAAATACCTCTTAGAATACCTTCCAATAATTTATCCACTACTAACATCAAGCTTGCAGACCTACAATATCCTAGCTTATTCTAAGAGCCTGTCCTGAACAACAGAACAACTGTCCTCTGGCACCTCACCTGTGTCTAAGGACTTTTAAATGCCCCTGCCAAAGCCCCTGCAATTTCTGCACAAGGTCTGAGGGTCACCTTATAGGTCACCATAGGTTCTGGGGACCTATCTATGCCAATTGATGTCAAGACTGCAAAGCACCTCAATCTCTGTAATCCAGATACAGTTCATGACCTGTGTCCATCTCCTGAATAAATACAAATGCAAAAACAGATCTATTTAAGCTCTTCCCATCTCTTTCAGCTCCATGACCTCAAATATCCCCCACATGCTGTTGAAACCAAAGATGTGTTTTTGGGATCGTGGGATAGAATGAGACAGGAAATCAGAGAAGGCCATTGATAGACTTAAGAGATGTTTGCACAGTCAGGAAAAAACTGGATATTCTCTGATTCCAGTTGGATCGATGAGAATGCATGTAGATGAAAGTTGCCCCATCCAACTGGATGAAAGTGGAGGCACTGGAGGAGGTAGGTGTAGAATAGACACTCAAAAGCTGCAGCCAAATGGATAAAAACAATTTAGAACAGAACTAGACAGCATGCTCTATCATTATGCTAACATGTGATGTCATTAGGACCTTGGTAAGTGTTCAGTACAGTGGCAGAAGCAAAAATCTGATTACAATGAATCCAATAGGAGCTGTGGGTAAAATAACGGCAAATCCAAGAGGCCTCAGTTTACTCCAGGACAAGAGAAAAAGGACGATAGTTTGAAACATTCAGTGGACAAGCGTGGTGAAGTGCCAAGGGGGTTTGTTTTTTTTAAACTAGACACGGAGAAGAATTTTTCACTTTGAGATGCAAAAGAAATCCAGCATAAATTGCTTAATGCAGAGGAAGACAGAAAGTGGAATGTGCTACTATGTGGCATTTTGCTGTGAATAGCAGCTTCGTCTAAATAGGAAGATAGGTGAGAAAAATAAAGACAGGTGTGCCAAAGGGGTAGATCGAGTGGGATGAGCTTAACCACTGTCACAGAACAACTTTCAATTGACCTAATTCTATAATCTAACATCTATCTAAATATGCAGCACAATCTTTAATACCTTTAAAATCACCACATCTACAACCTAGTCCCATTCTTCTTGCTGAGATTTGTGAACCTATTGATTTTAAAGGGACTGACAGAGCTGTGTGGAACAAAACGAATGGTAAAGCATGCTCTTTTCTAACTATTTCTGGATTCTTTCATGCTAATTACTATAAAATAAAATAAAATTAAACTTTAAACATATTTTTAAAAAGTTAATGATGTTACAGATTTAATCAATTTAAAAGTGAATAGTTGTGGGGAATTTCTTTCGCTTTTACCAGATGCCAAAGTTGGGGTACAGCTTTGCTGACTCTCAGAGTTTTCCAGGTGATTTTCATGGACGGGACCACAAGGTGGAGCATCCAGATTCAGGTAGTGTTCATTGTGGGCATTAGTCTACTCTAGACCAAGGGGCTCCCAACCTTTTTTATGCTATGGACCAATACCATTAAGCAAGGGGTCCGTGGATCACAGGTTGGGAACCCCTGGTCTAGGTCCTTCAGCCATATGTTCAATGTCATCAATTGTGTCTTATCAGAAGTTCAAATTTAGATGTAATCATTGAGCACCAAAAAGCTCCTATAATATATTTATAAAGTGTCTTCTCAATTCACATTAGATTTACTAAACGGAATCAGAAAGGGATCTTATACTTCTGCTGGGATGGCACATGTACTCTTCTCCCACTGTTTGAACACATTTCCTTCTTCCTGTCTGGACTACTGCAGATAAAGTGCTTATTTTTACATGACTAGTCCCTGCATACATGACCTCAGGCATACATCCTGGTCATCAAGAGGTTACAGGATGGTGAATAGATGGTGTAACTGGCTTTTATAATCAAAGTCAGCAGAAAACTGAATAAATCCCTTGTATCCAAAAGGTCATCTTAATTTGGTATCTCTTCACTTATGAGCATGTTATTTTTGTTGCTTTATACATTATTAAAAACCTTGCATAGGCCAATTACCAAAGGATGAATTTCTGCTCAACAAAGCTGTTAATCAAGGTGTTGCACTGAAATTTAGGATTCCAAAAATAAATCTCTAGGCTTTGATGAATATCTTACTTTCTTGCTTTAATTTTCCTGCTCCCCATCCCACAAAGAACTCACTTGCACAACTAAATTTATCTTTTGTAATAGATGATAGTTATACATGCATTATCAACACTTAACTTTATTGCATTTGTTGGCACAGTGATTTGTTCTTCTGCTTTAATAGTATCAATACTGCATTCACAGGCAGTTAAGCTTTGTAAGCAGAATCCACTTTTATGGTCCAATATACAGTAACTCCTAAAAGCATCTCAGCATCTCTCCAGCATATTTAGTAAGATTTCTGTCCTTGAATATTTATGCTTTGGATTTATTTACAAAGATTTTCAGAGTATCTCCGCATTAGCACTTTTGGACTGATTAGACAACCAGGGATCGTTGCCACAAGGTTCCATTTTAGAACTGAACAGTTTTTTTTCAATGAACTACGCTGTATACTTAAACCGCACAACTATTGTTTTATGCTTGTTATTCAATGACTGGTATTTGCTTTAGCTCTTAAAAGTTCCTTTTTAACCTTTATCCCTGTGAATCAAGTATTGATTTCTAATTAGTGCCTTCACTTGCATTTAATCCAGTTCCACTGACCTTTTTGCCTTTACTTCACACAGTTCTAAGGGATTTCACTTGTCCTTTTCACTTGACAAAATCATGACATTTCTTTCAATTTAGTTTTTTTCCTTCTGCTCTTGTTGTCATTAAGTACCATTGAGTCATCGTCGACTCATGGTGACCCTATGGACAGTTGCCTTAAATGAGTTCCGATCTTCACAATGGCTGCTCATTGTTGATACCGTTGCGTTCATAGCTGTCCTTCTTGTGTCCATCCATCTGACTGGCGGCTGTCCTCTCTTACGTTGTCCTTCCACCTTTCTGAGCATGATATTCTTTTCCAGGGAGCTGTTTCTTCACATGCCATGTCCAAAGAATGATAGCCGGAGTCTTGCCATTTGAGCCTCCACAGAGAGATTTGGTTTGATCTCATTGAGGAATGAATCATTTGATTTCACGGATCTCAATTTTGCAGAGGGCTTAAAAAGTGGATCTTCATAGCAGTCATAGAGTCTATTCTCACGTACAGATGCGAGATGTGGACACTTACCAAGACTATGCGAAAGTCACTAGATGGTTGCTATACACGAATGCTCCGGATGGCTCTTGACACGAGTTGGCAACAGCACATGACGAACGTCAAGCTCTATGACAACCTATTGATGCTCACCACTAAAATCGAGGCAAGAAGACTGCAACTAGCGGGGCACTGTCTACACCACCCTGAGCTACCTGCCAGCCTAGTCATCACATGGGAGCCCAAGCATGGGAGGATGAACCCTGGGCGTCCTCCCAAGACTATGGTCAACACGCTCCTAGAGGATAGCTAATGTAGATGAACTGAACACACTGATGAGGGGAAGGCAGGAGTGGAGAGCCCGTCATCATGCCCGACGCCAGCCCCTTAGGCCTGAGTCGACGTAGTAGTAGTCATTTGTTCTGTGAGAGGATCATGAGATGTGTAATATTTTTCTCCAGCACAAAAGGCATCAATATGCTTCTTTACTGCCCATCTTCCATATCAATATCATATCATTGAGAACACCATCACCTGCAGTGGTAAACAGTCAAGAAATCTATTGGAGAATCGGCCTTGACAGAGCGAACATGAAGGATTTAGAAAAGATCCTCAGAAACAGGAATCTATCTTTACGTACAAAGATTCGATTCCTTCTGTACTCTTCCCTATTTTGTTATCTTTTCAATTCCTCTTTTACCCCAAAGAATTGCTTCTTTCAGTATATTCTTGGAGTTGCTTTCCCTGAAGCCTTCCTGCATCCAGGTTTATTTTCTTTGGATCCATTCAACCTCCCCCTTATCCTATTCAATCGATTGGACCTATATCCCTGGAAAGTTATCAAGAGAGGAAAGTAAAGATTGGAGCTTTGGATGGAGGGCCATGGGACATGAAAGAAAAGAGTCCTCACAGCGGCAGGACATCACACCCATTTTTAAGAACACAAGCATTTTGTATTGCCACCAGCATCAAGTTGGACTCCATTTTGTGGATTGTCAATGCTCCCGTTATTACAGAGATGAAACAGTCAAACTTTACGGGGAAGAGACATCAATTAATAGAGAGAATGCCAGAAGTTTTTATGGCAGGGCGGAGTGGGAGCACACATCCTCATGATTATATTAGAGGATCCCTTTTGCAAGTGGGACTTTCAAGTGCTGAGTAATACCCACGCCATCTAGTTTAAAGACTGGTTGCCTATTGCCTATCAAAAATGGAGTTGGGGATGTGTTTGAAATAACTAGAATAACCGTCCTGTGAACGTGGTAGATCAGGGAACTGTATCCCTGGTGATTATGACTGCATGTAATATATCAAGCTGCGGTGCTTCCCAGACCAGATGGATCAGTTGGACTCATTGAGGAATGTATCAGAGGCAAAGAGTATTATTGGCAGGAAGTTCAAGGAGGTGGTCCTACCAAAGTTTCAGTCGGAGCGAGACAGATGGGCAAGCACCAAGAGGGAAAGTTAGGTGAGATCCCTTATGTCCACCTGAGAGAGAACACAGGCTCCTGGTTTATGTTATGTTTTGTAACTTCAAAATATTACATTAATTCAACTGAAGACAGGAGTCCAGGAATAGGGGGGTAACTTCAAGTTTACTTTAAGCCAAGCATGCATATATCATGTGATGGCATTTGTAATTCATGTATTTTACATGTAATTTGTAATTAATTAATTAATTATTTAAATAAAGAGGAATGCTTAATCAACCAATATATATACAATTACTCAAATATTATTGAAATATTAAATACAGAACAGTTTACATCTCATTCATAGACAACAAGTTCGACATTGCTTTGCTCTTTCAATGCCCAAGTATCATTCTGGGCCTTTGTGCTCAAGTCTCCAGAGTTAAACAATCTTCAAATGCCATATCTTACCAACTGCTCAACAAGCTTCATAGTTATTTATTTATTTGTTTATTTATTTTGACCTTGTAATTCTACCAAAAGAAAGCAGGCTTTTGGTCACCTCTTAGCAGAGAGGGGCTTCCAGATCTGTCAGCACACTTTGAGTACACCAGTGTGTGCAGATGTAAATGATGCAAAATGAAAACCAGTGCTAGTTAGCTTTATTTCCATTCACACCGAATGTAGGCCTAATAGCCAGACAAACAGCTCCCACAAGCCTTTCATGCCCATCAAGGTTCTCAATCCCTCCTCTTTGTCGTACACCCCTACTGAATTAGTACCTTCGTCTGGAATTCCACTGCAGAAGAGGTTGGCCTCCCTCACTGAGTTCATAGATTCTCAGAGTTCATTCAGCTTCTTTTAACTGGAGAAAATTAAATGCAGAAGATAGGACTACTGAGGGATTGCAATTATCAAGCAAAATTACAAGTAGTTCAGATTTGGACAGCTCATCTAGGAGAAGGAAATCTCTGATCTCAAACCTCTACTGCCTTGCACTGATGGGGAAGAATTTGGAGGTAAACCCCGAGGGAAAAATCCAGAGTTACATTGAGTTCAATGCTAAGTGACAACTCCTGTGATACTGCTGGTGCCAAACTGTATCAGTCCCTGCTGTTCCTTTGGATTCATCAACTGCGTGAAGATGGGGAGCCTGCTGAATGGGCAACAGTTTGCTTTCCATATTGTACTACCCAGGCTTGTGTACCTAGGCAGCTAGGATGCAAAATAAGTGGTCGACCCTGACCAACAAAGAAAGCAATACAGAGTTACATTGTACAATTTACCTCATTGTTATGTTGGAGTGACAGAAAATAAACATTGGACAAGGTACCAGGAATTAGTGAACTCCTTGTCTTCTAAATAACACCATGGCTTCCATTGTGTCTATCTGGTAGAATAGACAGGAACTTATTACCTTATGTTATTTGTTATGGGATGAGGCCAGCGGCAAAGGGACGAACAAAGGCTGGAGTCTGTGGGCATTTGTACCCAAACTTCTATCCCAAGTTTTCTGTGTTAGTACTGGTTTTGTCAAAGAAGTACATAGCAAAGTTTTAACACCAAGAAAGACCTTTGTTTTGGGATGGGTTGGGGGACTTGTCAATTGAAATGGGGACACAATCATCTCATTATTGTTTCTATGTACCGACCGATTACTCAGAAAATCATGGTAAACCTCTATCTGCCAACACAAGCAGAAATTGGACTCAGCACTCTAAATCCTAAGGACTTGTGCATTTCAGAGGTAAAAGCTTGAAAAAGAGAGATGGATTGTGTTTTCAGCCTGGAGGTCGGTGACCTCTGGAGCTCTGTCGTGGGACATAAATGATTTGGATGAGGAGGTGGAAGGGCGGCTTAGTAAGTTGCAGATGGCTCAAAGATTGGTGATGTTGTGCATAGTGTAGATAGATACAACAGGGCATATGTAGGATGTGGAGCTGGGCCAAGAAGTGGCAGATGGAGTTCAATCTGGGAAAGTGAGAGGTGCTA
Source organism: Hypanus sabinus (assembly GCF_030144855.1). Classification (NCBI taxonomy): domain Eukaryota; kingdom Metazoa; phylum Chordata; class Chondrichthyes; order Myliobatiformes; family Dasyatidae; genus Hypanus; species Hypanus sabinus. The sequence goes on from NC_082718.1 coordinate 95,263,056, forward strand.
TACTTTGGAGTGTCAAACTCGAAGGCAGGATACAGGAGTGATGGCAGGATTCAGGAATGATGGCAAGATTCTTATCAGTGTGGAAAAACAGAGGGATCCTGGGGTCCAATGAGAATATATTGACTGGTTGCATCATGGCCTGGTACGGAAACAGCAATGCCTTTGAATGGATAATCTTACAAAAAGTAGTGAATGCAGCTTAGCCCATCAAAGGAAAAGCCCGTCCCACCATTGAGCACACCTACAAGGATGGCTGTAGCAGGAAAGCACCATCGATTATCAAGGACCCGCACCATCCAGGCCATTCTCACTGCTGCCATCAGGTAGGAGGTACAGGAATCTTAAGTTCCACATCATCAGGTTCGAGAACAGTTATCACCCCTCAACCACCAGGCTCCTGAACCAGAGTGGATAACTACACTCACCCCAACACTGAACTATTTCCACACCTATCAACTTATTGTCACAGACTCTATATCTCATGTTCTCAATGCTTATTACTTATTTACATATTGTTTTTATTTTTCTTATTGCATAATTTGTCTTTTGCATATTGTATTTTTATTGTCTGTCTGTGTTTTGTGCAGCTTTTCATTGATTCTATTATGTTTCTTCGTAATTTACTATCAATGCCCACAAGAAAATTAATCTTGGGGCTGTATACGGTGGCATATTGTGTTTGCACTTTGATAATCAATGTTCTTTGAACTTTGAACATCCATAGAGTCCTGAGCGTTTTCACCCAAGTTGACAGGGTGATCAAAAAGGTGTATGGAATGCTGATATCATTAATTGAGAGATTGCAGTCAAGACCCGCAGGGTGATGTTGCAGCTCTATAAAACTTTGGTTAGAGCACACTTGGAATATTGTGTTCAGTTCTGGTTTCACCATTACAGAAAGGATGTGGAAGCTTTGGAGAGGGTGCAGAGGAGATTTACCGAGAAGTTGCCTCGATTAGGAAGAAGATCTTATAAGGAAGGTTAAGCAAGCTAGGCCTTTTCTCTTTGGAGCAAAGAAGAAGGAGAGATGACTTCATAGAGGTGTATAAGAGGCATTGACAGAGAGGACAGCCAATGATATTTTTTTCCCCAGGACAGAAATAGCTGATACAAGGGGGCATGATTTTAAGGTGATTGGAGGAAAGGGGGGATGTTGGAGGTATTTATTTTTTAACACACAGAATCAGATACATTAGGGACATTTAATAGTCTTAGGCAGGCATATGGATCAAAGAAAATTAGAAGACTATGTGGGACGGGAGTGTTAGATTGATCTTGGAGTAGGTTGAGTGTCAAAGGGCCTATTCAATGCTCACAAGCAAAACAAAAACAACCAAGTGTTCAACTACATTTAAAAGAAACTCTGCTGATTTTATAGATAACTTAAGATACTGTTGCCACGCACTTCGGTTCTTGTGATATTGCAACAACCAAGCCGGCAGCTGAATCCACTGGGGACCATTCATAAATTTAAACTTCTCTTCACAGGGTTATGATTCCCCTGTAACAAGCTGATTCAAGTAGAAGGGAAATGGATAAAGTAGAATGGAAAAGGTCACAACTTTATTCAGCAATGCAAGCAGCGGCACATAAATGGAAGGATCTATTTAAAGGAAGGTGTGTTAGCCATTGTGGGCGACTTCCTACAGAACTGAAATGCTCTGCCGGTATGTAAGAAGACATAGGAACAGCTGGACAGTGGACTTCTGCACCCAGTAACTAATAGAGTGATCTGACAAGATTAGAATTTAAAATTATAGAAGAGGCCTAATTAGCCTTGGAGAGAACAAGAAATAGCCTTTCATAATTATGTTCTCTGTAAATCCAGGATTATTAGATTTCAGAAACCTTGAGCAAAATCATGGTTAAAATAGATGCATGGGGATGTACAATAATATTTTACATAGAAAGTGTGCTTCATCGTCCTCAAGGCATTGCTTAATTTTTAATGAACTCCTGTAAATTGCAAGTATAATTTTAAAAATCATCACACACGTGCAGCACAGCTTAAAACCCTATCACTTGGTGATTATATAGTAGCAATAAATTCCATTCTGATGGAATATGTCAGCGAGTAAAGGATAACTGAAGTAATATCTAGATGTTGGGATGTATAAGCAATAGTGGGAAGTTTATGCAGAACTCTGGGCCTTCCGCAACAGAAACAAATTCCATTTCACAGGTCACACACAAAATGCTGGTGGAACACAGCAGGCCAGGCAGCATCTATAGGGAGAAGCACTGTCGACGTTTCGGGCTGAGACCCTTCGTCAGGACTAACCGAAAGGAAAGGTAGTAAGAGATTTGAAAGTAATGGGGGGAGGGGGAAATGCAAAATGATAGGAGAAGACCGGAGGGGGTGGGATGAAGCTAAGAGCTGGAAAGGTGATTGGCGAAAGTGATACAGAGCTGGAGAAGGGAAAGGATCATGGGACGGGAGGCCTCGGGAGAAAGAAAGGGGGGGGGAGCACCAGAGGCAGATGGAGAACAGGCAAACAACTAAATATGTCAGGGATGGGGTAAGAAGGGGAGGACGGGCATTAATGGAAGTTAGAGTAGTCAATGTTCATGCCATCAGGTTGGAGGCTACCCAGCCAGTATATAAGGTGTTGTTCCCCCAACCTGAGTTTGGATTCATTTTGACAGTAGAGGAGGCCATGGATAGACATATCAGAATGGGAATGGGACGTGGAATTAAAATGTGTGGCCACTGGGAGACCCTGCTTTTTCTGGCGGACCGAGCGTAGGTGTTCAGCGAAACGGTCTCCCAGTCTGCGTCGGGTCTCACCAATATATAAAAGGCCACACCGGGAGCACCGGACGCAGTATACCACACCAGCCAACTCACAGGTGAAGTGTCGCCTCACCTGAAAGGACTGTCTGGGGCCCTGAGTGGTGGTGAGGGAGGAAGTGTAAGGGCAGGTGTAGCACTTGTTCTGTTTACAAGGATAAGTGCCAGGAGGGAGATCGGTGGGAAGGGATGGGCGGGGGACGTGGACAAGGGAGTCGCGTAGGGAGCGATCCCTGTAGAAAGCAGAAAGGGGGTTGAAGGAAAGATGTGCTTGGTAGTGGGATCCCGTTGGAGGTGGCGGAAGTTACGGAGAATTACACATTGGACCTGGAAGCTGGTGGGGTGGTAGGTAAGGACAAGGGCAACCCTATCCCGAGTGGGGTGGTGGGTGGATGGGGTAAGGGCAGATGTGCGGGAAATGGGAGACATGCGTTTGAGAGCAGAGTTGATGGTGGAAGAAGGGAAGCCCCTTTGTTTAAAAAAGGAAGACACCTCCTTCATCCTGGAATGAAAAGCCTCATCCTGAGAGCAGATGCAGCGGAGACGGAGAAATTGTGAGAAGGGGATAGCATTTTTGCAAGAGACAGGGTGGGAAGAGGAATAGTCAAGGTAGCTGTGAGAGTCTATAGGCTTATAGTAGATATCAGTGGATAGGCCGTCTCCAGAGATGGAGACAGAAAGATCAAGAAAGGGGAGGGAAGTGGCAGAAATGGGCCAGGTAAATTTGAGGGCTGAATGAAAGTTGGAGGCAAAGTTAATGAAGTCAACAAGCTCAGCATGTGTGCAGGAGGCAGTGCCAATGCAGTCGTCGATGTCACGAAGGAAAAGAGGGGGATGGATACCCGTATAGACTTGGAACATGGACTGGTCCACAAAGCCACCAAAAAGGCAGGCATAACTGGGACCCATACGGGTGCCCATGGCTACACCCTTGGTTTGGAGGAAGTGGGAGGAGCCAAAGGAGAAATTATTGAGAGTAAGAACTAATTCCGCTAGACGGATGAGAGTGGTGGTAGAGGGGAATTGATTAGGTCTGGAATCCAAAAAAAAGCGAAGAGCTTCGAGACCATCTCGGTGGGGGATGGAGGTATATAGGGACTGGACATCCATGGTGAAAATAAGACGGTGGGGGCCAGGGAACTTAAAATCATTGAAAAAATTCGAAGCACGAGAAGTGTCACGAACGTAGGTGGGAAGAGATTGAACAAGGGGGGATAAGACAGTGTCAAGGTATGCAGAAATGAGTTCAATGGGGCAGGAGCAAGCTGAGACAATAGGTCTACCTGGACAGGCAGGTTTGTGGATCTTGGGTAGGAGGTAGAAACGGGAAGTGCGGGGTGTGGGAACTATGAGATTGGTGGCAGTGGATGGGAGACCCCCAGAGCTGATTAGGTTGGTGATGGTATAGGAGACAATGGCCTGGTGCTCCTTAGTGGGGTCATGATCAAGGGGTAAATAAGAGGAGGTAAAATTATCTGTCTGCTCACTCTCACATGCTTAATGCTGTTGTACAAGTGTTCTGATTGACCCAAGCTGGACCTGGATGATCAGTTCATTAAAAGGAATTGCTGCGAAGGTAATTCTAATTGCCAATGAAATTATCTGCTTAAATTAAGAAGGCATAATCGACAGTCATTTCAAACAGACAAGTTATCATAATCCTCCAACGAGATCCCACTAACAAGCACATCTTTCCCCCCCCCTTTCTTTACCCCTTTTCGCAGGGATCACTCCCTACGCGAATCCCTTGTCCACTCATCCCCCCCCCATCCCTTCCCACCGATCTCCCTCCTGGCACTTATCCTTGTAGGCGGAACAAGTGCTACACCTGCCCTTACACTTCCTCCCTCACCACCACTCAGGGCCCCAGACAGTCCTTCCAGGTGAGGCGACACTTCACCTGTGAGTTGGCTGGTGTGGTATACTGCGTCCGGTGCTCCCGGTGTGGCCTTTTATATATTGGTGAGACCCGACGCAGACTGGGAGACCATTTCGCTGAACACCTACGCTCGGTCCGCCAGAAAAAGCAGGGTCTCCCAGTGGCCACACATTTTAATTCCACGTCCCATTCCCATTCTGATATGTCTATCCATGGCCTCCTCTACTGTCAAAATGAATCCAAACTCAAGTTGGAGAAACACCTTATATACCGGCTGGGTAGCCTCCAACCTGATGGCATGAACATTGATTTTGTACATCAGTCAATGAAAGCAATCGTGCAGGTACAGCAGGCAGTGAAGAAAGCTAATGGCATGCTGGCCTTTATAACAAGAGGAATTGAGTATAGGAGTAAAGAGGTCCTTCTGCAGCTGTACAGGGCCCTGGTGAGACCCCACCTGGAGTATTGTGTGCAGTTTTGGTCTCCAAATTTGAGGAAGGACATTCCTGCTATTGAGGGAGTGAAGCGTAGGTTCACAAGGTTAATTCCCGGAATGGCGGGACTGTCATATGTTGAAAGATTGGAGCGACTGGGCTTGTATACACTGGAATTTAGAAGGATGAGAGGGGATCTGCTTGAAACGTATATGATTATTAAGGGATTGGACACACTGGAGGCAGGAAGCATGTTCCCGCTGATGGGTGAGTCCAGAACTAGAGGCCACAGTTTAAGAATAAGGAGTAGGTCATTTAGAACAGAGATGCGGAAAAACTTTTTCACCCAGAGAGTGGTGGATATGTGGAATGCTCTGCCCCAGAAGGCAGTGGAGGCCAAGTCTCTGGATGCATTTCAGAGAGAGTTAGATAGAGCTCTTATAGATAGCAGGGTCAAGGGATATGGGGAGAGGGCAGGAATGGGGTACTGATTGTGTATGATCAGCCATGATCACAGTGAATGGCGGTGCTGGGTAGAAGGGCCGAATGGCCTACTCCTACACCTACTGTCTATTGTCTAACTTCCATTAATGCCCCTCCTCCCCTTCTTACCCCATCCCTGACATATTTAGTTGTTTGCCTGTTCTCCATCTCCCTCTGGTGCTCCCCCCCCCCTTTCTTTCTCCTGAGGCCTCCCATCCCATGATCCTTTCCCTTCTCCAGCTCTGCATCACTTTCGCCAATCACCTTTCCAGCTCTTAGATTCATCCCACCCCCTCCGGTCTTCTCCTATCATTTTGCATTTCCCCTCCCCCCACTACTTTCAAACCTCTTACTATCTTTCTTTTCGGTTAGTCCTGACGAAGGGTCTTGGCCCGAAACGTCAACAGTGCTTCTCCCTGTAGATGCTGCCTGGCCTGCTGTGTTCCACCAGCATTTTGCGTGTATTGTTCTATAGGAAGAAGTACAGTCGACGTTTCAGGCTGAGACGCTTCATCAGGACCCTTCGTCAGAAATTCTATTTCAACTTTTTTTTAATGGAGCAGAACAATTAATATTTGGACTTTTTGCTGCTGTGCTAGAATAAGAGAGACATACAGTGTAGAAACAGTAGTTTCAACTTGTCGAGTCTACACTGACCATCTGCTACCTTATTTGCACTGACCCTACATGAATCCCATTTATTTGTTCTCCTCACAGTTCATCAACTCCACAGAAATGATGGGCAATTGACTGTAGCCAGTTAACAAAGCAAACTGCTCATCTCTGAGATGTGAGAGAAAACCAGGGTACCTAGGAAACTCATAAGGAGTACATGCAAACTCCACACAGACAGAGACTGCGATCGGGATTTAACCCAGGTCTCAGTATTGTGAGGGATCAACTCTACTTGCGGTGCCAGTGAGACATGATCTGCAAGAATCTCTTTTCAGTTTTTTTTTTATTTCTCTTCAGTTTAACAACTTTGTCAGAGCCATTGATTTATTATCTGTATAGTATTTGTGTTGCACAGACTCACTCCGGTTTAAGGGAATTTGTCACATGGGATGGGTGGTGGTTGAAATAAATTAATACAGCATAGAAAGGGTTTGAATAGGTAGCGCATATTTTTTTGTTGACCACTTGTCGCTGTCTGAATTTGATCCAATTCTGCTCGTCTCACTCGTTTTTGTTTTACATGAATTACGGAAGAGTTGAATGATTTTACTGTTGGTTTGTAATAAAGAATTGAACGTAGTTTTCTGACTTGGAATTCAGTTAATTAGAAACTCATCATGCAGTGTGATACTCACTCATTTGGCCTGTCAGCGACTTTTAGTTTGTTTTCAAGTAGTCTCTACGAACCTCTCTTCTCATTCAGTCTCCTGTCGATTTCATACTCCATCACCCCAATTCTGCTAAAAACTACACAAATGACACTGCCTTGCCAATCTATTTGCCTTCTGCTTTGCACTGATCTCTCAAGGCGTATAAAACAAGCATAAATCAACAGAAATAAATGCTGAGTGTGATGTAAAATTATCTGTCTGCTCACTCTCACATGCTTAATGCTGTTGTACAAGTGTTCTGATTGACCCAAGCTGGACCTGGATGATCAGTTCATTAAAAGGAATTGTTGTGAAGGTAATTCTAATTGCCAATGAAATTATCTGCTTAAATTAAGAAGGCATAATCGACAGTCAATTCAAACAGACAAGTTATCATTTTCATTTTTAGAAAGTGTACAGCAATCTTTGTTTTATAAGAGATTAATTTACCGTCATACTTTATTTAATGTTACTAAAATAGTATTTCTAATTAGAAATTTGAAATTCAGTGCAAATTGCAACAGACTGGACTATGTCGTTAATATAGTTTTTGTATTCAATTAGCTAAGCTCAAACATAGAGTTGTGTTTTATATATTTTGAGGAAACTTGAACATATGAAGTACTATAAGTATCATTTATTCAGCAACAAAGCTTTATACACAAATAGCTCCTCTGATTGTAACTGTTATTCAGTCATTAAGTGTTTATTTCCCTCTTTGGCATCTTATTGCACAGCAGCTCCTCCAGATTTGCTAGATTAGTTTTGATAAGAACAAACCATTTGAAAAATCACACCAATTACTATGAAAACCATTAAGGAAACTCTACAATAGACAAGAAGACTCGTCCATGTAATCAGTTATAATCTGCTGCTTGTTTTCCTCTTTCTAAACCAAGTTCTACTATGTGACAACAGATATGAAAAAATACTCGACGTTGAACTGTTCTTTGGTAGGTAAATCCTTCGGCAAATTCAAGTTTATTGTCATAGATATATACACATGGAGTATTTAAATGTCACAAATTTAGCTTTATATATCAGTGAAGGGATATAATGCAGGACTGAACCTTCCTGGAATGTATTCAAGAGGAAAATGAAACTTTAGAATCAGGATCAGTTTTAATATCACTGACATAAATTGTGAAATTTGTTCTCTTTGCAGCAACAGAGATTTTAAAAAATGTGAATTACAGTATGTATATATATATATTAAATGTTGTCAAGATGGTTGTTGTAACGCATCTAGTGCGGTAGTTTAGTGGGTAGTACTTGTCGCTCTCAGTTTTGGCTTCCACTGCTGCCTAGCAGTGTCATAAAAAGGAGAGCTGAATGTGTACTTCTCTCTCCGCCAGTACATAGCTTCTTCCACAGCAAGCCTCATGTAGTGCCTCCTCACTGGTGACACACAGGAACTGAATTCCTTTCGGACTCAGGCTGAACTACAGAGGATGGGGAGGAGGTCTGGCCCCTGCACGTGTGGCACACAGGCCCGCCGGTTTGTGAACAGGTCCTGGGGCTCGTGAAACCAGATCCCCAGCTACGGGTAAATGACCCCTCTGCCTTGTGGCCAGTCTCGGGAGAGACAAAGTCTGCAGGAGTGAACCCAGACAGCAGATCCGGAGTGGGGCCTCTGAGGCGGCTGGCCATCATTGAACATCCTTCTGGCAGCTCCTGCAGCCAAGCTGGTGCCAAACGTGTTGCTTCATGAACTTTGGTTTTGGACTACGTTGGTGAGGTCAAGAAGGGGATCTTGACAACTGGGCATCTCAGGATCTCCATACCTTCCACCTAGGCTGGAGATGATGACCATCGTCACCCATTGTCCTTCAGGACAGACGGATGCCAACCAACCATATATATTAAATAGACAAATTAAATAAGTAGTGCAAAAATAGAAATAAAAAGGTGGTGACATAGTGTTCATGGGGTCAATGGTCATTCAGAAAATTGGATGGCAGAGGTTGTGAAGCTGTTCCTGAATTGTTGAATGTGTGACTTCTGACTTCTGTACCTCCTTCCAGATGGTGGCAAATGAGAACAAGGCACGACCTTTGATGATGGGAGTCCTTAATGAATGTTGCCTTTTTGAGGCACTGCTCCTTGAAGACGTCCTAGGTACTATGGAGGCCAGTGCCCATGATGAAGCTGACTAAGTTTACAACTCTCTGCAGCTTATTTCAATCCTGTGCAGTAGCCATCCACCACTCCATACCAGATGGTGATGCAGCAGGTTAGAATGACCTCCACAATATTCCACCAGGTTGCCAAAGTTTCAGACAATTTCAAGCAACCATTTGCTCAAAATGCCTTCAGTTTATTCAGTCACTGTATTAATTCTACATGAAGGTCAGTACTCTTACCTCCCGTCCAACTGTATGGAAAACCCAGTCATTTGATCTTACATTGTCTATCCATCAGCATAGATTGTTTCACTGACAGACTGAATAATTTAAATGAACTAGTGTGTTGCTTACATTAAGGAAAACTATCATGTTGATTCCACAGTAAACAAGTTATTTAACCCTTTGAAACACAGCGTAGACAAAGAATGAGAATACTATTCAGAAGAAAGCTGATCAGAGTGAACACTTTCCGAGAAAAATGAATAATTCCCAAACATTCCCTGCTTCCATTTATTCTTTGAGTTTACTTCCAAGTTTTCACAAGAGTCCTAAAATGTGATTTGGATAGCCACTTCAATTTTAATTCCTTACTAATTTGGTTAAATAACTTCTGTGAGGTTAAGCATGAGAGAGAAAAAAAGACAATTCTCAATATGGCAAAAGCCTTTGGGTTCAAGACACAAACATGGCTGACAAGGTGAAAAATACGTTCTGCTGCTTGATTTATACACCCATGTAATATCAGCATCTTGTGCAAAAAAGAAGACTTTTTTCCCCTAAAGTACTACCTATGAAACAGGGATAACATTCTTTAAGATGTTCACATATTTTCATCTTTAAATGGATATTTACAGCACTTAATGTCAACTACACAAGTTCACCACATTGACTAATAATTACCTTAAGTCTCATGTTTTATATTTTAAATCTCACTGTTTGCAAAACTTCCAATACTATCACTGATGAAATTCCTAAAAATATTAACTAGTGCCACCTTTTTATCTTCTCAGTTCCAGTTGCCAGGAGCTTGTCAATTTCCTCTTGCATATACTTCATATTTTGAATCTTGAAACATTAAGCTAATTCAAAGGAAGACACGGGAGTCCAAAATGTGAGTCTAACTTCAGGTTTACTTCAAAGAAGATGTGCAGGTATCACGCAGTAGTGTCAGACATATGCAATTCGCATATTTATACATATATCCTGTAATGAATTATTTAAATGAGTAAGAATGCTTAATCAAACTATATATATATATATATATATACACACACACACAAGAATTTGAAGAAATGAGAAAGGATCTAAAAAGCATGGACTGGGACAGGCTGTTCTCTGCCAAGGATGTTGTTGGTAAGTGGGAGGCCTTCAAAGGAGAAATTTTGAGAGTACAGAGTTTGCATGTTCCTGTCAGGATTAAAGGCAAAGTGAATAAGAATAAGGAACCTTGGTTCTCAAGGGATATTGGAACTCTGATAAAGAAGAAGAGAGAGATGTAAGACATGTATAGGAAGCAGAGAGCAAATAAGTTACTTGAAAAGTATAAAAAATGCAAAAAAAATACTTAAGAAAGAAATCAGGAGGGCTAAAAGAAGACATGAGGTAGCTTTGGCAGTCAAGGTGAAGGATAATCCAGAGAGCTTCTCCAGGTATATTAAGAGCAAAAGGATAGCAAGGGATCAAATTGGTCCTCTTAAAGATCAGAGTGGTCAGCTAAGTATGGAACCAAAAGAAATGGGGGAGATCTTAAATGGGTTTTTTGCGTCTGTATTTATGGAGTCAATGGAAATGAGGCAAACAAGTAGTGAGGTCATGGAACCTATACAGATTGAAGAGGAGGAGGTGCTTGCTATCTTGAGGCAAATCAGAGTAGATAAATTCCCAGGACCTGACAGGGTTTTCCCTCGGACCTTGAAGGAGACTGGTGTTGAAATTGCAGGGGCCCTGGCAGATATATTTAAAATGTTGGTGCCTACAGGTGAGGTGCCAGAGGATTGGAGGATAGCTCATGTTGTTCTGTTGTTTAAAAAAAGCTCAAAAAGTAATCCAGAAAATTATAGGCCAGTAAGTTTGACATCGGTAGTAGGTAAATTATTGGAAGGAGTACTAAGAGATAGGATCTACAAGTATTTAGATGGACAGGGACTTATTAGGGAGAGTCAACACGGCTTTGTGCATGGTAGGTCATACTTAACAAATCTATTAGAGTGTTTCAAGGAGGTTACCAGGAAAGTGCATGAAGGGAAGGCAGTGGATGTTGTCTACATGGACTTCAGTAAGGCCTTTGACAAGATCCTTCATGGGAGGTTAGTTAGGAAGATTCATTCGCTAGGTATGCATGATGAGGTAATAAATTGGATTAGACATTGGCTCAATGGGAGAAGTTAGAGAGTGGTAGTGGAGGATTGCTTCTCTGATTGGAGGCCTGTGACTAGTGGTGTGCCACAGGGATCAGTGCTGGGTCCATTGTTATTTGTCATCTATATCAATGATCTGGATGATAATGTGGTAATTTGGATCAGCAAATTTGCTGATGATACAAAGATTGGAGATGTAGTGGACAGTGAGGAAGGTTTTTAGAGCTTGTAGAGGGATCTGGACCAGCTGGAAAAATGGGCTGAAAAATGGCAGATGGAGTTTAATACTGACAAGTGTGAGGTATTGCACTTTGGAAGGACAAACCAAGGTAGAACATACAAGGTAAATGGTAGGGCACTGAGGAGTGCAGTAGAACAGAGGGATCTGGGAATACAGATGCAAAATTCCCTAAAAGTGGCGTCACAGGTAGATAGGGTAGTAAAGAGATCTTATGGTACATTGACCTTTATAAATCAAAATATTGGGTTTAAGAGTTGGAATGTTATGGTGAGATAAGGCATTGGGGAGGCTGAATTTGGAGTATTGCGCACAGTTTTGATCACCAAATTGCAGGAAGGATATTAATAAGGTTGAAAGAGTGTAGAGAAGGTTTACAAGGATGTTGCTGGGACTTGAGAAACTGAGTTACAGAGAAAGGTTGAATAGGTTAGGACTTTATTCCTTAGAGCGGAGGAGAATGAGGCAAGATTTGATAGAGGTATATAAAATTATGATGGGTATAGATAAAGTGAATGCAAGCAAGCTTTTTCCACTGAGGCTAAGGGAGAAAAAACCAGAGGACATGGGTTAAGGGTGAAGGGGGGAAAGTTTAAAGGGAGCATGGGGGGGGGGCTTCTTCACACAGAGAGTGGTGGGAGTGTGGAATGAGCTGCCAGATGAAGTTGTAAATGCGGGCTCATTTTTAACATTTAAGAAAAACTTGGACAGGTACATGGATGAGAGGTGTATGGAGGGATATGGGCCAGGTGCAGGTCAGTGGGACAAAGCAGAAAAATAGTTCAGCACAGCCAAGAAGGCCAAAAGGCCTGTTTCTGTGTTGTAATGTTCTATGGTTCTAAGATTACTCAAATATTACTGAAATATTAAATACACAACAATACTATGTTCATCTACTACAGCTTGCCCAATACCATATATTTACTTCCCACACTGTAGCTTCAAAACCAATTTCAAATCCTTCCTCCTAAGTTCTGATCTTTAGACTGAGTTTTTAACTGCCTTGTAATTTCTTATTAATTTCTTGTTCCCATTCAGAAGTCTTTAGGACATTTCCGCTGTTAAAATTGCTCCAAGCAATAGGTTATACTGGCAAGTTCTGCCTACACTATTGCCAGAAAAAAAAGTGTGCAGAGGCAATCAGCAGCACTTCCTGCACATATATTCAGATCAATGATACCTGCAGTTCTCCTTTGAGCCACACAGGTAGTTATTTACCTGTTTTAAGGTAAAATTGATCGCATCTGTACCCTTCTCATCTTCTTCATGATCAGAAGAAGAATCCCATAAACTGAGTGTAACCATCTGCTTACTAATTGATTTTATTTTAATTTTTTTTATGGAGTGTGTCGAATGTCCTTGTACTCCTTTCTCATTTTGGTTGTGGAACCCTGGTTTCCTCGACTGCGTAAGTCTAGGGAAGACACTCTCAAGTCCCGCCAAACTCGTGAGATTGGGATGACTCGATCTCACCCCAAACCTCGGTTTGTGTAGCTGCTGTGTTTGCTACCCTATTGCAAATGAGTACCACCGAATAACAGACAATACACTGCATACAATTAAAAGAATTATATTTAAGAATCTAACTTAACCAAAGGGTTTGTAAAGAATAACAAAAAGAAAAGTGCCCGTTCTAATTAAACCGCCACATGCGCACGAGTTGGAGCTCATCTTGAACTTCTGTCAATCACGCGCTGGGCACTCGGTCAGTGTGAACGCCCACACCACTTTCCAAACATCGCTTACAGTCCATCTCGAACAAACGGGTCTACCCAGCATCTTCATCTCCTGCCCAACCTTACTGTCCCTCACCAAGAAAATCTCCCAGTAACTGGACATTCCATGTCATCCCTTATCTTCAACAATAACCCAAACAGGCTGAAAACAGAACAGTCTGCTCTTACAGAGCTGCCAAAATGAAATACCTACAGCATAACAGTAAAAATATGAACTACAGCATTACAATTAACTAATTAGGGCTAGAGTATGATGGGTAAAAGATTTTTCAGAAAATCCCATCATTATTGACTCATTATACTGCCTACCAAGCCTTTTGTGTTACCCATTTAATGAAGAGTGAGTTTGCCCAATCATCCACCAATATAATTATGTTTTGTTCACAACCCTTCCATTATGTAAGCTAAACAGCACTGAGGCAGCTCAAAATCTGCTGGAGGAATAGTTACCAGATTAACATTATGACTCTCGTCTAGCTTAGAACGGAGAACGAAACATGCAAATTATCATTTAAGTGTTGTGCTACAATGAGATCTGGGGTCCTACTGAATGAATTGCAAAAAGTTGGCATGCAGGTCCAGCTTATTAAAGGAATGTTGGCCTTTATTGCGAAGGGGACAATGCATAAAAATAGAGAGGTTTTCATGTAATTTATGCAATTTTATTGGAGGCGGACTGCACCTGGAGCATTGTAAATAATTCTGATGACTATCTTTAAGGAAAAATATTCTTGCACTGAAGTTTGATTTTTAGAATGAAGAGGTGAATACGTGTGGTGAAGTTGAATAGGAACCATGTTCATTGGAATTTAAAGAATTAAAGATGAGCTTATTGAAACATATTAGATTCCAAGTGGTATTAAGAGATTGGATGCTGCAAGAACGTGCAGCATCTGCTAACGGTATTTCAAACTAGGGGTATTTGTCCTGAATAAGACATTTAAAATCAGAATCAGAATCAGGTTTATTATCACAGGCATGTGTCATGAACTTTGTTAACTTAGCAGCAGCAGTTCAATGCAATATGTAATATAGAAGAGAAATAAATAAATAAATAAACCGATTGCACTACACGGGGGGGGGGGGTGATTGATAAGTTCTTGGCCTAAGATAGAAAGAGTCAAGTTTAGAAAACCTCGCACATTTATTTTTCAACATAGTCCCCTCCTACATTTACGCACTTAGTCCAGCGGTCGTGGAGCATACGGATCTTGGACCTCCAGAAATTGTCCGCAGCAGGGGTGATTGATAAGTTTGTGGCCTAAGTTTGGCGGAGATGAGATATACAGCTTTCTTTACATGCACATGCAGTTTAACTCTTTGAGTGATTACGCAGAAAGTTTGAAGTTAATAAATCATCAGTTAATAGCTCATTAGGGATGATTGATAAGTTTGTAGCCTAAGGTGGAAGGAGATGAGTTATTAACTTCAGACTTTCTGCATAATCACTCAAAGAGTTGACCTGGAGGAGATATTGTAATTCTTAAATGGTGTGCATATGACTCAGATTTTACACCAAATAAATTGGATGCTCGATTTAAGGACTGGACAGCTAAAGGAATAACAGTTCTTTGCAACATAATGAAAGAAGGAACACTGTTCAGTTTTGATATGCTTAAAGAGAAACACATTAGAAAAACAAGATTTTTTTAAATTGGTATTTACAGATGTGACAATATGTTAATAAGACATTTTAAAATGTAACCAAGGCAAAAAGATGCTTGATAGAGCTCTTTAGAAAAGCATATAATTCAGATAATGGTAGTAGAATCATTTCAAGCATGTATAAGGGGTTGTCAAATCTTAAAACACATTCGACTTCATACATTAAAACAAAATGGGAGAAGGAAGGAGGGATAATTATATCTGAGGAAGAATGGGCAACAATATGGAGATATCAATGGAAGTGTACCAGTTCACAGAAATGGAGGAAGTTTGGATGGAAAAACTTAATGAGATATTTTATTACACCCTCTCAGAAATCCCATTATGATAGTAACCTCCCTGTTTGCTGGAGAAATTGTGGAAATCAAAATGCAAATCATTATCATATTTTTTGGGACTGCCCTGTTATCAAAAACTATTGGACGGGGATACACAATGCCCTACAAGACATCTTTAAATGTGAAATACCCTTAGAGGGCAAGACCATATATTTTGGATATATACCTCCGGAATGGTTGAAAAGAGATAAATATTTAATGAATATACTGTTGGTGGCTGGTAAAAAGACTCTTACTAGGAAATGGTTATCACAGGAGAGCCCAACTTTAAATACATGGATGGAAATTACAATGGACATTTACAAAATGGAGAATATAACAGCATCTGTTAATCATAAGCTGGAACAATTTGATTCATACTGGGAAAAATGGTTTAACTACATAATGCCTCATAGGCCTGATTTTATTCTCACAAATCAATGAAGCTGTTGTTAGAAAAAAATCACTCTTGACTTGTACATAGTTTTTTCCTTTTGCTTGTTTTTTCTTTCCACTCTTTTCTATAAGTGTATATCTCAGATAAATACTTTGTGGAGATTTGTGATATATATGATTATATGATATATATGTACAATGTCTGAAATACATCTTATGGAAATGTTTGTTTGATGATGAACTTCAATAAAAAAAATAAATTACAAAAAAAAAAGAAAAAAAAGAGTTGACCTGCGCGGGCATGTAACAAGAGCTGTATAACTCGTCTCCTTCTACCTTAGGCCACGAACTTATCAATCACCCCTCATATGGATATTGAATAGAGTAAAGAATCATGCAAAATGGAAATAACATATGTTAAAAATGTGAGTTAGTGTTCACGGGTTCAATGACCATTTAGGATATGGAAGATTTTCATCCTTTCTCGGGCCATGCTTCTTTCCGTACACCAAACAGCTATAAGAATATATTGAAGGAATGACAAGGAAGTTCAAGGGCATGGGGAGAGAGCAGGAAAGTAATGCAGAGGCCAAGACTGGATCAGCCATGATTTTACTGAATGAAGAATTTGGCTTGACCAATTATGTCCATTACAACTTGATGTGTGGCCAAGATCTGTGGCCTTGTCCACTTTGGTATAAGTTCATGGGGAAGTGTTAGCAAAGTAACATTGTGAGTAATTACATCACTTCCTGTGTGTGTGACATGCTGCAAAAGCAGGGTATTGAGGATAGAGGAGTGAATGAGTCCAATGAACAGTTCTGTATTGTATTTGTCTTTGATTCTTAGGGTGTGTACAGCAGAGAAACAGACTCCTTGACCTGTCACATCCATGCCGACCTTTGTACCATCTGCACTAATCCGATTTAAATAAATAATTTACCTAACAACTACCGTGGAAACGTCTTCAGCACATAGTATATATAGCTAGAGAGCCTGAAACTTTTGCAAGTTCTGCGGTAATTTGATGTGTTGCACTGCACTGCTGCCGCCAAAAAAAATCATGAGTGAAGATAAACCTGATGCTGATATGGGTCTCGATTGCAGACTGAGAGAGGAAAAGGGGCAAGGAGAGGGGAATCACAGCTGAGGAAAGGGAAAGGGAGAGAAAGGGGAATGGGGGGCACCAGAGAGACATTCTTTCATGATCAATAAATCAACTATTAGGAATGAAATGGTGTCTTAGGGCTGGGTGTGTCTGCACTTGTGCCACCTACTGCCCTGGCACTCCTTCTCTGCCACCTGCCACACCTCACCTGCATTGCTCCACCCTCACCGTGCCCAACATCCTTTGCTCCCTCCAGATTTACAAACTCACTCTCCGCTCCTAGTTGACAAATACAGTACTGTGCTAAAGTCTTAGGCACCCTGGCTAAGAATGTATCATCTATAGCACTGCATCTGTAGCACACTCCATCCCAATACTCACATCTTGCAGACAGTCTGTAAGAAATCATGTCCTGTCAACAGTTTCCAGACTCAATGTGCATGTTTGTAGTGCAATGATATCTTAACATCCACAAACCTGCCTGGCCAGGTAGACTTATTGTTTCTGCTTGGCCCTGCCACACCAAAATTACATCCGCGTAACTCTATTCTGTTTTATCCCCCCGGTCTGGTCCCTTCCTACCTACATCCGTTATACGTCACACCCTCTTGATCTTTTCAATAACTTCAATTCCCCTTGCTCTGATTGTCTTATTTTCACCATGGACGTCCTGTCCCTATGGACCTCCATCCCCCATCCGGAGGGTAATAAAGCTGTCTGCTTCTTTCTAGACAACACAAACCCGCCCCCCCCCCCCACCACCACTCTCCCCTGTCCGGTGGAACTGGTCCTTGCTCTCAGTAATTTCTCCTTCGGCTCCCCCCACTTCCGTCAAACCAAAGTTGTAGCCATGGGCACTCGCATGGGTCCCAGCTATGCCTGCCTTTCTGTTGGCTACATGGAACAGTATATGTTCCCAGCCTACACTGGTATCACTCCCCAACTTTTCTTATGCCTCATCGATAACTGCATTGGTGCTGCTTCCTGCACCCATACCGAGCTCATCAACTTCATCAACTTTGCCTCCAACTTCCACCCTGCCTTCCAATTTACCTGGTCCATTTCTGACACCTCCCTCCCCTTTCTTAATGTCTGTATCTCTAGTTCAGGAAACAGTTTATTTACTAATATCTTTCATAAACGCACTGATTCTCATAGCTACCTGGACTATACCTCTTCCCACCCTGTCACTTGTAAAAATGCCATTCCCATCTCTCAATTCCTCCATCTCCACTGCACCTACACTCAGGGTAAGGCTATTCATTCCAGAGCTAATGAGACGTCTTCCTTCAAAGAAAGAGATTTTTCTTTCTCCACCATCAATACTGTCCTCACCCACAGCTCTTCCATTTCACGTCTGCTCTCACCCCATCCTCTCACTACCCCCATCAGGGATAGGGTACCTCTTGTCCTTACCTACCACCCCACCAGCCTCCAAGTCCAGCACATAATTCCCCATAACACCCACCATCTCTAACAGGATCCCACCACCAAGCTTATCTTTCCTGACCCCTCCCACTTTCCATTCCCTATGTGGCTCTCTTGTCCAATCGTCCCTCCCCACTGATTTCCCTTCTGCTACTTACCCTTGCAAGCTAAACATCTGTCACACTTGCCCCTACACCTCTTCCCGCACTACCATTCACGACCCCAAACTGTCCTTCCTGTTGATGAGACACTTTACCTGTAAGTCTGTTGGGGTCATATACGGTATCCGGGGCTCCTGGCCTGACCTCCTGTATATTTCTGAGACCCAATGGAGATTGGCAACCACTTTGCCAGGTGCCTATGTTCCATTTGCCACCCACTTCAATTCTACTTTCATTCCCATTCTGACATGTCAGTCCATGGCCTCCTCTACTGCTATGATGAGGCCACACTCAGGTTGGAGGAGTAACCCCTTATATTCCGTTTGGGTAACCTGCAACGTAATGACATGAACGTCGATTTCTTGAACTTCTGGTAATTGCCCCTACCCCTTCACCATTCTCCCATTCCTGTTTCCCTCACTCACCTTATCTCCTTACCTGCCCATCACCTCCTTCTGGTGCTCCCCATTCCCTTTCTCCCATGGTCTTCTACCCTCTCCTATCAGATTCCCCTTTCTCCTTTATCTCTTTCACCTATCTTTACTTCACCCTCCCCCCCACCACTGCCTGGTTTCACCTCTCACCTGGTACTTCTTTCTCTCTCCTCTCCCCCCTCCTTCTTGCTCTGACTTCTCATCTTTTTTTCCAGTCCTGGTGAAGGGTCTCGGCCTGAAACGTAGACTGCTTGCTCTTTTCCATAGATGCTACCTGGCCTGCTGAGTTCCTCCAGCATTTTGTGTGTGCTTCTTAGCTTTAACTGTTGTCTGCAATGTTCTGAGACTTGCAATCAGTTACTCTATTCAAACAACCGCAGGACGTACACTCAATGGCCACTTTATTCGGTACGAGAGTGGAACCCAGTGTGGTCTTCTGCTACTGTAGCCCATCTGCTTCAAATTTCAACATGCTGCAGGATCAGAGATGCTTTCCTGCACACCATAGTTGCAATATGTGGTTATCTGAGTTACTGTTGCCTTCCTATCAGCTTGAGCCAGTCTGGCCATTCTCCACCGACCTCTCTCATTAACAAGAGCGGCCCCACAGCTGCTGCTCACTGGATGTCTTAATTTTGTTTCTCAGACTACTTTCTGTAAGCTTTAGAGCAGGGGCTCCCAACCTGCAGTTCATGGACCCCTTCTTTAATGGTGCTGGTCAGTGACTTTAAAAAAAATTTGGGAACCTCTGCTCTAGAGAGCATTCTGTGTGAAAATCCCGAGAGATCGGCGATTTCTGAGATACTCAAACCACGCCATCTGGCATCCAGATGTGCCTAATGAAGCATCTGCTGTGTGTAGGCTACAATGAATCAAGAACAAGGTCTTGGCTAGTTATTAAAGGGACCATTTTCCACTCATCATAGGCCCTTCACACAATGAAGAAACGGATATTAGTTTGATTCAAGTATGCGGCCGGATTCTCCCTCCTGTATGATTGCTGAGTCTCTATCTCCTGCCCAGTACTCTATCAATTTCAACAACAAGATAACATTTTTACTACATCATTAAACGTAATTGTAGAACTCCAGTTCTGTTGTAATAGGGGCATCATTCATCCTCCAAATGCATGTAGTCATGATCAAGGGCAAGATTCTTTCGATTTGGTGCCAGGTAAAACCAAATTAGTGGAGAATGAGTGTAATTTTACTAACTCAGGCAAAACAGTTGGAACCCTATAAATCTGCAGACAACATTGACATATCACAGTCATTGCTCAATCCTAGACTTCTTCCCTCAATCGCAGGACTTTGCAGAGTGGTGCGGACAGCCCAGTGCATCTGTAGTTGTGAACTTCCCACGATTCAGGACATTTACAGCGACTGGTGCGTAAAAAGGGCCCGGAGGATCATTGGGGACCCGAGTCACCCCAACCACAAACTTTTCCAGCTGCTACCATCCTGAAACAGTACCGTCGCATAAAATCCAGGACCAACAGGATCCGGGACAGCTTCTTCCACCAGGCCATCAGGCTGATTAGTTCACACTGACACAATTGTATTTCTCAGCTATATTGACTGCCCTGTTGTATATACTATTTATTACAAATGACTATAAATTGCACATTGCACATTTAGACAGAGATGTAACAAAGATTTTTACTGCTCTTGTATGTGAAGGATGTAAGTAATAAAGTCAATTTAATTCAAACAATTCTTTCTTAGGTACATGAGGTTAGCCGGGTGATTCAAAGACGAAAAACCTTTCACGAGTGCATGGCATTTTCCACTTGCACCATTCATGCAATGACAATCCAATAATTGAAATAATAAATATTACTCTTACTATAATGCAGATTGAGGCCCTCTGTTGGTCAACGTCGACCATGGATACTGCATTCTAGCTGTCTAGCCAGGACAGTACCCTATGGAGAGAAAGCTGTTGCCCATACTGTAGGCTCCCCCTCTCCACACAGCCAATGAATCCAAAGGAATGGCAGAGCCAGATGGAGTTCAGCACCAGCGGCGTCACAGGAGTTGCCAGTCAGCATTGAACTCAGCGTAGGTCTGCCTGAGTGATTCCAGCTCCGGATTTTTCCTTGGGGGTTTACTCCTGAAGCCTTTCCCATAAGTGGTTATAGCCGCAAGGCAGCGGAAGTTCGCGATTAACAAAAGCAGCACTTGATGGCAGTTTTTGGAGTTTGAACTCCGCCCAATCCGTGAATGGGAGGGCGAGGAAAGGAGCGACTTCACATAGGTCAGCGATAGAAGACTAAAAAGCAGCACCTCGAGGCAGTTTTCAGAGTTTGAAATCGGTTTCATTAGCAAGGGCAAATAAAAATGAGGAAGGGGTAAACAGAGTGGCTATTGTGCAAGGTGGCCAATGTTAGAGTGGGGAGGCTTCTGCCTCATCAGGCTTAGGCAAGATCAGGGTTGGGTGAGGTAAGTATCTGACACGTTTCTTCTTCTTCTTTATTCTTCATTCCTCATACATGAAGGCACAGTTAGTGCAGTGAGAATGGCTCCAGGGGCTGTGTTGTGTTCTTGTGTGAAATGTAGGAATTCTGGGAGACCTCCAGCCTCCCAGATAACCACATCTGAGGTGCAACTCCTCAGAGAACATGTTAAGAAACTGGAGCTGCAGCTCAATGACCTTCAGCTCATACAGAAGACAGAGGAAAAGATAGATAGGAGCTACAGGGAGGTAGTCACCCCACAGTTGTAGAAGGCAGGTAACTGGAGAAGGAAGGGAAATGAACAGCCAGTATAGAGTACCCCTGCACCCAATCCCCTCAATAATGTATGCCCTTTTGATACTGTTGAGGGAGATTACCTACCAGGTCTCTGGTCCTGAGTCGGGTGCTGTGATTCAGAAGAGAAGAGAGATGAGGAGGACTGCAGTAGTGATAGGAGATTCCATAGTTAGAGGAATAGAGACAAGCTTCTGAGGATGTGAAAGAGACACTGGAATGGAATATTGCTCTCAGGTGTCAGATCGGGTCCACAGTATTCTAAAGGGGGAGGGGGAGCAGCCAGAAGTTTTGGTCATATTGGTACCAATAACATGGGTAGGAAAGGTGAGGAGGTCCTGAAGAGAGACTTCAGGGAGCTAGGTAGAAAGCTGAAAAGCAGAACTACCAGGGTAGCAATCTCAGGATTGCTGCCTGTGCCTCGCACCAGTCAGGATAAGGATAGGAGCATTTGGGTGATAAATACATGGCTGAGGAACTGATGTAGGGGACAGGGGTTCAGATTTCTGGATCACTGGGATCTCTTCAGGGGAAGGTGAAACCTGTACAAAAGGGACAGGTTACACCTAAACCCAAGGAGGACCTATATCCTTGTGGGCATGCTTGCTGGAGCTGTTCAGTAGGGCTTAAACTAGTGTGGCAGGTGGATGGGGCAGTTGGTTTACAAACAAAGGCAGTGTGTAGTGAGACCGCTAGCAAGGACAGGCTAGTGATTGGGCAAAATTTCAGTCAACAGGATGAGTTGCAATATAAAAGAGGAGCAAAACTGAAAAGGGTGATGAATACAGCACTGAAGGTGTTATGCTTGGACAAACAGAATATATGGATTAAGGTAGATGTAGCATAGTTAGAGAGTGGCATGAATGACATTGTGGGCATCACTGAAATGTGGCTATAAGATTATAGCTGGGAGCTCAATATCCAAGGATACAGATAATATACCAGGAAAGGACAGGCGGAAAAAAAGAGGGCTCAGCTGGTAAAAAAAAGTGAAATCAAATCCTTAGAAAGGGGTAACGTGGTTTTTTCCAGAGACGTCATCGTCGAGAATGGCAGCTTAAGTCACTAGCTCCTCCGAAAAAACACGTATTAAGTCCCATTAACCCGTCAAATATAATATTTTTCGAAAAACATTTGAACTGAAGAGAGGGGTAAGAATGGGGAGAAGAAATGGAAATAAAAAAAGCGACACTACGGAGCCTGTGTCCGAGAGGAGTGCAGCGAGCGGCTGCTGGGCCTCGTTCAGACGAAGCAGCAAATATGTTTGAAATCCTGAAAGAAATAATGGAGGTCCAGAAAGATATGAAGCAGCAGCTCCATGATATTAAGGCAGAGCTCGCCATCGTTAATCAAAAAATCATGGTGGCAGAGACTCGCATTGAGAAGGTGGAAGATCGCGTTCAAAATGTGGAACGGATACTAAGCAAGACAATAAAAATAATACATCACCAAGAAGGTAAACTGCTTGACCTGGAGGGAAGATCACAGCGGAAAAATATCAGATTCTACAACTTTCCCGAAGGAGCGGAGGGCTCGTCCATGACGGAGTTCGTCGGAAAGTTACTGCGGGACGCGTTGGATCTTCCCCAGCTATGAAGCTGGATGTCGAAAGAGCCCACCACACGTTAGTCTCAAAACCTACCCTGGATAGAAAGACACGCTCAATAATAATTAAATTCCTTTGGTACAGCACCAAGGCGGAGATTCTACGAAGGGCCTGGGGTAAGAAGAGAGTGTTTTTAGAGGATAAATTAATATATTTCGACCAAGATTACCCCCCCCCCCGCGGTCCTCCAGAAACGCAAAGAATACTCCAAAGTTAAGCGAGTATTAAAGCAAAATAAGATTAGATTTCAAACTTCATGCCCTGCTAAACTTCGAGTGTTTTATGACAACAGGATGCAGTTGTACCAGACGGTAGAAGAGGTGACTACAGACATGAAGGCCAGAGGGTTGCCCATCAGCATGACCAAAACGAAGGAAAGCCTGGCTGAGGAATTGTCCCGCTCGGCTTGGGAAGTAGTGTGAGAAATGAGAAGGCAGGAGACGGGAGGAGGCCGAGAGAAACATATCAGGAAGAGACTGGGAGTTTCCCAAAGACAGTCCTCACCTCCTTCAGAAGAGCCATAAGGTTTGGCTAACCTTAAAAATGTTGAGAAGCTAAACAGAAGCAAAAGTACACGGTGATACATTTATCTCGAGAAATACTTATTATAATGTGGAATTTATATTACTTAGTTGTTATTCTTCATTCACTCACTTACCCCCTTTTCCCCAAGAGAGAGAGAGAGAGAGAGAGAGAGAGAGAGGAGTACACAGGGAAATCTTTTCTGTCTAATGGATTTGTTCACTGACTTTTATGAATACTGCAATGGGGGCACTCAACTCACAAGGAAAAGGGGTTATCCCCCACAGCTAGACATTTCTTCTAGCTCAACACAGGGTCATTTACTAGAGACCTCAGCCTTGGAATCACACTTTCGTTGCTATTTTTGTTATTATTTGAGTTTCTTGGTTCTTATTTGTTCAAGGAGAAGATCAATTAAGTTTTATTCTAATTTCAATGATACATTGACAGAGAAATACAGATGGCTAAGGACAAGGTAAAATTCATTTCTTTTAATGTAAATGGGCTATTAAATCCAATCAAACGTAAGAGAATTTTATCCAAAATGAACAAAGAAATAGCCCATGTAGTACAGGAAACTCATTTAAGTGATAGTGAGCATAAAAAACTAAAGAGAATGGGTTTCATTAATCTGTTTTTCTCCTCATATAAATCAGGACATAGGAGATGAGGTGCTATTCTTATCTCAAGTAAGCTAAATTTTGAAAAAAAATTCAAAATGGGAGATAAAGAAGGCAGATATATTCTGGTAAGGGGGAATATAGATGGCAATTCAGTTACTCTATTGAATATATGCGCACCCCCGGGAAGTGATAGTGGTTTCTTTCAAAAAATTACTGTAGCGGTGTGCTACATGCAGTGCTAAAATAACGACACGGAGTCAGTAAACTGCAGTTAAAGAAGATTTTATTCGAACTTCACAGCCTTGCTTTAAAGCCTCCCTGATCCCGCCCTTCCGGGGCGCAGATGCTGTAGGGGGCACTTACTCACAATCCCCCGCAGGCTTTTCCCTTTGTTGGTGAAGCAGACCTGGCGCCCTTTTGGGACTGGCCTTTGTGCCAGCGCGCTGGCTATTTGTGAGCCGGTTCGAGTTTGCTAGGAAGTGGGTCGCCACATAAACCCCCCCCCCCCCCAGAACCGGCGATACACCCCCCAATGTCCACAGTCTGGGCCGGACCCTGTTTGGGAGGTCGGCCTCTGCGCCGCGGTGCCGGAAACTCGACCAGTTGAGCCAAGTCCACATGGGCCAGTTTGAGTCAGTCCACTGTGAAAACCTCCTCTTTCCCCCAATGTCCAGCACGAATGTGGACCCGTTGTTCCTGAGCACCATAAACAGCCCCTCGTAGGGCCGCTGCAGCGGTGGCCGATGCCCGCCCCTTCATACAAACACAAACTTACAGTTCTGCAGGTCTTTGGGTACGCAGGTCGGGTTCTGCCCATGCTGCGAAGTGGGTATGGGGGCCAGGTTACCGAGCCTCTCGCGTAGTCTGCCCAGGACTGCTGCGGGTTCTTCCTCGTGCCCCCTTGGGGCTGGTATGAAATCCCCGGGGACGACCAGGGGTGCGCCGTACACCAACTGGGCCGACGAGGCGTGCAGATCGTCTTTGGGTGCCGTGCGGATGCCGAGTTGGACCCAGGGAAGCTCGTTCACCCAGTTAGCTCCTTGCAAGCGGGCCATGAGAGCCGACTTTAGGTGACGGTGGAAACGCTCCACTAGTCTGTTCGACTGTGGGTGGTAGGCAGTGGTGTGGTGCAGCTGTGTCCCCAAAAGACTGGCCATAGCTGACCACAGGCTGGAGGTGAACTGGGTGCCTCTGTCGGAGGTAATGTGGGCCGGGACACCAAAGCGAGATATCCAGGTGGCGATCAGGGCTCGGGCGCAAGATTCGGAGGTGGTGTCAGTGAGCGGGATCGCCTCTGGCCATCTTGTGAACTGGTCCACGATAGTCAGGAGGTGCCGCGCTCCGCGCGATACTGGCAGGGGGCCCACGATATCCACATGAATGTGGTCGAAACACCGGTGGGTGGGGTGGAACTGCTGCGGCAGAGCTTTGGTGTGCCGCTGCACCTTGGCCGTCTGGCA
This sequence comes from Hypanus sabinus, assembly GCF_030144855.1. Taxonomy (NCBI): domain Eukaryota; kingdom Metazoa; phylum Chordata; class Chondrichthyes; order Myliobatiformes; family Dasyatidae; genus Hypanus; species Hypanus sabinus. Next base: position 95,288,894 of record NC_082718.1, read on the forward strand.
GTGCATGCACGTTCTGGCCCATTCACTGACCTGCTTGCGGAGACCGTGCCAAACAAACCTGCTGGAAACCATCCGGATGGTTGTCCGGATGGAGTGGTGTGCTAAGTTATGAATGGAGTCGAAAACGCATCGCCGCCAAGGTGCCAGGACGACGGGACGGGGCTGGCCAGTGGTGACGTCACAGAGTAGGGTACTCTCACCTGGGCCTATGGGGAGGTCCTGGAGCTGCAAACCGGAGACTGCGGTCCTGTAACTCGGAATCTCCTCATCCGCCTGCTGCGCCTCTGCCAGCGCCTCAAAGTCTACCCCTTGGGAAAGGGCATGAATGTTAGGGCGAGAGAGCACGTCCGCCATGACATTGTCCTTACCCAAGACGTGCCGGACATCCGTCGTGTATTCAGAGATGTAGGACAGATGGCGTTGCTGGCGGGACGACCAGGGATCGTTCACCTTCGTGAACGTAAAGGTAAGCGGCTTGTGGTCCGTGAACGCGGTGAAGGGCCTACCTTCTAAGAAGTACTTTAAATGCCGGATTGCCAGGTATAGCGCCAACAGTTCCCGGTCGAAAGCACTGTATTTGAGCTCAGGTGGCCGCAGGTGTTTGCTGAAAAATGCCAGGGGTTGCCAGCGACCCGCGATGAGTTGCTGCAGTATCCCACCAACTGCCATGTTAGATGCGTCCACTGTGAGGGCGTTAGGGACATCCATTCTGGGGTGCACTAGCATCGCAGCATTCGCCAAAGCTTCCTTCGTTTGAACGAAAACAGTGGCGGACTCCTCATCCCAGGTAATGTCCTTGCTCGGACCCGACATCAGGGCGAACAGGGGGCGCATGATCCGGGCAGCTGAAGGGAGGAAGCGGTGGTAGAAATTGACCATACCTACGAATTCCTGAAGGCCTTTGATCGTGGTGGGTCGGGGGAAGTGGCAGACCGCGTCTACCTTGGCGGGCAGAGGGGTTGCCCCGGCTTTAGTAATCCTGTGGCCCAGGAAGTCGATGGTGTCGAGCCCGAACTGGCATTTGGCCGGGTTGATTGTTAGATTGTACTCACTCAGTCGGGCGTAGAGTTGACGGAGGTGGGACAGATGCTCCTGATGAATGCTGCTGGCTATGAGGATGTCATCCAAATAGATGAACGCGAAGTCCAGGTCACGTCCCACCGCGTCCATTAACCACTGGAACATCTGTGCGGCATTCTTTAAGCCGAACGGCATGTGGAGGAACTCGAAAAGGCCGAACGGGGTGATGAGAGCCGTTTTGGGGACGTCGTCCGGATGCATCGGGATTTGATGGTACCCTCGGACGAGGTCTACCTCGGAGAAGATCCGTGCACCGTGCAGGTTTGCTGCAAAGTCCTGAATGTGCGGCACAGGGTAGCGGTCCGGTGTTGTAGCCTCGTTCAGCCTGCGGTAGTCGCCGGATTGGTCTCCAGCCCCCTGTCGCTTTGGGCACCATGTGCAGGGGGGAGGCCCATGGGCTGACAGACCTCCATATGATCCCCAATTCCTCCATCCTCTTGAACTCCTTCGCCAGTCAGAGCTTATCCGGGGGAAGCCTTCGAGCACGGGCATGGAGGGGAGGTCCCTGGGTCGGGATGTGGTGCTGTACGCCGTGTCAGGCCATGGCTGCCGTGAACTGCGGCGCCAGAACTGATGGGAAATCTGCCAGGACTCTGGTGAAGTCGTTGTCGGACAGCGTGATGGAGTCGAGGTGTAGGGCTGGCAACTGGGCTTCTCCCAGGGAGAACGTCTGAAAGGTCTCAACATGGACCAGTCTCTGCCTCGGCAGGTCAACCAGCAGGCTGTGAGCCCGCAAAAAATCCTCACCCAGAAGCGGTTGGGCGGCCAGTGTGAAGTCCCACGTGAACCAGCTGGAGCCGAACTGTAGCTGCACCGTACAGGTGCCGTAGGTCCTTACTGTGCTGCAGTTCACGGCCCTCAGGGGGGGGGGACCCGGTGCACTGTTGCGGGTGTCGTAACTCGTCGGAGGTAAGACGCTGATCTCAGCACCAGTGTCGACCAAAAAACGGCGTCCCGACCTCTTGTCCCACACATACAGGAGGCTATCCCGATGGCCAGCTGCCATAGCTATCAGCGGTGGCTGGCCCTGGCATTTCCCGGGAACTTGCAGGGCGGGCTACAGTGGCGGGCTTCTGCGCCCCACCGCTGGTGGTAGAAGCACCATTGTTCATTGGGCTCCTCACCCCTGCCTCCGTTATTAGCGGGCTCTGCATCCAGGCCGAGTCTGGTCTGCTGCTGGGAGCGTGGCCTGGTGATCTGTGCGATGGACGCCCCACTCACCTTCTTGGCGTTCCATAGCAAGTCCGCCCGGGCTGCCACCTTCCGGGGGTTGTTGAAATCCGCGTCAGACAGCAGCAGGCGTATGTCTTCGGGCAGCTGCTCCAGGAATGCCTGCTCAAACATGAGGCAGGGTTTGTGTCCGCCAGCCAGAGACAACATCTCATTCATTAAAGCCGATGGAGGTCTGTCTCCCAAGCCATCCAGGTGCAGTAAACGGGCAGCCCGCTCGCGCCGTGTGAGTCCGAAAGTCCTTATGAGTAGGGCTTTGAATTCCATGTATTTGCCATCTGCCGGGGGCGACTGTACGAACTCCGCAACCTGGGCCGCTGTGTCCTGGTCGAGGGAGCTCACCACGTAATAGTAACATGTGTCCTCTGAGGTTATCTGCCGAACGTGGAATTGGTCTTCTGCTTGCTGGAACCAAAGGTGAGGTCACAGCGTCCAGAAGCTTGGCAGTTTCAACGAAACCGCATGAACAGATGCGGCGTCGGTCATCTCCAGTCCAAAAATCGTTTGGACCGTTGGGGTCACCAATTGTACCGGTGTGCTACACGCAGTGCTTAAATAACGACACGGAGTCGGTAAACTGCAGTTAAAGAAGATTTTATTTGAACTTCACAGCCTTGCTTTAAAGCCTCCCTGATCCCACCCTTCCCGGGTGCAGATGCTGTAGGGGGCACCTACTCACAATCCCCCGCAGGCTTTTCCCTTTGTTGGTGAAGCAGACCTGGCGCCCTTTTGGGACTGGCCTTTGTGCCGGTGCGCTGGCTATTTGTGAGCCGGTTCGAGTGCGCTAGGAAGTGGGTCGCCACAGTAACGGAAACAGAAGGTCTCCTGATATGTGGGGGAGACTTAAATTTTCCATTACAACCAAACTTAGACTCTTCCAATAGAAAAACCTATGAAACAAAATCTTTACATAAGAAAGTTAATTCACTTTTTGAGGATGTTGGTTTAATTGATATATGGAGGGATCTTTTCCCTGACAGAAGGGATTACACTCATTATTCTGCTCCACATTCTGTATATACAAGAATAGACTATTTCATCTGGAAAAGTCAAAGACAAAATAAACACCTGTGGAATTGGGACAATAGATGTAAGTGACCATGCACCTATATATTTATCTGTTGATTTTGACCTACAACCAAAGAATACTTTTTGGAAACTAAATTCAAGTCTACTCAATGATCCATACTTTAAGGAACAAATTTAAAAAGAAATTGGTCTCTACTTAGAACTTAATGATATGGAGAGGTTTCACCTCCCATTTTATGGGATACTCTGAAGATGGTCTTAAGAGGGAAAATTATAGTGATATCTTCATATAAGAAAAAAATAAGGAATAAAACATTAGAGGAATTATGAAATAGGCTGAAGGAACTGGAGAAAAAACACAAATTGAATTTGGCACAGGATACATTAGGGGAAATTAAAAGAATTAGGAATGAAATAAATAATTTGGCTACGCAAGAAATCAGGAAAAACCTACTGTTTCTGAAACAGAGACATTATGAAAGTGGATCGAAATCTATGAAAATACTGGTGTGGAAACTGAAAAAAAAGGATAGCAGAAAATACACTTCATAGAATTAGGGACCCAAGAATGAAAATGATAAAAAATAAGCTAAGTGAAATTCAAGAAGCTTTTGAAGTGTTTTACAAAACGCTATATTCCAAAGTTCCAGGGGGAAGCATAACCCAAACTGACACCTTCTTGAATTCTTTAGAGTTACCCACTTTAAGCGAAGAACAAAATAGAAGGATGACTGCTGACATAACTGAAGTTGAATTAAAAGCTGCAATTAATAGGCTTAAACTAAGCAAGTCACCAGGATCAGATGGGTATACAGCAGAGTGGTACAAAGAATTTAAAAGTGAGTTAATTCCTGTTTTACTGCCTGATGCACCATCAATAACTCACTCGGAAATGTAAAGGCGAGATATCGGCTTTTATTGACTGGAAGAAGGAACAAGCAGTGAGTGACCACCATACTACATCCTGGAGACTGAGAGGCCGGGCTCAGGCCTTGATCGCCTTTATATAGGGGTCTGTGGGAGGAGCCACAGGAGCAGTCAGCAGGGGGCGTGTCCAGACAGGTATATGTAGTTCACCACACTCCCCACACTGAACTGGGCTCTAAAAAAGGCACAAAGACCACCCAGTTGGAAGGAAGCGATAATCTCAGCTATACCAAAAGAAGGCAAGGATAAAATGGAATGCGGGTCATTTAGACTAATATCTGCTCTTAATGTAGCTTATAGATTATTTACCTCCATCCTGGCCAAACAATTAGAGGAGTTTCTACCCGTAATGATACATAATGATCAGACAGGATTTATATGACAACGCCAGACTCAAGACAATATACCAAGGACACTTCACATTATGGATCATATACAAAAAAAATAAAATCAAAGCAATAGTGATAAGCGTGGATGCTGAAAAAGCATTTGATTCGGTTAATTGGAATTTTCTTTAGAGTTTTACATAGACACTATATGACAATCCTACTGCTAGGATTAAAATCAATGGATATTTATCAAATAGTCTTACCGTAGAAAGGGGCATAAAACAGGGTTGTGCATGGTCACCACTACTCTTCACATTATATCTGGAACCATTAGCTCAATACAACAGACAAAATGAAGATATCAGGGGAATTACTATTAAAGGGGCAGAGCATAAATTGGCTTGTTTTACGGATGACATTTTGATCTATCTCGGGCAACCAACATACTCTTTACCTAAATTAATACAATCCTTTGAACAATATGGTCGATTATCAGGATACAAGATCAACATAGATAAAACCCAATCACTTTCATATTACTATAGCCCACCAAGAGAAATTGAAAGTCGATACCCCTGGGCGTGGCACACAGAGTCTTTCAAATATTTGGGCATCATTATGCCGAAAGATTTGGCAAAATTATCAGAATGTAATTATCAGGCTTCATATAAAAAAATAAAGGAAGATGTGGCAAGATGGAGTCTGATTCCTTTTTTCAGTCTCAGTTCAAGGATTGAGTCTATTAAAATGAATACACTGCCCAGACTGTTATATCTCTTTCAGACCTTACCAACAGAGATTAATCAAAATCAATTCAATGAATGGAACAAGATGCTATCAAAGTATATTTGGCAGGGTAAAAGGCCTAGAGTTCGTCTCAAAACTTTGCAAATAGCAAAGGAAAAAGGGGGATGGGGCTTGCCTACTCTTAGAGATTATTATTTTGCAGCACAGTTGAGAGCTGTGATGTTGCTGCAACCCATCATATAATGCTCAATGGAAAAACATTGAGGAGCGGGTACTTCCCATCCCCATACAAGCAATTTCGGCTGATAACAACCTGCAAAGGTACATAAATAATATTGATAACCCATGGGTGAAATTGACTCTTAAAATATGGAAAACTACTATAAAAGAATATAATCTAGAGGGAGATATTGCAATTCTTAAATGGTGTGCATATGACTCGGATTTTACACCAAATAAATTGGATGCTAGATTTAAGGACTGGACAGCTAAAGCAATAACAGTTCTTTGCAAAATAATGAAAGAAGGATCACTGTTCAGTTTTGAAATGCTTAAAGAGAAACGCATTAGAAAAACAAGATTTTTATCGGTATATACAGATGCGACAATATGTTAATAAGATGCTTAAAAATGTAACCAAGGCAAATACATGCTTGATAGAACTCTTTAGAAAACCATATAATTCAGATAATGGTAGTAGAATCATTTCAAGCATGTATAAGGGGTTGTCAAATCTTAAAACACATTCGTCTTCATACATTAAAACAAAATGGGAGAAGGAAGGAGGGATAATTATATCTGAGGAAGAATGGACAACAATATGGAGATATCAATAGAAGTGTACCAATTCACAGAAATGGAGGGAGTTTGGATGGAAAAACTTGATAAGATATTTTATTACATCCTCTCAGAAATCCCATTATGATAGTAACCTCCCTGTTTGCTGGAGAAATTGTGGAAATCAAAATGCAAATCATTATCATATTTTTTGGGACTGCCCTGTTATCAAAAACTATTGGACGGGGATACACAATGCCCTACAAGACATCTTTAAATGTGAAATACCCTTGGAGAGTAAGACCATATATTTTGGATAGATACCTCAAGAATGGTTGAAAAGAGATAAATATTTAATGAATATACTGTTGGTGGCTGGTAAAAAGACTCCTACTAGGAAATGGTTATCACAGGAGAGCCCAACTTTAAATACATAGATTGAAATTACAATGGACATTTACAAAATGGAGAAGTTAACAGCATCTGTTAATCATAAGCTGGAACAATTTGATTCATACTGGGAAAAATGGTTTAACTACATAATGCCTCATAGGACTGATTTTATTCTCACAAATCAATGAATGTAAAAAAAAGATCACTCCCTACTTGTACATAGTTCTTTCCTTTTGCTTGTTTTTTCTTTCCACTCTTTTCTATAAGTGTGTACCCCAGATAAATATTTTGTGGAGATTTTGTGATTATATGATATATATGTACAATGTCTGAAATACATCTTATGGAAATGTTTGTTTGATGATCTTCAATAAAAAAATAAGTTACGAAAAGAAAAGAAACAGGATTGGAAGGTGTAGAATTGTTGAGGGTAGAGTTAAAAAACTGCAAGGGTTAATCGACCCTGATCAGGGTTATATACAGGTCTCTGAATAGTAACAAACATGTGGGCTGCAAATTACAACGGGAGATAGTCAGAACATGTCAAAAGGACAATGTTACAATAGTCCTGGGGGATTTCAATATGCAGGTAGATTGGGAATATCAGGTTGGTGCTGGATCTCAAGGGGGGGTGGATTTCTAGACCCCTACAAGATGGCTTTTTAGAGCAGCTCATGGTTAATCAGCTTTTCTGGATTGGGTGTTGTGCAATGAACTGGAATTGATTGGAGAGACTAAGGTAAAAGAATCCTTAGTGCAAGTGGTTATAATATGATCTAATTAACCCTGAACTTTGAGAAGAAGAAAATAAAGTCAGATGTATCAGTATTACAGTGGAGTAAAGGGAATTACAGAGGCATGGCCAAAATTTACTGGAAGGGGCACTTGCAGGGATGACAGTATAGCAGCAATGACTGGAGTTCTTAAACTTCTGGTAATGCCTCCCACCCCCTTTCACCATTTCCCATCCCCTTTTTGCTCTCTCACCTTAAGTCCTTGCCCACCCATTGCCTCCCTCTGGTGCTCCTCCCCACTGTTCTTTCTTTCATGGTCTTCTGTCTCTTTTACCAATTTACTTCCCAGCTCTTTACTTCATCCCTCCCCCTTCAGGTTTCACCTATCACCTTGTGTTCCTCTCACCTCCCCCCACCTTTTAAATCTACTCCTCAGCTTTTTTTCCTCCAGTCCTGCTGAAGGGTCTCGGCCCGGAATGTCGACTGTACTCTTCTCCATAGATGCTACCTGGCCTGCTGAGTTCCTCCTGCATTTTGTGTATGTTGCTCGGATTTCCAGTATTTGCAGATTTTCTCTTCTTCATGAATGGCTGGAGTTTCTGGGAGCAACTTGGAAGATGCAGGATAGATACTTCCCAAAGAGGAAGTATTCAAAAAGGCAGGATGATGCAACCTTGGCAGACGAGGGAAATCAAAGCCAGCATAAAAGCCAAAGCAAGGGCATATAACTGAGCAAAAATTGGTGGGAAGTTAGAGGATTATGAATCTTTTAAAAAACAACAGAAAGCAACTAAAAAGGACGTAAATAGGGAAAAGATGGAATATGAAGATAAGATGGGCAATAATATTAACGAGGATACCAAAAGTTTCTTCAGATATGTAAAGAGTAAAAGAGAGGTGAAAGTAGATAGTGGATCAATGGAAAATGATGCTGGAGAGGTAGTAATGAGGGACAAGTAAATGATGGATGAACTGAATAAGTATTTTGCATCAGTCTTCACTGTGGAAGGAACTAGCAGAATGCTGGAAGTTCGAGAGTGCCAGGGGACAGAAGTGAGTAAAGATGCCATTAATAGGGAGAAGGTGCTTTGAAACTGAAAGGTGTGAACGTACGTAAGTCGCCTGGACCAGATTGTCTACAACCCAGAGTTCTGAAAGAGGTGGCTGAAGAGACAGTGGAGGCATTAGTAATGATCTTTCAAGAATCAATTGGTTCTGAGGAATGAAAAATTGCAAATGTCTCACCACTTCCCATGAAGGGCAAGAGGCAGAAGAAAGGAAATTATATGTCGGTTAGTCTGACCTTAGTTGCTAGAAAGACTTTAGTGTCAATTGTTAAGGATGTGGTTTCAGAATACTTGGAGGCACATAGTAAAACAAGACAAAATCAGCATGATTTTCTTAAGGGAAAATCTTGCTTGACAAATCTGTTGGAATTCTTTGAAGAAGTAACAAGCAGAATCAGCGGAATTTGCATACTTGGATTTTTAGAAGGCCTTTGCCAAGGTGCCATACATGAATCTGCTTAATGAGTTAAGAGCCCATGATATTACAGAAAAGTTACTTGCATGGATAAAGCATTGGACAATTGGCAACAGGCAAAGAGTGGGAATAAAGGGAGCCTTTACTGGTTGGTTGTCAGTGACTAGTGGTGTTCCACAAGAGTCTGTCTTGGGACGGCTTCTTTTTATGTTATATGTCAATGATGGAAATAATTGATTTGTGGTTAAGTATGGGTAGGATACTAAGACAGGTGGAGGGGCAAGTAGTGTTGAGGAAGCAGAGAGGATTCAGAAGGACTTAGATAGATTAAAATAATACGCAAAGCCGAGGATGGAATACAGTGTCAGAAAGTGCATTGTCATGCACTTTGGTAGAAGAAATAAAAATGTAGACTATTTTCTAAATGGAGAAAAAATACAAATATCTGAGGTGCAAAGGGACTTAGGAGCTCTTGTGCAGGATTCCATAAAGGTTAATCTGCAGTTTGAGTTGATGGTCAGGAAGCAAATGCTATGTTTGCATTCACTTTGAGAGGATGAGAATATAAAAGAAAGGATATAATGTTGAGGCTTTATAAAGCACTGGTGAGGCCTCACTTGGAGTATTGTCAGCAGAATTAGGCCCCTTATCTAAGAAGGATGTACTGACTTTGGAGAGGGTTCAAAGGAGATGCAAGAAAATGATTCCAGGTTTGAAAGGTTTATTATATGAGGAGCATTTGATGACTCTGGGACAGTACTCACTGGAATACAGAAGAATGAGGGGGGACCTGATTGAAACCTATCTAATGGTGAAAGGCCTCAATGGAGTGGATGTGGAGAGGATGTTTCCTATGGTGGGGCAGTCTAGGACCAGAGGACACAGCCTCAGAATTGAGGGACGTCCATTTAGAACAGATATGAGGAAGAACTTCTTTAGCCAGAGAATAGTGAATCTGTGAAATTCATTGTCATAGGCGGGTGGTCAAGTCATTGGATAAATTCAAGGCAAAGGTTGATAGATTCTTGATAAATCAGGGCATGAGGGTTTATGGGGAGAAAGCAGGAGACTGGGACTGAGAGGGAAATGGATCAACCATGATGAAACATCCAACATGAAATTTCAGCCCCTTGATGGCCATGGAGCAAATTATTTTAAAATAAATATTTCTAAAACTGATGAACTTGGCTGTACAATTACTTTAGAAATGTAAAAGTACTTAGCATTGTCAAAAGCGCAAAGTAAAAAATGATTCAATTAGCAAAATCTAACCACCCCACCCCCAAGTGAGCATCCCTTTACTTGAAATACTTCTCAACAATGTGGCAAACCAATTGATAATTGCTTACCATCAAGGCACAACACAGCAATTAAGTAACCTGGCCCAGCAAGGATTCACTCTCTGGCATCCTCAACAATGAGGAATATGTGAAGCTAACTAACACAGTAATTAGCTGACCAACTCAAAGATAGATATACTAACTTTAGTATTAGTGGACTGTAGGAATACAGATTACTGACTCTTCAGAGTGGTGTTAATGTTCCAAATCACATTCCTCATTATATTTCCTCGTGATGATGTCATTTCAACACTTAGAACTGAGTAGCCTTTTCCCAAAGCTCTTCACCCATCATATTTTGAAGCTAAAGAAGTTTTGTTATTTAGGCTCCAATGGCCTATTTGTCAAAATTTGGAACTCCAGAACAGCTGGTTGGAGAATGTTGTAAACATCATGAAATGACCATCACAATCTAAAGGCCTTGACAGATATTTGCTGATGTCACGTAGCAAAGAAACAGGCTTTTCGACCTACTTAATCTGCATCTCTTTTTAATTGAACCTGTCCACTGCCTGGCTGGATGAGGGAGCATTGACAGTCTCTCTGGTCAGATCGCTGCTGTAACACTGTGGGATCCAGGCAGCTTGCAGAGCGCACCCCTCATTCCGAGGAGACGACATTCCTGTGGCACCTTCAATTTGGTCTCAAACTCTCTCTCCTTCCTGCCACACACCCCACACTGCCACATCTATCACACTATTCCTAAAAAATATGTTCATTGTGGCTCGTCAGTGAAAATTCAGACAAGCACAGACCGATTTTTCCCCGACGGAGTAATCTCAGTGCATCTTAGATAATATCAACATCAATGAATTCTCTCCCTGCAGTCCTCTTAATTACACCAGTGTAAATAAGATGGAATAGTGATGCAAATCCTCACTGGGGCAGACAAGGAGGGCAGAGCTTAAATGCTGAGTGTTAGTACTAATTGGGTTTTATGTCATACAAGAAAAATACAACCAAATAATTGTAAGACTGAATCACCCTGATCAGGTGATCTATACAATATGAATAGCAATTTATTTTTTTTTAAAAAAAGGATCATTTGCTGCCCTTTTTGGTTTAAATGGATGGAAGCTAAAAGCAGCAATGAGCTAATTTACTTTGTTGCCCAAAGACGAAGTGATGCTTCACAGAAGTTTCATTCCTTTGAGTCCGTGCCAAGAACTATCAGTTCTGACAGCAACCATGATGTATTTCATTGACCTCAAGCAATTACGTTTTCTTAAGTATAATAATCTGTTTGTCCAAGCAAAACCGATCCTCCTTACTATTAAATCAAGTGGACAGAATATATGCCTGTCCCTATATATCGTGATTGCAACGTAATAGTAACTCAGCACGCTACAACATGAACGGTTGAGCCTGTCAAAAAACTTCAGCATTGCCGAAGGCTTTGACATAATGGAACGCTCAAGTGTCCAGGTTTTTAGATCAGTGGCAAAGAGAAGTCTGCAGAGCGTCATTTAATTGAAGACACATTTTCTTAAATAAATTGCGAAATACACAAGAATAGATGGCTTATTACAATAAAAGGAAGAAAAATTATAAGAATGAACACAACAAATAATAAAATGGGCTCAACAAAGCCCATTTATGATCTATAATGGTTTATTTCTACCCAACACTGTAATCAATTATTTGCAACATGCATGTAAGGCTACAGGAGCAAAGCATTTGGGTTTCTTTGGCCACAGGGTAAATAGATTCAGTTTGGCATAGATGTATTTCACATTGAATGCAATACATATGAAACACTCTGGTTTCCTTGGCTGTGTAAGTCTAGGGAAGACACTCTCAAGTCCTGCCAAACTCATGAGATTGGGATGGTTCGTCCCACCCCAAACCCTGGTTTGTGTGGATGCTGTGTCATTTGCTACCAGACAGACAGACATACTTCATTGATCCTGAGGGAAACTTGGTTTCGTTAGTCGCACCAACCAAGAATAGTGAAGAAATATAGCAATATAAAACCATAAATAATTAAATAATAATAAGTTAATCATGCCAAGTGGAAATAAGTCCAGGACCAGCCTATTGGCTCAGGGTGTCTGACACTCTGAGGGAGGAGTTGTAAAGTTTGATGGCCACAGGCAGGAATGACTTCCTATGACACTCAGTGTTGCATCTCGGTGGAATGAGTCTCTGGCTGAATGTACTCCTGTGCCTAACCAGTACATTATGGAGTGGATGGGAGTCATTGCCAAGATGGCATGCAACTTGGACAGCATCCTCTTTTCAGACACCGCCGTCAGAGAGTCCAGTTCCACCCCCACAACATCACTGGCCTTACAAATAAGTTTGTTGATTCTGTTGGTGTCTGCTACCCTCAGCCTGCTGCCCCAGCACACAACAGCAAACATGATAGCACTGGCCACCACAGACTTGTAGAACATCCTCAGCATCGTCCGGCAGATGTTAAAGGACCTCATTCTCCTCAGGAAATAAAGACGGCTCTGACTCTTTTTGTAGACAGCCTCAGTGTTATACCCTGTTATAAATTACTGCCATGAAATAACTGATCATAGACAGCATACAATTAAAGGAATTATATTTATGAATCTTAACTTAACTGAAGGGTTAGTAAAGAATAACAAAAAGAAAAGGGCCCATTCTAATTAACCAGTCACATGTCCACAAGTTGGAGCTTACCTTAAACTTCTGTCACTCGTGCGCTGGACCCTCGGTCAATGTGAATGCCCACACCACCTTCTGAACTTCGCTCACATATCCATCTCGAACAGACGGGTCTCCCACTGAATCGTATGCTACAACCGGTTCTCCCCGGCATCTCCTCCCTTCACCTCCTCTTGAACAAAAGCCCCAAGCCCAACCTTATTGTCCTTCACCCAGAGAACCTCCCACTCATTGGATGGCACGCATTCCACATCATCATCCCTTATCTTCAACAATCACCCAAACGGGCTGAAAGCAGAACAGAACTGCTAAACAAAATACCTACAACATAACAGTTGAGACGTGAACCAGGGCATTGCACATAGAACACAAGAAGGTTTCTGAGCTTCTGTCAGCTGTTCTTCGAAGGAAGCTTCATTTTATTCAGATCATTTCATAAAACATTCCAATGATTGTTCCCTTTGGCTTTCATTGTTCCCAAACTGCTTGCCCGTTGTATTGAAGACCTGCGCGGGAGAACTTTTTAAGTGGAAAAGCTATGGCACTGAGGCAGTTCCACTCTCTCCACCTCAGAAGTCCGGGTCCAGTGGCACAAGTAGTCATCACACCTGGGGTCATCCTTGGTTACAGTGGATGACCACAACTGCTTCTGTGCCTTGTTTTGCCCTTTGCTCTCTGGGAAGCATCGCGGAACTGCCTGCCTAACAGTTGGATCTCACTGCTGATCTCTTTGGCTCGGTCCGCCGAGGCCGACTTCACGTGCTAGGTCAAGCAAGTCCCCAACTCGTCGGAGCAGGGGGCCCGCTGACTGCCCACACCTGGTTTAGCCCGCCTGTCAAAGCGGTGTACCGGGGTGTGGCTGCTGTCACGTGCAAACGGTTACTTGGAACCACAGGTGAGAGCTGAGTGTCAGGTGGGGCTCAAAGGTGAGTGAGCTGCTCCAGAATGGACACAGCAAGCTCCTTCACCAGAGGTGCTACCCCTCCCTGGTCACCCCATACACCACAGTAGCGTTACACTGTGGTATATTTACCATTTGTCATATATGCACCTCATATCAACTTGTACATCTACAGGATTATTTTATCTGTTAATATTATTGTGCTAATATTGTTTTTTGTGCTGTATATGACTACTTTGAACCTTGGTCCCAGAGGACAAAATGCTGAAGGAACTCAACAGGCCAGACAATGTCATAATAGGGGGCTCCGGGAGCAAACCCAAATGCAACTACCAGGAACAGGACTAGGCATGAGGAGGAAGCAGGGGAAGAGAGGAAGAAAAGACACTGGACATGACACCAGCCCCAGACGAGACAAGGACTCCGGGTCTGGTCTAGGACCAGACTAGGATAGGGAGCCAGGACATGGAATTAGGGGCTAGGAGCCTGGGCTTGGACTCCGAGCCAGAGACTGGACAAGGACCCAGAACCTGGGTCTTGACTGGGGCTCGGACTCCAGAACCCAGCATGGACAAGATGTGGCTACAGGACAAGGAGAGGCACTGGGCTGGACGTGAGACTCCTGAACGGGACAAGGGAACCTCAGCACAGGACGAGAGTATCCCAGCACCGGCTGGGCAAGGTACTCCTGTGTGGGCGAGGCATATGGACATGACGAGAACCCAGAGCCTTGGTCAAGGGAGAGACAAGAACATGGAACACCGAGCCAGGACCCCTCCTTGGGTACAGGATGTAGGGCCGGGACTCATTACACAAAACACTGAACACGATGAGACAGTTCCCAATGCTAGGTAGCAGCAAAACAGCTGGACCTACCTAGCGAAAGCATGGACACAGACAGACAGTTCCAAACAGGATGAGGCTCCAGACACAAGCAAGGCGAGGCAAGGCTCCAGGCAGGAAGGTGAAGGGAAGGGATACAAACAGAGGCCTTGGACAGGACAATCCAGCAGCCAGAGGCTAAATCCTGAAGCTATTTATCAGGCCAGCCCAACAAGAATCAGCTGCCTCAACAGAAACTGGGGAAACCTGGAAAACCTGGAATAAGGAACATGGACTGGACCATGAACCGGAATGCAGATTTCACAGACCGGACCATGACAGGCAACTTCTATGGAAAAGAGTAAACAGTCAATATTTTGGGCTGAGAACCTGTATCAGAATTGGAAAAAAGAGATTAGAAGTCAGAGTAAGAAGCTGGGGGAGGAGAGGAAGGTAGTAGGTGATGGTTGAAACTGGGAGAGGGGGAGGGGTTTACTCGTTTCCATGGATGCTACCTAGCCTGCTGAGTTCCTCCAGCATTCCAGCATGGACAGATTTTCTCTTGTTTGTGTGTCACAATGTTTATAAATTGACTGAAATTTTGCTCCCAGGAATGTCCACCTTGAAGAAGGCCTACTCTTTCCCCTGCCAGAACTCTGCTGGTAAGTTATCACCTTGAAAATGTACTCAGTCGTTCACTTCTTAAACATAGCAAAAATTTAGAGCATTGTTTTAGTTCAAGCTCACCTGTCACTGGATACTTCACCAAAGGACTATTTAACTTATCTTGCTGGTCCCAATGTTCTCTTCAAACCTTTCTTCATTGTCTTACTCCAAGATAAAATCCCAACTTTGACCATTCTGTCCTTGCATACATTTTTAGCCTCCTTTCCTCTCCAAAGACCTTAAATGTACCATATTTCTATATTCAATGATTTTCAATTAGGTTTCCCCACTGTAACTTTATCAAAGTCACAAATGATAACCTGTGTTATATATATCTAGGATGCCTAAAGATTTTTGCACAGTACTGTAGTAATTTTATATATTGCAAATTTCATGACATGTGAGTGATGATAAACCTGATTCTGATATGGGTCTCTATTGCAGAGTGGGAAGGGGAGAGAGAGAGGGGGAATCATGGTTGGGAAAAGAGGAAGGGAGAGGGGAGAGAGTGGGAAGCACCAGAGAGACATTCTGTAATTATAAATAAGCCAACTGTTTGGAATCAAATGACCTTGCCTGGTGTCTCATACTGGGTGTGTCTGCACTCACGCCATCCTCTCCCCCACCATTGGCACTCCTTCTCTGCCACCTGCCCCATGACCCTCCTGCCATGCTCCACTCCCACCATACCCAACATCCTTGGCTTCTGCCGATTTACAACTTCGCTCCCTGCTTCACGCTGACAAATACAGCTCTGTGCAGAAGTTTCAGTCACCCTATACGTGTGCCTAGGACTTTTGCACAATGTGGTATTAAATTTACTTGAACTTTGATGGTGCTGGCAGAGAGAGGACAGGAAAAGCTCGTTAATTGCTGTCTGAGAAAAATGCAAATAGGAGGTAATGAACAAAATTAGAAAAGGAGGGATAAAGAGAAAGGAAAATCAGGGCTGGATCTGCAGAATGAACTCTGCAGAAACGGTAATCCAGTAATTCTCAGAAACCACTGTGCAGAAAGGAAGGAAAAGCTTCCTTTCAAATGAAGTTCAATGAGAGGAACTGTATAATCACTTTTGTATAATACTTCACCAAATTTTGGGCAGTCAGATGAGAAGCCATGGATCATATCCCAGTGCGGGAATGCAAGAAGCGTGTTGTTCGTATGCGCTGCTCGCTCCCTCTTTTCATTCGACTAATTGTTGTCCTTTGAACCCACAGCTGCTCTGACTGTTGTTACCCTTTAAACATGCCTGTTTTCCCCATGCCTTCACCTTAATTCAACATGCCTTGCCCACACCTACTGACCACTCAATCCCAGCCATATCCAGCTTTTCCTCATACATGATGGTTCTCACTTTCTGATATTTCACGTGGTCTATTCATCTCACCTGTAGTTTGTAGTTTATTGTTTCTGAAGCACTCTCCCACTGTTTATTTTCCATGATGATCTTCATCCCATGTCATTTCAAGGAAAGGCTGAGAGCCTTTATATATATACCGATCCTGTGGTAGGTTCTGCCACAGTTGCTGCATGTGTTGGGCGTCGTGGAATTGTTGTCCGCTGTGCTCTCCGTTTAGCTCTCTGCTCCTCAAACTGACTCAGGATCACTCTTTCACCTTGCTCTAGGGTTTACTGAAGAGTACCTCGCCATTTGTTGTGGTCATCTGCTGTATTCCCCCAGCACTCTGTGTTGATTTTTAAGGCTTTCTTGTCGCACTTGCAGAGGTCCTTGAAATGAAGCTGGGGTCTACTAATGTTCCTCTTGCCTGTTGCTAGTTCTCCGTAGAGGATGTCCTTTGGCGAACGTAGCCCAGCCAGTGCAGTCAGCGTTGCCTTAAAAGGGTGAACATTGTGGGAAGTTCAGTGCAGGAGAGGACCTCAGAGTTTGGGACTTTGTCTCTCCAGGTGATGCTGAGGATGTGGCGAAGGCTGCGCAGGTGAAAACTATTGACTTTCCTCTCCTGTTTGGAGTAGATGGTCCAATTCTCGCTACCATACAGGAGGGTGCTGATAACGCATACAATGTACACAGCAGTCTTGGTCTTTGTAGCAAGTTTCATATTCTCCCAGACCCGCGAGGAGAGTCGAGCAAGGATCGATGTTGCTTTGCCAATACGCATATTGATTTCGGCATCGAGGGAGAGCGTATCGATAATGGTCGACATTGTCAGCAGGGATGGGCTCTTTCAGATTCTCCTCAAGATCGGCTGTCCCCCGAAACTCCAAAGTAGCATCAAGTCATTCCATGACGACACGAGGGCTACTGTTCAGTACGATGGCAGCTCATCAGAACCCTTCACTGTTCATAGTGGAGTCAAACAAGGATACGTGTTGGCCCCTGTGGTGAACAGGGGTATACCCTGAGGTATACCTGTCTGGACACGCCCCCCCCCCCTGCTGACTGCTCCTGTGGCTCCTCCCACTGACCTTGGCTCCTCCCCCAGACCCTGGTGTAGAGGTGATTGGAGACACCGCCCCTGCCTCAGTCTCCAGAATGCAGTGTGGTGGTCAATTGCTGCTTGTTCTTTCTTCCAGCCAATAAAAGCCTATATCTCGCCTTACGTCTCCGAGAGTTATTGATGGTGCATCAATTTTATTGGCTGGAAGTTTTAAAACATGGAAAGCATTTTACGTCTGGAAAAATTAGACCTTGACCCTCAAGACTCAGAAGCAGCTCTTGCCTTTGAACTCTGGCTTGCATGCTTCCAATCATACTTGGAGGAGGTTCATGTGACTGAGCCCACTATTATGCACAGAATCCTCCTTTCGAGGGTCAGCCCCAAAGTTTACTCACTTATCAGGGACCTGCCAACCTACCAAGGGGCACTGGATACCCTCAAAAGACAGTACCTGCGGCCGGTGAACACCGTCTACACAAGACATCGCTTAGTGACACGGCGACAGCGACCCGACGAGTCGAGCGCCGAGTTTCTCCGAGCCCTACAGACACTCGTGCGAACTTGCGATTGCAAACGTCTGATGGCGGAACAACATGCGGAGCTGCTAGTACTAGACACGTTCGTTACGGGGATCAGGTCAGTGTACGTGCGCCAGTGGCTTCTAGAAAATGCCGATCTTACCTTACGCTCGGCGATCGAGACGGCCGACACGCTGGAGGCTGCTCTGCACAACTCTGACGCTGTCCAGCTGTGCAATGCCCCGTCAGTTCCATGGACACTGCAGGTCGGATCACAAAGCCAACCTCCAACAATTTTTCCAAGTGGCCAAAGCCCTGAACCCTACTTATAACAGGGACAAGTGCATGTTCGGAACCACCTGACTCGCTATCCTTGGGTATGTCGTGGAGAACAGGGTCATTGGCCCTGATCCCGACCGTATGCGCGACTGTTAGAACTCCCTTTTCCTACCACCCTCAGAGTCCTCAGACGGTGCCTGGGCTTCTTTTCCTATTACGCCCAATGGGTCCCCCATTACGCAGACAAGGCCTGCCCCCGGTCAAGTCTACCACATTTCCCCTCTCTGCCGAGGCCCACATGGCCTTCAGCCGCATTAAAGGGGACATTGCCAAAGCAACGATGCATGCGGTGGACGAGACCATTCCCTTCCAAGTAGAGAGTGACGCCTCCGATTTCACGTTGGCTGCTACCCTCAATCAGGCAGGCAGGCCAGTAGCATTCTTTTCTCGTACCCTTCAAGGCCCTGAAATTCAGCACTCCGTGGTGGAGAAAGAAGCCCAGGCCATAGTGGAGGCTGTTAGGCATTGGAGGCACTATCTCGCTGGCAAAAAGTTCACCTTGCTGACCGACCAGCGCTCAGTTGCGTTCATGTTCAGCAACCAACAGCGGGGCAAAATCAAAAATGATACAATTTTGCGGTGGAGAATAGAACTCTCCACCTACATCTATGACATCCTGTACCGGCCTGGAAGGCTTAATGAGCCCCTTGATGCCCTGTCCCGGGGAGCGTGTGCCAGCGCAGAACTCGACCAGCTATACGCCCTCCATGCACATCTTTGCCACCTGGGGGGTCACCCGATTTTACCATTTCGTGAAAGCCCAGAACCTGCCGTACTCCCTTGAGGCCATCAGGACAATGACCAGAGACTGTCAAGTCTGCGCTGAGTGCAAACTGCACTTCTACCGTCCTGAAAAGGCGCAACTTATCAAGGCCACCCGCCCCTTTGAGCGACTGAGTGTTGACTTTAAGGGCCCCCTTCCCTCCACCGACCGCAATGTCTATTTTCTCAACATTATCGACGAGTACTCGCAGTTCCCCTTTGCCATCCTCTGCCCCGATACCACTGCCACGTCCGTCATAAAAGCCCTGCGCCAGCTCTTCACTCTGTTCGGGTATCCCTGCTATATCCACAGTGACAGAGGGTCCTCCTTTATGAGTGACGAGCTGCGCCAGTACCTGCTGGCTAGGGGCATTGCTACTAGTAGGACCACGAGCTATAATCCCTGGGGAAATGGAGAGGTGGAGAGGGAGAATGCCACAGTGTGGAAGGCCACACTTTTAGCCCTTAAGTCAAAAGGGTTGCCGGTCTCTCGATGGCAGGAGGTCCTCCCCGAGGCACTCCACTCTATCCGCTCTCTGTTATGTACGTCCACCAATGCCACCCCTCACGAGCGCCTATTTTCTTTTCCCAGGAAGTCTGTCACTGGGACCACCCTACCAGCTTGACTGACATCCCCAGGGCCAGTGCTGCTCCGGAAATATGTGAGGAGCAATAAATACTCCCCGCTGGTCGAGAGGGTTCACCTTCTACATGTGAACCCCCAGTATGCCTACGTGGTCTTACCTGATGGGTGGGAGGACACGGTCTCCGTCCGTGACCTGCCGCCCGCAGGAGCAGCAGACCACTACCCCAAACACTCCACGGTAACTATGAACTCTGTACCCGAGGTGACACCACGCACACCGAGCCCTACACAGACTCCTCACGACACTCCTATACCGGGCGTCTCCTACGCGTATATACCAGGCGCCTCGCACACGCATGAGGGATCACTGACGCCTAGTGGGCTGACTCCTCCAGTTAGGCCGGAACCAGCACAACCTCCATCTCTGGTGCAATCACCACCGGCACCTGTGCAATCACAGCCGGTGCTACGTAGATCGCAGCGACAGATTCGACCACCTGATAGACTTAACCTGTAAATATACTTGTAAGAAACTTCACCCCATGGGGACTCTCTTTTAAAACAAGGGGGGGGGGTGAATGTGGTGAACTACATATACCTGTCTGGACACGCCCCCCCGCTGACTGCTCCTGTGGCTCCTCCCATGGACCCCGGTATAAAGGCAATTGGGGACTCTGCCCCGGCCTCAATCTCCAGGATGCAGTGTGGTGGTCAATTGCTGCTTGTTCATTCTTCCAGCCAATAAAAGCCTATATCTCGCCTCACGTCTCCAAGAGTTATTGATAGTGCATCAGCCCCAACATTATTCAGCATCTTCTTCTCTATGCTACCGAAGCATACATTTGGGACATCGACAGAAGGCGCCTACATGCACACCAGGTCTGATGGGCAGCTGTTCAACCCTGCACGCCTGAGAGCAAGAACAAAGGTGCAAAAGATCTTAACACGTGACATGCTCTTTGCCGATGACGCTGCTATAACCTCGCACACCAAACAGCAACTACAAACTCTTATGGACCACTTCTCTAAGGCATACAAGGACTTCAGGCTTCCCATCAGCCTAAAGAAAACAAACGTCCTTTTCCAGAATGTAGTGGAGACACCAGTCATTACCATTGACAATTATGATCTAGAAGTGGTCCACGAGTTCACATACTTGGGGTCGACTATTAGCGACACTCTCTCCCTCAATGCTGAAATGTATATATATGTATAGCTATGGTAGCTAAGGCATTTGCATAGTACTGTGGTAATTTTATGCATTGCTGCCACCAAAAATCAAATTTCATGCCACATGTGAGTGATGATAAACCTGATTCTGATATGGGACTCTGTTGTGAGAGTGGGAAGGGGGGTAGGGAAAGGAGAATCATGGTTGGGAAAAGGGGAAGGGAGAGGGAAGGGAGCAGGAAGTGCCAGAGAGACATTCTGTAATGATCTATAAACCGATTGGTTGGAATCAAATGATCTTGCCTGGGGTCTCAGGGCTGGGTGTATCTGCATCCTTGCCACCACCTGCCCCTGGCACTCCTCTGCCACCTGTCCCACCCACTCTCCCGCGGCACTCTACCCTCACCGTTTCCAACATCCTTTGCTCCTGCTAGATTGATAAACACACTCTCTGCTCCATGTTTGCAAATACAGTACTGTATGTAAGTCTTGGGCACCCTAGCTATATATATATATATATATATATAAAAAACCTCCTCCATAATGGTGGTAATGAGGAGCAGCTGTGTCCCGGATGGTGGGGTCCTTCTTGAAGGACGCTACCTTCTTGAGGCATTGCCTTTTAAAGATGTCCTGAATGGTGGGGAGGCCAGAACCCATTATGGAGACACCTGAGTTTTACTACCCTCTGCGTCAGTGCCTCCACACCAAGTGGCGATTCAGGTCAGAATGCTCTCCACAGCACATCTGTCATAATTTCCTAGTCTTTGGTGACATACCAAATCTCCTCAAACTCCTAATGAAATGTATCTGCTGGTGAGCCTTCTTTGTAATTGTATCAATACCTTGGCCCGGGATAGATCTTCTGAGTTTGAAGCTGTTCTCCTTCCGCTGCTAGTCCTTTGATGAGAACTGAGATGTGCTCTCCCAATTTTCCCTTCCTGAAGTCCACAATCAAATCCTTGGTCTTCCCTACGTCGAGTGCGAGGTTGTTGCTGCCAGTTTATCTCACTCCTGTACACCTCCTCGTCACCATCTGAGAGTCTGCAAACAACAGTTGTGTCGTTGGTGAATTTACAGATGGCATTTCAGCTGTGCCTAACAACACAGTCATGAGTTTATAGACAGTAGAGAGTGGGCAAAGCATGCGTCTTTCAGCCGTGCCTGTTTCGATCGTCGGCAAAGAGCATCTGATCCGGACTGATTGTGATTTCCCGATGAGGAAGTCGAGGATTCAATTGCAGAGATACAGAGGCCCAGGTTTTAAATCTTGTCAATTAGTACTGAGAGGACGATGATGTTGAACGTTGAGCTGTAATAAATAACAGCAGCCTGACGCAAATACTGTTATTGTCCTGGTGGTCCAAGACCAAGAGAAGATCCGGACTGATTGTGATTTCCCGATGAGGAAGTCGAGGATTCAATTGCAGAGATACAGAGGCCCAGGTTTTAAATCTTGTCAATTAGTACTGAGAGGACGATGATGTTGAACGTTGAGCTGTAATAAATAACAGCAGCCTGACGCAAATACTGTTATTGTCCTGGTGGTCCAAGACCAAGAGAAGAATCGAGGAGATTGCATCCGTTGTAGGTGCGTTATGGCAGTCGGCAAATGGAGACTACTTTCTTGCTGTGATACTAAAGTCATACGCTCTGTAAGTAGCAGCTCTTCAAGCCATATTGTTCGATACAGTGCAGACACAAGAGAATCAGATGCTGAAACCTAGAGCAAAGAACCAAATATCTGTGCGGGGAGAAAACATTCCCATCCTGACGTAGGGTCTCAACCGGAAACATCAACCCCTTTTCCTCCACAGACGATACTCAACTTGTTGCGTTCCTCCGGCAATTAGTTGTCTGATACAGTTACAAGATGAACATCTTTCCAACAATGTGGAAGGTGATTCATGCATATGCTGCTTACAAAAAGCAGAACAACTCCAAACCTGCTGATTACTGCCCAGTCAGTCTAGTTCAGTCATCAGTGCAATTCAGCCCAAAGGTGTCATTGACAGTGTAATCAAGCAGCAATTATTCACCAATAAAATGACCTGCTTGGACTTTGTCAGGGCTCCTTGGCTCCAGACTTCACTGCGTCATCAAAAACCAGCTCCTACAACCCACCTTGCCTGTGATGCCTGTCTACTTTATTGCTATTTGCCTGAAATTTGGTTCAAATCCCTCCCATTGCTCTTTTTTGGGGAAAAACCTTTAAACAACCTTTGATTCAAATATGGACAATATGCTGAATTCCAGACCTGAGACTGAGAGTGACTGGCCTTAACATCAAGGTAACTTTGGAGCATGTTATAAAAGTGTCCTGGGTAAACTCAAGATGACAACAATCCCATGAATGGAAACATATTTTGCACAGAGGGAAATGGCTATGCTTGTTGGAAACCTATCACCCTACCCCCAAGACGACATTGCAAGAACCCCTCAATTTTTAAAGTCAACCACTTTCAGCTCCTTCATCATCTGTCCTTCTATCAAAAGTGGGGAATTTTGTTAATGATTTCATGATGTTCAATTCCACTTACTCTTCCGCAGTAAATGAGGCAGTGCCTGCCTGCATGCAGCAAGAAAAGGCACAGGTTGCTAAGAGGTTTTCATGCTGGAAAGGTGTCCTAACAATGACATCCCAAGCATGATGATTTGTGCAGACTTAGTAGGCCAGAGACAATGTCACATGAATCCACGATTAACTCTGTAATTCTCTCTCCCAGTGCTGCCTGACCTCACTTCCTTTTTGTTTCCATTTTTGTTTTCCAGATTGACTGCTTCTGCAATATTTTACTTGTGAAATAAATCTCAAGGAACTGGAGGAATTACTATGATAATTGTGCGCATTACAGCATACAAGACCCTCGTTCCAGGTACAGTCCAGTGAGCAATTCACCACGATCTTGAACTTCTCCCTGAAGTTTTGTATCCAGAATTAAACATTACACTCCATTGCAGGTGGAATCATCTTTATACTCCCATTCCACCACATCCCAAAGGTGATCCAGTGGACTGAGATCTGTTGATTGAGGAGGCCATTGGAGGACGCTAAATATATTGTCATGTTCATGGAACCAGCTTCCCGTGATTTGTGCTTTGTGACATAACGTGTTATCCTGATGGAAGCTGGTAATGAGTAGACTGGGAACATAAAGAGAGGCACATGGTCAGCAACAATACTCAGGTAGGCTGTGACATTTAAACGATGATGAATTGGTATTATGGGACCTAATGTGTGCAAAGAAAACATCCCCCGCACCATTACACCACCACGTCCACCAGCCTGAACTGTTGACACAAGGCAGGATGGATCTATGGTCTCATGTTGTTTATATCAAATTCTGACATTACTATCTGCATGTTGTAGCAGAAATTGACTGTCCAGTTTTGGTGAGTCTATGCCCACTGTAGCCTCATTTTCCTGTTCTTAGAGTGAAACCCATTGTGGTCTTCTGCTGCTGTAGCACATCCACTTCAAGATTTGATGTATTGTGCTTTCAGCGATACTCTTCTGCACACCACTGTTCTAACACATGAGTTACTGTCACATTTCTGCCAGCTTGAACCAGTCTGGCTGTTCTTCCCTAAACTCTCTCGTTCACAAGGAGTTTTTACCCACAGAATTGCCATGCACTGGATAATTTTTTCTCTTTTTTTTAGCACCATTCTCGGTAAACTCCAGAGACTGTTGTGCGTGCAAATCCCAGGAGACCAGCAGTTTCTGAGATACCATAAAACACCCCATATGGCACCAACCATAATACCATGGTCAAAGTCACAAAGATCACAATTCTTTCCCATTCTGATGTTTAGTCTGAACAACAACTGAACCTCTTGTCCATGTCTGCATGCTTTTATGCACTGAGTTTATTAATGAGGTGCAGAGGTGTACCTAATGAAGTGGCCACTGAGTGCAAAAACATGTGTGTGTGTGTATATATGTATATATATATATACACACACACACACACACACACACACACACACACACACACAGAGTATACGTATATAAAGAAAGATTCAGTCTAACTGTTGGTGTTCACTGTACCTTTTTTTAAATAGGTATGAGCAACCCTCCTCACATCTAAAAATTTGTATGCACACATCCAACCCAATGTGTTTTCTTCTGGATATCCTGTATCATTTGCTGACATTGTTTTTCGAAATCATTCCATCTAAGATACTCCAAAGTGTGTGCTTAATCCATCATAATCTGAACCATTTTCAGTACTGTGTTTATGCACTCCTGAAAACAGTAACTATTCACCTGCACTCTTTACAAAATAGAATTTCACATTATCTGCCATCTTTGAACTAACGCCTTGTTGGGCCATCAAAGCGTATTAAAAAGAGCAGTGAGTCCTGATGAAGTCTCAGTCTGAAATGTTGACTGTTTACTCCTTTCCACACATGCTGCCTGATCTGCTGAGTTCCTCCAGCATTTTGTGTGTGTTGCTTTGGGTTTCCAGCATCTGCGGATTTTTTTGTGTTAGTGATCCTATAATCCACTCCAATGGGACATCACTGAATACTTGCAAAATTTTATCCTCTTGCTTTCTTCTTAATGCTTACTTATACCTGGGTAATTCTAAACACAATGCTGCCTCAATTATTTGCATAAGTATTATATCACACTTGACCAAAATCCTTTATAAGACCATAAGACCATATTATATAGGAGCAGAAGTAGACCATTTGGCCTATCAAGTCTGCTAAGCCATTCAATCATGAGCTGATCCAATTCTTCCAGTCATCCCCACTCCCCTGCTTTCTCCCCATACCCTTTGATGCCCTGGCTAATCAAGAACCTATCTATCTCTGCCTTAAATGCACCCAATGACTTGGCCTCCACAGCCGCACGTGGCAACAAATTCCATTGATTTACCATCCTCTGACTAAAATAATTTCTCTTCATCTCTGTTCTAAATGGACGTCCTTCAATCCTGAAGTCATGCTCTCTTGTCCTAGACTCCCCTACCATGGAAAATAACTTTGCCATATCCAATCTCTTCAGGCCTTTTAGCATTTGAAATGTTTCATGAGATCCCTCCTCATTCTCCTGAACTCCAGGGAATACAACTCAAGAGTTGCCAAACATTTCTCATATGGTAACCCTTTCATTCCTAGAATCATTCTTGTGAATCTTCTCTGAACCCTCTCCAATGTCAGTATATCCTTTCTAAAATAAGGAGCCTAAAACTGCACACAATACTCCAAGTGTGGTCTCATGAGTGCCTTATGGAGCCTCAACATCACATCCTTGCTCTTATATTCTATACCTCTAGAAATGAATGCCAACATTGCATTCACCTTCTTCACCACTGATTCAATCCAGAGGTTAACCTTTAGGGTATCCTGCACAAGGACACCCATGTCCCTTTGCATCTCTGTATTTTGAATTCTCTCCCCATCTAAATAATAGTCTGCCCGTTTATTTTTTTCCACCAAAGTGCATGACCATACACTTTACAACATTGTAGTTCATTTGCCACTTCTTTACCCATTCCCCTAAACCATCTAAGTCTCTCTGCAGGATCTCTGCTCCTCCGCCTATTTTTGTATCATTGGCAAATTTAGACACAAATCCATTAATCCTATTCTCCAAATCATTGACATATATTGTAAAAAGCAGCGATCCCAACACCAACCCCTGTGGAACTCCACTGATAACCAGCAGCCAGCCAGAATAGGATCCCTTTATTCCCGGTCTCTGTTTTCTGCCGATCTGCCAATGCTCCACCCACGCTAGTAACTCCCCTGTAACTCCATGGGCTCTTATCTTGCTAAGCAGCTTCATGTGTGGCACCTTGTCAAAGGCCTTCTGAAAATCTAAGTACACCAAATCTATTGCATCTCCTTTGTCTACCCTGCTTGGAATTTCCTCAAAGATTGCAGTAGGTTTGTCAGCCAGGATTTTCCTTTCAGGAGACCATGCTGGCTTTAGCCTATCTTGTCATGTGCTTCCAGGTACTCCGTAATCTCATCCCTAACAATCGATTCCAGCCTGTCAGGCCAACAGCTCTATAGTTTCCTTTCTGCTGCCTCCCACCCTTCTTAAATAGCAGAGTAACATTTGCAATTTTCCAGTTATCCGGTACAATGCCAGAATCTATCATTTCTTGGAAGTTCATTGTTAATGCCTCCGCAATCTTTCCAGCTACTTCCTTCAGAACCCGAGGGTGCATTCCATCAGGTCCAGGAGATTTATCCACCCTCAGACCATTATGCTTCCGGAGCACCTTGTCACTGCACATACACGCAATAAACACAAGTTAATGAGAAGACCATCCATCACATACTTCCTTCATTACCCAAGGAGTGTCAATATAGACATTAAATGATTCAAGAAAATTTCTATTAAGAAATAAACTTGAAAGTAAGCAAGGATGGAAAACTTTTCAAATTGAAACACCAGTTCTCACTGCTGCACTATCAAGTAGCTCTCTGCTAAGTCTCACAAAACATCATACCAACTCTGAGTGGATTTTTATCAAGCCTCTTTATTACTTGAAAGGGGAAAGTGCTCTTCCACTCCTACCAGAGATGGTAGGAGACTTCCCACACACCGCTTACAAAGTATTATTTTTAAATATAGAATGAGACAAGGTTACTATTTTCAACAAGCTCAGTCCTTCTGACACATTTGTTGTAGTCTGCAGTGGTTGACGCACCCCTGCTACTTCCTTATTCCGGCACAGTGTTCAGTAGATTGGGTGCTTGCAGTCATGTATTCCTTTAGCAAGCACATTTCTTTTAGTTCCTTCTTGCAATTTTAGTCACATACGTCTATTCACCATGTTAGCTTAGCACTCTGGGATTGTGCAACTCCATTTTGTCACAACAAATGTTTACAATAAAATACAAAGTTCAATATATATTTCCACAGCAATATTCTCAGAAGAATCAATCCTTGTACAAACTGTAGTCACTTCAATCAAGTAGACAAATGTACCAGCCTACTTGGGTTCTGCAAGTTTCCACAAATAGCAAACAAATAATATTGAAGGTCATGTCAAAACCACTCACCACAGCAATATTATTGAAGTTCATGCCTCCGTGTAAAGGAAACAAACAACTGGACTGATCTATCTTCCACTGCTGATCAGCTCACTACCTTACCCATCTTACCCCAGGCAGTGTAAAATGAAATGTAATTTAGCATCTATTCTGAAATATTTTATTGATTTGTTTACAAACAAAAAGGAACTTCAAATATTTCTAGGATTAGTTGATTTACAAAGATCTGCAACAGAGCTTATGAAGTTGTAAAGAAAAATTGATATTCTTCCACTCCTGGTGCACCAAACACATCAATAATTATAAAACTGGCCGCTCTTCACTGATTCAGTGGAGAGTGAACAAGTGAATCAAAAGTTGGTTGTTAAACAAACTTTCAAAAACCAAATATTTTTCATCTAACACATCAAGCGCCTGAAGATTAATCACATTAGTCAAACTTTACATTGCTTTACAAGTGACTTGTTCCTGCATGAAATTAAAAAAAAAAATCTCTCAGCGTAGTCTTTGCCAGGAATGAAGAAGCTATCAAACACCATTTCTGCTTCAGCAGCACTTGTAATCCAATTCACACTGGCAGACCTGAGTAAAGTACTTCCTTGACACATTTAGAACAGAAATTGGATAACAATCAGACACATTGATTACCTTCCATTTTACTGTCTCAAGCCCTCCGCAGACTTAACTGGCAGCACCCCCTACACTTGCCATGAATTGCACTTATTGGAGCATTTTATCATCACCTGGTATAATTTTTTAAAATTCCAAGGCAATCTGTCCTGAGCATTGTTTAGTTTAGACTACATCTGAAATAATGCAGAAGCACAAAATCCAAAATTCAAAATGCTTCACTAACAGGTTGGCAGAGACATTAATGTTGGGTGCATATTGCCTGCTGAATGGATTATGTCATACTTATCCTACTCTGTCTCGTAAACAAAACTTATTATCTTCTGCCAAAATTCTGAGAAAAGTTTTTTTTAAATGTAACATGGTTTCAGAGCAAAGGATGGGTTTAGCAATACATTGGTGTGAAGCTGGAGCAAAGACATCCCTCTTGTGGTAATCGACGCAGTGGTATATGCCAGATATCTCTGCAGCAGATGGCTCAGATGGTCAGAAGGAGAGCTTGATTCTGAATAAGTTACTGAAATTCATGCAACAGTCATCCTTCAAGTGTGGCTTTCAGTTGGAAGGAGAGTACCATAACACACTGATGCCACATTTATCACACCCTTTCATGGTAACAATAAAATCATGCCTGGAAGCAGTTTGTACGTTCTCTCTGCAACTGTATGGGCTTCACTCCAGATGCCCTTGTTTCCTCCCACGTTCCAAAGATTTACAGCTGAGGGTTAGTATTAGTCAGTTTGGTGCAGGAAACGTGGCCGCACTTGCGGGCTGTCCCCAGCACATCCCTGGACTGCGTTTTTGTTGATGCAAAACCATGCATTTCACTATAGGTTTTGATATGCATGTGACAAATAAAGCTAATCTTTATTATTGTTAAATTGTAGGAAAATTCCAAAATGTAGAGTTATGCTGATATGTATTTTTCACTTATACCATGATGCCAATGGACTACATAAAATAGATAAGAAACAATAATTAGCAACATGTAGTGTTCACATATATCAACCCAGCAACAAATAAAACCTCCCTCCATCAAAATCATGCTATAGGGCATCAATAATGCCAGACAACTCTTCAACATTACTGGTTGTATTGAACTCTCTTCAGCTCAAGGATTGTCCTACGTATTTAATTCAGATACCTTGCTCCACATTGAAGGGTCTTCAGTCGGCTTTGCCTGCCACGGGGGCTGCCTGACGTGCTGAGTATTTCCAGCAATTTTTATTTTTTACTCCTCTTGCTCAATAATGTTCAGGTACCTACATGTGTTCTCTCTCTTTTTAGTTCACTTTCCCATTTCAACTTTCGTACCTACACGTACCTACCAGCTAAAAATGACAAGGAGAGCGGGCTTTTGGAAAGAACACATACAAGCTTTCTTCAGTCAGCAAAATCCTCCATCAATGCTGTGTCTTACAAACCCCGCCCAAATGTACGATGAAAGCAACAGTTCAAGGAGCTGGCTCGCCATGAGAATTGGGGCATCAAAAACAAAGCTCTCCTACCCACATTCACAGCCACCCACTTGACCATCTGTCTCACATGGCTTCACTCCCTTGGTCTGCATCAAATCAAGCTATTTTTTCCTTTGCCATTTTACCTTGGTTTCTGTTATTTGTGTCTACAAGTGGGGGGAAAAATCTCTCCATCAGTTACCAACAGTTATACATTCATGTGTAACTCACACAAAATGCTGGAGGAACTCAGTAGGTCAGACAGCATCTACGGAGAGGTAAACAGCTGACTTTTTGGGCCCAGACCTTTCATCAGGACTTGATGAAGGATCTCAGCCCGAAACATCGATATTCCTCTCCATAGATGGTTCCTGCACTGCTGAGTTCCTCCAGCATTTTGTGCGTGTTGCTCTGAATCTCCAGCATCTGCAGAAGATCTTTTGTTTATGCATTTTGCTTCTGCATTTCACTCACCCAACACTCTGCAGGTGTGACCCTACCTTGCAATAAACCAGTTTCCATCCACTCTTGTCCTTGCTGCTCTGACTGCCACCTCTTCCTCTAACAGTTTAAATTCCCATGCAATAAATGTGTTTGTTACCTCACAAGTTTTTTTTTGTTGACCGTTAACTACCCTGTCACTTTAAGTTTACAACCTGCCCAAATTTCTTATGGAGTTCTACTCTCTATTGCTGCCTTACTTAACCTACACTTGGGTAATTCTTTACTAAATCCTTTGCAGCTTTATGTCCCGTTTTGAAGCCATGTTCTTTTCTCTGATCACATTCTGTGAAGCACCAGAGAAGCTCTCCTATACCACCGGGTCCAGCAGACTGCAAGCTGCTGTTATAACACTAAATGCAAGTCTAAATACCACCTCCCTGGATTCATCAGTTCTGGGGAGCTTAAAATGTTATCACCATTAATACTGAAACCATCAAATTCCCTCCATAAATCTATAGGAATGGATCATTTGCAAAGTTCGATACAAAATACATACATAAATGCATAGGTGCCCGAATCTTTTGCAGTTAGCAGCTCTTCAAGATTGCTGATGGATTGGTCTCAAAAGTGTAAGCTTATCACCTGTGAGCAGAGCAAACATTTTGATACTGTGGAGTCACTGAGCATGAGAAATGTCATTACAGAAGTATGCACCTCAAAATCAAACACCCGACGTTGCTATAAATAATGAAGTTCGACAAATCCCGGGGACAGCTTCCAGAAGCTGGGGAGGAGGCCTTACAGCTGTGAACTTCACTGAAGTTATTGTCATAAAAATTCAGCACACGTATCCCCAAAAAGTAATGAATAGTGACTATACCTGGATAAATGTGGAGCTGGCTCACAGAGGGCTGTCATTGAGGAAGGTAAGTATCCTCACTGAGATGTGGGAATATAGGAATTGATCTAAGACTTTTTCCTCCCATTTATCACTGATGAAATACTGGAAGAAATAAGAGGAAGGAAAGGCAAAGAACAGATCTATTTTCCCCAATAATATTTGGGGGGAAATCTCCAGACGGTGATGAAAATAGGATATCTGATAAATATTTGATGAATTTGGCATCCTTTGTTGTATTGTTCTTGTATTTATGGAAAATAGAGCATGCATTCTTGCATATACAATACTCATCAGTTGTGTCTCTAATTTGAATTCCCTGTATTTTGATAGACTACAAAGCCACAAGACAGGATGCAAATTGTAACAATGCATAATTTTTGCTGTAATCATGGTTAACTGTGTAAACTGTGGAGCTGCAGCTAAAAATATCAAAATGAGTGGAATGAATACAATTGGCGCAGGCAGAAAATGGACTAGATTATCTGTTTCAATTCAGTTCACGGAACTGCAGAATGACCAGATATTCACTTAAGTAAAATTAGCATTGTTCAATTTTAAGCAGCAGGAAATGTGATTAACACTTAGCATTCAATCCCTGAAGTTGTGCACTTTAAAATTCTGCAGGAGAAACAAGCACTTTTAGCTGGTTTGACCTGATAATGAGAGCAAAAAACTAAGTGATTTTTTTTTTTATTTTGGAGTTTTTCAGGTCTGTAAGATTGAATGAAATGTAAGGATTTGAAGATCAAACTTTTAAGTACTCTGTAGATGAACAGAGAGAATGCAATTGCTCTGATGTAAGGTAGTAGTAATTCTAGGTACTTAGTTATTATTGTTTATTGAGATACCGCGTGGAATAGGTCTTCCCGGCCCTTCGAGCCACATTGTCCAACAAACCCCCGATTTAACCCTAGCCCAATCACAGGACAAATTACAATGACCAATTAACCTACTAACCACCTTTGGACCGTGGGAGGAAACCCAAGCAGCCACGGGGAAAACATACAAACTCCTTCCAGGCAGTGGTGGGAATTGAACCCGGGTCACCTGTACTGTAAAACATTGTGCCAACCCTACCATGCCACCCTAAAGTGTGCAATTGTTACTAGGAAGGGCATTTTTCTGCGATCCATAGAAGCTTACAGCAAGTAATGGGATGCAAGAAATAATTCAACATTGTACATTTCAAACTGTGTGAAGTTTCATGTTTGAATTGAAATAGCCCATCTCCCTTGTCGCACCTATTCTAAAACAACAAACATCTGCATAATTCTATCTCCGTCTATGACAAATAAATAATGACATGCTACAGCAATGATGCATGTTATTCTGTTTGTAAATAAGCTATGGAGATTTGGCCATTAAAATAATTCAGCACCACCATATAATTCCTTTGATAATTGGTACTAAATCTTCTTAATGGCCACGAGCTGATAAATCAAATATATTGCACCCAAAATACTCATTAATGTTAAACCAGAAAACTTAGTTTTAGATCAAAATTTGTATGAAGTCCAAACAAAATGTTCTTGATAATTTGATTTGTTACTCAATAATTTATCTATTCATCTGGTTTAAATAAAGCCAACCCATTATTCTGGAATTATATTATAAGGTACAGTTACTATCTCTAAACTATATCCAGCTTTGAGGTCAATGCATTCTTTCCATTATAGGAAAGACTTTATTTTTAAAAATAGTCCACAACCATCAGGCCCTTGTCCTGATTTTGTCCTCTCACGTTAGTCATTCTGGCCAAATGTCTCTTGAGTTTGTTCCCTTAGATCCAATTGCTGAACATGGAGCTCTTTGTTATGATCAATGAATCTATTAATTGAACTGTTTTGTGGGCTTCAACATTATCGTCTCAAATTTATCACACAGCCAATGCATTATCCTACCATTCATGATCTACATTGAGCCTTGAACCACTAACACTGTTGGGGCATATTCTGGACTTACGGGGTATAGCAAAATAGTAACTTCAGCAACCAATCTTAAGACCTGTAGATTAAATTTAATATTCAGCTCTGGACAATAGGTTCCTTGAGCTGTAAACAGCAGTTAATTAAAAACCCGGCCAATGGAGAGTGACACTCATTTTGAGTGTCTGAAATGTGGGTTGGAAGGAGGAGGAGAGGAAGTTATATGTAATTCAAAGAAAGCATTATAGATACATTGTAAATATAGAATTGTCCTTTGATCTTTAGCATATAAAATGTCATGTAATATTGGGTCAAACAAGCACCTTCCTCTGAAAAGCATTCAATATGATGCCAGCAGTGTCTCATTTTGTCAAATAAAAGACTACTTCATAGCTACTTGCTACGTCTCTCTGGTGATTTTGTTCACAATATAACAAGCACAAGTCTTTTTTAAGCCTAAAAGGCCTCGCAGACTTGCTACTCCCCATTTATCTGACCCCTTTCTAATCCAACATTCTCCAGCCCCAAATACAAGCTCCAGCACAGATCTCTAACCCTGTAGTGTTCTCGCTCAGGTGTAAGAGAACGCTGAACTAAACACTGTTATGAATGTACCACAGCTCTGAGGGGCCGAAGGGTGCGGGGTCGCCCCCTTCTTTGTGAGGATCGCAAGATCACTATTGAGTCAGTCCAGGAGACCCAGGAAATGATAGAAAGACATGCAGAATTCACAAAGATTGGAATGTGACCTGGCCTCCAAAAGGCGGACCCATTGATACCGGCTATTGTCTCTTGGAGAGGGACTTGTGTATTGCATCCTGTATGATGCATCGAAGCCCCAGGCAATGAACCGAGGGGGAGGCTGGTGGAGAGATTGCATTGTCTCAACCTGATTGACATCTAAGAACCTGTGAGTCAAGATAAAAGAGGGTCTGTGGGAACAGCCCCTCCAGATGCACCAGAACAAACGCTCGTGATCCCGTAATAGCCAAAGCCGGTGGAAGGCCACGTGCGTCCGTTTCCATTTGCCCCGGAGTCAGTGTGCCTTGACCATGGAAGAACGGTTTTTAGCTAACAATGGGGAAATCGATTCCCAACGACTCTCAAAGGATTGACATCATAGAAGGACTGGGCAAGTTTTAAACCTGTCTTTCTCTCAAACCAGAAAGCTGCAGCTTGAAGGAACTAACGTGACTTTTATATTTCCATCGGACAATACATTACCCCCTAGACAACGATAGAGCTATTTCTTATTGATTATTATTATACCCGCGCTTTTAGATTTAGTATTGATGACGTATATTATCTGTATGTTTGCATTGATATTATTTTTGTGTATCTTTATCAATAAATACTGTTAAAAATAGTACCATCAGACTTCAACGGACCTCTCTATCTTTGCTGGTAAGTGACCCAGTTATGGGGTATGTAACAAATTGGGGTTCTCCTCGCAGGATTTGACACCAAATTGGGGGGGGGGCAGTGAATCGGGCTTGTAAGTCCAAACTTGGATCTGGTTATGCAGGTAGCCAGATGGGAAACCAGCAAAGATGGATGTGGGTGAATTTATAGAAAACCCAACTCTGGAGGCGCTAGAGGCGGCCACCAAATCAGACTTGATAAATTTGGCGAAGGGGTTAAACCTCGCAGAGGTGAGGTTGTCAATGAAAAAGCGGGAGGTGCGAAGGGCTATAACTTAGTATTATATTGAGAAGAATGTGTTTGCAGCTGAGGTATTGGAAAATATCCCTGAAAAGGTACCAGCTAGTGGGACGGCTCAGTTAGAGTTGGAGAAATTAAGGTTGGAACATGAAATTAAGGTAAAGCAGCTGGAAGCAGCTGAGAAGGAGAAAGAGAGAGCCAAGAAAGAGAGGAAGCATGCGCTCCAGCTAAAGGAGTTAGAGGTGAAATGGGAGCAGGAAAGAGCTGAGAAACAAAGAGAGCATGAAATTCAGTTAAAACAGCTGGAAGCAGCTGGAAAGGAGAAAGAGAGAGAGCCGAGAAGGAGAGAGAGTATGGGGAGGCAGAGAAACAAAGGAAACATGACTTGGAGATGGAGAAGTTAAGGCAAGGGCGAAGAGATCAAGGGCCAGACCGAGAGGAGCGGTTTAATGTTAGTCGGGAGTTGAGGTTAGTACCTCCGTTCGAGGAGACGGATGTTGATAGTTATTTCTTGCTTTTTGAAAAGGTGGCAGTGAATCAGAAGTGGCCCAGAAATCAGTGGGTGGCGCTGTTACAAAGTGTGTTAAAAGGGAAGGCACAGCGGGCATATATGGCGTTGTCCATGGAGGAGGAAGAGAAGCAGAGTTATGACAAAATAAAGGTGGCCATTCTCCGGAGTTATGAGTTAGTACCTGAAGCAAAAGGTAGATAAAAGTTCAGAAATTTAAAGAAAGGGTGGAATCAGACGTATACTGAGTTTGCCTATGAGAAGGGTGTGCTCTTGGACCGTTGGTGCACAGCAGAGATAGTGGAAGAGGATTATTGGCGTCTCAGGGAGTTAATGCTGATTGAGGAATTTAAAGATTGTGTTTCAGAGGATATCCGAATGTATTTGAATGAGAAGCCGAATAAGTCCATCTCAGAATTTGTAAGGTTCACAGATGATTATGCCCTAACCCACAAGACAAAGTTTTCCTCGAATAAAAGTTCCCAGAGAGACTGTGGGAATGATCGAGAAAGCCCGCAGGCTGAGGCAGAGGTCCCGCCAGGAGCTAGTGGTAAGATTGAGGGGTAAAGGTCAGACGGCCAGAGATTTCCGGGCTTGACCTGTTTTAATTATGGAAGGGGGGGTGCATATTGCATCTGGGTGCTTTGCCCTGAGGAAAGATACAGGAAAAGGGAAAGCAGCAGTCCCTATTGGATGTGCCGTGGTAATCAGTAAATCGACAAGAGAGCCCCGGGTAGACAGAGTACAAGAAGGGTCCTGAAGAGAAAGCTAGCAACTTGCATAAAATTAAAGAATTGGGTGGAAATTCAGAAGATGGTCTAAGTTTGGGACACAGTGTTGATAAAATAACTCCTATGAAAGAAGCGGGCGAAAGCTTATTTCGCCAGGGTACCCAAGCTCCCCAAGTGGGAATTAACCGAAAAAGAGGCAATGGGGACGCCATTTTTAAATAGCAAAAGCCGGTTTTACAAGATTTCGACAACGCATGTGAATAATAAAGACAACCCCATGGAAGACTGCCTGTTAAGTTTGAAAGCAACATAAAGATTAGTATTTGCATGAACTTTTGTAGTATACACGTAAGCTTAAGATCACAACTCTGTAGTTTTGTTTGCTGAAGGAAAGAAAAATACTTGGTTACTAAATTGGAGTCTGATGCTACAAGACTTTAGTAGGGTACAAAATGTTAAGATAGTAAAGGAAGTGACAATGTAATCGGTAACCATCTAGATACTGAAGTGAATGTATAACTGTATTACTCTGTAGTGAAAAGAAAAACTTTTGTATTGTGTTAGATTCTAAAATCCTGTAATACTCTGTACTACTTCGCTTTCACCGCTAGTGAAAACGCTTTGAAGAAAGGGGGTGTTATGAATGTACCACAGCTCTGAGGGGCCGAAGGGTGTGGGATAGCCCCCTCCTTTGTGAGAATTGCAAGATTACTATTGAGTCAGTCCAGGAGACCCAGGAAATGAGAGAAAGACATGCAGAATTCACAAAGATTGGAATGTGACGGGGCCTGGCCTCCGAAAGGCAGACCCATTGATACCGGCTATTGTCTCTTGGAGACGGACTTGTGTATTGCATCCTGTATGATGCATCGAAGCCCCAGGCAATGAACTGAGGGGGAGGTTGGTGGAGGGATTGCATCATCTCAACCTGATTGACATCTGAGACCCTGTGAGTCAGGATAAAAGAGGGTCTGGGGAACAGCCCCTCCAGATGCACCAGAAGAAACGCTCGCGATCCTGTAATAGCCAAAGCCGGTGGAAGGCCACGTGCGTCCATTTCCATTTGCCCCGGAGTCAGTGTGCCTTGACCATGGAAGAACGGTTTTTAGCTAACAACGGGGAAATCAACTCCCAACGACTCTCGAAGGATTGACATCATAGAAGGACTGGGCAAGTTTTAAACCTGTCTTTCTCTCAAACCAGAAAGCTGCAGCTTGAAAGAACTAACGTGACTTTTATATTTCCATCGGACAATACATTACCCCCTAGACAACGATAGAGCTATTTCTTATTGATTATTATTATACCCGTGCTTTTAGATTTAGTATTGATGACGTATATTATCTGTATGTTTGCATTGATAATATTTTTGTGTATTTTTATCAATAAATACTGTTAAAAATAGTACCATCAGACTTCAACGGACCTCTCTATCTTTGCTGGTAAGTGACCCGGTTACAGGGTACGTAACAACACCGAGGTAAACTGTAGTCAATGAAAACAGGATCGCAATAAGATTAACCGTTTACTGTTCACTCTTCCACATTAACGTATGGTGAAACTGTTGATAAAACAATACAAGATTTGTACAGTATTTGTTTCCTTCTTGACATCACATTTACATCGTAAATACTTGCAAAATAAACTACAACAACTACATTACATTAAAATGCAGCATACAGTCAGAACCTACGCCATTGACTGCTTTAAATACACTTCAACACAAACTATCCACAACTCTTTAACTAACGAAAACATAAACCTTATCAACCGTCATTTCTTTTAACAGAATCAGCGATAACATTTTAATTCAACATATCGATTATCTCATGAACTTATGGCGTTGCTTCACTATGTTTCTAGTGCGTAGAAAAACAACTTTTCTTGCGCTGATCTTGCACATGTGAGCCCCCTCCTTCCCGTTTCTCCAAACCAATATCTTCGCACAAGACGCGGCAAAACCGGGTGTGACATCATCGCATGCCGCGATATATCACAGACAATGAATTTACTTTAAACAATCCTAACTTTAACTAAAAAATGCTAACAAACGAATTACTAAAGCGAAAATATTATAAATTAAACAAATGCCATAAAGGCCTGACCTTCGTAAGGTCACAATGAACATAATACAAACTTCAATCTCTAAATCATTTCTTAGGTAGAAGTAGAATGACTTCTGTAACTGGCCTTTGGTAAATTTTCACATCACCTTGGTCGGTAGTTTTCAAATCAACCTTCCTGACATGTCCGTCCATACTAATGAATGTGGCAGTGATTCTGGCAATTGGCCAGCTGTTGCAGGTGATTTGCTTGTCCCTGAGCAGGACTGAGTCTCCAACTTGAAGATTCCTGCAGGGTTCTGTCCACTTTTGTCCATGTTGCAACAAAGGTAGATATTCCTGTCTCCAACGAGACCAGAACCGATTTGCCAGACCCTGGACCTGTCTCCATTGCTTTGTGTACAGATCCTTATCGGAGAAATCCCCTGGTGGAGGGGGAGCTCCTGCCTTCTGCGTAAGGAGCATTGATGGCAAGAGTATGAAGGGGTTTTCCGGGTCAGAAGACACAGGTAGGAGTGGTCGTGCATTTATAATGGCTGCGACCTCTGCCATTAGGGTACACAGCACCTCGTGTGTCAATCGGGTGCATTGCTGCAGAAACGTTGAATCAAGAATTCTTCTGGCGATACCAATCATCTGCTCCCATGCGCCTCCCATGTGAGAGGCATGTGGTGTGTTGAACTCCCAGTTGCATCCCTGCTGACTGAGGTACTTTTGCACCATTTTGTCCATCCCCAGCTCCTTTGATGCTCCAACAAAGTTCGTGCCGCAATCAGACCTTAACTGTTTTGCAGGGCCTCTGAGCGCAAAGAAACGCCTGAGAGCATTAATGCAGCTGGATGTATCCTAAGATTCGATGACCTCAATGTGTACCGCTCTTGAACTCATGCAGCTAAACATGATGGCCCACTGCTTGCTCTCTGCTTGTCCTCCTCTGGTGCGTCTCATAGTGATAGACCAGGGACCAAATACGTCAAGCCCCACATATGGAAAAGGAGGCCATGCTTCGAGGCGTTCTGGTGGGAGGTCTGCCATACGTTGAGCTTCCAACTTGCCCCGCAGTTTCCTGCAGGTTACACATTTATGAAGTACTGAATTGATCAGTGTTTTACCTCCCAAGATCCACAGTCCCGCTGCCCTTATTGCTCCTTCTGTCAGGTGACGGCCCTAAAGCTTTGCCTGTTCATGGTGATGGTGAGTGAGCAGTAAGGATACATGGCTGTCTTTGGGCAGGATTACTGGACTCTTTTCTGCGGCCGGAAGTTAGGAGTGTATTAACCGGCCTCCAATGCAGATGATATCATTCTTCAGGATCGGGTTGAATTTCCTCAAAGGGCTGTCCTTTGGTATTGGTTTGTTGACTTGGAGAGCTGAAAACTCCCCTGCAAAAGCCATTCTTTGAGTTGCTTTAAAGATGCTGTCCTTTGCCTGGGCCAATTCATCTGCAGTGCAAGGTAAGTTACATTTGTGCCATCCCCTACATTTACTGTTTCGGGATGAATGTTTGTGTGATCTGGCCATGTGAATGAGGAACACAAGTCCTCTCACTAAAGAACACAAAGTGGAGAACCGTTGAAGGCGTTTGTTAATACGTATCGATTCTTCGAGGTGGGTGGCTCCTGTTTGTACTTGCGGCCGAATTTCCGAGTCTCTTTCGGGTTCAATCAGCTCAAATGTCGCGCTCATTTGAGTTTTTTCCTTTGGTGGCTGATACAGAAAGGGGAGTCCGGTGAACCAGGATGTCTGAGCCAGGCGGGATGCAGGTAAGGATCTCGATGCATGGTCTGCAGGGTTATCCTCGGTACATACATAATGCCATTGTTCGGGCTTTGAAGACAGGCGGATACGTTGAACTCTATTATGAACGTACACGTAGAAGCGTTTTGATTCGTTATAAATATAACCAAGCACGACTTTGCTATCCGTGTAGAACTTGATATCGCCGAACTCTAGGTCCAGCTCGTCCTGGATAAGATCTGCCATTTCCACTGCCAGGATGGCTGCGCACAGTTCAAGCCTTGGAATTGTCGGCTCGGACTGAGGAGTGAGCTTCGCCTTACCAGTTACAAATCCTACTTCAACTCAACCATCCTTCCTGACCATTTTCAAGTAGGCCACAGCACCGATGGCCTTGGTAGACGCATCCGAAAAAACACACAATTCTGTGTGCTTTGTCTCGGTGGGTGAGGTCGCAGTGTATCTATGTCGGATATGAAGCCGTTTTAGATCTTGAAGTGAATCTCTCCAAGCCTCCCACTTGCTTAGCTTGTCTTCTGGTAGAGGAGTATCCCAGTCAGAGAGCTCAGAGGTAAGTTCTCTGAGAAGGACTCTTCCCTGGATTGTAACTGGTGCCAGTAGACCCAAGGGATCGAAAACACTGTTGACAGTGGAGAGAACTCCACGGCAGGTAAATGGCTTGATCACGGTCGGCACGGAGAACGTGAATGTGTCAGTCGTAATCTCCCAGAGGAGACCCAAGCTCCTTTGTGTGGGTATGGTTTCTCCATCTAGATCTAGGTCTTTGATTGCCAGAGCACAGTCATCATGTGGAAAGGCCTCCATTACTGCCTGACAGTTTGATGCGAACTTGTGCAAGCAGAGGTTTGACTCTGTGAGTGAGGCTTGTGTACATCGGAGCAGATCAATTGCTTCGTCTTCTGTCTGTAGCGATATCAAGCCGTCGTCGACATAGAAGTGCCTTTCTACAAACTTAACGGTGTCATCGCCATGCTCCTGTGCGCCCTCTCTGATGGCTCTTCGCAGCCCATAGATGGCCATGACTGGTGACGGACTATTGCTGAAAACGTAGACTTTCATCCGGTACTCAATGACTTCCTTGTTAATGTCATTGTCCTTGTACCATAAGAAACGGAGGAAATTGCGATAGTCCTCCTGTACTAAGAAGCAATGGAACATCTGCTGGATGTGCCTTTTTTATAACTGCATCAATATGTTGGGTCCAGGTTAGATCTTCAAAGATATTCACACCCAGGAACTTGAGGTTGCTCACACTTTACACATCTGATCCCTCTACAAGGTCTGGTGTGCATTCTCTTGCCTTA
Source organism: Hypanus sabinus (assembly GCF_030144855.1). Taxonomy (NCBI): domain Eukaryota; kingdom Metazoa; phylum Chordata; class Chondrichthyes; order Myliobatiformes; family Dasyatidae; genus Hypanus; species Hypanus sabinus. The sequence goes on from NC_082718.1 coordinate 95,330,165, forward strand.
CCCTTTCTGAAGTCCACAATCAGTTCTTTCGTCTTATTGATGTTGGGCACAATGCTGCTGCAATACCACTCAACTAGCTGGTATATCTCACTCCTGTATGCCTTCCCGTCACCATCTGAAATTCTGCCAACAATGGCTGTGCCATCAGCAAATTTATAGATGGCATTTGTGCTGTGCCCTGGACACACAGTCACGGGTGTAGAGAAAGCAGAGCACTAGGATAAACACATTCCAGAGGTGTGCCAGTGTTGATTGTCAGTGAGGTGGAGATGTTATTTTCAATCTGCAGAGTTTGAGGTCTTCCATTTAGAAAGTCGAGGATTCGAATCTGAAGAGATTTGGTACATCACAAATTCTAACTGGCTGCATCACCATCTGGTACAGGTGGAAGGAAAGGTTACTAGCGTCGAAGTGTGCTGCACAGAGTTGTAAACTTAGTCAGCTCCATCATGGGTACGAGCCTCCATAGTATGCAGGACATCTTCAAAGAGAGGTGCCTCAAAAAGGCGGCATTCATCATCAAGGGCCCCCACGGCCCAGGACATGCCCTCTTCTCATTGCTACCATCAGGATGGGAGTACAAAAGCCTGAAGGCACACACTCAATGATTCAGGAACAGCTTCTTCCTCTGTGCCTTCTTTGAACCAATGAACACCACTTCATTTTTTTTACATTTCAATTTTTGTATTATATACTTAATTTAACTATTACATATATTTACTGTAATTCACAGTTTTTTCCCTATTATCACATATTGCATTGTACTGCTGCCACGAAGTTGACAGATTTCACAATATATGCCAATGATAGTAAACCTGATTCTGACATACTGCGGTCACACCATTGACGCATAAGAATGTGTCACAGTTACGGTCCCATTTAGGATTTGTCAGTTATTATAATAGGTTTGTGCCGAACATGGCTACAGGGCTCTACCCTTTGAACTCTTGCCTTATGTGGGGATTGAGAGTTGTTGTACCCCCAAGCTGAGAGTGAAAGGGTTGGAAGAGCTACATGACTGTCATCTAGGCATGGTCAAAATGAAAGTGCTGTCCCGAAGCTTTGTCTGGTGGCATGGGATAGATCAGCAAATCCAGCAGCTTGCCATGCACTGTTTGGGATGACAACACGTCCAGAAGTTGCTGAGAGCGGTACCTCTCCATCCCTGGGCATAGCCTGCATTGCCCTGGCAAAGGATTCGAGTGGATTTTGCCTGACATTCACAGGTACAAATCTCTTGGTAGTTGCGGATGCAGCAACATAATAGTAAGTAGTGTTCCCAATAGCCTCTACTACAGCCTCACACACTACTGATGTGTCAATAAGCCTCTTGATGTTCCAGAACACTGGATTGGTGACAATGGGTCACGGTTTGTTACAGAACATTTTCAGTCATTCCCGAAAATGAATGGAAGAAGACATATTACATCTGCACCATGCCACCCAGCTACAAATGGTTTGGCAGAAAGGATTGTCCAGAGACTAAAAAACGCACTGCAAGCAATGTCAACAGTGACACTGAATCAGAAGCTCACCAATTTCCCCCTTGAATATCACAATGCAGCACACTCCACAACCAACAACTCACCCGCTCTACTATTCCTGAGTCATCCCTTGCACTCACGTTTGGATCTCATCAAACCCAATTTCAGAAAGAGTAGCAGCACCAACAGCTGAGACTAACTGGGGGCTCCTCAAACAAGGATGTTTGATGTTTTACTACTGAAGAAGCAGCCCTGAGAGGGGACTACAAAGATGATCAAAATTGGGTATCTGGAAAGGTTAAGGACGGAACTGGACACTCTCCTACACAGTGAATATTGTGTCTGACGTCATCTGAAGATGACACTTCGATCAGATGAGGAGAGCAGAGTCAACTGTTAGCGAAGAAAGGTGTCTAGAGCTGTCAGATCCACTTTCTGTACTTCCCCAGTCAGCTCCTACAACCACCATGGAGGAGGCCCCAGAACCTGAGATAATTTCACAGTCAATTCACAGCAAGGCATTACATGTTTTCGTTGAGACACATTCTACATTGAGTTGGAGTTCTTAGCTAAAAAGGGAGGAGTGTAGTGTATTCAGTACTTTAGTAATATTTGAGTAATATTGTAAATATATTGTTTGATCAAGTGTTCTTTGTTTGTATATTCATTATGGGTTATATGTAAAAGTTCATGAATAGCGCCATCTTTATGCCACCATGTCAGGTGAGAGCACTTCACTGAAAAAAAGGGAAAACAAACTCCTATTTGTTTTATTAGTTTCTGGAGTTATAAAACATAAGACCATATCTCTGAAAGTTGTATCGCAGGTAGACAGGGCAGTAAAGAAGACTTTTGGTTTGCTGTCCTTCATTCATCAGGGCACCGAATAGAGAAGCTGAATATTACATTGCATTGGCAAGGCCTTATTTGGAATACCACCTTAGGAAAAAATGCCATTAAGCTGCAAAGAGTGCAGAGAATGTTGTCGAGACTCAAGAGATTAAGATATGCAAGAGAGCTTGAGCAAGTTAGGACCTTTTCATTTGTGCAAAGAATGATGGGCAATCTTAGAGGTGTGCAAAATCATGAGGGGTATAGATAGGGTCGATGTGCACAGTCTTTTCACAGGGTTGGGAATCATCAACTACTGGGCATTGGTTTTAGAGAAGAGACTTAATAGGAATCCGAGGGTGGTCATAGATGGAATGGCATGCCAGAGGATGTGGTTAAGGTAGACATATTGGCCACATTTAAAAGGTAAACATGAGGAAATCTGCAGATGCTGGAAATTCAAACAACAACACACACAAAATGCTGGTGGAACACAGCAAGCCAGGCAGCATCTATAGGGAGAAGTGCTATGCTGCCTGGCCTGCTGTGTTCCACCAGCATTTTGTGTGTGTTGTTGTTTACATTTAAAAGGTACTTGGATAGGAAAGGTTTAGTGTGATAGATGCCAAATGCAGACTTAGATGGGAAACTTGGTCTGCATGGACCAGTTGAGCCAAAGGGTCTGTTTCCATGGTGCATATCTCTATAATACCAACTGGTGAGAAGAGCAACACCTAAAGATCCACAAGGCTCAACACCTCTGGGTTCTACTGAGAAGCAACAGTAGAGGGGCTGGGACACATCATTGATCAGTTCTACTCCTTTGACGACTCCAACTTAGAAGTTTTAATGAAAGAGTTGCAGTGGAAGTGATCTTCAACTGATGTGAATCTTCCTCCATCTTCTAACTCTTCACATTCTTTTTTTTTCAAACAGTTCATTTAATTATACTCTGAGTATGATAAAAGCCAACATACATTTTGATTTTAATGCATTTTTTTAAACTTTTTTTTATTGCATTTTTAAGTAGTTACAAAATGAAGTATGGAAAAACAATGTATATAACCCTTACTCTTCACATTCTTGTTGGCCCGATTACTGTTCCTGGGAAGAACTGCAGCTCAGTGAACAACAGGATGTCTGTAGAGGCAGCAGGAAGTCCCAGATTTTTAACAACCTGGTCTTCTTGGTAACCACATCCCAACTTTCTCAATAAAAAGGATAGGAAGCTACCACATAGAAAAATGCAGGCCACACCAATATCAAATGATATCTAATTAGGGAAGAAGATAAATAAGGGGTCCAGATTTCCTTACGAGCACTCCACAGGCATCCCTGCTTCTGCCCCTGAAGAAGTCTGTGCAGGCTTACCTTGCAGACTCTCTCTTCCTCTCAGCTGTTCACACCGGCAGGTTTTAATTGGCTGTGAAACCATCAGGAGTCCTCTGTACAGGATAAAATAGCAGAGAAGGTCCCTATCATACCGTTGGTGTTCAAATGTATATTTAATCAGAATATAGAGACAAGCTCAAATTCAGTTTACTGTTACTCATCCGTACAAATGTATATCACCAAACAAAACAATGTTCCTCAGCACCCAGAATGTAGTTCTTATAACTCACGCACATAACATATGAGGTAATATTGTCCCAAATAAATTAACAAATGATAAGGTACATTTAAAACACAAGTTAAAAAGTAAGCAGCACAACGTTGCTGGTGCTTCATATGTGATGAGATCTGGGTGGTATCAGGGAGTTCAGTAGTTTTATCACCTGGGGAAGAAGTTGTTTCCCGATCCGAGCATCACTTGTCCTAATGCTACCTCCTGCTGCTGGTTGAGGATCAAAGAGATTGCAGGGTGGATGAGAGGGATCATCGACAATGCTAAGTGCCCTGTGTACACAGCACACCTGATAAATATCTCTGTTGTGTGGAAGCGAGACACTGATGATCCTCCTAGCAATTTTCACAATCCTTAATAGGGACTTGTGGTCAGATGCCTTGCGGTTCCCTTATCAGTTGGTGACGCAGCTGGTCAAGACACTCCTGAAGGTGCTCCTCTTAATATTAGTTATAATGGGAGAGGGGATGATTTGTTCGCCTCAGACAAAAGAGATGATGTTAGTGCGTTATTGCTGCTTAAAAATAACTATAGTGGAGGTTTGGAAGGACATATTTAAAATATATGCAGCTGGGTTATGTTTATATCCATGGGTTAGCCTTGTCCTGTAGCAGATTTTGCTTCGATGTCAAGCTTAAATCAATGACATAAGTCATTCCTGCATCACCTCGGTTGTAGGATGTCAAGCCGTGGCTTTGCCTGTTGTAGCCACCAGGAGGGAATTCACCGGAGGCAGCTGGGCATGCTGTCCATGCTGGATTGCGGCCAGGAGGGAAGTCACCGGAAGCGGTTTGGCACGGCGTCCATGCTGGATTGGGGCCAGGCCCCACCTGTCATCATTGCTCTCCTGTGCTCGCTCGGTGGGAGACAAGCTGGATTTCACGCGTGCATTTGTCTGTGGGCTGCTGAGGGCTTGCTTTTGCTGACATCTTTCACGCTCTGTCAATCTACAGGATATGTCACTTAGAGACTTGGAATAAATTATATATTTTTTGTGTGACTATATGTTTACTGCTATCTTATATGTGTTATATGATCCTTGTGTTGTGTGGGACTGTTGGTACCATAATTTGCACCTTGGCCCTGGAGTAACACTGCCTCATTTGGCTCTATTCATAGGTATTCATGTATGGTTGAATGATAATTCAACTTAAACTTGAAACCTTTGCAGTGTGAAGAGAAGACAGATTAAGAATCTAGCACCAAACACCACAGCAGAAATTCCCAATAGATCACTGTTAGAGTGATCTTTTTTTTGTTTAGGATACATACATTTAGCAATTGACTTTGGCTACCAGTCTTCACATCTGAAAGTGTATTGTGGATTTAATTTGCAGTCCAGCTCTGAACGATGGGTTCCTAAAAGCCGTGAATCCCAGTCCAGACAATGCCGATTAAAAACCACTTGGATGTCTGCGGTGTGGATGCGAATCAGGTGGTGTGAAGTTTGTGTGTGGTTTCAAAGAAAGCATTGTCCATACATTGTAAATATGGAATTTTTCTTTGATGTTTGGCTCATAAAATATCGAGCCCCATGTTAGGCCAGCAGACCTTTCAGACAAGAGCATCTCCATATAATGCCTGCAGTACATTGTTTTGTTGAATAAAGACGCTGCTTTGTATCTAGCAGTACTTTTCTCCAGTGACTTCATTCACACAACAACAGTAACGTTTTATGGATAAACAGAGACAAAGAGAACTGACGAAACAAAAAGAGCTGATTTCTAGCTGTGATAACTGATTTCTGATCATCTTGTCTATCTACTTCATACTGCGTTTGACTTGCGTAGAGAATATTTACGTTACTCCCTACTCACATCAATGTTATTTAGACTTACTGATGGATATGCAGGCAAACACAGCCCAGGTATTGCAATCACCTAATCTCACTTTTCCTCTGATGTTTGGCTTAACTCTATATCTGATTGAAGGCTATGATGATATTTGACACCAAGCAGACTGAGTGGATTGAGAATTGGGTATCTGTGTGCATTAAATGCCACTTTTGATCATCTAAATTTTACTGTTGCTTCAGAGATGACTGATGGGTCGTTAATTGGCTGAGTGAGAGCCATCCTCTTATTTGTAAATAGGACAGGCCTGGGCAATCTTCCACATTGTCAGGTTGACACCAGCACTTTTAATCCACAAGAGGATTGCGGCAGGTTGCAAATTTGCAGAAAGTAATTTTTTGAGGAATGGAAAAAGCAGTAATATAATCTGCTTGAAATAAATACTTGTCTTCCATTGGTAGATCAATCCTTTTCATTACTTCAAAACAAAGCACTGAAAATTCTCAAGATTTCCACACCAAAAACAAGGGTAAGGTTAGTTTTCGGCTCAATTCTATTTGTAAAAGCACTTCCAAAATCCTTGCAACACACACACACAAAATGCTGGAGGAACTCAGCAGGCCAGGCAGCATCTATAGAAAAAGGTACAGCTGACGTTTTAGGCCGAGACCCTTTGGCAGAAACGTTGACTCTACTTTTTTCTATAGATGATGCCTGGCCTGCTGAGTTCCTCCAGCATTTTGTGTGTGTTTGCTTGGACTTCCAGCATCTGCTAACTTTCTCTTGTTTCCAAAATCCTTGATCCTTCACCTTTTCTCGTTGTCGCTCTTTACTCATAATAACAAATTTTCAACACCAAGAAAACAATTCATTTAAAGAAAAAACATCTATTGTAATTTTGCAAAATGGCAAAGAATGAGGTGATGGTGCCTGCTGATTCAAGTGATTACTTTAATTCATCATTTATTGTCAAGGGAAATATTTTTGTTTACAATGTTAAGTTCATGCAGGCCAACTTTTGCACTTCTTTATTTATGTTCAGATATGGCGCAGAACCCACCTTTCCGGCTCAAAGAGCCACACCACCCAGCAACCTAGCGATTAAACACTAGCCTAATCACAGGGCACTTTACAATGACCAATTAATCCACTAACCAGAATGCCCTTGGACTGTCGGAGGAAACCAGAGCACCCTGAGGAAACCCACACAGTTCACGGGGAAAATGTACAAACATTTTACAGGCGGCACCGGAATTGAATCCCAACCTCCAGAACGCCCTGAGCTGTAAGGACGCCGGGCTAACTGTGGTGCCCACTTGAAATAACATTAAACTGAAATAACATTACTTGGGATTTAAAGAGACAGAGTTTACAAGAATATTAGATAGCCTCCAGCTGATCAGTAATTGTTATTTAACTGAAAGAAGCCATCACTCAAATGTAAGTTGCTGGATGTTTGGCAGGTGCCAGGAAGTAGAATAGAGAAACTGGCTTTGAAATAACTCTATGAACTTGGTTTAAAATGCAGATTTTAATGATTTCTATGGTTATATTTAGGGTAATCAGATATGTGATAAGCATAAAGAAATGAACAATGACTAAATTGAAATTCTCACTTGACTGAATGCAAATTAATTGCTAATGACAGCTGTTGGTTGCTTCAAGAAATGTATTTTAATATAGAGGAGCTCAGCATTAAAAGCACAATGACTGACTGACACCATTGCTGGTGTTCCTTTCATACAAAAGTGCGGGACAGAATAAAATGAGAAAAGTCCATTTTGGCTCACTATCCCTTCAAACTAATGGTATACAATTTACATTGTCATGGACCTGCCCTTACTACCAAACCCACTGTGAATAGAATTCTATTATATTAAACATATCAAAAGTAACATCTCTAAAATCAATTTCTAACCCCTTTAGGTAATCAAATGAAAACCCAATATTTTAATATGCTACAGCAGTCTCCATTTATTTCTGAGCCTGATGAGTCTCATCTGGAAAATCCTATTTATATGATTACAGTGACACAGGAATCTTAGCGTTACAAATTCTGCAATCGCATGTGTCCATTTGTATTCTTATGTTTTAATCACAGCCTTAAACAAATCCTCCTTGTTAACCTAATATAATCCCATTCTACCAACATGTCACTTTTCAAATTTTCATCCGTGCTTTCTAATTTCTCCAGTGCATCACCACTCACTCAACCTGCAACTTCTCCAACCCAATAAGAACTCTGCGATGCTCTACTGTACTCTTTACACCCCATCTCTCTTTCCCATCCTCGGGAATTCCCTCTGCATTTCTCTTTCCTCTGTTGAGATGTTCTGTCAAATTTGCCTCTTGGGTTAACTTTTCCGACAGTTAATTTTCTCTGGCAAAGTGCGATTCTGTGACGTCTTGGGGACGGTTCCTTCTGGTACAGTATGTCATGTAAGGGCAAATAGTTCCACTGCCTCTGAGTGATTCCATTGTGCTCCAGCCCAGACAGGATGTTACTTAATTCTTGGTCCATAATCTAATTCGCACATATCCCTTCGGTTCTGTCAAGATAGTTGTACAGCATATTTGATTTCATAATGTTCTGATTTGAAGTACCATCTCATTCATTTACCACATCAACTCTGATTTAAGTTTCCCTGATAGGTATTTGCCATCTTGCCCACAGTCTAAATGAAAGTGCTCGACGCAGCAAATTTGAGTCCACTCAACTGCTCATGTTCGAAGGTCTAATGATACTATGCAGAGGTCTGACAACACTTCAGTAAGTGCAATATGAGGCAAATTACTGCACACTGATAGAATTAGACAAACCTTGGCCTATCTTCTACACTGAGCTGTCCAAGTCAATAATTCCAATGGGATAGATTAACCTCAGCATCTTGCATTTCTCTCAGCTCTCTCCATCACTGCAAATCTTCTTAGCAACTTTGCTTCAATTGTTTGATCATTTGTTAAAAGAATGAGCAGTAAGCTTGCTCTTGCTCTAATTACTGCTTCCCACCCATTCTCTATCCCTCTAAAACCTCGTCCCTTAGGTAGCATAATTTTCCCTCCTATGACATCATTTCATCCGTGAACAACTCCATTATATTTATCTCATTGGCCCTGTAGAAAACAATTCTCCACATCAACCCTCTCAAAGCTCTTTGTTATGCTAAAGGAAGTGATCTAGTCTCTTCATTCCCTGTTTTGTCGATAGGATTCAGCATGCTTAACTCTTCCTATGGTTCTGACAACGTCGTCGTAAATCTTGACTGCTCTCTCCCAAGTGCTTCAATAGCCTATCTGTGGAATGAATTCCAGTGCGGCCCTCTTAGAGAGGCCATCAATATCATTCCCATAACCAAGATAAGCACGATGTCCTGAAGATCAGTGGCTTGCACTGTGTCAACAAAACCGGACTCAGAATGAGGTTTAATATCATCAGCATACGTCATTAAATTTGTTAACTTTGTGGCAGCAGTACAATGCAATGTAATGCATGATGATAGAGAAAAAACTGAATTACAATAAGTATAAGCAAGTAGTTACATTAAATAAGTAGTGCAAAAACAGAAATAAAAAAGTAGTGAGGGAGAGTTCATGGGCTCAATGTCCATTTAGAAATTGGATGGCAGAGAGGATGAAGCTGTTCCTGAATTGTTGAGTGTGTGCCTTCAGTTTTCTGCACCTCTTTCCTGATGATGGCAATGAGAAGAAGGCATGTCCTAGGTGGTGGAGGGCTCCTTAATGCTGGACGCCGAATTTTTGAGGCACCGCTCCTTGAAGATGTCTTGGATACTACTGAGGCTGGTGCTCATGATGGAGCTGAGTGAGTTTACAACTCTCTGCAGCTTACTTTGATCCTGTGCAGTAGCACCGCCACACCCACCAGACAGACAGTGGAGCAGCCTATCAGAATGCTCTCCCTAGTCTGTCTGCAGAAGTTTTTGAATGTTTTATGTAACAACCCAAATCTCCTCAGACTCCTGATGAAATATGGCTGCTGTCTTGCCCTCTTTGTAGTTGCATCGATATGCTGGGACCAGGTTAGGTCCTCAGAGACACCCAAGAACTTGAAATTGCTCACTCTCTCCACTCCTGATCCCTCTATGAGCACAGGAGCAAAAAGGATGGCATTTTACCGAAACAAATCAGTCGCATATGATTGGCAGCAGAGGGTACAGATTTAATGTGGACCAATGTGGACAGCAAGAGATTTCTGTGCAGTAGAAGAACAGCCCTCTTGTTAATGGACTGTGGTTCATCAGATCTCCATATGTGTTAGGTACTGAACCAGATGTCCATTAGAGTCCTGGTGATTTATGGCCACATGGCAGACCCTGAGCAGCAAGTGCTTGATAACAAGGCACATCCTTGAGCAACTTGTGAGCAACTTTTCCAAGCTCTCTGTTAAAGGGCAGAAATGAGGGATATCCAGAGAAAGGAAACTGATTACTTCATGTAAACAGGATTACCAGACCTTTAAGAATCATTTCCTTTCTGTGGTTGAAAATGCAGTGGAATTCATTTTTAGCCACTGTGGCACTGTAATTTGTGAAAGTGTGAGCACCTGCAGGGGTGATGAAGCCTTGCTCTCATAATAGGCCAGGTTGACACTTTTCTGTGGCAGAGTAGATGGCTGCCAATGGTGTCCATCTTGGAGAAGAGGACAACTGCTTTAGCTTGTTGGGTAAACAAAAGAGATAAAGACCTGAAAAGAATAGCTTGTCCTCTATCTTGTTCTCCCACAGATGGCGAGAAGCAACAAGTCCCACAGGTGACTCACTAAGGTCAGGGGCTGACCCACTCAGGATGTGAGCAATCTACCTTTCCTGTCATATGGTGGGCATTGGGAATGGACCCAAATGCAAGACACAGACACTGAAGTACTAGGGAGAGGACTAGATGTATCAAGAAAGCAAGGGAAGTGGGGAAGAAACGACACTGGACAAGACACAGGCCCGAGACAAGACAAGGATTCCAGGCCTGGGCTAGGACTAGAGTAGGAAAGTGGGACCTGGACGAGGAACTAGGAACCTGGAATAGGACCGAGCCAGAGACTGGACAATGACCTAGAGCCTGGGTCTTGACTTGAGCTTGGACTCCAGAACCAGGCAAGGACAAGACGCGGCTACAGGACGAGGAGAGACAATAGGACTGGACATGAGACTCCTGGACAGGACGAGAGAATCCCAGCACCGGGCTGGGAAGGTGCTCCTGGGCTGGGCTGGGTGAGGCACATGGACAAGATGAGAACACAAAGCCATGGCTAGGACTGGACAAGACCCCAAAGCCTTGACTTGGTCAAGGAAGAGACAGGAATGCTGAGCCTTGGTTGAGGAAGAGACAGGAACATGGAACACAGAGCCGGGACCCGTCCTTGGAAACAGGATGTGGAAATGGGACTCATTACACAGCATGCAGAATATGACAAGACGGTTCCCAACCCAAGATAGCGGCAGACTGCCGGACCTACCTAGCGAACGCGAGGACACAAAGACAGTTCCTTATCTTGCTCTGGTGGTTGAACTTGACAGCAGTGAAAGCGAGGCTCCAGGCAGAAGGTGAAGGGAAGGGATGCAGACAGGGAGTTAGGACAGAAACAATCCACCACCCAGAGGCTGAATCTTGAAGCTATTTATGAAGCCAGCCCAAACGAGAATCAGCTGCCTCAACAGAAACCGGGGAATCCCGGAAAACCTGCAATAAGGAGCATGGACCAGACCGTGAACTGAAGTGCAGATTTCACAGACTGGACCATGACATTCCCTCCACAACTACAGTACAATGCTGACAGCAAATTACCGAGCGAGAAAGCACAGCAGCAATAGCTATCTCCAAACAGCAGTATTGATGCTACTTCAGGGACACCCATCCAGAAGTCAAAGTGCTTGGTGTTGGAGTCATCTTCAGCATATTAGCATATTTGGGATCTTGGCCTGCGTTGAGGCTTGGTGGCAGCTTTTGAGTCAGTATTGTCTGAGTAAAAAAAATTCCAGAACTATTTTGAATGCTCCAAGCTGTATTATTGTGGGGCAAAGCAACTGTAAGGTGACTGTTGAACAGAGAGCCCTTGCAGGAGTATCAGGACAGGGGAATGAGAGCATCAGGCCTACTAATCCTGCCTCATATCTGGTTGAGGGCTGGCTCCCCATCCATTGCTTCCACCCTGTCCCTCTGATTTCCTCATCTGAAGAGGGCCATGGCTGCTCTCTGCCTTCTTCTCACTAAAGTGTGTCATGTAGTGCATCACAACAGCGCGGAACCTTTACTGGGGCACACTGACCAGATTCCCTCACCACGCCTGCTGCTTGATCTCTGAATTTAAGGTGTGGTGCTTCTATTAGGTGTGTGCGGATGGCGTGGAATGGAAGAGGACTGTCATCAGCAACTCCTTTAAAGGGGCCTCTTGTTGCTAAGTAACTGTGCTACTAACCCCTACACACAGTGAACATCAGGAGATAGTAAAGATAGATGTATCAAGCATGTCCTGTGTACTTTGCATAGAACCAATCAAGGTTCCAGAACACAGCAGCCCATCACTGTATGTTTTGCTGTCTCTGTTAACTAATGCCACTGAGTCTAATTCCATGGCATTTGTATAGACAGTGACATCTGGCCTGTAAATTCTTAAACCTTGGCTATTAGGAAGAGAATATGCTGCTCACCTTTGGGTTATATTGAGTTCTGAAACATGAATGGTAGAACTGGATCTACAGCTGACTGACACACGTCTACAGCATCAAACGAAATCCTGAGGTAATTTCTGTCAGCAAGTGCCACTGACAGGACTCACCCAATTAAACCGTAAAACATTCTGAAATTCTCCATTCTTCCCCCTCAACCAAAAGCCCTCTGTGAATAACTAAATATGAAGAAGCCACAGGCTATAAAAGCAAAACTGAAATATTAGCAATAGCTCCATGTTCCCAATCTCTATCAGAAAACAAGAATGACAGCAGAGAGAAAGCCAACAATTCTCTGCAGACGAAGTGTGGAGAATCAGAAAAAGTGTTGTGACTGGGTTTCTCTATAGCTTAGTCATTACCTAGATTTTAAAAGAAGTATTCACCATTGTCTGGAAATAAATTACTTGCCTGCAGTCACAGGTAATGTTAGATTCAGAAAAGAACATAGGGATTGCAGAAAAGAAAAATATTTTTAGGAATAGATTATATTTCATAATTGTGCCATTACCCTTTAGTAGAATAACATGAATGCTTTATTCTATTGACACAGTGTCTAATCTATCTACGTTTAAGCATTCTCTTGTCAACTTTCTATTGGACATTCAGATATATGGCCAGAGCTAACACTGCTTATTCTTCTGTGTGTTATTAACCCCTCTTAGCAGCCTAACCTATGAGTCATTTTTCATTTTGTCAATGCACTATAATTAATGTCTGTATTTGTGTACTTGCCCACAGCTTGTGTGGGTCCTTAGGGCATTTGTGTGGGTGTACAGAAAATTAGATGAAGTTTTTTTTTGTTGACATTTTCTTGGTTTATTTAGGTGTGTGAAGTAGGATAAATATTCTACAGTCCACTTTGGAGCAACTTTGGTAAATCTTGGAAATAAATATTAAAATTTATTAATGGCTTCACGAGCAGTGCAAGTGACCCTTTATAGGTTTAAAGGCTATTTTATTGATTTATTTATTGAGATACAGCGTGAAGTTGGTCTTTCCAGCCCTTTGAGCTGTGCTGCCCAGCAATCCCCCAATTTAATCCTAGCCCAATCACGGGGCAATTTACAATGAGCAGTTAACCTTTGGATTGTGGAAGAAAAGTGGAGGACCCAGAGGGAACCCACCTGGTCACGGGATGAACATACTGACTCTTTACAGGCAACGGCAGGAATTGAACACCATGCCACCCTACATAGAGCAAGAAGACATTTGAATAAGATAGGGCAGGGGTTCCCAACCTTTTTTATGCCATTGACCCCTACCATTAACCAAGGGCCCCAGGTTGGGAACCCCTGAGATAGAGGGATCTGAGGAGCCAATCATGATGGCACCGATGTTGTGAAGTCAAGGCATAGGGAGAAAAAGACCCAGCCAATTGAATGGGGATGCTGAGAGTTGACGAGGCTACAGATTATCAATCTAGGAACTGTCAAGACTGAAGAAACTTTCACACAAGGGTAGTGACTGAGATATTATGTAACCAAGAGTCAGTAGAGATGAGTGAGCAGGACTGAGTGTGGGAAGCCTACAGGAAGCAGAGTTCTGATGACCCCAAACTTTACAGATCATGGAAGAATAGAACCAACTAGAAGTCAGTCAAGGAAGTCCAGTCCATAGGTGGCTTGAATGTAAATGACAGAACTAGGACCAGAAAGGTTGGAAATAGATGATGTTGGACAAGGACAACTTTTGTTAGAGAATATGACAAAACAAATGAAACGCTACTTTATACATTTAATATTTGTCTCATTGTACAGCAAATCTCGGATAACCTGGCAGCCTCCTAACTTCAGTGATGTCAGAACAGCAGATTGTCTACATAATTCGATTTTACTACTATAGGTAACTCAAAACATTGCCATTTCACTTCTCTTAACATGTTACACAGAGATCTACATACACGCCAGGGAGCATAAAGAGGGCATGGGATACAGGGCCTCAGAGAATCAAATTCCTCACTACCAAGATTTTCAAACAACATGATACCAAATTTTTGGAGTTTTCCTGTTTAAAGACTTTAGATAGACAATAGACAATAGGTGCAGGAGTAGGCCATTCGGCCCTTCGAGCCAGCACTGCCATTCAATGTGCTCATGGCTGATCATCCACAATCAGTACCCTGTTCCTGCTTTAGATAGTTGAATGCTTTATTGATGCCAAAGGAAACTAGTGTCACAGTAGCATTACAAATACACAGATATGCAATTATTAGAATTGAAGTAAGAAATAATAAAAGATAAGTTACCTCAAACAGTCTAACAGGAGGGGGTCATCGATTCCCCAGCTTTAGGTTGACTCACTATAGAGCTATTAACATTATAACATTAAGCCATTAAATTCAGGTGAGAAAGCAAGTCATTCCCTCATAAGAAAAACCTTCAAAACAATACCAGAATCAGAATCAGGTTTAATATCACTAGCATATGCCTTGAAATTTGTTGTTTTTCAGCAGCAGTACTTTGCAATACATAATAAAAACTATAAATTACAATAATTATGTATGCAAGATAAAAATTAATTAAATATGTAGTGCAAAGAGAGAGGAGAAAAATACTGAGGTACTGTTCATGAGTTTATTGTCGATTCTGAAATCTGATGGTGGAGGGGAAGAAGCTAAAACATTGAGCGTGTGTCTTCAGTCTCCTGTACCTCCTCCTTGATGCTAGCAATGAGAAAAGGGCATGTCCTGCATGATGAGGGTCCTGAGTGATGGATGCCACCTTTTTGAGGCATCACTTCTTGAAAATGTCCTCGGTACTGGGAAAACTAATGGCCATGTCGGAGCTGGCTGAGTTTACAACTTTCTGCAGCTTTTTCCGATCCTCCGTACCAGACTTTCCACAGTACATCTAAAGAAATGTGCAAGTCTTTGATGGTACACCAATTCTCCTCAAACTCCTAATGAAATAAAGTGGCAGTCATGCATTCTTTGTAATTGCATCAATATGCTTTGCCCAGGATAGACCCTCAGAGATACTGACACCCAGGAATTGAAACTGCTTACTCTTTCCACTTCTGATCCCTCAATGAGCATTGGTGTGTATTCCCTTGACTTCCTCTTCCTGAAGTTCTCAATCAATTCTTTGGTCTTACTGATGTTGAGTGCAAGGTAGTAGCGGTGACAAAAATCAACCAGCTCTATCTATCTCATCTCTGTACACCTCCTTGTCACCTTTTGAAATTCTGCCAACAATAGTCGAGCCATCAGCAAATTTATAGAATGGTATTTGACTTCTGTCTAGCCACACAATCATGGGTGTAGGGACAGTTGAGCTGTGGGCTGAGCACACATCATTGAGGTGCCAGTGTTGATCGTCAGCGAGGAGGAGATGTTATCTCCAATCTGCCCAAACCCATGAGGACGTCAAGGTGAGGGAGGTACAGAGGACCAGGTCATGGAACTTGTTGATTAGAACTTCAGATATGATTGTGTTGAACGCTGAGCTCTAGTCAATAAACAACAGTCTGATATAAGCTTTACTATTGTTATTAACATTATAAGAAGTTCTAAGAGAGAAAATATGTAAATTAATTCCCCACACCTAAAATAGTGATTGGATACATACATTGAAATTAAAAGTTTCTCATATTTCGGTGTAAATGAACATATTTTGACAAAGGAAACTTGAAAAAGATGAGTAAGATTCCAAAGAGGAAAGGCCAAAGACACACATAAACATCTTTGTTGTATTGTTGGCTTTGCCAGCCTTTGGCAGGGTATGATGTCCTATCACCACATGTATAGTTAGTAACTCACACCAGATCTCCAGTTCTATCGAACATCTATTCAATTAATATCACTTGTTAGCAAATGTAGGAACGTATCCTTGTAACTGCAGCATGGAAGAAAACACGTACTAGCTTGGATACTGAGAAGCCAAATGTATTTAACAACACAACTTCCAAATATTAATTCCAAACTGTTGGTCAAATGGCAAATATGAAATACAAAATTGATACAATATTTAAAAAACTGTGTCAGTGCAATCAGAGAGTAAAAAATAAGTTTAGCTGCTTAGAATGAACAAGCACCTTGGTTTTCCCTGTATTTTACATGCATTTCATGCATAGAAATATTGTGCTCATCAATTATGAGTAATATGATGAAAATCTAATTTTAAAAAAGCTTAAATGTTTATAATACCTCTCATGACCTCAGAATGACTCAGGGCAAGTTCCAACCTAGGAAATACTTCAATTGTAGCCATTTCTGTGCTGTAGAAAATAAGATAGCCAATTTATTCACAAAAACTACACAATACTAAGTGCCAAATAGTCTGCTTCTTTAACAATTTTGATGTTGGTCTAAATATCGAGGTATTTCCCCTCACTTCCTCAAAACTACAGCACCAGGTCTGATGTAGCAGAGGTCTTGGCCTAACCACAGCTGGCTGGATGGAAAGATAATAGATTGGATAGAGAAGATTTCATAGACAGATAACGGATAAGTGAAGGTGAGCTTATGTGGAAACTGCGCTTGGCAGCAAACTACACCCCTCATTGTTACATGCATACCTCTGTCCCCGAGTTGCTCAAGGGCTAACACTACAGCAGGATAAGAGAAGTAAATCTGGGCCTTGTGGTCATTCAATGTGCTTTTTGGGTCAATATGTAAAGCTGCCGCTAGTCCCTGTGAGCATAGCATAAAACTTCATCAAAGATCATTAGATTATCTTTATTTGTCACGTTACATCGAAAGGTACAATAAAATACGTCATTTGCATCAAATGAAATCAGTGAGGATTGTGGTAGGGCAGCCTCTTAATGCCGTCATTCTTCCAGCACCAACAGGGCATGCTAGGTTACTAACACTTACCTTAACCATAGGAACATGGGAGGAAACCAAAGCACCCAGAGGAAACATACACAGTCACTGAGGGGAACGTACCAACTACTTACCAATCACTGCAAGGCGATTGTGCTAACTACTACACTGCCATACTTCCCCCACACTACCTGAAACATTGTTATTATTCAATCTCTTGGTGCTGCCTAACTTGCTGAGGCCTTGCAGCGTTTGTGCCTTATGTTGCAATTTATTTTTTGTTTTTGCTTTTGGAACGTGCAAGATTAGGATACATTAGTCTCTGGGGCCAGACAGGATTAACCCCAGGTTACTACAGGAAGCGAGGGAAAAGGTTGTTGGGGCATTGATGATGATCTTTGCATCTTCCCTGTCCAAAGGAGTGGTATCAGTAAATTGGAGGACAGCAAATGTTGTTGTGCTGTTCAAAAGAGTTGTATGAATAATCCTGAGAATTATAGACCAGTGAGCCTCATGTTATCAGTGGGCAAACTATTGGAGAAGATTCTCAGGGAGAGCACTTACAAGCATTTAGTGTAGTCTTACCAGGGGTAATGAGCAGGGCTGTGTGAGGGACAGGACGTACCTCATGAACCAAACTGAGATTTTTGAGGAAATAACAAAACAAGCTGATGAAGGATGTGGTGTATATGGATTTTAGTAAAATGTTTGACAAGGTTCTCCATGGTGGACTCATCCAGAAAGTCATAAGGTATGGGATCCATCAAAAATTGACTTGTGTGGATTCAGAATTAGCTTGCCCACTGAAAGCAGAGAGTGGTAGTGGATGTCTGGAGGTCGATGACTACTTGCATTCTGCAGGCCCCTGCTTTTTGTGGATTTTTATAAATGCCTTCATCACCCCTCTCTCCATAGCAATGAAGCTATGAAGACTGCCCGGCTGCTGTTCTCCATGTCCACTTACATGATGAATTGATAAGTGAGGTTTTGGGCCTACTCCAGATTTCAGATCTGAGGGCTCAATTCTGGTTCAGAATGTTGTTCGCTTCAACTGTTTGCATGATTTATGTTTTGTTTTTCTTTCTTTCTTTCCTTCTTTTGTGCATTGGGTGCTGGTCTTTTATTTTTACTCTTCTTTTTCTTCAGTTGGGTTCTTTCAGGTTTCTTGCTTTGTGGCTACCTGTGAGCAAGCAAATCTCAAGGTTGTATAATTTATACATTCTTTGATAATAAAAGTACTTGAATCTTGATCTTGACTTGGAAAAGTAATTGGAAGGGTAGTTTAGTATGATGATTCAAAGGTTGGAAATGTTGTGATAATGTATAAGCTTGCCATTGGTTATGATGGGATGTAGAGTTGGATGGAGAGGCGGCCGATAAAGTTCATTCTGGAAAGATCGAGGCTGAAACTGGCTGGTCTTGGGGCTGGAGATCCATCTATGTACATGGGTAGGTGGGTGGGAGGGAGTACCGGGATTGTTTTGCTGTTGTTGTTTGTCACTTGTTGTATTCTGTGTTGTTCTGGCATGCACTGTGGGCATGCTATGTCGGCGGTGGAATGTGTGACGTTGTGTTTCGACTGCCCCAAGCACATCCTTGGTTGTGCTGGTTATTAAGGCAAACAGCAGATTTCACTGCATGTTTCAATGTACATGTGATAAATCATTTTGAATCTTGAATTCTGTTTGAGTTCAAGAGCTGCGAGATAGTACTGCGGCTCTATAAAACTCTGGTTAGACCACACTTGAAATATCGTGTTATGTTCCTATTAGGTTAGTGACAGTGCAGAGGAGATCTACCACAATGCTGCCTGGACTAGAGAGTATATTTTAGTCAGGAAAGTTTGAGCAAGCTAAGGATTTTCTTTTTGGTGTGATAGGATGACAGGTGACTAAATATAAAGTTTGAGGGCATAGACAAAGCGGATCCTACCACCTTTTTCCCCAGGGTAGCAATGGACTATAGCAGAGTGAATAGAGGAGACTCTGGGGGAGATAAGAGATAGGTTTTGTCTCCAAAAGTGAGTGATATGTGCCTGGGACACACTGCCAGGGGTGGTGGTAGAGGCTGATATAATAGAGAACTTTAAAAGACCTTTAGAATGGCACATAGTTTTCAGAAAAATGAAGAGTTATCGGCTGTTTAGAAGGGAAGGGTTAGATTGGTCATGGAGAAGATATCTATTGGTCAGCACAGCATCACGGACCAAGGGCTGAACTATGCTGGACAATGTTCTATGTAGATTCCATTTCAAGTCTAACACACAAGCGAAGGTGCTTCACTTCTGTAATATTCGACAGCAGTTGAAAAAGTCAGGGGAGAAAATCAAACAGCATCCTTGTCTGTCCAGATAAAGTCCTGTTCTCTTTGGTGTGGAGTTGGCAAGGGGCTCACAGTATGGTCAACCGTTAAGGACCTGTTTGTCTTGTTTCAGTTTATTTTTAAAGTACAAGGCAATTTTAACAGCAGTGTGGATGGGAACCAGCATACCTGTAATCAACTATAAGTGAACAATGCATCTATTGAATAGAATCTCACTAATCATAGCCCATTCCTGGCAATTTTAGTGGTTATGAAGCCCACTGAAACACATTGGTAATGATCATAACCTGTGGGTTCTAAATAGCAATAAAAGAAATTCATCATTCACTCTACAAGTGAGATAGAAATTCATTTTTAAAAAATATTGAGTGTGCACATCAAGGAGTAGATGTCAGCGCCATAGCCCTCAAAGAACAAAATGGTTATAGTGATCCTTCTAAATGATGTATGATGCATGGTATTATTCGATCTTCCAGCAAATACATAGCAACAGCAATGCTAGTGCAGAAAATATAGTAAACCTGATCAAATGCATATCAGAATCAGGTTTATTATCACAGATGAATGCCACTGCTTTGGTGCAGGAGTACAGTGCAAGATATAAAAATTAATTCAAGTTACAATGAACGAATAATGCAGAAGACGAGTAGTGAGATGGGGTTCATGGACTTCAGAAATCTGATAGTTGAAGGGAAGGACTTACTTATTGCCTGTTAAGCCCCTGGTGTTTAGGGCAACAATGAAGGCCCTCCATCTCTAGCAATTTTCAGGGCTTCCTTCATTGTTTTAGTAGTTTCCTCGTGCTTTTCACTATTGTCAGTCACGTCCCAGGTGGAGTCTCAGGAATACCATTGCACTCAGATGTAAAAGGAGTTTTCATTGCTGTTTCCATAACAATTTTGTTTAACCAGTCAGGGTTATTAGCCCTGAGTCAAACTCCCAGAACTGGAGGACCAGTGGACCACTCTTAGCCTGGCCTCCACCCTTTATCCTTTTTGGCATAGGTGACCCTACCAAGAGCCAAAGCAGAAAGCCCTGACTCCAGCCAACATAGCTCTCCAGGTCAGTGAGGCACACAAGCCTCACAACCACGACAAGGCTGTGATCCTCTTGGAGGGGAGGAGAAGCAGCTGTTCCTAAAACATTGGGTGTGTGGCTTCAGGCTCCTGTACCTCTCCCTCGATGGGAGAAATGTGAAGAGGACATAGCCTGGATGGTGAGGGTCCTTAATGATGAACGGCACCTTTCTGAGGCACTGCCTTTTGAAGATGATTTGTCCTTGATGGTAAGGCTTGCAGTAATGGTGCTCAGCGTAGAAACATCCCCTTGGTATGCCATGTCTATGCCGACTATGCTGTCTACCTACACTAGTCCACTTGACCTCAATGTTCTGCTCATTCAAGTGTTGGAACAGGTGTCTCTTAATTGTTACAATTTTTTGGCTCCATCAGATCCCCTCATTTAATCTGTTATGAGATCCTCTTTAAACCTCCTTCCCCACACGTTAAACCTAAACCTTCTAGATTTAGACAACCGTACACAGGAAGGGACTCTGGCCATCCACTGTCTATGCCACACAGTTTTATATACAGTGATCTTGTCACATCTCAGCTTCCTTTGCTCTAGGGAAAACAGAGACAACCTATTCAATCTCTCCTTACAACTCAAACCAAGAAAAGATAAAATAAAGACTTGTTTAATAATCAAAAAGAGTAAAAGAATTTAGAGAACAAACTTGTGTGCGTTTCTTCATATTCTGGATAATTGTCACAAGAATCTAAACTGCACCAAATATCAAGACTGGCAAGAATTATTCTGTTTAACATGAATACTTTTCAACTAAGAGCAATTAACAATTAAGGAGTTGCAATTCCATCTTCAGAAGAACCCAGTGTAAAAATAAGGATATGCTGATTAGTCCTGGTTCCCATGCCAGCTCCTGTACAAATTTAACTAGATGTTAGCTTTCAAGTATATTAAGGATTGTTTTGGGGCTACTATAGATGGAGAAGATAAGACATAGGATTACAATTAAGCCATTCGGCCCATTGAATCTGAGCCACCATTCAATCCTGACAGATTTATTTTGCCTCTCGATCCCACTCTCCAGTCATCTTCCCACAACCTTTGATTCCCTTAATAATTAAGAACATATAAAACTCCACTTTAAATATACCCAATGAGTTGGCCTCTACAGCCATCTATAGCAATGACTTCCACAGATTCGCCTCCCTCTGGTTAAAGAAATTCTTCCTCATCTCCTTTCTGAAGGAATTTCCTTCTATTCAGAGGCTGCACCCTCTGGTCCTAGACTCTCCCACTATTGGAAACATCCTCTACACATCCACTTTATCTCAGCCTTTCAATATTCAGTAGGTTGCAATATCCCCCCTCATTCTTCTAAATGCCAGCAAGTACAGCCCCAGGACATTAAACGCTCCTCAAAGTTAATCCTTTCATTCCTGGGATTATTCTCGTAAACTCCTTCAGGACCACTCCCAAAGCCAGCATGTCCTGTTTTATCTACGAGGCTCAAAACTGTTCAAAATACTCCAAATGCGGTCTGACCAATACCTTATAGAATCTCAGTATTACAGCCTTACTTTTATATTCTAACATTGCCTTTGCCTTCCTTACTACCAACTCAACCTGCAATCTAACCTTCAGGGATTCACAAGCCCTTTTGCAACTCCAGTTTCAGATTTGCTCCCCGATTCTGTCAAAATGCATGACCATACACTGCCCTACACTGTATTCCATCTCACACTTCCTTTCCCTTTCTCCTAATCTGTCCAAGTCCTTCTACAAACTCCCCGTTTTCTCAACACTACCTGCCCATCCATCTATCTTTGCATCATTTGCAAAATTCTCCAATGTCATTCTGTCATCCAATTATATATCATGAAAGGTATCTACCTAACATCGATCACTGCAGAATTCTACTAGTCAATGGCAACCAACCAGAAAAGGTCCTTGCATATAATTCTCTTGCAGTTTCTCAACTCCACCCACAAGGAACTACACCACTGTCTCTCGTTTGGGAGGAACCAATCCTGCATCTTCTGAATTACTCCCAGAAACTCCAGCCACTGCTGGTCTACTGTCGTCCCTGCTCCAGTACCCTTCCAATCAACTTTGGCCAGCTCCTTTCTCATGCCTCTGTAGTTACCTTTAACCGATACATCCGATTTTAGCTTCTCCCTCTTAACAGAGAAGATCTAGTTGAAAGAAAATGGTAAAACCTTGTAAGGCCATATCTACAGTATTGTGTACAATTCTGGCCACCCCACTTTAGGAAGGAAGTTGATGTTTTGGAGAGGGTGCAGAGGAGATTTACCAGCATGCTGCCTGGTTTAGAGGGCATGTACTCTCAGGAGAGGCTGAATAAACTTGGGTTGTTTTCTCTGGAATGCTGGAGGCTGAGGGGAGAGCTGATTGAGGTTTATAAGATGATGAGAGGCATAGATAGAGTGGACAGAGAGTATCTGTTTCCCAGAGTTGAAATGTTTAATACCAGAGGGCATGCATTGAAGGTGAGAGGGGGTAGGTTCAAGGGGGAGGTGAGGGATAAGTTTTTTTACTCAGAGTCATGGATGCCTGGAATGTGCTGCCTGTTGTGGTGGAAGAGGCAAAGGCTTTAGAGGCTGTTAAAAGACTTTGGGATAGGCACATGGATGTAAGGAAGATGGAGGGATGTGGACATGGTGTAGGTAGGAGGGATTAGAGTTTAGGTGTTGTTGATTTGCTTTTTAGCTGGTTCAGCACAACATTGTGGGCCGAATGGCCTGTTCCTGTGCTGTACTATGTAGGAAATGGATTGAAATCTGTGGCTAAATCAGTGAGGTAAGGTAGTAATGCCATTGCAGACCACTTGCATAGTATCACTTACTCTGATTCTGATGATATATTAACTGAAATTCTCATTTCACAGACACCGCCTGACCTACTGAGCACTCCCAACATTCTCCGTTTGAGTTAAGTATTGTTTCACCACATAAGCAGCTCCCCCATCATCAGCACAAACAACGGACTATTGGGTCCAGCCTGCACCAGTGGCAAGGGAACAAAGCTGTATATATATATATATACACACACACACTCTTATATATATATAAATTACAAATAGCCCAAATGAGTTAAATAATCAAGAAACAATTGGAATACAGTTCAGAATTTTGAAGCACTTAAAAATGAATTAACAGTTTGCGATATTAAACAGCACAACAAAAGAAAACATCAAACTGCAATCACACCTACATGAGAGACAAACTCTGTGGGTGGAAGAGGCCATGTTTGGCAGCGTCTTGTCTCTGGGATGGGTTCGCAGAATTGCCTGATGCTGTTAAAACCTAAACGTCTACTGCGTCTACAAATCAATGAAACTCAAACAGACATGAATATGAAAGTAAGCAATAAAATTGTTGAATTTATTAGTTTAAAATGATGGAGGGTTAAATAAGTCTTTATTTAATAGTCTGAGTGGCTTAAAATCTGCACTGTTTTGAATTCAGGAGTACCTTGATCCCTCTTAAATTTACCAGCCCAGTCTTGCAGGTGGTTCTGAGGAAATAATTGATTTCTATTTTGGTTCAGGGCCTAAATGATGGAACATCCAACAAGAGTAATGCTTCGACACAACACCTATAACACCGTGGAACTAGAGGTGTATGCAACAGTTCAACAAAGCTCCTTGGACCCCATGCACTCTATTACCCAGAAGGACCAAATCATCAGCTACACTGGCGCATGATCTGCAGTTCCTGACCAAATCACACACCACACAGGATAATTGGGGATAATTGGCCACTCCTTCATTGTCTCTGGGTCAGACCCTGGAACTTTCTACCGAAGGGCAATGTGTAAAGACTTTCAGCACAAAGTCCCAAAATTGTATAAAGACAACTCATCAAATGCTAGAGGCACTAGTCAGGTCAGGCAGCATCAGGAATGATACAGGATCACGGCCCGAAACATCGACTGCTTATTCCTCTCCATAGATGCTGCCTGATCTGCTGGGCTCCTCCAGCATATTCTATGGATTGGTTGCTTGTGAATTTGTTTGGTACAACCACTTGGCACAAATGGAGGAGCCTCCTGTTTCTAAAAAAAGATCAATGCTGCCACCTTCTCAATGGTAAATAGAAACGGGCAATAAATGCTGGGCTTGCCAGGCAAGCTCATATCACACAGAATGAGCAAAAGTACTTCATATGTTTGGAGGGAGTCAACCTGAAGTTTGGTGTAGTGATATATTTATCATGTGACTGTGCTTGTCCTGACTCATGAAAGTCATAAGGCCACATCTCCCAACTAGAACTGGAGTGAAACTAATATTTGAAAACTACAGCAATGAGACCTACTAGCTATGTATCCATATTTGTACATAAACTAAGTTTAAATGAGGCAGTTCATGCTTATTTTGCTAATGACCATCTTGTCAATGGAAGGAATATTGCTGACAAATGGATACCCCAAACATAATGACCAATCATGAAGTTTGCACAGTACTTAGTGTTTGCAATATCTCCATTGTTTTCTCTTTCATTTACTATTCCCATCGATGATGTGCTTTTCTTACTATTTGAGATGCTTCTAATCTATCCCAACGTCTAGTCAAACTTACTAAGGTGAGTTTGGGCAGAAAACTGTAAAGATGAAAATGGCCTGGAAAAAGGGAGGGATGGTCTGAAGCATAGAGAGGCCCATCAACCTAGGGCATAAAAACTTTAACCAAAGCTTATACTGGTTCTCAACTAGGAGTCAAGTTCGATTCATCTGCTCTTCTTTCTCCACTGTGCTATTTCACCTTGCAAAGTAATTGTTTACTTTCAGTGTTGTTATACATCCAAATACCACCATTGTTTCTGATCACCCAATCCTCAAACCACAACAAACCCAACTCACGTATAAGCCCTTACTTGCCAAGTGTTATCCTTGCTGGACACACCCCTCCCTCCAATCAGCTGAGCCACCAAATTAAAAATAGCAACTTGGATTAAGAATAATGGAAAGATTTAAATATTTTTAAAACTTTTAAAAATATATATTTACTTAAAATATAAATCAAATCACCAAAATTTGACTTTCCCACCACAACACACCCTCAAGCACCAATTACACTCCTTACAATTGTTAACATAATACCTCGACTTGTAATTGTTCAATCTGAACTGTGAACCCTTAGTAGCCCAAAGCTTCTAACTTCTGATTGGACCCACTTTCCTTTCATTGATTGTCAGCTCTCCAGACCTCCTTCCCCCATGACCCAGCCCTGCCTTTATCCAATTTCCTTTGTCCAGTCTGCACTAGTGATTATGTGAAGGAAATGGTCTCTTGAGCCCTTATAACTGCAGTACAGCAAAGTCCAGAGGTGAAACACAAATGTACTGAGCTGAGAAGTATTTTACACCCAGTCACTCAGCTTTGTGCCAGCCATTGTGTCACAGTGGCGAAAGTAGCCCAACCATATTTGAATGGAATTACTGATGCTGAGTGTAAAGTTCAGTGCAGATTTTTTTTTTGTTTTATTTTGCTGAACTTTGGTATTTTGGGCTTATATTTAAAGCTAATATATTTTAAAGGTTTTTTAAAATTTTTGAACTTTCCAGTGTTTTTAAACGTGCCTGATCAACCATGACATTTAACATATTTCAATGGCCTTTGGCAGCACAAAAATGGCCACCTGAAGCACAGCTGCCAGTTATGACCTATTCTACTGCATAGAATGAGCAGGGAAGCCTCTAGGACATTTCAACCTCCAGGCATCAAAAAGTTATCACCTTTGAGATTAATATAGGATAAGTTGAAACATGCACTGGGGGCAAGCTGCATTATTTACAATTCTGCCTGCTATTTTTAATTGGGTATTTTATTTGCAAAGATGCAGTCTTTGAGGACTAACTAATTAGACATTTCTTACAGATAGAGATTAGCAACTCTGTAAAGGTGTCTAGATAGAGCAGAAAAGTATTCAATAAAAAAGTTTTTTATGGTAGAGGAGCCATCTGTGGAAACAGAAAAGTAATTAAGATCGAAGCCCCTTTATCAGAACTTAGAATGAGAGAAAAGAAGTTGGTATTTTGATTTGCTTAGAGAGTGGCAGAAGGATAGATAGGAGTAAGGAAAATCACTGAGGGTGAACAAGGCTAAATGGCTGGATGGATATCAGAAATTACCACCAGGTTCACAAACCTTGCTTTGGCAAGAAAATCTGTTTTATACATGACTTCAGTCCCAGTGTAATCAACTCTCAAATAACCCCTGAAATCAATGAGCCAGCCATTCAACATGGGACCATTTAGGATGGCAATTCTGGCCATGTCCACAAAATGAATACAAAAAACTTACGTGAAAATGGAAATACAAGTGTACCTGAAATTCATTGTACCGCACACCAAGGAGATTTACAAACCCTGTGCACTTACAGATATCATTCAACACGAATATTGTAAAATACCACAAATTAATCAGTATAATCCCATCGTCTAAGGAGCAGTACACAAGTCTGCTCCATCAATGTATCAGTGAGTCATCACTCAAAATGTCTTATCTTTAAAGTGCTTTTCAAATTCAAATCCAGCTCCTTGATAAATAATCTAATTAGACCTGTAATTTTCAATAGATGTTTGAGCAAACACTTGTATGTTCTTTGGCTATTTATTCAATAGGATGCAAATGGTTGAGGAGATTAAAGTAGTCATTTTTATTTCTCACACAAAATCTCCAGGGTTACTCGTTGCTTAACCACACACCATTTTCAAATGGATATCGTTAAACTCTTATCCTGCAGCACCCTCAGGGCTTGGGTGGTATCAAACGGACGGATATTCTGGATCATGGGATATTAGAAACCTAACCCACTTTTAACCATATAACCATAAAACAATTACAGCATGGAAACAGGCTATCTTGGCCCTTCTAGACCGTGCCAAACGCTTAATCTCACCTGGTCCCACCAACCTGAACACAGCCCATAACCCTCCATTCCTTTCCTGTCCATATACCTATCCAATTTTACTTTAAATGACAATATCGAACCTGCCTCTACCACTTCTACTGGAAGCTCGTTCCACATAGCTACCACTCTGAGTAAAGAAGCTCCCCCTCACGTTACCCCTAAACTTTTGCCCCCTAACTCTCAACTCATGTCCTCTTGTTTGAATCTCCACTACTCTCAATGGAAAAAGCCTATCCACGTCAAATCTACCTATCCCCGTCATAATTTTAAATACCTCTATCAAGTCCCCCCTTCAACCTTCTACCAAAGAATAAAGACCTAACTTGTTCAACCTTTCTCTGTAACTTAGGTGCTGAAATCCAGGTAACATTCTAGTAAATCTCCTCTGTACTCTCACTATTTTGTTGACATCCTTCCTATAATTCGGTGACCAGAACTGTGCATAATACTCCTAATTTGGCCTCACCAATGTTTTGTACAATTTTAACATTACATCCCAACTCCTATACTCAATGCTCTGATTTATAAAGGCCAGCATACCAAAAGCTTTCTTCACCACCCTATCCACATGAGATTCCACCTTCAGGGAACTATGCACCATTATTCCTAGATCACACTATTCTACTGCATTCCTCAATGCCCTACCATTTACCATATATATGTCCTATTTAGTCCTACCAAAATGTAGCACCTCACACTTACTAGCATTAAACTCCATCTGCCATCTTTTAGCCCACTCTTCTAACTGGCCTAAATCTCTCCGCAAGCTTTGTAAACCTATTTCATTATCCACACGCCACTTTCCTTGGTATCATCTACATACTTACTAATTCAATTTACCACCCCATCATCCAGATCATTAATGTATATGACAAACAACATTGCCAGTACAGATCTCTGAGGCACACCACTAGTCACCAGCCTCCAGCCTGACAGTTATCCACCACTACTCTCTGGCATCTCCCATTCAGCCACTCTTGAATCCATTTACTACTTCAATATTAGTACTTAACGAATACCTAAGTGATTTTCTTTCACTTCTTCCCCCCCCCCCAAATGTTACACATTGCTAAAATATAATTTCCAATGAATTCCACAAGATGAGTTTAAATGGTGCAGGAAATCAAGTTCCAGCTTGTCAAAATGAGCCAAAATATACAAGGTCTCTGGACTTCAGGCCAGGCTGCAAATCTACTGATCTACCCAATGAAAAGTGAGGGATAATATCAGAGTTGTTAACGAAGATAGTCAGGACCATTTTTCCACAGGGCAGGGGGATCTAAAACCAGAGAATATAGGTTTAAGGTGAGAGGGGTGAAATTTAAATATCTAAGGGATGAGGATTTTTCCCCACACACAAACTCCATACAGAGAACATCCTACCCAGCCTCGATTTTGTACACAAGGATTTTTGCTTCACTTGGAGCCCCTTTCCTCTCCCCTCTCTCCTTCCACTCTTCAATAACACCCCTGAATATACACTGCTGATGTATGGCTGCTAATAGCTGATATACGATGTCTTCAGGGACAGCTCACGAACTTCTATGAAAAGCTGTAAGAAAGGGAATTTTTTTTCCAACAGCTATGCCAATCAAATTCACATATTTCTGTTATGTACACATTGTTCCATGTTACTATGCAGCGTGGTGAAGTCCATTTTCTGGCACAACTCTTTAACAAGCTATTGATCATATGCTCTAATAATATGGTGCTTGATGTCCTTTGTCCCTTTGGTAATGTTTTGGCCACAAGCCTCAGGATGTTTTGCCGTACAAGAAGCACTAATTAAATGCAACACAAGCTTGTCAGGATGTTTTGAGAATAACAGTTCGGCATTACACAATTACCAACAGATCTTGATGTATTTCCAATAAACACAACAAATTTCTGAATCACTGTTCAGTTCCATTGGATTGTATCTAATTATGCTTTCAAGTGTAGGAATGTAACTCCTAAAGAGTGTTTGATCGAAGTGTGCAGCAGATACAGAAATCTTTGTTCTTCAATCAACTTACTGTTGGAAAGATATATTAGCAGCCTAAGGGGGATACCCACAGTGAATAAGTAAGATGTGAGCCAACTGATAGAAAACAGAACCCATGTGAGTTTTAATCCGCCATCGTCTCCACGTGCACAAAAAACACAAACAAGGTTTAGCACGTTTCTGGTTTTGGATTGTCAAGCAGGAAACCAGGTGGCAGTCATGACCCACTCAAATCCTACTGCCCCAACGGACAAAATTTGCTGGTAACTTCTTGAAAAATACACAGTATATTTCACTTCCTATCATCATAAATTGAGACATGTTAAAAATTAACACCCCATGACAATTTTTTTGGTGTCCATCATCATCATTAGACCTGCTGCAAGAGGTAACTCAAAATGATAAATATTAAAAGGTATGTATGTTTTTGCAGCTCTGCAAGGCATGATCAGGATTTAAGAATATTTTTTTTACTGTGGATGCAGATTGCACCCTGTAACAGATTTCAGTTTTTTTTTCCACATTTAGTTTATTTCTGTATCTTGCCACGAAAGCCCCATGCACAACTTCACTATCCACAGTTGACAGCACTCAAAAACAACAGCCATGCTCGGCAGCACCAAATTACCCCAAACCAGAGGATCCTCAAAGTGATATGGGGGGAGAGAGGACAAAAGGGGCACACATCTCATTTTAATGTCTCAGGGCCTGGGTTTACTGAGCTGCTGAAGCAAATGCAACTCCTCAGAACCTCAAATATAAATAGAAAGCTGATGGGTGGTGTGACTTCAAAGTCCCTCTGATACTGCAGCCCTAGTGAGCACAGAAGCTGAAGATCTCAAGGACAAGAAAGGCATTCAAAAATTACGATTGTTGAGAGGCACAGAGAAGCTGGCTGTAGGTGTCACGAAACGTGTTATTGCCATTCAATTAACCTGTAGAGGAGGAGCGGACCGACTGTAACTGGAATAACGAGTGAGTAACTCCAACAAAAACATGTGGGACGACAGATAAAATAATTAATATGAGGCTATCGAGTGAATAAATAAAATAATTGTGGTACTTTAAAAGAATAATTGTAAGTTAATTGCAGTTTTAATTGCACTGTTAAACAAAAATAGAATGCCAGTATGTTTTTGAACGTAAACACAGGAAAACCTGCGGATGCTGAAAGTCCACACCAGCACACACAAAGTGCCGGAAGAACTCAGCAGGTCAGGCAGCATCTGTTGGAGATGAATATACAGTCAACATTTCAGGCCGAGACCCTTCATCTGCTCTGAAAAGGAAGGGGAAGGAGTTAGACTGAGAAGGTGAGTGGAGGGAAGGAAGAGGGAGAAGGTGATAGGTAGTAAGTGAAACCGGGATAGGGGAGGGTGTGAAGTAGAGAGCTGGGAAGTTGATTGGTGAAAAAGATAAAGGACTGGAGAAGGGGGAAATCCATTTCCCTCTCACACCTTCTTACCTGCCCATCACCTCCCTCTGGTGCTCCTCCCCCTTCCATGGTTTTCCGTCCTCTCCTGTCAGCTTGTCCCCTTCTCCAGCCCTTCATCACTTTCACCAATCAATTTCCTAGATCTTTACTTCACCTCTCTCACTCTCTTGGGTGGCACCTTATACTTCTTCCTCCCCTCCCTCCAACTTCTTAGTCCAACTCATTCCCCTTTCCTTTGTAGACCTGATGAAGGGTCTCAGCCTTAAACATTAACTGTTTACAAGTAGGCAGAGGGGATGCGTTGGCTCTGTTGGTAAAATTGAAATCAATTTCTTAGAATGTGATACAGTATCAGAAGATGCAGAATCCTTGTAGTTAGAGTTAAGAAACTGCAAGGGTAAAAAGACCCTGATGGGAGTTATTTACAGGCCCCTGAACAGTAGTCAGGATGTGGGATATAAATTACAACTGAAGATTAAAAAAAAAGCATGCAATAAGGACAAAGTTACAATAGTCACGGGGGATTTCAATATGCAGGTAGATTGGGAAAATCAGATGATGCTGAATCCCAAGAGCGAATTTGTAGAATGCCTGTGAGATGGCATTATATAACAGCTTGTGGCTGAGCCCACTAGAGGAAAGGCAATTCGGGATTGGGCATTGTGTATGAACCAGATTTGATAAGGGAGCATAAAGTAAAGAAGCCCTTGGGAGACATTGATCAGAATATGATAGAAGTCACCCTTCAGTTTGAGAGGGAGATGATAAAGACAGATGTAGCAGTATTACAGTGCAGGAAAGGGAATTACAAAGGCATGAAACAGGAGCTGACCAAAGTTGATTGGAAGGAGACACTAGCAGGGATGATGTCGATGGCTGGAGTTTCTGGGAGCATTTTGGTAGGCGTAGGATGGATACATCCCAAAGCTGAAGAAGTATTCTAAAGGGAGGATGAGGCAACTGTGGCTGGCGAGGGAAGTTGAAGACAGCATAAAAGCAAAAGAGAGGCATATAATATAGCCAAAATTAGAGGGAAATTAAAGGATTGCATAGCTTTTAAAAACCAACAAAAAAAGAACCAGAAGGGGAAAAAAAGATGAAACATGAAGGTAAGCTAGCCAATAATATCGAAGAGATACCAAAACCTTTTTATTTATATAAAAAAGTAAAGAGAGAGAGAGTAAAAGAGAGGTGAGAGTGGATAGCAGACAGCTGGAAAATAACACTAGAGAGGTAATAATGGGGGACAAAGAAATCGCAGGTGAACTAAGTATTTTGCATCTGTATTCACTGTGGAAGACATTAGCAGTATGCCAGAAATTCAAGAGTGTTGGGGAGCAGAAGTGAGTGTAGTCACTATTAATAAGAAGGTGCTTGGGAGTCTTAAATATCTGAGGGTAGATATCCACATGGACCAGATGGATTACACCCCAGGGTTCTGAAAGAGGTAGCTGAAGATATTGTGGCGACATTACTAATGATTTTTCAAGAATCACTGGTTTCTGGAATGAGTCTGGAGCACTGAAAAATTTGCAAATGTGACCCCACTCTTTAAGAAGGAACCAGAGGCAAAAGAAAGGAAATTATAGGCCAGTTAGCCTGACTTCAGTGATTAGGAAGATGTTGGAGTCCATTTTTAAGGATGAGGTTTAGGGGTACTTGGAGGCTTTTGACAAGATGTTGCACACAAGACTGTTTAACAAGATAAGAGCCCATGTATGGTACTATAGGAAAGATACAAGCATGCATAGAAGCTGGGCTGCTTGGCAGGAGGCCGAGTATCGGAATAAAGGGGGCTTACTTAGGTTGGCTGCTGTTGATAAGTGGTGTTCTGCAACTGATGGGTTTGGGACCCCTTCTTTTCCCGGTGAATGTCAACCAATCGGATGATGGAATTGATAGCTTTGTGGCCAAGTTTGCAGATGATATAAAGATAGATGGAGGAGCAGGCAATGTTGCTGGAGCAGGGAGTCTACAGAAAGACTTGGATAGATTAGGTGAATGGGCAAAGAAGTGGCAGATGGAATATAATGTAGGGAAGTGTATGATCATGCACTTTTGTAAAAGGAATAAAGGCATAGAATATTTTCTGAACAGGGAAGAAATTCAAAAATCAGAGGTGCAAAAATACTTGGGAGTCCTTGTGCAGGATTCCCAGAAGGTTAACTTGCAGGTTGAGTTGGTGGTGTGGAAGGCACATGCAATGTTAGCATTCAATTCAAGAGGACTAGAATATAAGACCAAGATGTGATGCTGAGGCTTTATTAGTCAGACCACACTTGAAGCATTTTGAGCAGTTTTGGGCCACTTATCTGACCACTTATCTGATGTTGTGGCACTGAAGAGGTTTCAGAGGGGTTAACATATGAGGAGCGATTGATGGTGCCAAGCCTTTACTCACTGGAACCTAGAAGAATGAGGGTGGGGGGAGAATCTCATTGAAACCTATCGAATATTGAAAGGGCGTGGATGTGGAGAAGATGTTTCCCTTCGTGTGTGAGTCAAGGATCAGAGAGCTCAGCCTCAGAATAGAGGGACATCCATTTAGAACAGAGATGAGAAGTAATTTGTTCAGCCAGGGAGCAGGGAGTCTGTAAAATTCACTGCCACAAATGCCTGTGGAGGCGGTCATTGAGTATATTTAAAGCAGAGGCTGATAGGTCACAAACAAGAGAAAATCTGCAGATTCTCAAAATCAAAATACACATAAAATGCTGGAGGAACTCAGCAGGCTAGGCAACATCTATGGAAAAGAGTAAACAGTTGATGTTTCAAGCCGAGATCTTTCATCAGGAATGATAAGTTGATAGGTTCTTGGCTAGTCAGAGCAACAAAGGTGATAGAGTCAGGGAGCAGGCAGGAGAATGTTGAGAGGAATAACACAACCACACTGGTAAGTCTAGAGTCACATATAAGCCAAACCAAGAAAGAAAAGTCAGTAATCCAATGATTACCTTCAATGAGATCAGCAATATGTTTAAGCAACTTTATTTTTATTCAATTACATGTTCCCCAGCTCTCAGAGTACTCACACTCTTATCCATGCTTTAAAGGTCCAAGTCTCTGGCTACTAATCCAGCAATTAGCCACTTAAAATCAAAAGCCTACAGATGTTTTTAATCTGCAATAAATCATGCTTACTTTATTGCTTTCTCTCTCTCCCCCTCTCTCCCTCCCTCCATTGGGTGTTTGACACTCTATTTTAATTGGTTCTTTTGAGGTTTCTTTGTTTTGAGGCTGCCTGTAAGGAGACAAATCTCAAGGTTGTATAATTTATAGATACTTTAATAGTAAATGTATTTTGAGCTTTAACATCAGAAAATGTTGGAAATACTTAGCAGGTCAGGCAGTGTCCATGGGGAGAGAAAGAGAGTTAATTATTCCAGTCAATAACTTTTTATGGACTTCATAGTACACATCCAGAAGACATTTTTTCCCCCAATTTGCCATAAACTACTCTGTCCCATAACACCCACTACCACCCAACATCACCCTCCCCTCTCTGTCAATCAACATCCAAATCTGGAAACCATGGAGAACTTTCCATGTCTTGGAAGCTGGTTTTCAGTGAGAGGGATGAAATTCACCAAAAAACTACAATAGCCTTTGGCCATCCAGTGACAACTGAGACTCCAAACCAAACTTGCTTTAATAGTTTGAAGCCAGGTGCACAGACAGTATGGTCCATGCACGAGAGCTGAGCTAGTGTGAGCTATGCTTTAATGCTGGGGATTTTGACCTGAGAAAACTAATCCTTATCCTCCACTTAGCAGCTTAAAGCCCAGCAGAAATCCCACCAATGCTAACTCCTCCAACGCCACCGAGAAGAAAGGAAGCCAATATCAATATTCCTTCACAAACAAGAGACAATCTAGAGACACTGCAAATCCAAGCAACACACACAAAAAATGCTGGAGGAACTCAGCAGGCCGGGGACCATCTATGGAAAAGGGTACAGTCAACGTTTTGGACTGAGACCCTTCAGCAGGACTCTTTCTCAATATTCTTTCTCAGGTTAACATGGCGGGATTTCAAACTCACTACCTGAAAGGTTGGTGGAAGCAGATACCCTCACCAACACTTACAGAGCAACGGGATAAGCATTTGAAGAGCTATCATTGGCTGGGCTATAGACCTGAGATATGGTTTTATCATAATAACCCATTTTGCCCAGTAGGGGAACTGTGGGCCAAATTGCTGTCTTCCGTATCATAATTTTTTATGTGTCTGTGGTTCAAACCACCAATCAAATGGTTCAATTTAATATCAGAGGATGTATACAGTATACAACCTGAAATTCTTACTCTTCACAGAGACATCTACAAAACAAGAAACACTAAAGAGTGAAGAAGAGAACATCGGAACCCCATTCAAGCCATTATTATCAACCCTGACACCATTACAAGCTTCCACTAAAATCTCTATCAGTAATTCCCATTTAGAACATTGCCACATTTACTGACCACCATACGCACCCTTGTGACCACAAAACCTGATCCCTCCACCAAATGCCACTCCCAAATGTTGTTCCCAATACCAATGGGGATGTCTAAATAACCTAACAGCAATTTCCTCCAACAAATTCTGCCCCACAGAAAGAGGTCACCACGTCCAAGGGGTCCAAACCCTCTTACGACGTCAATCTCCACCTTCCCAGTGATCTCTCCCTGCGTACTTATCGTACCTGCAGACTTTCCCACCAAACAAGCAGAATGACTGGACAGGAAGTAGGAAGGAAGACAACTTAAGTGAAAGCCATAATTCTTCCCATACTCTGAGCACACACCCTGTTTGCATCAGGGGCTATATTTGAATCAGTAGATTGGAATTGCTTTGCTTATGTGCATTTGCTGCTATATAGCGAACCACAAACAGTGATTAACGCTGGCGAATAAAGAGAGGCAGATGGCCCTATAATAATTCAGTGATTGAAACACCTAGCTAATGTAAGAGTACATACAATATACCTTTGTTCCTAATAATCAGTGCGTTCTCTAAACACTATTGGGTATATCAGGTTGTTAGAAGCCTCATTTAAACTTCCTTGAGATCATAGTGAAGTCTATTTCAGTCCACATTCCAAATTGGAACTTTAGTAAGCTTAAACATTGCATTCAATCATGTTTTCCAAATCTTAGAACTCCATACCCAACAACATAGGAATTCCTTCAGCAGTTCCTCATCACTACATGTGGTGAACTACGTGTGCCTGTCTGGACACGCCCCCTGCTGACTGCTCCTGTAGCTCCTCCCACAGGCCCCTGTATAAAGGCGATCTGAGGCCTATGCCTGGCCTCAGTCTCCAGGACGTAGTATGATCATCACTCACTTCTGGTTCCTTCTTCCAGTCAATAAAAGCCGATATCTCGCCTTACATCTCAGAGTGAGTTATTGATGGTGCACCACTACATCACCAGGATGATGAAGGATGGTCAATAAATGCTGGCTTTGTCCGTGATGCTTAGATACTGGAAAATAAATGAACAAACAAATCTTCTCAAACAGCAGAAATATTCTATTCTGAAACGAACTTTCCAGCTCTGAATATTGAATTACCTTGCCTGTATCTTCTCATCAGTTGGACTTCCAACTTTCCAAGAAGCTAATGAGCCTGGGGAAGTGGTCAATAACCTGGTAAAGCATTGGGTCGGTCTGGTGTCATGAGCAATACATGATAATGACATTACAAGTGAATAACAACTGTTTGCTCATAAAACAAACCTACCTGAACTTATGCTGAAGTTATTCTTGCAAGGGCAAGAGGTTCTAATATTCAATTACCTGTAATTCTAATCACAGTGTTGTATTTCAGCCATTGCCCCTGCTACCACTGTCTCCTTCCTGTGCAGACTTGATTAGGTCACTGGAACAATGCGGCTCAATTTCTACAGTGTGTCACCTGTCCTTGGGCACCCTGATTATTGCTTGATCTGAAGTGTTTTAGGCTGCTCAGCTCAGTCCGGTCACTTTTCCATTTCTAAATTGCCTTCAGGATGCCTTGTCACACCCTGACAGTATCAAAACCCCCACCATTCTCTTCACTGTCTGATGATCACCTGACCTTTCATTTCACCAATCACCCCTTGAATCAGACAACTACCAATCAATCTCCGAATCCTTGCCACCGGAGACCAATCACTCAGCCAGAGCTCCACTGACAATGACTTAACCTTACCTGCTCCACAATCTCTGACCACCAACTGCAGGTCCCACATTCACATGTCAGAATTCAGTGCTCACTCCAACTTCTGTGATGATCCACGAACAACTCTAATTCCAAGCCTCACTCCCCCAATAAATCCCAGACCCCAGCCCTGGCATACCTTTTCCTCGTCTGCCTGCATCGCTGATGCAAATGAAGGCCTTACCGCATGAAAGACTGAATCAATGTCAATCAAAGACTAAGGTCTGATTGGAAGCGTCCGATTTGCAAGTGGCAGGCCCATACCAAAATGGGGTATAATGAGGTGACCTTTAGGGCAGTGTTCAATTTCTAAGGCACATGAGCTGGTTGGGTCTTCTGACTAATTAATTGTTGTGAAGGACCATCCATGCAGTTTCTCTCCTGCAGCTTAACTTTTGTATCTTTACTTAACCATTATTTTTATTGACAGGAACAGTACTGAAAATCAGTAAGAAAATTGTTATATCACAGCATGCAGATCCAAGATCTTTGAATATAAGTAACGTACCTCCTCCAGGACAACCTATCATTTATTTAAGCTCTGTTCAATGCTGGATGCCTTACCCTGACAAAATAAAGTGCCAGACACAGTATTTCACAAATAAAAACAGAAAATGATAGACATACTCAGCAGGTCAGGCAGCATCAATGGAAAAATAATGGTTAACATTTCGGGTCCATTATCCTGCTTCAGAACAGTATTGGTTTCCTGTGACATCAGTTAATGACTTTGTACCATATATGTCAAACTCAAGGCCCATGGTGGAATTATCTTTGGCCCACGAGATAATATCTAATTACTATTAAAGCTGGCCCCAGTAATCGAAGCGCCTATGGCGTATGATATGGCTAATGCTGAGTTTATTCAGGTACCAGGTTTTTAGTGTTTATTCAGTTTCCCTGGTTTATTTCCTGAATATCATTAATGAATATTTTTTTTCTATTAGAGCTGGCCCACCGGTATAGTGCATGCACCACTAATACTACAAATCCCACAATGCACTGCCAGTACATTGCTCGCTCTTGCCTTACTCTCTCATCAGCATCCTTATGGCACTAGTCACGTGTGGTCAACTTTCAGCTATCCCTCACCCCAAAAATGGCTGAGTGAAAGGTGGACTTTGAAAACAGGGGTTTTCAAGGCAGGCGGGAGGCAGAGTGTATGTTCGCAGATATAAAGGGCAAACCTGTTTGTCTTGTGTGCGGCGACGGTGTGGCTGTAATTAAAGAATATAACGTAAGACAACGCTATGAAACGAAACACCACGACAAATACAAGCATCTGGACAAGAAACAGAAGCCCGCGATGTGCGGTCAGAAGAGTGGATTGGTGGGCAGGATCCGGGAGAAGATGCGGGAGGAAAACGGCGCAGGTGAGCTGACAGCTTATCACTGCATCATACACCAGGAATCGTTGTGTGGCAAAGCCTTGAAAATGGAACATATAATGAGCACCATAACACGAGCAGTTAACTTCATAAGAGCCAAAGGTTTAAATCACCGTGAGTTCGAGTCGTTTCTGGAGGAGTTGGGTTCAGAATATAATGATTTGCCCCATCACACAGAGGTGCGATGGTTAAGCCAAGGAAAAGTGCTGAAAAGATGTTTCGAGTTGCGTGAGGAGATCTGTCAGTTCATGGAAAGCAAAGGGAAAGACACAACAGAGCTCCGGGATAAAAAGTTGCTTTGTGAAATGGCGTTTCTGTGTGACATCACGAGCCATCTCAATGTGCTCAACCTGCAGCTTCAGGGGCGGGGTCGTGTGATCACAGACATGTACGCTGCAGTGAGGGCTTTTAAAACCCAGCTGCGCCTGTGGGAGACGCAGATGCAGCAAGAAGACTTGAGCCATTTTCCGTGTTGCCGAACTATGAAAAAGCAGGTTTCTACCGCAGTGTTCCCACGTGCAAAGTTTGCTGAAAAACTTAGCATACTTGGTGCCGACTTCACACGGCGATTTGCCGACTTTGAAGCCCAAAAAAGCAGGTTTGAACTGCTCAGTAATCCATTTGCAGCTGACGTGGAAAGCGCACCAACCAACATACAAATGGAGCTGATTGAACTCCAATGTAGTGACACACTCAAGGCAAAGTATGACTCGGTGGGCGCTGCACAGTTTCTACATTTCATTCCCGACACAATGCCCCAGCTGCGTACCCAAGCTGCTCAAATGCTCTCTATGTTTGGCAGCACGTATCTGTGTGAACAACTGTTCTCTTTGATGAAGATAAACAAAACATCACACAGGAGTCGTCTTTCTGATGAACACCTTCACTCAATTCTGAGGATTTCCTCAGCTCAGAGCCTGACTCCAAACATTGATGAACTTGCATCCAAGATGAGAAGCCAAGTATCTGGCTTAGACTAGTGTGAATCACAGAGTGTTGGCCTGTGGAAAAATGTTTTCATTAGAAATTACTCCGGAAAAGCTGCAGATAAAGCCATAAGAAATAAATGCAACTGATTTTTTATTTATTTAATGTTCAATGTTGTTTTTGTAGGCAATAACCTAAGCTTTGGTAGTTCCAGGTTAATATGTGTAATAAATTCATTTCAATAAGTTTTGCAATAAACACTGAACCAGTCCGGCTCTCGACTTGTACCGATTTTTTAATTTTGGCCCACTGTGTATTTGAGTTTGACACCCCTGCTTTGTACCCAATAATATCATCAAGGACATCTGCAGTACTATAGTGAAAGAAAGAAGCCTTCCTGTGTCAAGGGAAGAAAACAGTACCCAGCCTGTAATATTATTTTAAGAATACATAGAGACGAGGTGTAAGTGCTCTATTTGTATTTCCTATACCACCTCACACAGTATATTGCACATGTTATGTATGGCCTGCAGTCTCAAAGCTAGTGCAATGCAAATTACAATTCTGAGCTTTGAAAGTGTCACTGAGAAACTAAGTTCTCAGAGCAACAGTGCGCAACGTGGCAGCAGTGAACTCTTCGGATTCCAAACAAAGTCAATACTTAGCTTGGCTCTTCAGAAAGAATCACTACTAACTTGTGGTAACTCTCTCTCACTCTGCTGGTCACTCCACAGGTCAGGCCACATCCATGGAAATGAACGAACAGTCGACGTTTCAGGCCGAGTCCCTTCTTCGGGACTGTTTGTTCATTTCCATAGATACTGCCTGGCCTGCTGAGTTCCTCTGGCACTTTGTGCGTGATGCTTTGGATTTTAGACTTCCTCGCGTTTATGATTAACATAGAGTGATTGTTTGCACTGAGTTTGAGAAAGCTGACTGCGACGAGCACAGTGCTGACAGGAGGCTGACGGCATTGAGGTGGCATTTGAAAATGTTAAGCAGAAATATAAGCTGACAGTTAACAATTTTCAAAAGGGTGAGACGGATGGAGAGAAGGTCAACTACGTCCTTTTGTGCACTGGATGCAAAAGATCTGATCTGTTCAACAGCTGGGCAATAAGCGAATCGGAGAATAAAAAATCCAGACAACATTTTTGAAAAATTCACCACAACCCTCGAGTCAAAATGTATCACAGATGTGGGTTCCGAAAACAGAGGTAATTACCTGGTGAGATGACTGCTGCCAATTTCTTACAAGGCTTAGAAGCAGAATCAGATATAATATCACTGGCATATGTCGTGAAATTCATTCTTATGTGGCAGCAATACATTGCAATACATAAGTATATATATTTTCTTTAAAGTTATATTAAATAAGTAATTCAAAAAGGGAAATAAAAAGAGAGAAAACAAATTCAAGGAGATGGGTACAAGGTTGGTGTTCACCTCACCCAAGAAGATTTGATAGGGAAGAAGACCACTGTAGATATGCTATTGACAGAGCCACAACATGCACTGTGACATGAACCGAAACGTAAGTACAGATATGGATGCTGACTGCTCAGAAAGACATCTTCCAGATCAGTCCAAGAAAAAGAAAGCAGAGATTATACACTGTCAGATGGCAAAAGAAATAGAAACATAGAAAATAGGTGCAGGAGTAGGCCATTCGGCCCTTCGAGCCTGCACCGCCATTCAGTATGATCATGGCTGATCATCCAACTCAGAACCCTGTACCTGCTTTCTCTCCATACCCCCGATCCCTTTAGCCACAAGGGCCATATCTAACTTCCTCTTAAACTCCATGTCTGTAAACGGAACCAAATATTAACATGTAAATTTTATCTGTTTAAGCAGGTTAAACCAGTGATAACATAATTAACTGACCACATTTACACCCATCAAAAATTTGGACCTCTCGCTGTTGCAGCCACCCATTGCAGGTGTCAACATAAAACACATCAATCAACACAATAAGGAGTTTAAAGTCTCTATGTGTCACACAGAGAATTTAAAGCTGAAAGGAAACCAGACGGAGAGAAGACTTGCAGTTGACTTGGACGAGCATGTGGGCTCGCAGAGAAAAAGTGCCCATATGTGGATCAAAATGCAGATTATGTGGCAAGCACGGCTGCAGACTAGTGTCCAGATCAAAAGAACAAACACACAATATTGAGACTTTTCATATTCACAGAGTGAATGTAGAGAGGGATCCCCAGGGAAATAGAAACCAAGCAATCCTTCACATCAGAAGAAGAGTGAGACCCAAACCTAGACCCAGAACTACAATCTAAAACAGAATATGCGAGAACAACGTAACATCATACCAAAAAATCTTTACTGAAAACCTGAAAGACGGGCATTTCAAAGAAAAAGTTTTACATTGAAGCAATGTCATGCTGCTTTGTAGAAAGAACAACATTCTTGAAAGAATCAGCAAGATTCCACAATGAGTCAGAGGCATGCTTGAAGGCCAATGCATAGCTAATGATATGCCTGGATCTAAAATGCTTGAATCAGACGTTGGAACGGATCATCAGGCCATTATGGGCAGAGAACAAAGCTCAGGACAAACCTGATGCCCAGAAAAAGGCATTAGAAAATACAAGTCGATACGCAACCTTCACCGTGGCCCATGTTTAACACAACCCTTGTACGGTCCAGTTCCAAAGGTTGCCTTTTAGCCTTTGGTAAGCCAAAACAAGCCTCAGCAGAAAATAAATGAGATCCTAAGAGGATACAAGAGATCAACAACAGATGATATCCCCTTCTGGGGAATGAATGACAAAGTCCCCCACTACCACCGCCATGAGACAATGGAAAGCAGAAAGGTTGAGTTTAAGTCAAGTGCTGCACATGGAAGCATAGTGGTTAGCACAACACCTTATAGCACCAGTGACCTGGGTTCAATTCCCGCCCGCTGCCTGTATAGAGTTTGCACCTTCTCTGTGTCAGTTTCCTCCCGGAGTCCAAAGACATACCAGTTGGTAGGTTAATTGGCCATTGTAAATTGTCCAGTGGTTAGGCTAGGATTAAATTGGGGGTTGCTGGGGGGCTTGGCTCAAAGGGTCATAAGGCCCTATTCTGCACTGTATGTCAATAAAATAAAAAAATATAAAAATAAATGAATCATAAAGGATAATAAATGCACGACAGATGGAGTTACACCCTTAGCGCAGAAAGTGTCACAGCCATCACAGATTTGAACACTGAAGGACATATCAAATTTTCTGGGGTCAATCAAGTGCATTAATATCTCATATTACAACATCCCATTTAATAACAAATCGTTGCAGGAATGACTGTCCTGGAATCTTCATTTCCTTTCAAAAGTTAAAAGCATAAATTTGGCAGCCTTTACTTAACCATAGTTAGGCTTTTAGTAGGCTCGCCACAGGACTTGTTCCTCTGCTGTACATTTCTATGTTTTATGTTTTCACTTTGCATCAGCCAATCAGCAAATAGCTTCATTAGTTTGCTTCTACTTTTTTCTCCAGTTTATTTTTAATATACTAATTATTTTGCAAGTGCAGCTTCAGCAATTACGAATGCATTTCGAGGAACATATTCTATGCATGATTTGTATGACTGTGCGTGAATTCTTTGGTTCATTAGGTATCAGAAAAATCAGTAAATCTGGAAGAACCAATAGAACAAAAAAATTACAGAATACCAGTAAAATAAATTAGCCAAGTGTGTATTAAGTCATGACACCCACTAAAAGCCCTCATTCAAGAAGACACACCAATAACATTTGAATTTAAAGCAACTGACATTGCAGAGAAATGTTATTCCAACTGAGAAGGAAACCTATTATAGAGATTCCATGCATGTGTCCGTAGAAAAAGACGGAAGGGAAGATGTAGGTGATTACTATCTCCAGAGCTAATCTACAATATGATTCTACATGGAGGTTCAGTAAGACTGCAGAGATTCACAGGAATTCAGAGGTGTGAATTATGCTGAAAAATAAATCAGGAAATGTTGTGCACCAACCTACAATCTCAATTATTCCTGCAAGAAAACCATAAGATAAGAGATTAAGCTCTGAAGATACATGACCTAGCAATATGACAAAGCTGTTAAGATCAGCAAAGACGAGGAATACCAGCTACTTCC
Source organism: Hypanus sabinus (assembly GCF_030144855.1). Lineage (NCBI taxonomy): Eukaryota > Metazoa > Chordata > Chondrichthyes > Myliobatiformes > Dasyatidae > Hypanus > Hypanus sabinus. The sequence goes on from NC_082718.1 coordinate 95,373,658, forward strand.
CCTGCAAGCAATTCAGGAATTGACCAACAAATTAACTCTACAAGAGATCAGAGTTGACTGCTGCAGCGACTACCATGAATTGAAAACTGTTTGTAGGACAGGGGATTTCTGAGAAATTGGTGCATAACAGCAGATCCCAATTTGCCTCCAGAAAATTCTGAGAGCTTGCAAACTGTTGAATCTGTGTTTGTTTTCTAATCCTCAGCTTTCTTCCAGGAGTCAGGAATGACAAACAGTCTTAATTCCAAGATTTCAGTTTATTTTAGGGTACTAAGAAACATACAAATAGTAAGCAAACTAAATAAAGAGCTGAGCATTGATGCTAAGAAGTGGAGACAAAGGTAAAGAAGCCAAGAAGCCAACTCTGAAAAATCTATCACTTTTAAAATAAGATAAGGAAAATTCCTTGGATAAGAATGAATTAGTTAATAGGCTACATAATTTAAACATTTACATCATGTGGGTAACGTGCTAATACTTAGCCAATGAAAAAGGTGATAAACCGTTAGTTTAGCTGTTGTACTGCTTTCTGCCAATGAGTGAAAAAAATATACAAATTTGTTAAAAAGAACAAATCTTTTAAAAAGTGCTATTTAAAAAGACAGTGGTTTCCAACAAAACCAATATAAGTTCACTAATATGAATTCATCCCCACGCTATCCAAAATTAGTTTCCTAAAGAGACATACCCAAATAGTCAAGAGGAGAGTTATCAAGAGCAGAAAAAAGGTAACACCTGAACCTTGCTATATTGTTATTCAAAGCTTAGGAGGAGGGTATTTATAACCAGAGGACATAAATTTATGGTGTGAGGGGCAACATTTAAACAGGGTGTGAGAGGCAGTATTTTCCACACAGAGGGTGGTGGGTATGTGGATAGAGCTACTAGACGAACTGGTAGAAGCTGATATAATTAAAACTTTTAAGAGGCATTTAGACAAGTAGATGGATAGAAAGGGTTTCCAGGGATATGGGCCAGAAACAGATATATGGGACTAATTCATGAAGGCAACATGGAGAAGTTGTCCTGAAGGACCTGTTTCCATGTTGTATACCCCTATGACTTCAAATCACCATTTAAGTCTCTGAATTGCAAAAAGTACAAGCTCCTCCAAAAAGCCAAGAAGAAGCAGTAATGACTAACTGACTGTAACGACCATATTAAATGGCTACCTGAAATGTAGATAGAGCAGCAGTACACCTACATGACTCAGTTATGAAAGCTGGAAACCAGCTGAAGTCTTAGCTAATATTTCAAGGGTTTATACTATTCATGAATCAAAGAGCTAGCTCTGTGAGCTGAAACAGAACAGTTAAAGATGTATTTCATCCATTCATCCCTACAAAACTAGATTTGAAGATACACTTACTGCAAAAATGCAGCGCAATGGTGGGAGTCCTCAGACTGATTGGCTCAAAGTAGCTCAGTGGAGATCTGAACCATCTGCGTGCTTGGACCTGATCAAGGCATCAGTCCCAATAGTTGCAGCCAATCAACTTGCCAACTTGTGAGCAGTAAGGGAGTGGAAGGGGATGCAAGGACTGGGGAATATATGGAACTATACAGCTCCTATTTGGTACAGAGGGAACAACAGTAAAGCAGTACTACAACGGACCACAAGGCCAATTGGACCACAACGTCTAAACAGAACACAATGCCAAATGAAACAACTCACGTCTGCCTGCACATGATCTATATCTATCCATTCCTTGCATATTCATGTTCCTATATGGAAGGAGAACCTCCAAGAGGACCACAACCGTACTGTAGTTTGGAGGCTTGTGTGCCTCAGTGACCCAGACAGCTATGTTGGCTGGAATCAGGGCTTCATGGTTTGGCCATTGGTAGGGTTGCTCATGCCAAACAGGACAAAGGGTGACTAAGACAAAGCCAGACTAAGAGTGATCCAGCAGTCCTCCTGGTTCAGGAGTTCAGCTCAGGGCTGAAAACCCTGACAGCTAAGCAAAATTGTTACAGAAACAGCAGTGAAGAACCTTCTACATCTGAGTGTGATGATATTCCTGAGTCTCCATCCGGAACTTGCATGACTGTCTATAGCGAAAACCGAGTTACTGACACAATGAAGGAAGCCCTGAACACCAGCAGAGATGGAGGGCCTTCATCACTGCCCTAAACGCCAGCGGTGTAACGGGCAATGGAGAGATATGGAAGGAGAAGGAGAATGGATGCCTCAAATTGAGGTGCGAAGGCGTCAATGCAGAGTAGGAGAAAAGGAGGCCATTGATAGCAGGTAGGAGGGCAATACTGCAGGGACAAAGGACGTGCCTTTCAGGCTGCGTGCAAATGAAAAAGCTAATAGAAAGAGCAAGTTAGCCACTTGCTTGTTTTGTTGTTCAGTGCAAAGATGAGTGTGAGGAGCAGGAGCATCACATGGTCAAAAGATCAAATTTAGATTCGGGTTATATAAAACACAATGTTTTAAATGGGCTTCTACGTGTTTGTAGATCCCATGGAAGGTTACCAGGTGGGACCCAGTCACTAAATGAGCTGCAGGTTTATTTGCTGAACTTTTATGCAGTCGCCATCCACCCTTACGTAATATGCAGAGGCAGCCAGACAGAATTCGCATCCCCGTCGCCATTTCTGGAAGAAAGTAACAAGCTTGCACAGTGGTACTAACACGGGGATGTAAACTGTACTTCTATCATCAGGTTGGTCACGTAAACCACCACCTCATCAGGAATGGCCTCATTTCGGGTCAAGCTTTTGTGACGAAAACCTTCAAATTGCAGCTTTCTGCAGTTACCACAGCAACCAAAACAATGAGAACAAAATTGGAAATGGACGAACGTGCATAAATATATATATAAATGAGTATATAGCCAAACAAATGACAGAAAAAAAGCAATTGTGGGAGGAAAGGTGAAACTGTTTTCTGTTAAATTATTATAGATATATGCAGCTTTGAGTCTGCACATCAAAAACACACGGGATATTAATCTTTAAAAGGCTGATTGGGCACATCTCAATGCTTGATCTAAATAATTTTCTTGCACAGAAACATTCTTGCAAAGAAAACAGTTTTCAAATAACATTCTCGAAGGACTTTTGGCTCGAGAAATGTAAGAGTTCGGACCAATATTAAATATGGTAACAATGAACTTAAATAGCCATTGTAGAGTTTTGACAAACTATAAAAATGCATAGAGAGGAATGGGTGGGAGGGTTGGCATGAAAATATATGGTCTCAGTTTCAGTTCTGTACTTTATTCTAAAACAAAGGACCCTGAAAACCTGGCAGAATATGAGGAATGACTCAACATTTTTCTGCTGCTGAATCTTTAACTCTCATAATGTTCCACTAGAACTCAACGGACAGAGCATGCTGCACAGTTGCATCTTAGGTCAAGATGTTAAAGGAAGGCTCTCTCTCACATTGTCATGAAAGATCTCAGCACGATTTCAAAGAAAGACGGTGGCACTATGTTCAACGTCTTGGAAAGTAATTATTGCTCAGAGTTCAAAGTACAATTATTATCAAAGCATGTGTGCATTATGCAACCTTGAGATCTGTCTCCCATCAGACAGCCATAGAACAAAGAAACCCAAACACACATCAAACATGTAGTGAAAATGAAAACAAGTCATGCAGAAAATAAATGCAAACAAATGGCAGTCTGAAATGAAGTCCGCAAAGAGAGTCTGTCTACAGACTCCTAGTTCGATTAATATCTGAACAGATTATCTAGTCATTTAGAATCTATATCTGAGAAGTCTTTTTGCTTTGGGCAAATTTCCTGCCATATCCCCTACATTATGACAAGGACTACACCTCAAAGGGATTTTATTAGCTATGAAGCATTTCATGAAGTCATAAAAGGGACATAAGAAGTTCTATACAAATGCAAGCCTGTCTGGCTGTATTTACTAGGGGGAAAAACAGCATAAAATGGATAAATTTGATGAGCAATTTGTGTAGATCAATACATAATAGAACCAGTAGTTTATCAAAACAAAGCTGGATCACTGGAAGTAGAATATAAATATTGATGTCTGTTATTGAAGTATGCTACAGCTACAACATTCAGAGTGTAATATTAAAATTATCTTCAGTGTGTTAATGACAGTGCTGGGTATCAATTCTCGTGCAAAATGATTCAAAGTGACAGGTCAAGATTATAAGTTGCAAACACTGTATTTCTTTCCATCTTGCATACCCTTTGCCCATACATTTTACATTCTCTCATCACCTCTGCTCTGTCTAATTGGAGTGACGCTCCCCACTGTCACCCCCACACCAGCAGTGCACTGCGATCACAGCTTTATATTGTCCAACGCCAATAATTTCTGCCTATAATGAACAAGCAAGCAAAGAGAAACACAGCTTCCCCTTTATGTCCCTTTATCATCTCGGGATTCCCAACCAACAGCCTTGTGAACTGCTTTCATTAGAATGACAGCAGAGGCTCAAATTGTAATTAAACACTACCTTCTCAAAGGCAATCAGAAGTGGGTTATGAATGGCTTGCCTTGAAATCCACTTTTCATAAATTAATAAATAAAGCTATCTTTATGTTCGGATCTAAGGTTTCTCATTAACAAGAAATTGCTCGGTGCTTAAGAAGAACTATTGTTTAAATCTTGTTATGGGTGTTTACCTACTGTGGAAGAAATTCTTTTGTAAACTGTTTTAATGAAGTGATGATCGTATTTGTTGTATGTGTGTTCTGTTTTACAGCCAACAGAAGTTCTAATGCAGAAGTAAAGAAACAAAGCAGAGATGATTGCAAACACTCTTGAAGATCCACATTTCAGTCCATTATGCATACAAGTGACAAAGGAAGAAAATAACAACTTAAATCTGAATATTTTCATTCAGAGTCTGGTTGGAATCTGGAACACACAGCCGGAAGGGCTGGTGGAAGCAGGTGTTCCTACAACACGTTAAAAGTACCTAGTGTGTAAAAAGATACAGACAAGAGGTATTTTCACCTGGCATAACATTCCATTGGACCACCCCAGTGACAGAGATACCCAAGTTCAACACCACAGCGTGTTAATCAGAACCTTATTGAAGGAGAACAAACGTCACTTAAATCAAGGGAATTGAAATTAAAATTAAAGCTAATGCTGAACTGAATACATTAGCTTTGATTTTATATTCAGTTCCCATTATTTAATTGATATTTGTTCTTCTTCAATAATATTCAGATTAACACATTGTGGGGTTCAGCTCAGGTATCTCTGTTAATTGAGAGATACTGTTAACTCCAGTAGAAGGTTACACAAGGTGGAGATGCCTTCTGTTATCTGGCCCAATCACAAATTTCCCCCTCATGAAGACTTTGATGAAACTCTTTTCCTTTCGCTATTTCCCTCACCCTATTTTCAGCATGTCAAATTCCTTTTGGTGTATCTGAAGAATAATCATAGGACTGACAGACGCAGGAGCAGAATTAAGCCACTCAGCCCGTCAAGTCTGCTCCTCCATTCCAACATGGTTGATTCATAAACGCAAACACAAGGAAATCTGCAGATGCTGGAAATTCAGGCAACACACACAAAATGCTGGTGTTTGAGCTATGCTTAGCCACACAGTCCTTGAATCACCCACAGTAGGAAACATCCTCTCCGCATCCCAGCTGTACAGGCACAGAGCCATCAAGTGCTCCTTATACCTTAACCTTTTCATTCTTGGAATCATTCTTGTGAACATCCTCTGGACTCTAATAGCAACACATCTTTTCTTAAATAAGGGGTGCATAACTGCTCACAATCCTCAAAGTGTGGTCTGACCAATGCTCTATAAAGCCTCAGCATCACATCCTTGCTCTTATATTCTAGTCCTCTCAAAATGAATGCAAAAATTGCATTTTCCTTCCTTACCACTGACTCAACCTGCAAGTTAAACTTTAGGGAATCCTGCACAAGGACTCCCAAGTCTTTTTGCATCTCATATTTTTGAATTTTCTCCCCAGTTAGAAAATAGTACACACTTTTATTCCTTGTACCAAAGTGCATGACCATACACTTCTCTACATTATATTTCATCTGCCACTTCTTCGCCCAGTCTCTCATTCAGTCAAAATTCTTTCCACAAATTCCCTGCTTCCTTAACACCACCTGCCCTTCCACCTGTCTTTGTATCATCCGCAAACTTGTACACAAAGTCATAAATTCCATGATCTAAATTGTTGAAATATAACATGAAAAGAAATGGTCCCAATACCAAATCCTGCAGAACACCACTTGTCAACAGCAGCCAGCCAGAATTGACCCCCTTTGTTCTGGCTCTTTGCCTCCTGCCAAACAGCTAATCTTCTATCCATGGCAGTATCTTTCCGGTATCCCCATTCTCCAGCCCTTTATCTCATTCATTGTTGACACTTGGCCAAGTGGTTAAGGCATTCGTCTAGTGATCAGAAGGTTGCTAGTTCAAGCCTTGGCTGAGGCTGCATGTGTGTCCTTGAGCAAGGCACTTAACCACACATTGCTCTGCGATGACACCGGTGCCAAGCTGTATGGGTCCTAATGCCCTTCCCATGAAGAGGGAAGACTTGCAGCTTGGGCAACTGCCGGTCTTCCACGCAAAAAAACCTTGCCCAGGCTTGCGCCCTGGAGACTAACAGATGCCTACATTCTACGTCTCGTTCATCAATCAACTCTTTACTTCAGCCCCTCCCTCTCTCCCAACACCTGCTACCTTGTACATCTTCCTCCTTTCACCCCACCTTCTTGTTTTGACCTCTCATCTTTTCTCCCCAGTCTCAGCCTGAATTGTCGACAATTTACTCTTTTCCAAAGAACGTTGCCCAGCCTGCTGAGTTCACCCAGCATTTTGTGTGTGCTGCTTCTCTCTCCTGTAATGCCATGCACTCTTAACTTGTTAAGCAGCCCCATGTGCAGCACCTTGTCAAAGGCCTTCAGTAAATCCATGTAAGCAACATCCACTGACTCTCCTTAGTCTATAATGCCTGTTACTTCCTTAATGAATTCCAACAAATTTGTCAAGGCCAGCCTTATCATGTGCATCCATGTACCCTGAAAACCTCATCCTTAATAATGGACTCCAACACATTCCCAGTCACTGAAATCAGGATAATTGGCCTATGATTTCCTTTCTTCTTTGTTAAAGAGTGGAGTGATGTTTACAATTTTCCAGTCCCCCTGAACCATTCCAGAATCTGTAGATTCTTGAAATATCATTACTAATATCTTCATAATTTCTTCAGCTACCTCTTTCAGAACCATGTGGTGTAGTCCATCTGGTCCAGGTGACTTATCCAGCTTCAGACATTTCAGTTTCCTAAGCACCTTCTCCTTAGTAATAGCAATTACACTCACTTCTGCCCCCAACACTCTTGAATTTCTGGCATGCTGCTCGTATCTTCCACGATGAAGACTGATGCAAAATACTTAAGTTTGCCTGCCATTTCTTTGTCCTCCATTACAACTTCTCCAGTGTCATTTTCCAACCGTTCGATATCCACTCTCACCTCTCTTTTGCTCTTTAGCTACCTGAATAAACATTTGGTATCTTCTTTGATATTTTGGCTATCTTACTTTCATATTTCATCTTTTCTCTCCTTGAGGCCTTTTTGTTTACTTCTTAGTTTTTTTAGAAGCTTCCCAATCCTCTGAATTCCCTTTTTTGTTTGCTATATTAAATGCCTTCTCTTTGACTTCCCCTGTCAGCCATGGTTTTCTTATACTCCCTTTAGAAAACTTCTTCATGTTTGAGATTTATCTGTCCTGTGCCTTCCAAATTACCCCAGAAACACCAGATGTTGCTGTTCTGCCATTACCCTGGACAGTGACCCCTTCCAATCAACTTTGGCCTGTTCTTCTCTCATGCCTCTGTAATTCCTTTAACTCCAGTGTAATGAAATGATAAAACAATACATCTGACTACCTTCTCCCTCTCAGCCTGTCTGGTTCATTACACAACACTCAATGCAGAATTGCCTTCCCCCCTCCACCCCCCAACAACCTGCTCTGAAAAGTCAGCATTCCACAAATTCCCTCTCTTAGGACCCAACACCAACCGAATTTTCCCAATCTACCTGCATATTGAAATTCCCCATGACTATTGTAACATTGCCCTTATTACATGCATTTTCTATCACCCATTGTAATTTATATTCCACAATATGGCTACTGTTCAGAGACCTGGACATAACTCCCATCAGGATAATTTTACCCTTGGAATTTCTTAATTCTACTGTCAGTACCTCCAGTTGAACCCTGCCTTTTTGTGTCTTTTCCCCATAGCCATCAGTCTGTGGTTTTGCATTGCCACATGCTCCTGTCCCCCACTCCTGCTCTACTCCGGCCCCTGTATTACTGAGTACTCTGCCTCTCACCTGTTTCTCATTATTACCTGTTTTGCTGCCACTTCTGTCTCACTGTGCTCCACCTATCATCTGCCTCTCTGTTTATTGCTCAGTGTATTGCCCTGTGTTTTCACCCGTTTGTTGCCAAATTGTGTCAGTGAATTTTCCTGAGCCTTTCCAGCATTCATATCTGCACTCTGTCTGTCTGAATATCGACTCTGCCTGTTTTCTGATTCTGGTTTTTGGATTTCTCTGGAATTTTTGATCTGTGCCTGAACTTTAATGCAGACTTTGTTGCCCCTTGGGATTTGCTACTCAGTAAATATCACAGTGCACACAGTATTTGGTCTGCGATTGGGTCCCCACTTCGGTGTCCTGACGTCTACCCACAAGCATTCTACATCTTCAAATTTTATGTTAACTTTAAGGACTTTACTGCATTTCATTTTTTACTAGCACAGCCACCCACCCTGCTCTGCTTACCTGCCTCTCCCTTCAATACAAGGTATGTTCTTGGATATTAAGCTCCCAACTATGATTTTATTTCAGCCATGTCTCAGTGACACCCACAATATCATACCTGCCAGTCTCTAACTGCCTACAAGATCATATATCTCATTCTATATACTGTGGGCATTCAAATATAGCAAATTAAGCCCTTTGTTAATCACCGTTTTCAACTTTCCCACCATGTTACACTTCACCTCGTCCCACTGATAGTGTAGAAAAGTCACACTGACAAAGCTGAAAGAGGAGAAATTTCATCAACTCATGCTGGACTACACAAGAATAGATTTTGAAAGAATTTCAAACTAAAGAATATTGATGACCTCCAATTTCTGAAAAATTATTCTTCTTTTGAGCTAAAAAAATTTCAGAATACTTACAGAAAATATGAAAATATTGGTAGAAGTATTTTAGATGGTGGTCAAATATTCAGAAGTTTATCCTGGGTTCTCCATGTAGACGGTAGGTAAAAACTGACCAGCAGAGAAAAGATCATTTTGTACGCAAGATGTGCAGGAAGTGTTCTGTTACGCACAGAGCTTTGTGCCTGGCAGAGAGACTTGCATTACAAAGAGATGGGCCATCTTGTGCAACACACCTCATCACGTGCCAGACAACTTCTAGCCCAGGATGTCTGGGAAAGCTGAGCTTTGTGGCCGAAGGATTTAATACTTCTCTGCATTGCGGCTTTATGGTCTAAGCAACAACAAGACTAAATTACAAATAGAAACTTAATTAAAAGCAGAAGCTAAACACATCAGAATGCACGGAGAGGTTTTTCCTATTTCAGACCTATTCTCCGTCGTATTTGTTCGGCTTCATTTTCAAAACGTACACTTATATAGACCGGGTCTTTTTTATACACATTCTCGTGGACTGAACCATCAACACAAGCTGTCAGGTAGAGTGAGGCTGATCCATGATCCACAATTAAATGAAAATCAGAAATCGACACAGAAAACTTGGGAAATACTCGACAAATCTGCAGAAAAATAAACCAAAATAGTGCTTCAAGCCAAAATCAAAAAGTTCCAACCAAGGGTCAATGACCTGAGGTATTAATTCCGTTCCTCTTTCACAGATGCTGCCTGACCTACTAGACTTTTCTTGTATTTTCTGTTTTTAGTACTGGTATACACTTTTTATTAGTTGCATGCTGACAATGGAGGCCTTCTTTTCTTCAATGTCTTACTTGGGATCATATATTTCAATCCGCACCATATGTGGAAGTCACTTTGTGTTAACTTTGTTCCTTGCACCCTTTTCCCATATCCTGCTGCTTCAAGTGTGTTTTCTTCACACCTCTGCAGACTTCTGCACCTATTGTAGTGCAGCTAAAGAGGAAGAAGCATTTGGAAAGTAGAAAGAGTTACACACTATAAACTCCACTGCCAATCGATCACCGTCTGTCTCGTTATGTCGAATACTGTGGATCCCACAATATCCTCATCAGTCACCTCAGAAGTGGAGTGGAGCCAAGCTATTCTCAACCCTAAGGCGCTGTCTAAAAGGAAAAAGACATCTGCTACTCCTTTGAGAAAGAAACATTGGTTCATTCTTCATGTTTTGAATAGGTTGTGTTTTATTAACTTTATCGTTTACAGAGCGGAAAGTAGGGGGTCAGAAAATACATCACTTAAAGCACTCTAATCGTTTGCACTGAACGTTTCTGTTCAGTGAAACTGGAAAGCCATTATGAGCATCAAAGGAAATATTAAACGTTCACAGATGTGCAAATGGAAACTCACTTCAATCCACAGGATTGTTAAATGCTGGAGGAACTCAGCAGGTCAGGCAGCATCTATGGAAAAGAGTAAGGAGTCAACACTCCAGGCCAAGACCCTTCATCAGGACTGGAAAGGGAAGGAGATGAAACCAGTGCAAGAAGATGGGAACAAAGTAAGAACTTCTCACTTCAATCCATCCCTTTAATTCACTGTTCCACAGAAAAGTGAAGTCATAGAGAGGAAATTTTCAACATCTTGGCAGAAAGTTACTTACCAAGTTCAAATAAGACAAATGCCAAAAACAAATGATGTTTAAAAGTTGTTGAAACAATTTGCTGTAAAGTTCAGCTGCTTAACCAAATCTACCCTTCACTTGAATCACCAAATCAATCAACGGAATGGTCACTCTCTGTACTGATTTGACAGGGTGGAAATTAATCTTTGCAATTACTGTAAAAACTATATTTTAACATTGTAGCAAAGTCACACCACCATCACTAATTTTATCAGCAAATGTGTTGAGGAAAATGGACCAAAGAGGACAATCCAAGTGTTCCAAAACCAGAAACCATGGATGGACCATGTATAAAATGATGAGCGGCATTGATCATGTAGATAGTCAGAGGTTTTTTCCCAGGGCTGAAATAGCCAACATGAGAGGGTGCAGTTTTAAGGTACTTGGAAGTAGGTACAGAGGAGATGTCAGGTGTAAGTTTCTTACGCAGAGAGTGGTGAGTACGTGGAAGGGGCTGCCGGCGGCAGTTGTAGGGGGCAGATACGATAGGGTCTTTTAAGAGACTCCTGGATAGGTGCATGGAGCTTAGAAAAATAGAGGGCTATGGGTAAGCCTAGGTAATTTCTAAGGTAAGGACATGTTCGGCACAGTTCTATGGGCCAAAGGGCCTGTATTGTGCGATAGGTTTTCTGTGTTTCTAACTAGGAGATCCACTCCCTATTGAAGTCTAAGTCTGCAACATTCAAATGAAAGGCCCCTGAGCTTTAAAGAAATCGAGACATGAACTCTGTAAAGCTATCAGAGATGCAAGGAAACTTTACCAGTCCAATATCAAGTCCCAACCAGTCATGAGTTGTGTTGGCTTGCACGCTGCCAATGGATGCATGATATACCATAGTTGGACAGTGTCACTGACAACAGCACAACCATTCCTGAAGAGCTTAACAACGACTAGAACAGAAGGGAATTGGAATGTCAGCACCCACCTCCGCAGCCTCCATCGCAAATTAACTCAGTCACAATCGCAGACATAAAGTCAGTCTTCCAGAGAGTGATATTCATTCATTTCCCCTTGTTCTCATCTCACCTGGACGGTGTCCTGGACACATCCTTAGATCTGTGCAGATCAAATGGCAGGTTCCTTTCAGGAATCCTTAACCTTTCCCTGCTTCAATCTGAGGATCTCTCCTTCTTCCAAGAAGACCACTATCATTCCAGTACCCAAGAAAAACATGGTCATATGACTTAATGACTACCGCCCAGTAACTCTGACACCCTCCATCATGAAATGCTTCAAGAGGCTGGTCTTGGCATGCAACTCAACTTGACCTACTGCAATTTTCTTACCACCAAATCAGGTCTATGGCAGACACCATCTCCCTGTACCCATACACATCTCTGGAGCATCTGGGCAGCGAAGGCACCTCCGTCACACTATTGCTTATTGACTATAGTTCCACTTACAGTTCAATAATTCCAAGCAAATTCATGACCAAACTTCAAGACCTGTGTGTCATCATGTCCATTTGCAGTTGGATCCTTGATTTTGTGACCGGCAAATTGCAATCTGCAGTGATAGACAGCAATACCTCCGCCACAAATACCCTCAACATGGGTTCTCTGCAAGTTGCATCCTCAGGGTCCTACTCTACTTCCTGTACACTCTTGATTACGTGGTCAGATTCTACTCTGACTCTTGCAAATGTTACCACCGTAGTGGGCCCCATCTTAAATAGCAATGAGTCAAGAGTACAGGAAGGAGATAGAGAGCTTAATAACACTGTGTCATGACAACCCTTCCCTCAATTCCAGCAAAACAAAAGAGCTGGTCATTAACTTCAGGACGTGGGCTGGTGCACGTGCTTCTGTCTGCTTCAGTGGTGCCGAGCTTGAAGACGCTGTGAAATTCAGGTTGCTAGGAGGGAACAATAGCCTGTCCTGCTCCAACCCCATTGATGCCTTGACCAGGAAAGCTCACCAAGGCCTCAACTTCCCCAGGAGAATAAAAAATCTTGTCGTGTCCCTGTTAACTCTTACAAATTTGTGCCTGTCCTGTCTGGATGTAGCACAGTTTGGTATTGGCAACTGCTGCCTGCATGTGACTGCAAACGAGCTGCAGAGGGCTGTGGTCTCAGCTTAGCACATCACAGAAAGCAGCCTTCCCTCCCTGCACTCTGTCTGCACTTCTCCCTGCCTCGGTAAAACAGCCAGCATCATCAAAGACCCCACTCACTCCAGACATTCATTCTTTTCCCCTTGTTCTCATCAGGAAAGAGATACAAGAACCTGAAGGCACACCCTCAACAATGATTCAGGAACAGCATCTTCCCCTTCGCCATCCAATCTCTGAATGAACATTGAATGGCATGAACACTGCCTCACTACTTTTTTATTTATATTTTTGCATTACTTATTCAATGCAAAATGTAATTAATATATAAATATATAAATATATTATAATATATACATTCTGTTTTCCCCTATTATTATGTATTGCATTGCTCTGCTGCCAGAAGGTGAACACATTTCATGACACATGCCGGCGATATTAAAACTGATTCTGATTCTCCCATCAAGCAGAAATCCCAAAGTCTAAAAGCCTGTACCACCTTGCTAAAGGAGCAATTCTATCCCACTGTTGTAAATTTATTGAATGATAAGATGGATTCTTGACCTCACAATCTACCTTTATGATCTTCCACCTTATTGTCTAGCTATACAAAGTCAAAGTAAAATTTATTATCAGAGTACATACACGTTACCACATACAACCCTGAAATTCTTTTTCCTGTGGGCATAATTAACAAATCTATAGAACAATAACTGTAAACAGGATCACTGGACAACAAACTGCAGATATAAATAAATAGCAAAATACCACACTTTCTCTTTAGTTGTTGCACTTTAATCTGCATTCTATTTTTAGTTCAGCTTGTATGACCTCAATACACGGTGTAATGAATTGATCTGTACGAACTTATTACAGGACAAACTTTGCACTGCACCTCAGTACATCTGACAACCATAAATCAATTCCATAAAAGCAAAATATTGGAAGAACTCAGCATTTGTCAAGAGGGAAACAGTCGACATTCTGGGGCTGCAAGCCTTCATCAGAACAGTTTTGTCAGTTAAATGCTCCTACATCCACAGATGCTTGACTAGCTGAGGTTTTCCAGTGCTTTCTGATTTTGCCTCTTGCTAACAGCTGCCTCTTGTATTCTGCTGGCTTCAATCCAGCTGAAATACGGAAGTGAAGAAACATTTTGCAGCTATTGATACTTGGCACAATAAATGCAGGAAAATGAGGACAATTTTATGTCAAGGACCTATTGTGAGTTAGAATTACATTTCAAAGTCTCTTGCCCACTGAACTTGCATCCAAAGGTGTCCACTTCCGGCATTCTCAGCTATTTGGTGGGCCGTTAGAGATTCCAATTAATTAGTAAAGTGACGATAAGTCTATCAAAGAGACTTACAGCTACTATTAAATGTTAATAAATGAATTCTGTATCACGATACTTTATCAGGAAGATTTCAAATTTGAAAAATGACCTGCCAGGTTTGCAAATACATGTATTCAAATGTCCTATCAATGCACATTCAAAATAATCTAACTGGATACTTGCACTTCTAAAGAATATCTATATTCACAAATTGAGTATTATGCAAGGCTTGTGTGCTTTCTATACTAAATGTGGTTTTATATCTGACAATCAATCACCCCTCAAGTGGTTCGCACTCAAAGGGCCAGACAGGCATCGTGCATGTTGTTTTATCAGCTTGTATCAAGTGCGGCAACAACATCGCACTGTATTATGCTTAACATCTCCTCCTAAAATTGAAAATAATTGTATCTTGCAAATAATTCATGCTGCATTTTACTAAAGCCAACTGAGGGAGTAAAGAGTTTTCTAAAAAATAATCTCAGAGGATGCTAAACTCTGTTCTTTCTCTGTCACTGTCAGGATGGAACATTACTTGTTGCACTCCCTTGATTGTCCACCATCCTTCTTTGCTGATGTTTAAGCATAAACGTGAGCAGACCTGAAGCATAGCTCCAACAACAATTAACACTCATGATAAAATAACACCCCCTTATGCACTAAATATTAATTAGCATTGATCCATGGCACCCCACACTTGCGGTCTATACCGTCAATAAAATGCACTGCAAATGACCAGTAGATATTTTTACCTTTTGGAGAATATATAAATTTCCATTTTCAAATTGCCTGTCTTGGGCAATATTCCTCTCACACTGAATCTTGTCCAAAAGAAATCATTAGTAATTCCACGGAGCAGAGCTGGTCTGAAACCACAGATGTTCATGTTTCCACATGCCCAATCATTGCCTCACTTCCAAAAAAATTGCATCTCATGCTGGGATGAATATGAGCTTTTAAAGGAGAAAGTGAATATAAGTAGCACGATTTATTAATTTACTACATTTCCACACTAGAGGTTTAGTATCCTGTTTGTAAACAATTGTTAGCACCCTGTTAGGAGATGAACTAAGACCAACACAGGCATCAATAAAATATGTAAAAATGTCAGGAAAACATTCTTGAGCTAGTCTTTAGATGGCAGCTCTTTTAGTAATTCTATTTTTATTTCCAGCACAATGAAACCTACATCATTTATTACTGCAAGATTTGCATCCAAGTCATCCCTGGGTCAATCATGTAAACTTCTTCAATATCGTGACAGAAGTGCTGCCAGTTTCTTCACTTTTGATTTGCTCTCAGATGTTGAGAAGTAGTTACTTTAGGGTAATTCAGAAGGTGTGAGTAGGACTGAGCTGAACAACTTTTCCTCTCCTGAGTTTTATCTTTACATTTGTAATGGTTTTATTAAGGACAGACACAGGGATCTGGTAATCTTAAAAAATGCTTCCAAACACTAAACTGTCAACCAAAAATGATATATACTTTAAGAGCAATCAATTGAACAGTGTAAAACATTTTCAAATGGAGACCATGAGTGCTTGCACAACTACATTTAGGCATGTTTCAAACTTAGAAGCATCCTCCCCTGGTGGTACCCGAAGTGACATTGAATACTCGGAACCTGCTCCGTATACCATAGAGCTGTTGCGGCTCTTAAAATATATTGTATGTGTTCTCTTCACCCGTTTGTTATTTCGTGTGTACATAATAAAGAACTTCAGTTCCCAGTGTGCAATGCGGGCTGTACCTCCGGGAACCGGAAGTGACCTGGGGGAGCTGTTCACAAATGCTGAGGTCGAGCTGAAGCCACAAGCTGGACACACACACGCTCATGTGGAGCTAGAGCCATTACTGAAAATAAACATCTATTAGTGTTTTTACCCAGGTTAAATTTGCCTTTTATCCAGAACAAACGCAACAACATTCAGCACTATTTCTCCCCAGTTGGCAACGGCCAATACCAGGGGTTTAAGGTAAATGGAGGAAGGTTTAGGAGAGATGTCAGAAATAGTTCTTTTTTTGACATGCAGAGTGGTGGATGCCTGGAATTCACTATTGGGCTGGTGGTAGAGGCTAATACAGTAGTGATATTTAAGACTCTTTGATAGATACGTGGATGTGAGAAAAATATAAGGCTGTGGCGACCCACTTTCTGCCCAGGCGAACCGGCTCACAACTAGCCAGTGCGCGGGGCGAGACCTTGGTAATGCACCTCCGGAGAGGGTGGGCGCTAGGGATTTAAATGCCAGCGCCGCGAAGTTTGAATAAACTAGTCTCAAAACGACTTACCGACTGCGTGTCATTATTTCAGCGCTGTGTGTTGCACATCGCTACATTGGTGACCCCGATGGTCCAAACGGGATTTGGACCAAAGATGACCGACTCTTCATCTGTTCATGCAGTTTCACTAAAACTGCCGACTTTCTGGAAGCTGCGACCACGTGTGTGGTTTAGCCAAGCAGAAGCCCAGTTCCAGATTCGACAGATATCCTCTGATTCCACGTGTTACTACCACGTGGTGAGTGCCCTTGACCAGGAGACGGCCACCCAGGTTGCGGATTTCAAACAGTTGCCCCCGGAAGAAGGCAAATATGAAGCATTCAAAGCGCTGCTCATTGGGACCTTTGGCCTCTCACGGCGTGAGCGGGGTGCCCGCCTGATTCACCTGGACGGTTTGGCAGACAGACTGCCGTCAGCATTGATGATCGAGATGCTGGCCCTGGCTGACGGACACCATCCCTGCCTCATGTTCGAGCAAACGTTCCTAGAGTGACTGCCCGAGGACATACATCTGCTGCTGGCCAACACAGATTTCAGCGACCCCCGGAAGGTGGCAGCCCGGGCAGACGTGCTGTGGAAAGCCAAGAGGGAGAGCATGGTGTCGGTCAGTCAGATTACCAGGCTACGCACCCAACAGCAGACCAGACCAGACCAGGCCCGGCAGGGAGGAGGTCAGTGAACAGTGGTGTTTCTACCACCAGCAGTGGGGCACAAAAGCCCGCCGTTGTCGCCCGCCCTGCAAGGGCCAGGGCCAGCTGCCGCTAATGACTATGGCGGCTGGCCACCAGGACAGCCTCTTGTACGTCTGGGACAAACAGTCGGGACGCCGTTTCTTGGTCGACACCAGAGCGGAGATCAGCATCTTGCCCCCGATGGGGTACGACACCCGCAATAGGAAGCCAGGACCCACCCTGAGGGCCACAAACGGCAGCACGATACGGACCTACGGCACCTACACAGTGCAGCTGCAGTTAGGCGCCAGCCGGTTCACGTGGGACTTCACACTGGCCGCAGTGGCCCAACCACTCCTGGGGGCGGACTTCTTGCGAGCTCACAGCCTGCTGGTCGACTTGCAAGGGAAAAGACTGGTCCAGGCTGAGACTTTCCAGACGTTCTCCCTGGGTGAAGCCAAGTTGCCGGCCCCACACCTGGACTCCATCATGCTGTCTGGCAATGAATTCACCAGAATCCTGGCAGACTTTTCATTGATTCTGGTACTGCAGTTCACGGCAGCCACGCCCAGACATGGGGTTCAGCACCACATCCCAACCAAGGGACCACCCCTCCACACCCACGCACGAAGGCTCCCCCCAGAAAAGCTCTGCCTGTCGAAGGAGGAGTTCAAGAGGATGGAGGAACTGGGGATCGTACAGAGGTCCGACAGCCCATGGGCCTCCCCCCTGCACATGCTGCCCAAAGCAGCCGGGGGTTGGAGACCATGCGGTGACTACCGCAGACTGAACGAGGCTACCACTCCAGACCGCTACCCCTTGCTGCACATACAGGACTTTGCAGCAAACCTGCACGGGGCAAGAATCTTTCCCAAAGTAGACCTCATCCAGGGATACCATCAAATCCCAGTGCACCTGAAAGACATCCCCAAAACAGCACTCATTACCCCATTCGGCCTGTTTGAGTTCCTCCAAATGCCGTTCGGCCTGAAGAATGCCACACAGACATTCCAGCGGCTAATGGATGTGGTGGGATGCGACCTGGACTTTGTGTTCATCTATTTGGACAACATCCTTATAGCCAGCAGTTGTTGTCAGGAGCATCTGTCCCACCTCCGCCAGCTCTACTCCCGCCTGAGTGATTTCGGCCTCACGATCAACCCGGCCAAATGCCAGTTCGGTCTCGATACCATCGACTTCCTGGGCCACAGGATTACCAAAGACAGGGCGATGCCTCTGCCCGCCAAGGTAGACGCGATCCGCCATTTTGCCCAGCCCAACACGGTCAAAGGCCTGCGGGAGTTTGTTGGTATGGTGAACTTCTACCACCGTTTCCTCCCCTCTGCAGCCCGTATCATCCGCCCTTTGTGCACCCTGATGTTGGGTAAAGGCAAGGACATTACTTGGGACAAGGAGGCTGTGACCGCTTTCGTTAAAGCCAAGGAAGCCTTGGCAGATGCTGCGATGCTGGGTGCACCCCAGAACGGACGTTCTGACTGCCCTCACAGTGGACGCATCCGACACAGCAGTCAGTGGGGTGCTGGAGCAGCTCATCAAGGGTCGCTGGCAACCTCTGACGTTCTTCAGCAGGCACCTACGACCACCCGAACTCAAGTACAGTGCTTTCGACTGGGAGCTGTTGGCACTGTATCTGGCAATCCGGCATTTCAGGTACTTTTTAGAAGGCAGGCCTTTCACTGCATTCACGGACCACAAACCGTTGACCTTCGCGTTCACGAAGGTAGCCGATCCCTGGTCGGCTCGCCAGCAGTGACATCTGTCCTACTTCTCCGAATACACGACGGACATCCAGCATGTCTCGGGAAAGGACAACGTCATGGCAGACGCACTCTCCAGACCAGCTGTCCAGGCCCTGTCCCTGGGGGTGGACTATGCAGCACTGGCAGAGGTGCAGCGGGCAGACAATGAGATGCCCAGCTACAGGACTGCAGTCTCGGGTTTGCAGCTGCGGGACTTTCTCATAGGCCCAGGTGATAGGACCCTCCTATGTGACGTGGCTACCGGCTAACTCCGCCCCATCGTCCCGGCAGCCTGGAGGTGGCATGTTTTCGACTCCATACACAGTTTGGCACACCCATCTATCAGGACAACCGTCTGGCTGGTCTCCAGCAAGTTCGCGTGGCACAGACTTCACAAGCAGGTCAGTGAATGGGCCAGAACGTGCGCGCAGTGCCAAACAGCCAAGGTGCAGCGGCACACTAAAGCCCCACCGCAGCAGTTCGAACCCACCCACCGGAGGTTCAACCACAATCATGTGGATATCGTGGGCCCCCTACCTGTGTCCTGAGGAGCGCGGTACCTCCTAACTATGGTGGACTGGTTCACGAGGTGGCCAGAGGCAGTCCCGCTCACCGACACATCTGTCGATTCCTGCGCCTGAGCACTGATCGCAACCTGGGTAGCACGTTTCGGGGTACCGGCCCACATGACCTCCGACAGAGGCACCCAGTTCACCTCCAGCCTGTGGTTGGCTGTGGCCAGCCTGTTGGGAATGCAGCTGCACCTCACAACTGCCTACCACCCACAGTCGAACAGACTAGTGGAACGCTTCCACCGTCACTTGAAGTCGGCTCTCATGGCCCGCCTGAGAGGACCTAACTGGGTGGACGAGCTTCCCTGGAATTCCCTGCTCGGAATTTGTACAGCACCCAAAGAGGATCAGCACGCCTCGTCGGCCGAGTTGGTGTATGGCACATCCCTGGCCGTTCCAGGAGAGTTCATACCAGCCCCAAGGGGGCAAGAGGAAGAACCCGCAGCAGTCCTGGACATGCTACGCGAAAGGCTCGGCAACCTGGCCCCCGTACCAACTTCACAGCACGGATGGACCCCGACCCATGTACCCAAAGACCTGCAGAACTATAAGTTTGTGTTTGTACGAAGGGGTGGACAGTGGCCCTACGAGGGGCCGTTCAAGGTGATCAACAACAATGGGTCCATGTACGTTCTGGACATTGGGGGGAGAGAGGAGGTTTTCACGGTGGACCGACTCAAACCAGCCCATGTGGACTTGGCGCAGCTGGTCAAGGTTCAGGCACCGTGGCGCAGAGGCAGACCTCCCAAACAGAGGCTGATCCAGACTGTGGACATTGGGGGGTGTATCGCCGGTTCTGAGGGGGCGGGGGTTATGTGGCGACCCACTTTCTGCGCAGGCAAACCGGCTCACAAATAGCCAGCGCGCAGGGGGAGTCTTTGGTAATGCACTTCTATGTCATTTGCGCCTGGAGAGGGTAGGTGTTAGGGATTTAAATGCCAGCGCCGCGAAGTTTGAATAAACTAGTCTCGAAACGACTTACCGACTGTGTGTCATTATTTCAGCGCTGTGTGTAGGACATCGCTACCAGGCTATGATGGCAGTAGGAGGGAAGTGTTAAATTGATTGTGGAGTGTTTACAACATCATGGGCTGATCTATGATCTACACTCTAACGTGTCACTCACTGCAGTAATCCCATGTGATCAAGCAGTCTCAAGCACACCAATAAACTTCATTATAAAATGTTCTAAATTGTGCAAGCTTCCTTCTATATTATATAATAAATTTTTAAAAATGGAAATCATTATTTACTCATTTCAGTCAGTAAAATATTAAAATCATAATTTATCATATTTAATGATATATGATAAAGAGCTAATTAAAATTTTCACATTAAAATACTTAAATTATCAGTCACTTGAAAGAATTTAGAAAATTGTCTGGCAAAATTGAACGAGAGCAAAATTCAATGGCGGTTTTGCCATTTTGAAAGTGAACCTTCCCTGGTAAAATATTGAGGTAAAGATTACCTTGAGTGAATAATGGTTAACAATATCTTATTTAGAGATCCAAAGCACAATAGGCCTTTCGAGCAGCATCACTCGGCTACCACCAACAATCCCGATTTAACCTATTCACAGAACAGTTTACTATGACCAATTAGCCTACCCAGTTTGTCTTTGGACTGTGGGTGGAAACCGGAAGACCTGGAGGAAACACACCCATTCCACGAGAGTCTCCTTACAGAGGATGCTAGAACCAAACTCCGAATTCTGACACCCCAAGCTGTAATACCATCACGCTAAGCGCTACACTATCGTGGCATCCCAATATCACAATGTGAAGAATAGTGGAAGGCAGTGATGAAATAGCATCATGCATGATGGAGGAGTCAGGTGATTTTAAAAAAATTAGGAAATATAAGGTCAGGTCCTTTAACAAGGCTGAGGACAGAGCACCAGAAGTCTGGCCCAGAACATTTCATTGATAAGTCTATTTTTTATGAGAGGGACAAGAAAGGCACTTGATAATTTAAAAATAAAATATAACTATTAAGTATAGTCAGAAAGAGTAACCCATTCAGTAATTAGCCTAAGCAGTTCAGTTGAAATACTGTTGATGAGATTCTGAGCTATTTAATGGTGGCCTTTCTGTGAACAACCATGGCTGAAGGCCATGAGATAGAAGTGCACATAATGTTGTGACTGAAACTTGAAAAACTGCTCCATAATAATGAGCAATTTAATTAGATATGAAAGATGAGACTGGCTTGTTGGTAACCACTGCTAATATTTTAACACTGGAATACATTGGAACATAGTTCCTTCTTTTTAAAATTGAATATACAACTCAAAAACGGATTCCAGTGTATTGATAGATGAAAACATAATTCACAATTTTATGACCAATTACCTTAAATCAGCCTTCCATGTTCAGGAGATTTTAATGACTTCACCCAATGGTATATGCAGCATTAATGTGCGCCATCTTTGGATGACATTAGAAGCAAACCAAGCAGTTTCCTCGATGTTTTAAATTCAGTTCACTTTTCAGCTGGTAACATCAAGCAGCAGTAATTTTTCCTTGTTTCTGACCTCTAGTTCCGTAAGGTTGAAATAAAAGACTGCATGGGATTGTTGCATAATTTTTCACGGCATTTACTTCACACATTCAATATCCAGGTGAAGAGTGACAGAAACCTGTGATTGCGGAATACACTTCAGTAAATTGGCTATCTGAATGTAAATAAGTTCCAGTTTGCAGAAGATTGCTACAGTGTCACAGCATACTCAAGTTCCTCTGATGTTTCTCACGACTAACACCCCTGACCTGGGCTAAATTCATCTCGACGTTGGGATGAAATGTCCGAACCAATTGTAGATTTTCTTGACGCTATTGTTTGAGTTGATCTATCTTAAAGAACACTACATCCTTCTATACCTTTTTTTTTAATCTTCGTGGCAACTGCAAAACTGTACCACTTAGATACATTGGATTTCCACTTGGTAGATTGTGAGATACTCAAGAACGAGAGGTGGCATTTTAAAGTAATTACTTCTATCCTTTAATGAATAGATGTCAAAAGAAGAGCATCCTATCTTTACGCCTTTAAAAGCCTATACAAAATACCTCATCCAATTTCTTGCCCAACTAAGTTTCAAAAGAGCTGAACAAAAAGTATGGTATTCACGTCTAATCCATTAACCACTCTTATGCATTCTGCATCACAATTGCAATGGGATCTTTTGTACTGTGATTTTTTTAAAAATCTTCTTATTGTTATAGTTAAAGCAACAATTATTTGGAACACAAATTAACATGATCAAGTTTGAGCTGAACTTCTAACATTCTTGTTCAAACATTGGTCCCAGAAATAGAAGGCTAATTTGCAACCAGGCTTGTTTTTTAATGGTCATCAAATAGAGATCGATAAAAATGAAAAAAAAAACACATTTAAACTGGTAATATGTCATTAGATCAATAGTGTAGCTTTCTTCCAAGATTACAACTGACCAATTCAGTTGTTCTTGAGTTCACTAGGGCAAGACCTAGTAATCTGAAAGTGAAATTAATCTTATTCCTGTATATATCTTCATGCCACTGTTTCCCTTTGGGTCAAATTTATCCTTAAAACAGATTTTTGCAGATTTATTATTTTAAATCAGTTTTGGAGATGCATTCTAAAAATGAGTGCATCAGTTTCAGAAGCCTTAAACTAAATTCTGTTTTGGTATACATATCTTGATGACTGAGTGCGATTATTTCATTTTCTGCAATGCGATGTTGTTTTTAAAAATGTCTCTTGATAGTTCTGGTTTGATAAATTTAAGATTTAAAGAAAAATCAGGAACATACAGAGCATTCAACAAGTTATTAAATCTCCAGAATACCTTTTCTGCAGTAGGCCTGAGATAATAATGAAAGTTAGGCTTTTTCCAATAAAGTGCCAGAAGCTTTTGTGACAAATGATGATCATTTTGTTCTTTGATGCCTATGATATTCATTTAAAATTATTTAAAGTGAACTCAGAAAAAGTCAAAAGATTTAAAAAGCATTGTGCATTATTAGCATATACTTGACTATTCATAAGCCTGCTAAATTAATATCGCAACTACTACATGAATTATTATCCTCACACAATAAAGCTGATGAGAATATGACATAGAATTGACGTGGATAGGCTTTTTTCATTGAGAGTAGGGTAGATTCAAACAAGAGGACATGAGTTGAGACTTAGGGGGCAAAAGTTTAAGGGTAACATGAGGGAGAATTTCTTTACTCAGAGAGTGGTAACTGTGTGGAACGAGCTTCCAGTAGTAGAGGCAGGTTCGGTATTGTCATTTAAAGTAAAATCGGATAGGTATTATGGACAGGAAAGGAATGGAGGGTTATGGGCTGAGTGCAGGTCGGTGGGACTAGGTGAGAGTAAGCATTCGGCATGGACTAGAAGGGCCGAGATGGCCTGTTTCCGTGCTGTAATTGTTATATGGTTATAATGTTATATATGGTTATATCGAGCTCATTCGTTGTAAATAGACTGATTGAGTTGGAGATCACAAACACCAGGAATTCTGCAGAAGCTGGAAGTCCAACACAACCCAGCAGGTCAGGCAGCATCTATGGAAAAGAGTAGACAGTTGACATTTTGTGCAGAGACCCTTCATCAGGATTGAGTTGGGTGGGGGTGGAGCAAAGGAAAACATCACTGTGTATGCAGTTTACACCCCAAGTTAGGCTGCAAAAGCAACACTCCTACACCAAAAGGTTATGGACTGTAAAGCCTGGATCTTGCAGGAATGTTTTGTTTCAGCAAGCGTGTGGTTCATATTTACTTCTAGATAAGTGTGCAAGATTTTTCTCTGCTTGAGCTTGGAGCCAAGGCTCAGTCTATATTGGAGAATATTCTGCAGGGGCCAAGAATCTATGATGGAGATTGCTGGATTTCAGGGAAATGGAGCAGAGGTAGACCACATTCTCCTTCTTGTTGTTCCATCAATCAATGTGATCGTGGATGAGCATCAATTTTAAAAATAATATAAAAAAATAAAAACACAAAATGCTGGCAAAACTCAGTAGGCCAGACAACATCTATGGGAGGAGGTAGTGATGAAATTTTGGGCCGAAACCCTTGGAAATAAATAAAAAACAAAATGCTGGCAGAACTCAGCAGGACAGACGGCATCTATGGGAGGAGGTAGCGATGAAATTTTGGGCCGAAACCCTTCATCAGGAGTAAAGTAACATGGGATGGTTGAGGGGGGATAAGAAGTGGGGGGAGGGATGAAGTAGAGAGCTGGGAAATGGGCTGGGGGAAGGTGGAGAATTATGGGAAGTAAGAGAAAGAAAGGTAGGGCTGGGGGGAGATTATAGTGAGGGGGGAAAAAAAGAGAGAAAGAGAACCAGTGAAATTATAGATAGGGATGGGGTAAGGGGGGGGGCAGGGGTGTCAATGGAGGTCTGTGAGTTGAATGTTCATGCTGGCAGGTAGGAGGCTACCTAGGCGGGAGATAAGGGTTTCAGCCCGAAACGTCGTCACTACCTCCTCCCATAGATGCTGTCTGGCCTGCTGAGTTCTGCCAGCATTTTGTGTTTTTATTTATTTCCGCCACCACCTGACACATCTTCCCCTCCCCCCCCACTCTCAGCTTTCCGCAGGGATCGCTCCCTACGTGACTCCCTTGTCCATTCATCCCTCCCATCCCTCCCCACTGACCTCCCCCCCCCCCAGGCACTTATCCCTGCAAACGGAAGAAGTGCTACACCTGCCCCCACACTTCTTCCCTCACCACCATCCCAGGCCCCAGACAGTCCTTTCAGGTGAGGCACCACTTCACCTGCAAGTCAACTGGGGTGATATACTGTATCCGGTGCTCCCGATGTGGCCATTTATACATTGGGGAGACCTGCCGCAGACTGGAAGACTGTTTCACCGAACACCAGCACTCAGTCCTCCAGCAGTGGCGGGATCTCCCTGTGGCCACACACTTCAGTTCCACAGACCAGTCCCACTCCGACATGTCTGTCCATGGCCTCCTCTACCGTCGAGATGAGGCCACACGCAGGTCGATGGAGCAATACCTTATCTCCCACCTGCCAGCATGAACATTCAACTCACAGACTTCCGTTGATACCCCTGCCCCCCCCCCTTACTCCCATCCCTATCTATTATTTCAGTCTGGTTCTCTTTCTCTCTCTTTTTCCCCTCTCACTATAATCTCTGCCCAGCCCTACCTTTCTTTCTCTTTTATTTCCCATAATTCTCCACCTTCCCCCCTTACCCATTTCCCTTCAGCCTATCACTTCCCAGCTCTCTACTTTATCCCTCCCCCCACTTCTTATCCCCCCTCAACCATCCCATGTTACTTCACTCCTGATGAAGGGTTTCAGCCCGAAACGTCATCACTACCTCCTCCCATAGACGCTGTCTGGCCTGCTGAGTTCTGTCAGCATTTTGTGTTTTTATTTATTTCCAGCATCTACAGATTCACTCGTGTTGCCTTTAAAAATAATATGCTTTATTGACCCTGAGTGGGAAATTATTTTGCTACATCAGCACTTAAAACACACTTAGCAAAAATAATAAATAATAATACAACAATAATTACCTATGTGCAACAATAAGTATGAAATAATAGAACAGAGACTATCATACTATGATGTGTGTTCTCCTGTCACACAGAGATGAACTGTTGTAAATGCTTATTGCATTTGGTAGGAAAGCTTTTCTGTGACGATCCTCGTGACAGCGGAGCTGAACGAGTCTGTTTGAAAAGGTGCTCCACTGCTTGTTCAGTAAGTCATGGAGGAGATGTGTCTGATCGTCTATAATGGATTACAGCTTGTTTAGTGACCTCCTCTCCACCACTGACTCAAAAGCGTCCGGGTTGTAGCCAAGGTTGGATCCAACCTTTCTGATGAGTACCATGCCCTGCTTTATCACCCGTTTCCACTATCTCTTTAGCTTTAACTGTATCAGTCTTTTTGACGATGCTTCAGGATCTGAATCAGCTTTAACTTATGATGTGAAATTTGTTGTTTTGCGGTAGCAGCACATTGCAATATATAATAAACAAAACTATAACATAAAGTATAAAAAACAAAAATTATATTAAATAATAGTGCAAAAAAAGAGGAAACAAATACTGGGATGGCATTTATTGTCCATTCAGAAATCGAATGATGGAGGGGAAGAAGCTGTTCCTGAAATGTGACCCCAGTGTTCTCCTTTATTGCTTTTAATAATATCCTGGATATACCTAGTCAGGCCTCAGGGATTAATCCACCTTCGTGTGGTTTCAGAACTAATTTGCTCCTTCGTAATGTTGATATGCTTCGGAATATCACTGTTTCCTTCCCTGTGCTGACTTGCTTCCACGTCCTTCTCCACAGTGAATACGGACAAGAAATATTCATTTAAGACTGTGCCCATTTCCAATGACTCCTACACATACAAGTGAACGTACAATCTCCCTAGATATCCTCATACTCTCAAAGGATTCTCCTTTATCCGATCTGTCTGAGATATTTCATTGCTGCTTTTTGCTATCATAATCTCCTTCTTAAGTATATTCCTGCATCTCTTACTCCTGTTCCAAGGCTCTCACTTGCCCCAGCTGCTTAAACCTGACATATACTTTTTCCTCCACTAACCACTCTTTCGTTATGTACCGTGTGGAACGCTAATGTGTGATCATGGTCTTTCCATGACCATGACTGTTCCTGGCAAATTTTTCCACAGAAGTGGTTTGCCATTGCCTTCTTCTCAGCAGCGTCTTTACAAGACGGGTGACTCCAGCCATTACCAATGCTCTTTAGAGATTGTCTGCCTGGTGTCAGTGGTCACATAACCAGGACTTGTGATGTGCACCAGCTGCTCGTACGACCATCCACCACCTGCTCCCATGGCTTCACGGGGGTTAATCAGGTGCTACACCTTGCCCAAGGGTGACCTGCAGGCTAGTGGAGGGAAGAAGTGCCTTACACTTCCTTAGGTAGAGACATATCTCCACCCCGTCACTCTATTTCCATTTAAGGGTGGCTAAAACCAGAGGGCAGAGTTTTATGGTGAGAGGAAAGAGTGTCTCTGAAGGGTAAAATTTTCCACACAGAGTAGTTGGTATCTGGAATGAGCTGCCACAGAAGGCGATGGAGGCAGAAACAATAACAACAATTAACAGGTATCTGGACAGGTACTTGAACGAGAGAGCACAGAGATACGAGTTAGTGCAAACAAGTGGCACTTGCATAAATACACAATGGTTAGCACAGATGTCCTCAGGCCTGTTCCGTGAAACTATGGCTCTATGACTAATATTCTTAAAAATGATAACTCTGTATTTTCATACGTTTATTCACCTGTTGTTGGTGAAACATTCCATTCCAACACAAAACGTTTGGATAGTGTGCCCAGACGGTTGGTGGACACACTATGTACAAGCCTCCTTCCGTCCCACTTCCGACACCTTCTCTTTTCACTTTCTTCCCTTGTGTCTTAAAGCCATTTCTGCTGTTTTGCTCAAAAAAAAACTCCAAGTGCTGATCACTCTTGACAAAGCTTGTCCATAAACTAACAGGGGCAGTTCTTCCATTTTTATCAGAATTGCTGCCCACCTGCCCCTGGGCCAGGCTGCCTGTTTCACTCTGGTTTTCCGCTGGGATCTTGGCTCGGGTGTGTCAGGCAGCTGAGTGCAGCATGGGGGCAGTGTCAGCGGTTCCAACACGCTGCTCTCACAGAGTGGCTCTGAGAGCCAGCGTCCCTCTGCCCTGAAGCTCCAAGTCTTACCTGCACCCCTGAATGGTATAATGTTCTCAAATCATTCAACAGGATGATACGTATATCGCTGATTTTCACAATTAGCTCACTAGAAGCATGTTTAAACATTTAAAAACACTTAAACTGATATATTATTCACGAAAAAGTAACTACCCGTGCTCAGCATTCACCCAACAGCCTATTTCTCCCATTTCTTCTAAACGGGTAAGGTTATGCTTGTGCCAGGTTTAATGAAGCATTGTTCTAGGGTATAGGATTCCCAGTCTAGCTGTTGGAAAGCCCATGGAAGATCCATCCCTCAACACTGGGCTTATGACCTTGATACCAGATTCTTGACACACTTTCCAATAATTTGCTGAGTAAACACCGTCCCCTCTAAGCTGCATGGGTGTACAGCCGCGCTGTACCTGAAATGCTACCACATACGTAGCACATACACGGGGTGTATGGGGACGCATGGGAGGGGTAGCACCTCTAGATGGGAAGCTTGTCGCACCCCTTGGAGTGGCTCATCATCTATTGGTCCCCACAGCTCTCACCTGTGGCTTCTCGTAGCTGTTTGCATGCGACAGCGGCCATACCCTGGGCAACGGTGAGGGTAGCCAATGGGTCTGAAACCCTTGGTGAGATAGGAATTTGCTCATCCCAGCATTCAAAGACTGCTTTGCTGGATCAGGCGGAGGAAACCCCGGGGGCTCAACAGCTGAGAAGGCGTTGCTGCAGCGCATTGTGGAGTGCGTAGGGTGCGGCAGTAGTTGGACGCAGCCGTCCAACGCAGCCAAGGAAGTTGCCAGGCGTAACGATTCTTCGTGCCACTGGATCCTGACTTCTGAGGCCAAGAGAGTGGGATCGTCTCTGTGCAAGGCTTTTCCACTTTAATATCTTTCATGCATTGGTTACGTTGTGCAACAAAGGTCAGCTGGTGGTGCAGTGACATCAGCGGAGGTTCCCGAGTTCAATCCACTGACAGGCCGCCCCCAGGCGCACTCTCCATCCGTGCCAGGTTGATGTCGAGCTCATAATTTGGCCTTGTAAAAAACACTGCCACCCTGCACAATGTAGTCTTCCTCGGACAACCACATACATAGCCTTCTTGGCTCACAGGTGGGATTTTCTTTTATGTAATGAATTATTAAAATGCCATATAGTTTTCTGCTCAATTTTGCAAAATTTCCTGCTCAGAGCAATGGTTGGTGTTGTAACGTGATCAAAGTTGCCAGACAGACACAGCTGGTAGATATAGGTCTTTTCTTTCACAAAATGTGACCCTCTCTGGAGGAAAAGTCCTGCTTGGCCCAATATTACAATGCTTCCTTTGAATTACATATAATTTTCGAAGGTCAGAGAAATGTATACAATATATATCCTGAAATTCTTTTTCTTTGCAACCATCCACAAAAACAGAGGAGTGCCCCAAAGAATGAATGACAGTTAAACGTTAGAACCTCAAAGCCCCCCCCCATGCACAAGCAGCAGCAAAGCGACAACCCCCACCAGCAAAAAAGCATCAGCACCCCCCACCGAGCACTCGAGCGTGCAGCAAAGCATCAATAAAGACACAGATTTGCAGTACCCCAAAGGCTACTCATTCACCCAGAAATTCAACTTACCACAGGCTCTCTCTTTCTCTCCCGAACAAGGGAAAAAGAGTTGTCCCCCTTTCACCCCCACATTCCAGACACCCAAAATAAATGTTAATAAACATTGCCTGGTTTTTCAATTACCTGCTGCTTGCAGCTCTACAAACCCATTGTCCAGAGCTGCATATTAAATTTAATCTACAATCCACTTTCAGATCTAAAGACTGGTTGCTGAAGTAATTACTGAAGTTAATATGTGCTATATACCCTAATTCCAGAATATGCCCTAATAGTTGGTCTGTGCACCTGTAAAAAAATAGAAGGGACATTGTACATAACATAAGAACATAAAGACATTTTCCTCATTAGTCTCTCAGTGGATCCTTTCCCACATTTCCTAATAATTAAATTTAAAATAACAATTAGATCTTTCGTCACTCCAGTTTAAGTCTTCAAGGACTGCAGAGTAGAGTTTATGCCCCATGTCTTTCAATGCCACCTGACCCTTTCCCTGCTTCTTTGAATTGTCAAGACTGTAAGCAAGAATAATGAACAAGAAGCAATTATCTTTTGTTAGCTACCGTTCTGCATACAAGAGGGCCTCACTAATATTGCCTCTTTCTACTTGACTAATGGACATTTGTGGATTAGTGCATCACCACACTCGGCCCTTTATATCCTGTTACTCACTCATGGCTAAATTATCGTGTCACCTTCATTATGTCAGCCTTTTATTTTGTTTCCATAATAGCAAATAGGTTGTAAACATTCTAGATGCCTGTTGGGGCTTTAATTCTTTAATGATGTTCTTTTTTAATTTGGCAACTGAAAGATAAATTTAGCATCGTGTCAGAAGGCTATAGGTCAGTTCCATAAATTCCACACACTGAGATTTATATCTGGCCTCATCATAATGGATGTTAGTCTTTCCTGAGTGTTTTTTTCCTGATGCCTATTTGTATCCTACCGATGCCTCTGGGTATAAAACCATTACGATCACAAAATTATAAATTACGGACCCACAAATTGCAACGCAAGAGAGAATGGTTAAAGATAAATTATTTTAACCTGAAGAAACAGAAATACAAATACGGGGATTTGAAAAGGACGAGCTGAGACATTACAAGAAACACATTTACAAGGGTTGAAGTTGCAACTTGTGATCACCTACAAACATCCTAAAGTAACTGCTTCAATCTACGAATGAAAGAAAGTGAAAAGAAATAAAATTGTTGGAAGGGGGAGGGTTGGAAGGGCGGATGCTAGGAGAGGCAGTGGGGGTATGAGGAATGGAGATATAATGGTTGAGGATTAGTGAGTTTGACTTCCCAGGCAGCAGGTAGGTGAAACGTACAGGAGAATTCAAAGCGAATGTTACCTCTTATCTCTTGGCAAACAAATGGTTCTCAACAACAAACTAAGAGAATGAGACACATTTTGTAAAATAAAGGAAAAAAAAGGATATTTAAAGCAAAAATGCATTTCTAGATCTTCCACTGTTAATACTGCTTGATGCCAGGACTTAAAATTTCAAAAACCGTATTCACCAATCAAAAACACCCTCTCTGAGATTCCACATTAGTGTGCAACCATGTCTGCTATTCATAGTTTTGAGAAAGCAAGCCATGGCCCATTGGAGATGGAAATATTTAACACAAGAGATTCTACAGATGCTGCAAATCCAAAGCAATACACACAAAATGCTGGAGGAATTCAAGAGGTCAGGCAGCATCCATGGAAATGAAGAAACAGTCAACACTTCAGGCCAAGGCTCTTCATCAGGACTGGAAAGGAAGAGGGAAGAAGCTAGAAGAAGAAGATGAGGGGAAGGGAAGGAGCATAAACTGGCAGGTGAAGGTGAAGTAGAGGGTGGATGGGTGGGTGGGGTGAAGTGACAAGCTGGGAGGTGATAGATGGAAAAGGGAAAAGGGCTCAAGAAGAAGGGGTCTGTCAGGAGAAGAGAATGGACCATGGGAGAAAGGGAAGGAGGAGGGGCACCAGAGAGGGGTGGTGGACAGGTGAGGAGATCTGAGGAGAATGCACAATGGGAAAAGACAAGAGGAAGACAGTCAGAGATTACTAGAAATTGCAGAAATCGATGGTCATGCCATCTGCTTGGAGACT
The DNA here is from genome assembly GCF_030144855.1 of Hypanus sabinus. Taxonomy (NCBI): domain Eukaryota; kingdom Metazoa; phylum Chordata; class Chondrichthyes; order Myliobatiformes; family Dasyatidae; genus Hypanus; species Hypanus sabinus. The sequence continues at coordinate 95,405,572 of NC_082718.1, forward strand.
ACTCAGACAATATATGAGGTGGTGCTCCTCCACCCTGAAAGTGGCCTCATTGTGGCAGTAGAAGAGACAGGCAAGTCTGAAAAATCCGGTCATTTAGTAAAGAAAATGGCCAAACATGGGACTTACTAATTAATAGCCATTAAATGTTACCGGCAGGTAATTTTCTAATGTTTATAAATTCTCCTCCATAACAATTACTCAAAATGCGAAAAGATTTGATTCAGATAAGACTAGGGTGTTTAACCCTGTAGTAAGCAAATAAGTATCTTTCTTTGCCTGATCAAGTAAGCCCAAGTCCCAGTGAAGATTCAGTACAGTTAATTCCCTGCAAAACCTACAAGATTTATATTCGAGGTAATACTGGAGCATTTTTTAAAGGAACATTATTCAGTTTTTGCTTTCTCCCGGTTGATCTATTAATGGCACCACATCAATAATAGTTCAAGACTGCTCATTACCATAATACTAAATAAAGAATGAAGATTTTATGGGCCAGGCATACTACAAATTATCAGTTAATGCTCTTTGAAGAATTACAACAGTCAGTTAGAGTAAGTTGCTGTGCATGATGATACAATGAACTACACGAAAAAGATTTTGCATATTAAGGCTGCAAGCCTGAGATCTGGGTACTGTCATTGAACCTAACAGATTTTCCACCTATGAAATCTGTAGAGCATATTGACCTCTGTTTGTATATGCACATTCAACATGAGAAGCATAATGCCAAACGTGGAAGTATAAATGCTCACCCTAGGATAATTGTCCTTTTTTCACTTCTTCTTTCAATTATCACGAAAAAGTTAATGGCTAGATTTCTTACAGAGTCCCAACTTCAAAGATTTGCAGGCACAGATTATGTAGTCCATTAGAGAAAGAGAAAATAGAAACTCAAGCACTGAGTTTTATTTCTGGGGGAACAGAACTGAAATTATGCTAAACCTATATAAAGATGTGGTTAGATATCATTTAGGATCTCTCTGTATAATTTCTCTTCCCACAGATTGCTGTAAGTGTGAGTTTTGCTGTCAAAGGAAGTGGTTGCAAGCAGTAAAGATGTACAGTTTTTAACAGGAGGCTGTTGAAGGAAGTTAGGCCAAACAAATTTGAGGCACATTGATGAAGTTATTAGGGAGGGTCCATGAAACATGGAATAATCTGTTTTAGTTTTGCATATTATATTACATTTTATGAAATATCCTTTTCGATGTGTTTTGATTTTCAGTGATATTCTCAAAATAGCAGGGTTTGAGTGGCATGTTCATAATTAGTTACTAGTAATATATGATTTGTATCAATGAGCATGCCCTATCCCCTAACACAACCTTTCTCTCCCATCACCTTTAACAAATATAATTGAATCTTTGGTTTCAGCAGGCTTCAGATTGGCTGATTTGCATTTTGATCAAGAAACTTACAAGAGGCTTTTAAGAAGGACGTGTATTTTATTTTAATAAGATACTGAGCAGAATAGGCCCATCTGGCCCTTTGAGCCACACCCACTGCAATTTATTCCTAGACTAATCAGAGCATAATTTACAATAACCAATTAATTTGCCAACCAGTATGCCTTTGGATTGTGGGAGGAAATCTGAGCACCCAGAGGAAAGCCATGTGGTCATAGGGAGAACGTACAAACTCCTTACAGGCTGCGGCAAGAATTGAACCCAGGTCACCTGTACCGTAAAGCATTGTGCTAACCACTACCGTGCTGCCCTCTGTCTGCAACTTGCAATAAGAAAAGCTCTGACAGCAAGTGGAAAACGTGATTCGCCACTGGTCATCAATGGAGTCCAGGTTAGCGTCAGATCACTCAGTGGCGTTTCCACAAACAGCTGCAATTAACTTGAAAATCTGCAATCTGGAGTAAAAGTTGTTGGGGTTGCAATTAGAAAATCATTCCAATAATCATGGTGCATATTGCTCCTGGATCTCCACTGACGTTTTTGGCTCAATCCACAAGATAGTTACACAGCATACACATATGAACAGGGCCTTCCCTTGGGCTTTAGAACAGTGCAAGCTTTAAGATAAAACAAACACGAATTAGCTCCAACCTGAGGGCATGAATATCAATTTCTCCTTCTGGTAAACACAATCCTCTCCCCAGGCCTTTTACTTCTTTCCACCCACCTATCACCTCCCACTGTGCCCCCTCTTCCTTCCCTTTCGCAAATGACCTTGACCTTTCTCATCTATCTGACTTCACCTATCACTTTCCAGCAAGCCTCCTTCCCCTCCTCTCGCTTTTATTTTGGCATCTTCCCACTTCCTTCTCAGTCCTGAAGAAGAATGTCAGCCCACACACAGAGGAATTGATTAAAAATCTTAAGGTAAAAGAACCCTTAGGGGAAAGTGTCCATAATATGATAAAATTCACCCTGAAATTTGAAAAGGAAAAGCTAAAGTCAGATGTATCAACATTACAGCAGAGAAAAGGAAATCACAGAGGCATGAGAGAGGAGCTGGTCGGAATTGATTGGAAAAGAACACTGACAGAGATGAGCAATGGCTGGAATTTCTGGAAGCAATTCGGAAAGTATAGGATATGTGCATCCCAAAGAGGAAGAAGTATTCTAAAGGAAAGATGGCACAAGTATCGCTGACAAGTAAAGTCAAAACCAACAAAATAACCAAAGAGATGGCATATAATAGAGCAAAAATTAGTGGGACATGTCATGCCGTGTGCATTTGGCCAAAGTGCAGAGTGAAGCAGGTCGATAGATTACAGACTTTAATGTGAACAGTGCTAACAGGGAAAAGAAAACAATAAACGCTGGGCCAAACAGGGTCGTTAACTAAAACTCTCAAATGGAAAATGAAGCCTACACAGCGGCTGAGAAACTAAGAACAAAACGAATACCGCTAGTCTTCAGAGTCAATTGACTCGGCGGTCCAATTGCTGAGGCAAGGCGGAATGCAGGCAGCAAAGCATTGCTGTGTCCAAGTCTCAACAAATACCATGAAGGAATTAATGGAGTTAAATACTATCACATGAATTAATAATTAGCTGACATATGCATATTCACGAGCGCAATTGCTGTATCTACTGTGCTGCCGAATCTGTGGTTGTGACAGGAAGTTAGAGGATGGGGAAGCTTTTAAATACCAACAGAAGGCAACTAAAAAAGTCATTAAGAGGGTAAAGATGGAATATGAAAGTAAGCTAGCCAATAATATTAAAGAGGATACCAAGGGTTTCTAAAGATACATAAAGCATTAAAAAGAGAAGCACTAGTGGATATCAGACCACTGAAAAACATTGTCAAAGGCTGTAGTTGGCATGGTTTCCTTTATGGAAAATCTTGCCTGAAAAATCTGTTGGAATTCTTTGAAGAAATAACAAGCAGGATAGACAAAGGAGAATCAGTTGATGTTGTGCACTTGAATTTTCAGAAGGCCTTTGACAAGGAGCCACACATGAGTCTGCGTATCAAGCTATGAGCCCGTGGTATTATGGGAATGATTATAGCATGGATAAGGCATTGGCTGATTGGCAGGAGGCAAAAAGTGGGAATAAAGGGAGCCTTTTTAGGTTGGCTCTTGGTGACTAGTGGTGTTCCACAGAGGTATGTGTTGGGACCGATTCTTTTTAGATTATATGTCAGTGATTTGGATGATGGAATTGATGGCTTTATTGAAAAGTTTGCAGACTATACAAAGAAGGTGGAGGGGCAGGTAGTTTTGAGAAAGTAGAGAGACTACAGAAAGTCTTAGGTTAGAAGAATGGCCAAAGAAATGGCAGAGTCAGGAAGTCTATGCTCATGCACTTTGGTAGAAGTAATGAAAGAGTTGACTATTTTCTAAATGGAGTGAAAATACAAAAAAGTTGAGGTGCCAAGGGACTTGGGAGTACTTGTGCAGGATTCCCTAAATTTTAATTTGCTGGTTGAGTCTGTGGTGAGGAAGCCAAATACGATGTTAACATTCATTTCAAGAGGACTAGAATATAAAAGCAAGGATGTAATGTTGAGACTTTATAAAGTACTGGTGAGGCCTCACTTGGAGTATTGTCAGCAGTTTTGGGCCCCTTATCTTGGAAAGGATGTGCTGAAACTGGAGAGTTAACGAAAATGATTCCAGGATTGAACAGCTTGTCATGATGAGAGTTTAATGGTTCTGGGCCTGTATTCACTGAAATTCAGAAGAATGAGAGGAGATCTCATTGAAACGTATCGAATGATGAAAGGACTTAGATGTGGAGAGAATGTTTCCTATGGTAGGAATGCCTAAGAGCAGAGAAAAAAACCTCAGAAGAGAAAGGCATCATTTTAGAGCAAAGATGATGAGAAATCTCTTTAGCCAGAGAGTGTTGAATCTAAGGAATTCGTTGCCACAGGCAGCTGTGAAGGCCAAGTCTTTATGTATATTTAAGGCAGAAGTTGATAGATTCTTGATTGGACAGGGCATGAAGAGGTATGGCGAGAAGGCAGGAGATTGGGGCTGAGAGTTAAAAAGGATCAGGCATGATGAAATGGTGGAGCAGACTCGATGGGCCAAATCGCCTAATTCTGCTCCCATATCTTATTATTCTATTTAGTATTATTGTTTTACCTTGCACTGTCTATATGAACGGTATGCAAAAGCATGGCATATTTGATAATATTAATAAACCAATTCAAAAAAACTAATCTGCTAGAAGAATTCTCTGAGCTGCACAGCAACTGTGGAGGGAAAGGAAATGTTGACATTTTGAATCAAAACCATGCATCAGTGCCTTTAGATTTAATTAGCTTTAAAGTTAATCAAGATGGTTGAGGCTGTGAAAAGCCTTGACATAAAGGCTTTTCAAGGCACAGCATAAATTCAAGTTTGAATCTAGGAGCATGGAACTGTTAGAACACACAACACAATACTTCAAAGGCAGGAGTTACAAAGACAGGCAGATGCTAAATAGCACTGAAATTAAGTTGCTTGTGAAAGAGACGGATTTTGAGTCTGTGTGAATTTTAAATGAAGAAACGTCTTCAGAGGGTTTTGGACTCAATCAGATCCATCACGGACACAACCTTCTCCACCATCAAGAATATCTTCAAAAGGCGATGGCTGAAGAAGTCCATCATTAAGGACTCATACCTCCTGGGACATGCCTTCTCCTCATCAAAGGACCCGCACTCAAAGCTTCTTCCCCTCAGCCAACAGAATTCCAGGATGGGTCCGTGGACGCTACCTCACTATTCCTGTTTTGCACTATGTATTCTTTCAGATTTAAAGTTAATTTATTATCAATGTATGTATACAGTATACAACCTGTGATGTGTCTTCCCTACAGACAGCCATGAAACAAAAATGAAGCACAGAACCCATTCAAGGAAAAAGCATCAACCCCCATGCATAAAAAAAAACAAATCACACAAACAGCAAAAAAAGAGCGAAAACACAGAATATACAAATGCAACAGCAAAAAGCATATTCAGTTCAGCTCAAAACCAAAAGGCAACTTATTATTACAACTTATAGAATTTTTTATGGATTAGCCTATACTGCTGGCATAAAACACTAAGTTTCATGACATGCGGTACAGCAGTGATAATAAACAAGAGAAAATCTGCAGATGCTGGAAATCAAAGTAAAACACACAAAATACTGGAGGAACTCAACAGGCCAGGCAGCATCTATGGAAAAGAGTGAACAGTCGACGTTTCAGACCGAGACCCTTCATCAGGACATGAAAAAAGGAGGTGAGAATCAGAGTAAGAAGGAGAGGAGGAAAAAGTACAAGGTGGTAGGTGACAGGTGGATCTGGGAGAGGGGGAGGGGTGAAGGAAAGAGCCGGAAAGTTGATTGGTGAAAGAGATCCAGGGCTGGAGAAGGGGTATCTGACAGGAGAGGATAGAAGGCCACGGAAAAAAGGGAAGGATGAGGAGCACCAGAGGGAGATGTTGGCTAGGAAAGGAGATGAGTTGAGAGAGGGAAATGGGAATGTGGAACAGCAAGGAAGAGGACAACAAGCAGTGATAATAAACCTGATTATGACTCTAAAGCAAAGATAAAGGCTGCAGACCAAATGCTGCTCTCAGGCCGTGCAGCTTCCAAAAAAAAATCTGGAAAGCTCCAGGAAAGTAGAAACAGTGCGGGGACTAAGGGGCTAATTAGTCAACATTATCCGAGAGTGAGTCAGGGTAATGGCATCACATGCAGATGACAGGACTGCTACAGGAAGTGTGGCTCAGCTACTGCAGCACACAGCTGGCTGGAGAGCCACTAATAGGAAAGGAGCTCAGCAGGCAAATTACACAATTAACTGAAAAACACAAGATGAAAGTCCTTTACAAAGTGATCCTTGCTCATCATTTATGGATACCGAGGCTGATTGGCATCGCTCTACTGCATGCTTGTGAACTGAGTGGGACTGTGGTAAGGCAATAATTTAACAGAAATGTTCGCCAATTAACTAGCTGGATTGGGCCCATTCTAATTCTCAACCAACCCGCAATGAAACGGGTAAATAAGTGCGTTTGAATGAAGGTTCTATAATTCAGGAGGGATCTAGGTTTGATTTGAATCTGATTCAGTGCTGCCATCACAACAGTGCACATGCAAATTGGAGCTGCACAGTTTAGTAAATGGCAAATGCTAAGTACGCCCGATAGCCACATTGCCTGAAATCTGTTTAGATCTTGGGTGAAAAATTACTGCAGTTTTTTTTTCCCAGTGGCTAGTTAAACTTGAGGAAAACTAAGCAACTGGTATTGATTTCTTTCCGAAAGTTGAAATTGCTCATCAGAAGCAGCAAGGATGAAAGCACCCTATTGATGGCATTTAAACATACAGCTCCTCCTCGCTGTCAATTAACACTGATGGACCTTGAGAATACATGCTTAGCCCACTGGTCTAACCCTTTGTACACTCAGGATTGTTCAGCTAGGCACAGCTCAGACACCATCTACAAATTTGCTGATGACATAATTATTGCTGGCAAAATTTCAAATGGTGATGGGGAGGCAAACAGGGGGGTGGTAGATCAGCTGGTTGAGATTGTGTTGAAAAATCAACCTTGCATTCAGCATCATTAAGACCAAGGAATTGATTGTGGAGGTTAGGAAGAGGAAGTTGAGAGAACATACATTAATCCTCATCAAGGGATTGGCAGTGGAAAGGGTGAGCAGTTTCAAGTTCTTGCATGTCAACATCTCTGCAGATCTATCCTGAGCCCAACATATTGATGCAATTACAAAGAAGGCACGATAGTAGCTATAGTTCATTAGGAGTTTGAGGAAACTTGGTATGTCACCAAAGACTCTTGTAGTTTTCTAAAGATGAACTCTGGAGAGAATTCTAACTGGTTACATCACCCTCTGGCATGGAGAGGCCACTGCAGAGGATCAGAAAGAGCTGCAGAAAGTTGTAAACTCAGCCAGGTCCATCATGGGCATTGGCCTCCTCAGCATCGAGGATGCCTTCAAAAGATGATATCTCAGAAAGGCAGAATCCATCATTAAAGACCCCCCATCATCCAGGACATGCCCTCTTCTCACTGCTACCCTCAAGGAGAAGATACAGGAGCCTGAAGACAGGCACTCAACATTTTAGGAACAGCTTCTTCCCCTCCGGCATTAGATTTCAGAATTGAGAATCAACCCATGTACACTGCTTCATTTATTTTGCTTTCTTTATGCACTACTTAAATTAATTTTTGTATATATATTTCTTATTGTAATTTATCATTTATTATCTATTGCAATGTACTGCTGCTGTCAAACAACAAATTTCATGACATATAGTAGTAATATTAAACCTGATTCTGACATTTGAAAAGATACTAGAGTACATTAGAAAAATTAGTTGACAAGCATAACAACACTGAAAGGTATCACAAAATGTCTAAAGATACCAACCAGTCAAAAAAAATTAATTATAAAATGATTCACATAAGAGAACATAAAACTTAGATTCATTGCAAGAAGATGGTACAAAATTAAGTTACATTCTGCTCATGTACTCATTTCCAGTTCAGAGTCAAAGACTTACTTTTCTTGTAAAAATATATTATTCACATTCAAAGTTGTTATTTCCTTATGTACAAATCACTGTATGAAATGGAAAGACCTCCCCCCCCTCCCCCCCACCACTGTTGGCAGCTCTGCAGAACCATTCAGTATTGACAGACATTAATTGCTCTATGACAGTTATCGCAAGTCAGAATACTCAAATTGCTTGGAGCAAGATCATTGTCCAGCTTTCATGGTTTGAGAATTGGAAAGATCTTTTCAGCTGCCAGATCTCATCAGTTATTTATTGCCCCCATCTCATGAATCTGATCTCCTTTGTTGTATTTTCCTCTGTTTCATTGATATATCTAATCTCCTATTTTCTAGTGTACCCCTCTACTGCAACACCAACCAAATTCTCACTTAAATCAAACCACATCAGTTTTTCAGATTAACAATCTGCATGAGAAACTTTAGTAAGACTGCAGTTGTGGCTCTGTCCATTTTAGTGCAATGTGATTGAAGTGGTCATATTTATACTGAATAGTAGCAGTGAGGGTTTTATCGGTTGTTTCATGAACTGACTGATTGAAGTCACTTCTCTTGCACCTGGTGGTGTGGGACTTCTAACTTCTGAGGCTCCTGCCCGATGGTCACTGTGAGAAGATGGCATAGTCTCGTTAGAAGGTGCCTTCTTGAGACAGTGGATACTAACAATGCTGGAGAGGGATGTGCCAGTGATGTTTTCTGCAGAGTTCACTACTCTCTGCAGCTCCTTATATTTCCCCACATTCGAATGCTGCAACCAATCAGGATGCATTCAGCAGTACATCTGAAGAAGTTTGTTGGAGCTTACAGTGATCAGCCAAACTTCTAACTTCCAAAGAAGTTAAATATGATGGCATATTTTCCTTATGATAGCATCTGAGCCCACGACAAGTCAGTTGATTTGATAAAAAGCTGCGGAATCTCTCCACCACTGATCCCCCAATGTCGCCTTGTGCATGTTTGCCCTCCTGACCCTTGCTGAAGCCAACAATCGGCTCTTCAGTTTTGCTGGCTTTGAGTGAGAGGCTGATGTTGCAGCCCCACTCATCTAAGTGTCCCACCTCACGCCGGCTCATCACCATCTGGGATGCATCCAATAACCGTAATGCCATTGGCGGATTCGTATGTCATTGGAAAATCCTACAAAGGGTAGTGTAGACGGCCCAATCTATCGCGGGTAAAGCCCTCCCTACCAGTGAGCACATCTACACGAAATGCTACTGCAGGAAAGCACCATCTATCAATCATCAGGAACACCCACCACCTAGAACAAGCTCTCTTCTTGCTGCTGCCATCAGGAAGAAATATAGAAACGTAGAAAACCTACAGCACAATACAGACCCTTCAGCCCACAAAGCTGTGCCGAACATGTCCTTACCATAGAACTACCTAGGCTTACCCATAGCCCTCTATCTTTCTAAGCTCCATGTACCTACCCAGGTGTCTCTTAAAAGTCCCTCTCATTTCCGCCACCACCGGCAGCCCATTCCATGCACGAGTACAGGAGACTCAGGACTCACGCTACCAGAAACAGGAACTGTTATTGCCTGTCAACTCTCAGGCTGTTGAACTTTGAAGTTCACTCAGCTTCACTTGACCCATCATAGAAATGGTCCTACATCCACCCTCAATGAAATCACTTTCAAGGACTATCGGACTCACTTACCAGGCCTCTTCATCTCATGTTCTCAATATTTATTGCTTATTTATTTATTGTTATTATTTCTTTCTCTTTGTATTTGCAGTTTGCCGTCTTTAGCACACGGGCTGAATGCTGAGGTTGATGCTGACTTGTATTAATTCTGCTATGCTTATTATTTATTGAGCATGCTCACAAGAAGATAAATCTCGGGGTACTATATGGTGATGTAAGACGTTAAGATATAGGAGCAGAATTAGGCCATGTAGCCCATCAAGTTTACTCCATTATTTCACCATGGCTAATCCAATTTTCCTGTCAGCCCCAGTCTCCTACCTTCCCCCAGTATTCCTTCATGCCCTGATCAATCAAGAATCTATCAACCTTTACCTTAAATATACATAAAGAATTGAACTCCACAGCTGCCTGTGGCAAAGAATACCACAGATCCACCACTCTCTGGCTGAAGAAATTCAACCTCATCTCTGTTCTAAAAGGACGCCCCTCTATTCAGAGGCTTTGTCCTCTGGTCTTAGACACTCACATCAAAGGAAACAACCTCTCCACATCTACTCTACCAAGGCCTTTCAACATTCGATAGGTTTCAATTACATTACCTCTCATTAGTCTGAATTCTAGTGAATACAGGCCCAGAGCCATCAAACGCTCTTCATGTGACAAGTCATTCAACTCTGGAATCATTTTTGTGAACCTCCTTTGAACCTTCTCCAGTTTCAGCACATCCTTTCTAAGATAAGGGGCCTAAAACTGCTCACAATACCCCAAGTGAGGCCTCACCAGTGCTTTATAAAGTCTCAACATTTACATTTTCAAGTACCCTGAGACCATGTCCTTAATAATCAACTCCAACTTCTTCCCAACCACTGAGGTCAGATTCTTTGCCAACTGTTTTCTTTCTTCTGCCTCTTAAGACCCTAGGACCATAAGACATCAGAGCAAAATTAAGCCAACTGGCCCATCGAATCTGCTCTGCCATTTAATCATGGCTGATCCTTTTTTATTCCCTCCTCAGCCCCACTCCCCGGCCTTCTCCCCATAACCTTTGATGACGTGTCCAATCAAAATCCTATCAATCTCTGTCTTAAATACACCCAATGACCTGGCCTCCACAGCATCCTGTGGTAACACATTCCACAAATTCATCTCCCTCTGGCTTAAGAAGTTTCTCCATATCTCTGTTTTAAATGGATGCCCCTCTATCCTGAGGCTCTGTACTCTTGTCCTAGACTCCCCCACCATGGGAAACATCCTTTCCAGATCTACTCTCTCTGAGCCTTTCAACATTCGATAGGTTTCAATTTGATCCCTTCTCATCCTTCTAAATTCCAGCGAGTACAGGCCCAGTGGCGTCAAACATTCCTCATATGATAACATTTTCATTTGCAGAATCATCATTGTAAACCTCTTCTGAACCCTCTCCAATGCTAGCACATCTTTTCTTAGATGAGGAACCCAAAACTCTTCACAATACACAAGGTGAGGCCTCACCAGTACCTTATAAAGCCCCAGCAACACATCCCTGCTCTTGTATTCTAGACCTCTTGAAATGAATGCTAACCTTGCACTTGCCTTCCTCAGCATTGACTCAGACTGCAAGTTAGCCTTCAGGGTGTTCTGCTTAAGAGCTTCCAAGACCCTTTGCATCTCAGATTTTTAGATTTTGTCTCCATTTAGAAAATAGTCTACATGTTTATTTCTTCTACTGAAGTGCATGACCATGCATTTTCCAACATTATCATTTGCCACTTCCTTGCCCATTCTCCTCTGCAGCCTTCCTGTTTCCTCAACTCTACCTGCCCCTTCACCAATCTTAGTATCAACTGCAAACCTGGCCTTCTTGAAGAGTGCTGTGACATTTGCAATTTTTCAGTCTACCAGAATCCAGTGATTCTTGAAAGGTCACTACTAATGCCTCCACAATCTCTTCAGCCACCTCTTTCAGAAACCCGGAGTGTAGTCCATCTGATTCAAAGACTTATCTACCTTCAGACCTTTCAGTATCCAAAGAACTTTCTCTCTATTTATGACAACTTCACACACTTTATGACTACTTTATGTAGTTTTTGCCAGGATACTGACTCATGAGCAGTTTTGACTGCACACAGGTCTCTAAAAATAGATCATTTAACTAATTATGTGACTTCTAAAACCAATAGGCTGCACCAGTGATGACTTGGTGTGTCATATTAAGGGGGGGGGAGGGGTGAATACTTATGCAACCAATTATTTTGTGTTTTATATTTGTAATTAATTTAGATCAATTTGTAGAGATCTTTTTTCACTTTGACTCAAAAGAGTCTTTTTCCGTTGATCAGTGTCAACAAGCCAAATCAAATCCATTGTGATTCAATGTTGTAAAACAAAAAAAGATGAAAACTTCCAAAGGGGATGAGTACTTTTTATAGGCACTGTATATATGTACTTTGTATATATGAACATATATGTACTTTGAGCTTTGCAACTATCCTTAGCCATGCAGTGAAATGGCTGATGTGTATCCAAGGCTTCTATGAACTCTCAATTACTACAGAAGCCTCTGCCACTCTGGCACTAGAATACTTCAGTGAGTGGAGGTTATCCAGTGTGCATTCATTACAAATTACCACAAAAGCTGAGCAACCCTTATTTGAATCCTTTGAAAGGACAATGCAAGACTTTAGGACCACTGCAGAGGAAACTTCCGTTGTTGCAATCAAGTGAAGGTAATGGAATCAATATAAATGGGTACTTCATGATTGACCTGAACATAGTTGTCTGAAAGTGTCATTTCTCTGCTCTTTGACTCTATCACCATAGTGTTTTTTAGACAAAGATACAAGTCAGTAATCTGGTTAGGTGAAACCTCCATTAAGATGCAATGATTTATATGACCTATTTGCAGAATTCATATTCCAAAACAATTTTTGGCTTGAATGCTTGATTACTGATGCTACTCTGAATCCTCTGTTTTACGTTCTCCTGATCCTGCCCAAGATTGCCTGCAGGAATTGCTCCAACCAAGCCATTAGAAATGAACTTTGCTGATATTGTGAAAGTAACACAAGAACACTTAGAACTGAAGTCATTGTTGACTGCAGAACACTTGAAGTTCCATTAGTGGAATCAAAAGAAAGGGGAGTCCATTTCAGCAAACATGCCTGAATTGGAAAGATTGTCTCAGCATTGTCCATTTGGTAATGTGCTTAGTGATACACTAAGAGATGGTTTAGTTTGTGGAATCTTAAAAGAAAGCATTCAAAAACAGCTCCTCACTGATGCACAGCTTACATTCAAACAAGCAGTGGAAATAGCTGTATCAATGGAAACAGCAGCCAGAGATGCCATTGAGTTCAGTCAGAACTAAAGGTGAGTCTCAACTACATTGCAATGTCTAAATGGAAACCAGTCTGGCCAAACAAATTGTGTTAGCATTGTGGCAAGGGCTTACGTACGCCAAACAAATGCAGATTTAAAAGCGAAACTTGCAGAAAATGCAACAAAGTAAGACTCATACAAGGAGCATGCAGGGCAGACAAAAATAAATAGACTGCACAAGGAACAGATAAAAGTTCAAATTTCAGTTTCAAAAACAGCATTAATCCACACCCCACTGATGAAAAAATTGATAACGATGATAGTGACACCTGACTGTATAGCCTTGTGCAACCATGAGAGTGTGAAAAATAAGCAATAGATGAGCAATATGGCTTACACTAGAAGTGAACAGCAAATTAATTAAAATGGAATTTGACACTGGTTCAGCTGTTCCATTCATTCAACAAAATGAATTTGAATGGCATTTTTAAAAAATACCAAACTGAAGTTTGTAAGTATCCAACTATGAATTTATATTGGAGAAAAGATTACTCCTGTGGGAATGTCATTTGTAACAGTGAACCACAACAACCAACAAGCTACATTGAGCTTGTGTGTGGTAAAACCAGGAGGACCAGCATTGTGAGGCTGTGATTTGCTGAGACGACTACAACTTGACTGGAGATCCACCCACCATCTACATGCCACATCCAGTGCAACAGAGTCAGCTGACAGCAAATTAAGAAAGGTACTGGGTGATTCCACAGCAGTGTTCAAGGATGGTATTGGAAAACTCAAGTACATCAAGGGTAAAATAGTGTTAAATAAAAATGCTGCACCCAAGTTTTGAAAGCCCATCTGGTTCCTTACACCATTCATGATAAAGTCGCCACTGGAGGCCAAAGGAATTCTTTCCCAGGTTACGTGGAGCCCATCGGCAACACCAGCTGTCTCAGTAGACAAGAACAATAAGCTTATCAGGATCTGTGGTGATTTTAAGGTTACCATGAACCGAAAGTAGATCAATGCTGTCCGCCCAGGATAGAGGATACCTTTACAAACCTTTCTGGAGGGAAACTTTTCACCAAAGTGGACTTAGCTGAAACCTGTCTACAGATGGAGATGCAAGAAGAGTTCAAAGTGTGTGTCTCACCATAAACATGCAGAAGGAGCTTTATTGCTGTAGTAGGCTTATTTTTAGAGTAGCATCTGCACCTGTACTCTGGCAGAAAGCTATGTTCCAGGTGCTGCAAGGCTGTCCAGCCACTCAGTGTTACCTCAATGACATCATGGTTACCAGTAAGGATGACAAGAAACATCTCCAAACCCTCAAGACAGTATTAAGAAGATTAAAAGATTGTGAGTTCAGAGCACGACATAACAACAATGAGTTATTTCAGCCAAGCATCACCTACTGTAGTTACACCATTGACATAGAAGTGTAATGAGAATATTCAAGCAATGGTGGATACCACAAGCCAAAGGATATTTCACAGTTGCAGTCCTTCTGAGGATTTGTCAACTACTATAACAGATTCCTGCCAAACATGGCTACCACGCTCCTCTCTTTGAACTGATTACTACAAATTGGGAAGAAATAGCAATGTGCAAAGCAACATGAGATGGCTTTCAAAATGGTAAAGTAAATGGTAACGACAGTCGCTGTTGACACATGATACACATCATCCAGTGAAGCATGCCTGTGACACCTTGCCTTATGGCATAGGTACAGCCATGTCATGTTATGAGTGATGGAAGTGAACACCCCATTACCTTCACATCATGTTCTCTTACCGCTGCTGAGAAAAATTTATGCACAGATCGACAGAGGAGCCTTGAGTCTGGTTTGGGTGTAAAACATTTCCGACCAGTACTTGTATGGGAGAGAGCTTACCCTCGTTGCTGATCATCAAATGAAAATGGTGTCAATTTTCAATCCACAGAATGCTATTCCACTATGTGCAGCACAAACGTAGAAATGGGCTCTGATTTTTGGAGGACACCATTACAAGACTGAATTCAAGAGGATGACTAATCAATGGAAATGCTGATAGATTGTCCCTTTTGCCCTTGGAAAAGGAAGTACCAGGAAAATTTTAAAGCAGAGGGAATCCTCTTGTCAAGAAAGATGTTATCCCGCAAGAACAGGAATTCCTCCACAGTGATTAAATCTTTAAGCCTAAGTGGGCAATTTAAAATTTACTATGCATGCATGTCTGTATATAGCAGTTATATTATATAATATACTGCATATATAGTTGAGAAGCATTCTTTACTTAGTAGGAGCTTAGAACTAAGCAGGGAGAGGTGTTGTATGTTTAATTTTTTTCAATAATATTTGAGTAATCTTGCTGGATTAAGCATTCTTGTTCACTTGAATATTTCATTATGGTTACATGTAAAAATATGTTAATTGCATGCATCATTACGCTATCATGTGATACGTGCATGCCTTACTTAAAGTTAACTCGAACTACACCTGCATTCCCGGACTCCCATGCGTTTCTTCAAATTATTTTAATGTTTTGAAGTTACAAAACATAACAGCTGTCCACCTTGCAATATTAATATAGTGATTCAAATTCCAGACGTGCTGTAAATTCTGTTTCTTTAAGTTCCAGCTTTGAGTTTTTGTTTCTGATTGGTTTTATTTTCTTATGAAAACAACACATGAGAAATTATTGCCTTTCCCAGACCTCGCAATGGGACCAGTTAGTTAAGACAGGAGTTTCCAAGGACTTTGGAAGCCCTTATTTAACTATTTGTCAAACTGTGTGGTAAGTTGATTTTGTGCCAGTAAAACTGTACCGTGTTTGCCACCGAGGAGAAGCCAGGATTTCAGAACTAATTGCAAATGAGTACACAGTTTGAAAAACACATGCTGCAGTCCTACATCTGCTTGATACAGACCAAGCTCAACAGCAATTAAAATCACTTGTGTCCTCATTCTCATTGAAAATCGCATGCTGATATCTCACCACTGAGCGGCCTTTCATCTACCACAGCCACAGAATCTTCAATATCTGAAAGTATCTTTTCTAATTTTCAACATTTCTCCAAGTAGAGAAATGGAAGAATACCCCAAAAAGGCTGATTAGTTTGAACAGCAAATTAATATTTTTAACAATCTTGCACTGAAGAAACTGCTACAAAACATACTCCAGTTTAAACCAAATCCACAAGCCCACTGGAGGCTTCGCAGTTGTGAAAAGTAACTGATAAAAACACCAAAAAAAAACAGTATTTTTATATGCCGAAAGTAATCTTGTGTTTTTGGGCAATATGTTTTTTCGTAATAAGTTTTAATTATTTATTTCACTTTCAAATTGTCCAATGTTTCCAAACATCAGGGATATTCAGAAGCATTCCAATAATTAAACAACATTAAGAAGTAGCAGAGCTGAGCTACAGTTTTGTCCCACACAATAAAGTTTATTCGGCAAAAACTAAAAAGTTTTCAAATTAACCTCAAGATGTTCTATATGTCAAATAGCAGCACCACAACCCAAATTAATCAAATATCTGTATTGTAATCTGTTTAAACAGTAGCTTCTTCACAGAAAGTGGTTACTTTCCCAGAGAAATGCAAATCAAACGTAAAGATATTGTACAGTCTGTAATCTACTTCTGTTAATAGAAATTCCCTGGCTAAGTCTGTTGTAGAAAGCCAAGCACTCCTGCAAGCAGTGGATCAGGTCAAAAACAGAAATGGTGGTGGACCATGGGAATAGGAAGTTCTATAAAGGTAGAATCCAGCATATGATTACTAAACAAAATGTGTTTGTTTAGTGAAGTAATTACAGACATGTTAATAACTGACCCAGCATGGCTTCCTGCCAATATCACCAGCCTCATAGAAGCCAATCTCCAGCCAGTTTGTTTCACTCCATGCATGTGCTGTGGTGCATTAAATTTTGTAAAAATGTAAGATGAACGTGATACATTAGCTCTTTGTGACCTCGCAGTATGTAACGTATCTGTATAAGTTAAACATTGTAGGTTTGAGAAGGAGAGCTAAAATCAGATTTACCAGTATTACAGTGGGGTAAAAGGAATTACAGAGGCATGAGTGAGGAGTTGGCCAGAATTGATTTGAAAAGAACACTGGCAGGATGATAGCAGAACAGCAGTGACTGGAAATTCTGGAATCTATTTGGAAGGTTAAGGATATATACATCCCAACAAGGAGGAAGTACTCTGAAGGAAAGATGACACAACCGTGGCTAACAAGAGAAGTCAAAGCCAACATAAAAGCCAAAGAGAGGGCATAGAATAGGGCAAAAATTAGTGGGAAATTAGAGGATTAGGAAGCTTTTAAAAATCATCAGATGGCAACTAAAAAGTACTGAAGAAGGTAGAGATGGAAAATGAAAGTAAGCTTGACAATTATATTAAAGAGGATACCAAATATTGCTTCAGATACATAAAGTGTGAGGAAGAGGTGAGAGAGGATATGAGACCACTGGAGAGGTAGTAATGGGGGAGAATGAAATAACGGATGAATTGAATAAGTATTTTGCGCCAGTCTGAAAAAGACACTGGCAGTATTGTGGAAGTTCCGGGTCTCAGGGGTCATAGAGTGTGTGAAGTTATCATAGCTGGAGAGAAAGTTCTTGGGAAACTGAAAGGTCTGAAGGTAGATAAGTATTTGGACCAGATGGCCTACACCCCAGGGTTTTGAAAGAGATGGCTGAAGAGATCATGGAGGCACTAGTAATGATCCTTCAAGAATCACTTGATTCTGGAATGGTTCCGGAAGACTAGAAAATGGCAAATGTCATTCCACTCTTCAAGAAAGAAGATAGGCAGAAGATAGAAAACTTCTGGCCAGTTAGTCTGACTTCAGTGGTTGGGAATATGTTGGAGTCAATGATCATAAATGATGTCTTAGGGTACTTGGAGGCACATGATAGGCTATAGTCAGCATGATTTCCTCAAGGAAAAATCTTACCTGACAAATTTTTTGGAATCCTTTGAAGAAGTAACAAGCAGGATAGACAAAGGAGAATCGACTGGATTTTCAGAAGGCCTGTAACAAGGTCCATACATGAACTACTTAGCCACCTATGAGCCCGTGGTATTACGGGAAAGATTCTAGTATGGATAAATTAGTGGCTGATTGCTAAGAAGCAAAGAGCGTGAATTAAAGGAGCCATTTCTGGTTGGCTGTCGGTGACTAGTGGTCTGTGCTGGGACCGATTCTCTTTAAGTTATATGTCAATGATTTGGATGATGGAATTGATGGTTTTGTTTCAAAGTTTGCAGATGCTATGAAGATAGGTGGAGGGGCAGGTAGTTTTAAGGAAGAAGAGAGGCTACAGAAGAAGTTAGACAGACTAGGAGAATGACAAAGAAATAGCAGATGGAATACAGTGTCAGGAAGTGTATGGCCATGCACTTTGATGAAGAAATGAAAAGGTTGTCTATTTTCTAAATAGAGAGAAAATACAAAAAACAACTGAGACACAAAGGGACTTGTGCTGGATTCCTGAAAGGTTATTTAGCGGTTTGGTCTGTGGTGATAAAGTGAAAAGCGATGTTAGCATTCATTTCAAGATAACTAGAATATAAAAGCAATGGTGTCATGTTGAGACTTTATAAAGCACTGGTGAGGCCTCACTTGGAGTATTGTGAGCAGCCTTGGGCCCCTTATCTTAGAAAATAAGTGCTGAAACTGGACAAGGTTCAAAGGATTGTTCACAAAATGATTCCAGGATTGAATGGCTTGTCATATGAAGAGCATTTGATGGCTCTGGGCCTGTATTCACTAGAATGAGGTGTGATCTCATTGAAACCGAAGGGTCTCAGCCTGAAATGTTGACATTGCTTCTTCCGATAGATGCTGCCCGGCCTGCTGCGTTCCAACAGCAATTTATGTGTGTTGCTTGAATTTCCAGCGTCCACAGATTTCCTCATGAATGGTGAAAACCCTTGACAGAGTGGACATGGAGAGGATGTTTTCTGTGGTGGGAGAGTCTAAGGCTAGAGGACACAGCCTCAGAATAGAGGGGCATCCTTTTAGAACAGAGATGAGGAGGAACTTATTTAGCCAGAGAGTGGTGAATCTGTGGAATTCATTGCCACAGACAACTGTGGAAACCCTGTCTTTATGTATATTTTAGGTAGAGATTGATAGATTTGTGATTGATCAGGGCATGAAGGAATACGGGGAGAAGGTAGGAGATTGGGCCTGAGAGAAAAATTGGATCATGAAGAAATGGCAAAGCAGACTCAATGGGCTAAATGGCCTAAATCTGTTTCCATATCTTACGGTCTTATGGCTTGTTAAATATTCACTAATAGCAGCTGTATTCTTACACTATAGGTTTGTTGAATGGTTGCTATTAGCCTCTGGATTCTTTCTTAGCCTCGGGCACTAGTGGCATAAGAACAAAAGAATTTATCTATCTCTGTGTGTCTCTCAGTGCTTGTGGATTGAACCTCACTTTACTAAGGCACCATCCACTCGGTTCTTGGAACTTCAGCTGGACCAAGAATCACGATCAAAGAGTACCTAGGATGGGCCCAGAGTGAATTCATGAGTCGGAGTTCGGAGATCCCCGGACAATGGCGATAATCAAGCAGCAGCTGAGAATCGTGGGCCCCGAAATCTTTGTAACTTACTACATAACATTTAATGTGGTTTATTTGTGCTTTCTGTTTTATGATAATAAATTAGGCTTAAGCTTCTTTGTTCTGCTGGTACACTAATGACTGCATCTCGTAGACAGTCAAACTGGTTGGGGCCTTTTGGGTCTGATCAGCCCAGCCCATTACAGTGTAATATCAAGAAATGGATAAATGCACTGGATATAACAAAGGCTACTGGATCAGTAGCCTTAGAACAGAGCTGTTCTAATGACACTAACTCACCATTAGTCCATGCAACAATGCCCAGACTGCATTGCATGCGGATCACACATCCTCCTGGGCCAAGAGCTGAAAGACACTGTTTCTGACCTTAGGCATTACTTCACCAAGTGTTCCATCATGGCACTCTTGTACAATAGATATCAAACAGGAAACACTGCAATGGATGATGTCAACATTCATCCAAAGAATGAAGGTTGTGGTTGTCAGTGACCAAACAGGTGAACCATTGATACAGCATTGCTCATCATCAAGCCCTCTTCAGCTGTTTCATCAGTCGCCTTCCTTCCATTGTAAACTTCAGAAATGGTGAAATTTTAGTTCCATTTTCAAGTTCTCATCGAGTGAGCTGGGCCATGTCTGCCGGCACCAAGTTCTAGATACCATTCATGTATTGACTGATATTTGCATTATTCGTCCCACAGAACAGCCAGGCAACAACAACCATTCACAGAGAAAGCATCAATCCATCTACCCATTCATTGGCTTTACCCTTGCTGAGTTGTCCACCCTCAATATTCCGAGGTCATTATTGACCAGAATGTAAGCTGGATCAGTCACATAAGTGGAAGGGCTACAAGAACGGGTTAAAAGCAGGGTAGTCCGCAGCCTCCAGATACAGGCTGTCTACGAGGAACAATCAGAAGTATGATAATTACTGTCCTCTTCATTTTCTGCAAGAGCACTCACTCTTATGAAACTCAGCACTACCCAGAGTAAAGCAGCCCACTTGATTGGCACGGCACCAACAATCGAAACATTCATCCCCTCCCTCCATCATCATGGCTGTAATCCATACCACCCACAAAACACGTTGCAGTCACTAACCCAAGCTACTCGACAGCACCACCCAAACCATGAAGTGTAACACCAAGGACAAGACAGCAAGTGTACGGGAGCACTACTGAGTGTAGGTTTTCACTCCAAGTAGCACGTTTGCACTTGGAAATATATCACTACCCCTTTTTCATCATGGTGTCTAAATCCTGGAATTCCCTGCTCAGTAGCATTGTAAAAACATACCTTCTCCATATGATTTGCAGTGGTTCCAGAAAGTGGGATGTCAGTACCTTCTCAGAGGCACTTATAGATGGGCAATAAGTGCTGGCATTGTTGGTAACCACCAGATTCCAGAAATGAATATGTAAGGAAGTGAAATAATTCATTTGTAACAATTAGGTTCAGAAAGTAAATAATTTTCTATTTATACCAATACACCACAACAGGGAATAATCATTTCCCATTTGAAATGAATTGAGTCAGGATGAAACTCACAAACATGAAAAAGTCTGCAGATGCTAGAAAATCCAAAGCAACACACACACAATACTGGAGGAACTTGGCAAGTCAGGCAGCATCAATGGAAAAAAATAAACAGACAGTTTCGGGCTGAGACCTTTCTTCAGATACACTAGTGAAGTTTAAGAGACTACTAGACAGGTATGCGGAGGAATTTAAGGTGGGGGGGGTTATATTGGAGGCAGGGTTTGAGGGTCGGCACAGCATTGTGGGCTGAAGGGCCTGTAATGTGCTGTACTGCTCTATGTTCTATGTCCAGTCGTCACCAAGTTAAAAGATAATACTCACCAAGTTTGACACCAATATGGGAGACAGAAGTGACTGCAGATTTCTGAATCTAGAATGAAAAATGGAGGAATTCAGTGGGTTAGACAGCATCGGTGGAGGGAAATGGATAGTCAACATTCCCTTTCAAGACCCGATATAAAGATCAGCCCAATTCCTTCCACAAATGCTGCCTAGCCTGCTGAGTTCTTCCAGCTGTTTATTTTTTGTCCACAATACAGGAACTGATTCAAAACCCAAATGAGATTCCTGTTCTTAAAGCTGAATTATTTAAGCTATGATGATGTCTATTAGCATGTATTGCAACACCTACTGAGTTGGTAGGGCACATGCAGATAAGTAATTAGTGCTGCTTAAATATCTCATGCATAAAAACATCAACAATCTGAACAGTTCATTGAAGCATCCAAGACGTCAGTGCGAGATCAATACGTACTGAAGATAAAATAACCCCATACCCTAGGTCGTGTCCCAGCAGTGTTTGCATGTTCGAACAGGCATTAATCAGTCCTATCTCAAACCAATATCATATCATTAGCTGAGCACCAATATCATATCATTAGCTGAGCTTCAATTGGATGAAATGGTATCCGTAACACTAGAGTGGAAGGAAAATATGTGACAGAAAGGCAAGAGAGTCAAAAAAAATCTTCCAGAAATAGTGAAAGGGAAAAGACAAATCAAATGCAGATAGAATGTAAAAGAATCGGTTAATGACAACTGTGAAAACGGCATCCTTAATGGAATCCTGTGTCCGCGTCACCATAAACATCTCCAGAGAAGCATGTAAGAATTAACTTCATTGATCTGAAAACAAGCCTCTTCTTTATTTTGTTTGTACTGTCTAAGGACTTTGACACAGTGAAAGACTCCAACATCTAAAAGTCAGTGCCCTGTACAGGAAAGTCTCATTGAGATAATACCTTATAATGAGCTTTTCTTAATGCTGCGTTTTCAAATTACAGCTTAAGCCTTTGCAAATCTGTGCTGTGCTGCATGCTAAGCCAAGCATAAATAATGGCTCTGAGCAACTGCATACACTGCTTGTCTTATTGGCGATCCCACTAGATAAAAGATAATATCACACAGAAGAGAAAGTGTTCAGAACGATAAAGGAGCATCTCCATTATCGTGAGCAGTTCAAGACTGGCCGGTGCTGACGTTTTATGCCAGAAGCAGCATTCAGGATAGCGAGCAGCATCACACAATTGAGAAACAGCCAGCAACAACATATAAATTTATCAACTTTTTCCCCTCTGGCATGTGGTTCCTCAGTTTCCTTTCTTACACAAGCATGTTGTCCATTCTTTAAAATCAATAAATAAATTAAAATTAAGACAAGTAACCCTTCACATTCATTAAGAGAGAAGGTGATACTGACTCTAGATTTTATAATCTCCATCACTGCCTCTCATCATTATCATGTGCCGTGTTGTAAGACGTGGGCAACCATGCTCTCATGACCGTGGTTGTTCTTGGCAAGTTTTCCTACAGAAGTGGTTTGTCGTTGCCTTCTTCTGGGCAGTGTCTTTACAAGACGGGTGACCCCAGCCATTATCGATACTCTTCAGGGGTTGCCTGCCTGGCGTCGGTGGTCACATAACCGGGACTTGTAACATCCACCGCATGCTCTCCTGGTTTCACGGATGATGTATGCTGCTCTCCTGCAACAACGTTCCATGTGGATGTGCGCAGTGGTTGAGAGGACTTTACCTCTGATGGATTGGGCTACATCCATTACTTTTTGGAGGATTTTCCATTCAAGAGCATCGGTGATTCCATACCATGATGTAACCAGTCAGTATACTCTCCACTACACATCTACAGAAGTTTGTCAAAGTTTTAGATGCCATGCCGAATCAACGCAAACTCCTAAGGAAGTAGAGGCGCTGCTGTGCTTTCCTCGTATTTGCACTTATGTGCTGACATGAAAGGAAAACACAGAGGAAGTTAAAATTGCTGACCTGTTCCACCACTGATCCTCTGATGAGGACTGGCTCATGGACCTCCAATTTCTTCCTCCTGAAGTCAATAATCAGCTCCTTAATCTTGCTAATGTTGAGCAAGAGGTAGTTGTTGTTGTGCCACCACTCAGCCAGATTTTCATTCTCTCACCTATAAGCTCAACACCTTGATTTGGTCTGTGATGCTGATGTCGTCAGCAAACTTGGAAATGGCACTGGAGCTGTGCTTAGCCACACAGTCACAAATGTAAAGTGAGTAGAGCAGGGAGCTAAGCACATATCCTTGTGGTTCACCTGTGCATTTGGAGGTCTTGGAGGAGATGTTGTTGCCAATCCAAACCGAATGGGGTCTGCAAGTGAGGAAATCGAGGATCAAATTGCAGAAGGAGGTATTGAGGCCAAGGTCTTAGAGCTTATTGATTAGTTTTGAGATGGTATTGAATCCTGAGCTGTAGTTGAGCATCCTGATGAATTGGCAACCTCAGTACCATAAGATCATAAGATATAGGAACAGAATTAGGCCATTTGGCCCATCGAGTCTGCTCTGCATCAATCATGACCATGCCTCCATTTCTGACCCACAAAATCATGCTGAGTTCAATGGCTTCACATTTTTTGCATGCCAGCTTAATGCAGGTAACAATGCTGAGGGTTTTGTCACTTACCAAGCCTCTCAATCTAAAAGGGGCTTGGAATTGCACATTTAGACTAGTTTTTAGTCTATCCTCGTATTTGTCAACCATTTCTTTTAGTTCTTGATCACATGTATCATACTTGTAACTCATTAAACTCTCTGAAGGTTCTACATTAAAATGTCCCTGTTTGGTTTTTCCAATACCTTTATAATCCTTGTCTGCAGTTCACAGTGCCACTACATTTACCAATGTTTCATACATCTCTGACCCTCCTACCAGTAACAATGTCACTTATCCCTTTCCATAGCTGGCCGCACTGCTTTATACTCCCGAGACACGGATGACTTTACTCAGCCTCGGGATATGACACATACTAAAACAATGAGCTGGTAATTTCCATTAGTACAGAGAGTGGAGAGGGAAAGAGTTAATGAACCAGATCATCCAACCCATGCACAGACAGTCAGAGACATTCATATACACTGCAGCTCAGTGTCTGAACAAAAAGTGGGTGGATTGATTAAATTTTTCTCTACTGCCCTCACAGTATATGCAAAGCTAAACTTCCTCAAAAATCACCCAAGATGGAAGCTCTCCTCAGGATTTTTAACGAGATCTTACTTGTGAAAATGCAGAAAGTTAAGTGAAATATGATTTAAATTCAATACAGAAATACTGCATGGCTAAATATACTTATACTGTTAATTATTGTCACAAAAGTTGAAACAAAGGTAATATGCACACTCAGCACTGCATAATTATATCGAGTAAGCTTGTGATACAACAATATCTTTATAATGATAGACAGCATTCGAAATATATCTACTAGTAATAAAAAATCTTAAAAATGATAGATACAGGTTTCAATAGGTACATTTAATGTCAGAGAAATGTTAACAATGTACATCCTGAAAATTTTCTTCTTCACAAGCATCTATGAAAACAGAAAAGTGCCCCAAAGAATGAATGACAGTTAAATGTTAGAACCCCAAAGTACACCCAACTAACCCTCCCACGCATAAGCAGCAGCAAAGCAATGACCCCCCCTCCCACCAGCAAAAAAAGCATCGGCACCCACCACCGAGCACTCAGCGTGCAGCAAAGCATCAATAAAGACACAGACTTGCAGTAGCCCAAAGACTACTCATTCACCCGGTATTCAACATACCACAGGCTCTCTCCCTCCCTAATAAGGGAAAAAGAGGTGTCCCTGTTTCACAGTGAGAGGGGAGACAAAGCAACTTGCTGACTTATGGTGTTAAAAGTCTGTTGAGTCACTTCTTCTGAGCTCTTTCCCAAAAATCTTAGGTCTCTGGGCACACAGCCTGCAACCAGCTCACTGCTTTTCATCTCCCATCTCCTGCGACACATTAGGCGGCGGCACCAACCTCGAACCTGCCCGCTTCCAGAGCCACGAAAATCCGCACCCTGAAGATGCACTAGTCTTCCAGACCACATCCTTGGCATATCAAAAAGCAGCCGATCGTGAGGCCCCCGAGAACAAGTCCCATTTCCACAAAGAATCGAAGTCAGTGTGTAACTCCAGGTCAGGGTTTTCAAAAGAAACTTGAAAAGGTAAAAAAGAGAAATCTAAGACAGAAATAGAGCTGTTCCCGAAGGTACAAGCAAAGGAGTTGCCGTTAGGCGCCATCGTCCTCCTAAGCTCGCCCTTAGGAGGGCAAATAAAGAAATGGATGTGTAATGCGCTGTAAGAATTTACTGCTAATGTAATGGCTTCTTTGTAATGTTCACTGCTGAGGTAAAGATTTCTCTGTAGCAGCCATGTTTGGGTTATGGCTGGAGATACCAGGACTATGATATGCATGTTAGCCAATCGGAGACTGTTGCTCTGTCTTGTGAATCTGGAAGGATGCTTTTTCGCGGTTTTTTGTCAAGGAGCGATGAGGGAAGATGCGTGTGGAGAGAGCTGGTAGACCAGCCGACAGAATGGGCTGGGTGTCCCTCAGTTCTGAAGGTTGGCGACACTCGGAGGAGACCGATGAAGGAAGAATGACGACTGAGTGAGCTCCAACGTGAACTTTTGACTTTTCCTTGAATTGGGCCCTTTTTTATTTTCATTACTAACCCTGTATTCAGATTCATATTCATAAAGTTTAATGATTTAATTGCATATGAAGTACTGTCTGGTATTTTGCGTTGTGGGTTTATAACTGGTACATTACACAGCATCCACTCAAACGTGATTTCCCAGTTTGGCAGGGCCAAAGGCTGTTTTCCCCTAGACAAACACGAGCTAGGCGAGCCTGAGGGTTACAGATGTCTTTCCACTGCGTGCTTCAAGTTGAAATCCAGATTGACCTGCACAGGAAATGATGTAAAAAAGCATCATATGTACAGGAAGTGATGTCTGTACAAAATGAACTGCACCTCTGGAGGCCAGAAAACCTTCAGCAGGCACTGGAACCTTCCAGTCATATGTTCGCTCATGGGGCTCATCCCTCAACAAACTACTGGGAGCTGAATCTTCCTGCCTTACATTTGACGTGTTTTATTGTTTTTTCAGCAATGAAGACCCCGTTGAGAATTTCCAGCAGACATACGAGGGGTGATTGATAAGTTTGTGGCCTAAGGTGGGAGTCAATTTTAGAAAACCTAGCAAGTTCATTTTTCAACACAGTCCCCTCCTACATTTATACACTTAGTCCAGTAGTCATGGAGTATATGGATCCCTTCTTTGTACAAGCGGTCCACAGCAGGGGTGATTGATAAGTTCGTGGCCTAAGGTAGGAGATGAGCTATACAGCTGTTGTTACATGCACACGCAATTCAATTCTTTGAGTGAAAATGCAGAAAGTTTGAAATTAATATCTCCTTCTACCAGGCCACGAACTTATCAATCACCCCTCCTCGATAACTGAGTGGCAGAGAAAAAATGGGTGGTGAAGACAATGAATACCACAAATGTGGATGGAGGTTTCGTCCATTGAATGACAAAGACCATCACGATTCAGTCATTATGACGAAGGGTCTCAGCCCAAAATGTCGACTTCTCTTCTCCCTATAGATGCTGCCTAGCCTGCTGTGTTCTACCAGCATTTTGTGTCAGTCATTATGGGGTACTTCTACCCTAATTCTGGCTGAGAATTTGACAAGAGAGTAACTCCTAGCAATCTTACTTATAGGAGAGTGGATGGAGAATTTATGTTAACTTTTAAAAATTGGTTTGAGCTTTGATACCGTTTCTTCAAAAATTGCTTGTCTCAAAACCTTAAATCTACCTTATGTACTCTTATGTTGGAAGATGTTCATTCACAAGAAAGGAAGATGTATGGATGGCTGTACCACCATGAACTAGTATGTTTCCTCTTGTAGGCAAGAATACACAAACAAGTCCACCACTTGTTTATTACCCTGTGTGAAATCCTCAAAAACCTGCATAAATAAGTTTATCAGATATTTCTTTGGGTAAACATTTTTTAAAGATTATCCATAAATCTTTTTAAATTAATTTGGCTAAATAATGCAAAAAAATAAGATGAAACTTTTTCTGAACCACGTTACTTGACCATAATGTACAAACAAGGTGATGTACCATCAATAACTCTCGGAGACATGAGGCGAGATATAGGCTTTTATTGGCTGGAAGAAAGAACAAGCAGCAAGTGACCACCACACAACATCCTGGAGACAGAGGTCAGGGCTGTGCATCCAAGCGCCTTTATACCGGGGTCCGTGGGAGGAGCCATGGTCTGTGGGAGGAGCCACAGGAGCAGTCAGCGGGGGGGGGGAGGGGGCACATCCAGACAGGTACATGTAGTTCACCACACAAGGTACAAAGTAAGAAGTAAAATTCCACTGAAGATGCAGACAGTATTCTATCCTTTTTGAAAAGAAAAGGTCGCTTGCATCCCAGGATTCTCTTGTTCATCTTTATCTTTTTCACCTCTAGACAACTGTAGGAAAATGGCTAAGAGGCGATACTAGTAGTCAGGTATACTTCAGTTGCTGAAATCTATTCATTCTGGAAAATCATCAAATCTTGTGATACTAAGCAGCAACCATGTGTGGGCAAAATGTTTTCTGCTCAGTCTACAATCCACATGTTAGTTGAGTCTTTTAATTACATTCATCCAATGTGGTTTATTACAGTAATATTATATTTCTGTTGCATACTGTATAATAATTTACACATTCTGCCCAATACAATGCATCACTCCCCCCTCTAAATCAGGCAATTTAATAAAACTGTGCTAACTCAGATGTGGGGAGTGATAGAATTGACCTAAAATACCTAAGTCAATCTGCCCACAGAAAAAGATAAATCATTCTCCCCATAGTGCCTTCATACTACACAGTAACTTACCAGTTAAACTTTTTATCTTAACGTGCATTATGAAATTAGCAAATGCAGGCATAAATATGAGCAAAATTTCTGTGCTATCAGATTGGAAAGCAGTGAAGCCATTAATTTAGTATGTTTTGTTCTAACTCATTTAGACAGAAACACAAATAGGAAGTTAAGATTAGTACAGTGCCTGGCTAGTTTTAAGGTGCAAATGCCAGCAGATTGTTCAACATACAAAGTGATACTGAATTTACACTTTACTCTGTAACAAAGGTGGCAGGGTGGAGATACGTCTCCGCCAAAGGAGGTGTAAGTCACTTCTTCCCTCCGCTAGCCTGCAGGTCACCCTTGGGCAAGGTGTAGCACTTACTTAGCACATCACCCACATCGCCCCCACCAACCGATCAGGGTCACGTGAAGTCATGGTCCTATGGGTAGCTGGCGCATATCACAAGGCCTGGTTATGTGACCACTGACACCCCAGGCAATTTCTGAAGAGGATTGATCATGGCTGGGGTCACCCGTCTTGTAAAGGCACTGCCCAGAAGAAGACAACGGCAAACCTATTCTGTAGAAGTATTTGCAGGGAACAATCATGGTCAAGATCGCCCATGTGATACGACACAGCACATAATGAATGAGCTCTGTAACAATTGCAGATGTACTAAAATCCATGAGAATGTGTCAGACTATTACATGACAATTAGAAGCAGTCAAATAATATTAGCACTATGATGATAAAACAGGGAACTGTTTAAAAATGTAAATTTTCATGATACCTTTTTCAAAGTATATTTTGCTCAAAAAGTGTTTTAGGAGACTTGAAGTTGTTCTTCTCTTCAGTTTCTAAATGAAATAAAACATTGGTTGAACCTGGCAAGAGTTCATCCTCGTACACCTTTATAAAGGAAATTTCAAGTGTGAGGTTGAAAAGTAAATGATTTTGTTTGATGAGAGAAGGTGGTCTTCCATATTGACCTCATCAGTGCTCAGTCACATGACCCATATGCAATATAGCAAAGATCATTTGGTGGCGGGGAGTTCATTACAGAGATTATCAGGAGCTCAGCAATCTCCCAGTGCACAAGCAGCAAGTAGAAACCTTGGAGAATCTGGCTCAGTTTTCATCTGAAGTGCGGCATATGAAGGATAAGCTCATCTTAGCAAGAACAGAGATAGGAAAAGTTAGAGGGAGGAGGTGGAAGACCAAATGGGAATGTTTGTGGTAGGGGCAAAATCTTGTAACAACAACAGTACAAAGCAAACAGAAATGCTAAAGGAATAGAAATTGAATCTGTTGATGTAAAATCATCACCATCAGTTGTGAGCCAAGAAGAGGGGTACAATGATTGTGAATAAAAATTGTTAACTTCCACTATAAGTGCGAATGGCCCTCTTGATTTTTTTTTCCCCAATGTCTGGACTGAAAAGGCCTTCCCCTTCCTACAGTCTTTCTCTAAAGAGGGGATGTTGTCTACTGAGTAGTTTTTTTTAAAGCAAAATAAAATGGAAGTCTTGCAAGCTACTCCATTTTGGTTATTTTGATTTCCAGCGGCTGCTGTGGAGCTTAGTTGAAGAGAACAAGGAGGCTGGAATGAAACTGAGAATCGTATTTTCTATAACCAGAAACTCACGGAAAAACTGGTGGGGTGAAAAGCATTTCCCATTTACAGCCTAAAAAATTTACTGGTGCATTGCAGGTTACAAGTCCAAACTCCTTGGCCAATTAGTCCAAGCCCAATGAAGGGTTTACAGGAATTGCCATCAAGTAAGGCTGCTGGTTTTCCTTTTTTTTTTAAATTTCACTCACAAAAGCAATAGCAGAAGTCATTTTAAAGCTGTAACAAGGCAAGCGTAGTTGTGAATGATTATTAAAATATTGCTAATATTCAGTTCTTGTGAACTTGAGTGGGACGAATCTTCAGGATTTCATGATTACAACACAGTACAGGCCCTTCAGCGCAATGATGCTGTGCCAAACTTTTGACTATTACTCCAAACTTAATCTCAACCCTACCACCCACATAGCCCTCAATTTTTCTTTCATCCAGCTGCTAGTTTCTTAAATGTCCCTAATGTATCTACAAATCTACAAACATTGGCAGTGTGTTCCATGTGCTTACCACTCTCTCTATAAAGAAACAATAACCTCTGACATCTCCCCTATACTTTCCAGACAGACAGAGATACTTAATTGATCCTGAGGGAAATTGGGTTTCGTTACAGTCATACCAACTAAGAATAGTGTAGAAATATAGCAATATAAAACAATAAATAATTAAATAATAATAATAATCCTCCAGTCACATTAAAATTATGCCCTTGCATATTAGCCAATTAGCCATTACCACCAGAGAGAAAGGTGCTGGCTGCCTACTCTATCTGTCCTTCTTATTCACTTCAGAAACCAAATATCACCACAAAGCTAAACAGTGCTATGACAAACAGCACTGGAGCAAAGTTCAAGCCAGCAGACGAGGGCTGGCCAGGCCTGCATGTGACTGCTTTGATTCCAGCTTGAGGGGGATTTTATGAAGAACCCGAGGGCACAAGTGTTTCCTGGCATAAAACAAGACCATGAGAGAGCTCCATCTGTCTTAACGGGGTGATGTCTGTAAACAAAGGCGTAAATGACTCTAGTTTGTACAAAAGGATATGAGTGATTCTTATTTGAACAGGAATGACTCCACTCCATACATAATCATGTGAGTCCTGTCTATATAACAGGACATAACTGGTTCCAGCATGTTCACAGCTACATGAGGGAGCTCAATCTATACAAGAGTGGGTGAATGACTTCAGCCCATGCCACAGGGCGTGAGTGCCTCCAGCTTGTATGTGAGGATATACAAATACTCATGAGCAAATCCAATTTATATATCAGGTCCTAAGCTTCCAACCTGAATGCAATGACATGCAAACAGTATCGGAATGACTCTAGACAGTATGCAGGAACTGGGCACAGAATTCCCAACTTTCCTGTGTATTAATCGCACTTACAATGCCAGAGGAATTCTGCACGTCAGACAAAATCTATGGAGGAGAATAAACAGTCTATGTTTCAGGCTGAGACCCTTCCTCAGGACTGAAATGCTAACTATTTACTCCCCATCATAGATTTGACTGCTTATTCCCCTCCAAAGATGCCACCTGACCTGCTGAGTTCCTCCAGCATTTTGTGTGTTGCTCTGAATTTCCAGCATTTGCAGATTTTCTCTAATTGCATTTGCAACTGGCAGCATTTTAATAGTACAGTGCATTCCCATTAAGTTGCCCACATTGGGACCAATAGATGTTGCCCCAATTAAGCGGCTGCCCCAAATAGCTGAAGTTTCATGGAAATAGCTAAAAGTTATAAAAAAAGACGAACTACCATTTATATAAATAATAATTTATGTATTTAAATGGAATACAGAACAAAATAGAACACTACCAGTACCTCTACGGTACTACAAAATCGTTCCTAATAATTGCTGATAGAAGAATTCATCTGCCCTGTTCTTTTGATGGACCATAAATGGACAAAATCAGCACAGACACCTAGTGCAGATAATGGACTGCCTTCATACAAAGCTTAGATGATCACATCTCCAAATCTTTATTTCCATTGTAACATTCAAAATGATTATCAGTACCTTCAAATTCAAATCTTTGATTCCAAACTTGTTTCATTTTCACTCCTGGCTGTTTCTGGCATCTCCAAGCCTAAATGCTTGAAACAGTGGTGAGCAAAACAGTTCCAGATAGTCTTGTTGGTTACTTCTCAACAACCATCTGTGACAACAGTCACTGCTTTTTTAACACAAACACGCAACTGATGCTGTTTAACAATTGGTCACTCTAAGCACGGTGTAAAGTCTAATGACTACAAAAGTGCAGGAGACTGAAGCTAGTTAGAACCTGTTCGGCAACAGACTCCTTCCTCAGTTAAGCGACATAGTGTCCCAAATAAATGAATGGACTCCGGGATATTTTTTCAACATTGTTTTTTTCTTCTTTAAGAGTTGTCCCAGATAAACATCTGCGCCAATTAACCGATGACTCGATTAACCAGAATTCACTGTACTCTAAAAGCAGCATCAGTTGTTAATGTCATACTGCTTTGCTTTTGAAAATAAAAGCTATTATTTTCATTAATTCTGCCAAATCACCCACTTCATGAAATATCGGTGATCATAAAGATTTAGCTTAATTCTCATCAGTGCTATTATTTCTGTTTTTGCTGCCATCAGTTTGTTCCTGAATTCAGAACTATGGACAGTTCTACAATTAGATTCTGCTTTTTGCAAAACTGGTGTACCAGGTCGAATTACATTTGTGAGTAAAGAGCGTTTAAAGACTTGGAGACTGTATCTTGGCCTGTATCTGACAAATGTATTGACATTGGCAATTCACAGCAGAATTACACTGACAGTGAGTCAGTGGAATGTGTTTCTGAGACGATGGAGGAGCTAAGATTGGATCTATTGGCGTTGGTGCGGAAAAAGATGTCGACTTACTCAGACAAGAAGTCCTGCACACACAGACCAAGTTCCATAAATCAATGATGTCAACATTGACACCAAATCCGGCAATACTTAACAAGGAGAGCCAGCATGATCGATTTATCCAATATTGACAACTATTTATCACAGCTGCAACTAAGCTGGAAAAACCAAGAATGTTTGAGGTGATTTGTTCCAATGGGTGATATAAATGTGTATATTTTAATTAGGACAGAGCAACAGTTAAGCATATTTTGATCATTTTGCCACAAAATAAATTTGGATCTTTTAAAAAGAAATGAATATAACACATGGAATCTTCTAATAGGGAATAGTGAATCCCTGAAATTCTCTGTCCCAGTGACTGGTGGCCAAATCGCCAGAGATATTTTAAGTGGAAGTCACTATATGTTTGATAGAAATGGTACACAAAAGAAATAATGCTTAATAGCTGGGCAGGCTTGTAGGGATGATGGCCTACTCCTGCTCCTATCTTCTTGTGTTCTAGCAATGGTCAAATTACTGATCTAACATCCGGAATACTGTTCTGCATCTGTCACAAAACATATTGTATGAACATAGAAAGATAACACTGGCATTTATTGCACATATGTAAGAGTCTGTACCGTGGCTATTTACTGGGCCATTTCAGAGGGCTCTTGAAAGTCATCCATATTGCTGTTAGGTCAGACAAGGTAAAGAGGCCAAACTTCCTTCTTTGATCCACCGATCTAGAGACTTCACTTTGAGCCTCATTATAGAAGCTGGGAAATTTTAATCCGCCCCCTTCCTTGACATTAATTAAACAATTCCGGCATAAAAAGTTAGTGTCAGTGATGGAAGAGAACTCAAAGATGTTCGCAAAGCCTGCTTACCACATCCCTAATGACTCCTGGACATCCCTGGCACACGAACCCTCAGTGGAGAAGGAGCATTCCATATCATATTGATAAAACTACGTCCACAAACCATGAGCAGATAGAACAAAGTGTGAACGGTAGGAGGAGTTCATCACTTCATAAGTTAAATGTTAAAAAGGTACTGTTTTAGGGTCAGTAGGTTAATTGGCTATTGGAGATTACTCCCAGGTAGTAGAACAGTGAGTGAGTTGACAGATATGTTATAGGGAAATATATGGCGGGAGATGGGTTTTATGGGATTGTCCCTTGAGCAGCTGTGAACTTGCTGAATCAAATAGCCTCTCATGCCACAAGCAAATAGGACAAAACCACGCATCCCTAGTCAGCAACCTCCTCTCCCAGTTGTGGAAGAGTCTGCCATTCCGACATTGGCCTCATCAGTCACCTCAGATAGCCTCAGCACCAGAATGGAGACAACTTATGCTTGCTCCTGAAGGACTGCCTAAGAAGTGGAAGGTTTATTGTAAATTCACTTCTGGTTTACTAATGTCATTCAAGGAAGGAAATCTGTCATTGCGACTTCGTCTGACCTGACAGGAGACTTTCAAATACCCTCTAAAGTGAACCGGCAAGCCACTAAGTACAAGATCACCTACACATGGGCAGTTGCAACTATCTCTTGCGAGTGAATAAATATATGTGTAAATAAAGATATAATACTCATTTGCTACCAGCTTTGCGGAATATATATATAACAGTCTCACTTGACCTCTAGGCAAGGGCAAGCAACAACTTGTGTACAACAAGGACACAGAAACACACGTCAGAATGATACTAACTCCCCAAACTAGCAGGCAGCCTTGATCCTGCTCACTTGGGACAACCCATTCCCCAGGTTACAATTTATCAGCAGCAGTGAAAGACACAGCCCAGTACTGTGCAATGAGAAAGGGTTAATTACTAACCTTGCTTTAAATGGGCACCCAGGAAAAGTGACCACGATACAATAGAAGGCTGGAAACAATATAACTGAATCTGAAATGTGGGGTTTCAATCTAAACAAAGGAAATAACGAGATAGGTCGCTCATTGTATATCGGGATGATGTGTTGCAGAGTGTGAAAGCTGTTGAACGATGTTGAAAATTTGTGATATAATACATGATTTTCAGCAATTATATCTTTAAGCCACAAAAGCACAACAGGAAATGAGGTTCCAATCACAGACTAGAAAAGTAAGTCTTAGAAAAAATATTTATAAAGTCTCCAGAAGAGCTATCATTTCACTTTATATTTTGATATACACGTGACAAATATACTTGAATCTTGATAGAACAGTACAGCACAGGAACAGGCCCTTCAGCCCACAATGTTGTGCCTAACAAATTAAATTAGGCATCTAATGGCCCTAATCTCTACTGCTTACACCATTCCATATCCTTCAATTTTCCTCATATTCATATGCCTATCCGAATGTCCCTTAAAATTCCCTAATATACCTGCCTCAACCGCCATCCCAAGCAGAGTATTCAGGCACCCACCACTCTCTGTGTTAAAAAACTTGCCCCTCGCATCTCCTTTGAAATTACCCCCCCCCCACCTTAAATGCATGCCCCTTAGTATTAGACATTTCAACCCAACGAAAAAGATACTGACTGTCTATTTGTGTTCTATTGGGTTTATTTTATCAACCTCTATCTGATCTCCCCTTAGCCTCCGCCATTCCAGAGAAAACAACCCAAGTTTGTCTCTTGTTATAGCACATGCCCTCTCATCCAGGCAGTGTCCTGGTAAATCCCTTT
Source organism: Hypanus sabinus (assembly GCF_030144855.1). Classification (NCBI taxonomy): domain Eukaryota; kingdom Metazoa; phylum Chordata; class Chondrichthyes; order Myliobatiformes; family Dasyatidae; genus Hypanus; species Hypanus sabinus. Next base: position 95,441,008 of record NC_082718.1, read on the forward strand.
TGCACCCACTCCAACGTTCCAACATCTTTCCTATAATGAGTCAACCAGAACTGTATTCAATATTCCACATTCGGCCTAAGTAGTGTTTTATAAAGCTGCAAACTAACTTCCTGATTTCTGAACTCAATGACTCAACTAATAGAGGTGAGCATGTCATGTGTCTTCTTAATCAACCATTGATTAAGAAAAACTTAAAAACTTCTTCTCCCAGAGAGTTGTGGGGGGGTGGGAGTCTGGAAAGCACTGCCTCGGAAGGCAGTGGAGGCCAATTCTCTAGATGCTTTCAAGAAGGAGCTAGATAGGTATCTTATGGATAGGGGAATCAAGGGATATGGGGACAAGGCAGGAACCGGGTATTGATAGTAGATGATCAGCCATTATCTCAGAATGGCAGTTCAGGCTCGAAGGGCCAAATGGTCTACTTCTGCACCTAATGTCTATTGTCTATTGTCATTTTCAGAGAGCTATGAACTTGGATTCTGCTCATCAACACTGTTAAGGGTCTTGCCAATCTTTGTAAACTTTGCCAGTCATCTATGCTATCCACAATGCCACCAATCGCCGTGCATCTTGATCTTGAGTCTGTTATTCTAAAGGTTGGGAGTGTTTTAAGATTCATTAAAAGGCATTCAAGAAATAGATCAATAAAAGCAAAGACAGAACACAAGAGTAAATCAACAGGAACCATAAAAAAACGGGCTGCGTTTCAATAGATAGGCAAAAGGGAAAGGACTAGTGAGAAGAAATGTGGGTTCCTTACAGACACAGACGGAAGGTTTTATAACTGGGTAGTAGGAAACGGCATAGAACGGTAGCATAGCAGTTAATGCAATTCCATTACAGCTCTGGCTGTTCCAGAGTTTGAAGTTCAATTCCGGCGTCTTTCTTTAAGGAGTCTCTTTTCGCCCTCCCTGTGGAATGCATGGGTTTTCCCAGGTGATCCAGTTTCCTCCCACAGTCCAAAGACATTTCAGGTAGGTTGCTTTATCATTGTAAATTGTCCTGTGATTAGGTTGGGGTTAATTGGGGTTGTGGGGCTGCTGGGGCGGCACGGCTTGAGGACCGGAAGCGTCCACTCCACGCTGTATCAATAAATAAATAAACAGAATTAAATAAATACTTCGTATCTTCAAAGATAAGTAAACTCCCGAGAAAATCAAATACTAATTTAAAAAATCACTATTAATTAAAGAAAATACTAGATAAGGTATTAAGTCTGAAAACAGTCAAATCCAAAGATCTGGTGATTTACATGCTAAAATTCTGAAAGAGCTGACTGCAGAGGTAATGGGAACTGTGGTTGTCATCTTCCAAAATTTGCATCAATCTTGGAATAATTCCTGAAGGTTAGGGGCAGCCATAATGAGCTCACCTTCAAGAGAACCGTAACCATGTCGTGGTTTGGAGGCTTGCGTGCCTCACTGACCTGGAGAGCTGTGTTGGCTGGAGTCAGGGCTTTCTGCTTTGGCTCTTGGTAGGGTCACCCTTGCCAAACTGGTCAAAGGGTAGAGGCCAGACTAGGAGTGGTCCACTGGTCCTCGGGGTTTTGGGGATTCAGCTCAGGGCTAACTACCCTGACTGGTCAAAAAAAAATCTGTTGGGGGAACAGCAATGAGGAATCCTTCTACATCTGACTGGGACGGTATTCCTGAGTCTCCACCCGGAACGTGAATGACTGACAGAAGTGAAAACTGAGAGGAAGCTACTGACACGATGAAGGAAGCCCAGAACACCGCCAGAGATGGAGGACCTTCATTGCTGCCCTACACAACATTGGTATAATGGGAGGTAAGTAGGTATCATAGCCTCACAATTTAAGAAATAAGGAAAGAAAACAGGAAACTGTGCTCACAAACAAGAGAAAATCTACAGATGCAGGAAATCGAAGGCAATACACACAAAAATGCTGGAGAAACTCAGCAGGCCAGGCAGCGTCTAAGGAAAAGAGTAAACAGTCAATGCTTCAGGCCGAGACCCTTCATCAGGACTTCAATTTGATATAAGTAGTACAAAACATGCTGGAATCTATGATAAAAGATGCAATATCAAGACACTTAGGAAATAAGAACTTGACTGGTTGTAATCAAAATGAATTTATGACATGGAAATCATTTGGTGTAATTGACTGCTATTCTTTGAGAATAGAATGAACAGCGAATATGAAGGTATACCATTGGATGTATATATGGACTTTCAGAAAACTTTCAATCAGGTGCCACACAGGATTTTATGAATAAAATCGGTGAATATTGAATGGGTAATAAGCCAGTTTGGATTGAGTGTTGGTTAAAAGATAGAAAGTGAAAGTAAAGAATAAACAGGAGGACCAATTCTTCTGTCAGATAAGAAGCTTTTAAGGAGCAGGTATTATTTGTTTAATTAGTTCAGTACAACATTGTGGGCTGAAGACACTGTTCCTGTGCTGTTCTACTCTATGTTCTATAATACCAGAGGGATAGGAGAAAGAAAAGCAGTAACACACACAAAACCCGGAGAATCTCATGTGTAAAGTGTTTGAGGTGGAAGATCAACAGTGACCTTGCTGATGATGGCTCAGCCCATCTTGTACTTCACGCGTTCCAATACGTGGCGGCTGAAGGTAATTCCAGTTAGAATGAGCGTAGAGGTAGTTACTTGAAGGTCAGCTCAGACAATGTGAAGCTAAGAGCGTGTGGCTGTGCTGTACAAATGCAAAGGCAACTCTTCAAGTTGAGATTAAAGATCGAAGGTCAAAGGTCCAATTTAATGTCAGAGAAATGTATACAATACACATCCTGAAATGCTTTTTAGCACCAATGCTTTTATAATGTGTTTCTATAAATATGATATATTGATAGGATTTGTTTGTTTTAATAATATAAACTAACCAAATGAAACACATTTCCCCTTTAATGAGGTGTAAGGTTTGCTAATAACCACAAGCCTGTCTGGGTATTTACAGTCAGTGGTCAGGGAATAGCATAAACAAAGATCAGGAGCAAATTGCTTGCCCTCTTGCTCAGATTACATTGTATAGAGTATCTAAGAAAGAGAGAAGAATACTTAACCTAATGTATCCTTCTGTGTACAAAGTATGAAAATGCAAATAATTTTCCAGGAGTTAAATTTCTGAGAATTTAAAATGTGTCTATCGTAAGAAAGTGCAAGTAGGTCAGGAAATGATTTTCATGTAGCACTGCTTTCTGGAGCTGAGCAATATTAAAATAAAATTAATTATCTTCCGTAGTCAAGTAATGTTACCTCCTTTCGTTAAGCCTCTAACACAAAGCGAAGGGTGGAAAGGAACCTTCTGTCAATGGGTAATTACAATGCCATAAATTTGTCAGATTTAATTAAATGCTTTACTCAGTTGGTTGGACCTCTTTGCTGATGTATATGTTTAACTGACTTTTAATTCCCAGGCCTTCTGTTGGTGAGACGTAACAACATGTGAACAGAAAAGGTGAGGGAGACAAAACGATTCTACTTTCCTCTGAAGGCAGCTTTCAGGCTTTTCCAAGAAGGCTTCACTTACATAGCCTCATCTTTAAACTGTATTCTTCTCACAGTCAGCAGCAGAGAAAGCACTAGGGTACAACACTCCAGGGAACTTTATTCAAAATAAATTAAAATAATCAAGTATCTGCAATCGAACTCCAGGAGACTGAGATTTACATTTTTCGCCCACCAAAATAATAGTCAGGTAGAAGGCATATTATTTTAAATGGAAAAGATTAATCCGTGCTCATGTGCTGAGATCAGTCTCAGTGAATGCCACAAACTGTTGCTGTGTTATTTATTCGCAGTGCTGTGCAGATTGAAGGGTATCCTCTTGAGGCAACAAGAACACAGGCTATTGGATGTGGGCCAGTAGATAATGATTGTTGAACTGGTACAATGTCAGCAGATCGGGTGAGTGGTTCCCCTGATGACATTGGTTATCATTAGGTTCCATTGGTAAAAAATGATGTCATCTAAATCTCATCATTGGCTCTTTCAGAAGAACAACATAGTAGATCATTAATCATCGACTATGACCCTTTTTTCCTGGGTTCGCTCTTTATGCTATTGCAACTTCTCCTCAATTATATAATTAATTCCACAGTATCCTATTCTAAACAGTTCAGAATGGTACCCACCTTAAGATAAAGAAAACTAATTAAAATAAAATTTTTGGTCTTTTTATGTAATAAAGATAAATTTCTCTGCCTTCCTTTCTTCTAGGTTTCTGGCCCCGTCTTATCCAATTGCTGTTGCTGTACCCTCAAGTCATTTTCCTGAGAAATTATCCATGTCAACTAATCATATTTTTGATTAGTGGCATGCTGCTCAGCCCTGAACCCTTTCCATTGTTCTTGTGCATCCCTTTTTTTAATTTCAGTCTATCAAGCACTACATATGATTTCTTTTTTTTTTCATTTCTTAGCTCTGTAAGTTCTTTTGTTGGATAATGACTGCATCTATTAGCGTGAACTCCCTAGAGTCTGAAGGTTTAATGACAGGGTGGCTGATTAGAGTAGTTCAGATGGGCACGCCATAGGTCTATCTGGATGTCAGCACCACAGTAAATTACTATTTAATGACTGGCTAATCCAGATATCCAGGTTCCCCCATTCGTGCCTTGCGATTGTACGAAGCAAGTTCACAGGCGACTGACACACACAAACTGCTGCAGGAGCTCAGCACCTTTGGAGGGCCGTGATCCTTCCCCAAAGCAGATTTATTATCACTGACATACGTAATGAAATTTGTTGTTTTGCAGCAGCTGTACTGTGCAATGCATAAAATATACCATAAATTATAATAAGAAATATATAAATATTTTAAATTACTTTATTTATATATAAAATTAAATGAGTAGTGCAAAAATGAGTGGGGCATTGTTCATGGGCTCAACATTCATTTATGGTGTTCTGATGAAGGGCCTCGGCCCAAAACATCCTGAATTTATTTCTTTCCATAGATGCTGCCTGACCTGCTGAGTTCCATAAGACCATAAGATATAGAAGCAGAAGTAGGCTGTTCGGTCCATCAAGTCTGCTCCACCATTCAAGCATGGGCTGATCCAATTCTTCCAGTCATCCCCACTCCCCTGCCATCACCCCATACCTCCAGCATTTTGTATGTGTTGCTCAGGATCTCCAGCATCTGTTGAATCTCCTGTGTTCATGAGAATCAAAATGTTATTATTTATTACATTGCTGTAGCTCACATCAAAGTTGCTCCTCCTCCACCGTTTCTTCTAAAATGAGACCCTCATGTGTCTTCTTATTGTTATGGCATCCTCTGACAGCTTCCAGAGGGGAAAGTCCATGACCAAATAAAGCAATACAGATCAAAGTGCCAACATTATTGATGTTGACTGCATCCTACATCCTTTCCCCTGCAAACTGACTGTAAATCCTAACATTTGCCATTCAGTCACTGACGCACCCACAACCATTTTCAAACAAAACCCTATGTAAACAAAATATATTCAGAGCAGGCAAAGTGCTGTACATTACCGTCCACAGAGTGCATAACATTTCCTTTTGCATCAATGGAATCACACATAATGGCATCTGTTACTCGAATTTATTATCAGTAGCACACGATGGAAGTTGCTTCTCTCTAAAAGTTCTGCATACACAAAAATAATTGTGTTTCCATGTTGCCACAATCAATAATACAACTAATAATCCAAAAGAATTCTTACTTTCTGCTCAAATTTGTCTGTATTTTGACAAACATTTTCCCTGGACTAATAAAGCCAGGCAGTGTCTTAGAAATAACTTCTTCAAAGTGCAGAGTAAATTTATTATCGAAGTGCACATGTATGTCACCATATACAATCCCGAGATTCATTTTCCTGTGGGCACACTCAGTAGACCTATCGGATAGCCATATGAGAATCAATGAAAGAACACACCAACTTGGGTGTTCAACCAGTGTGCAAACGTAAAAAAAAAAGTAGTAATAATAACAAAGATGAAAAATTCGCAGTCGCGGGAAATCCAGAGCAACTCACACAAAATGCTGGAGGAACTCAGCAGGTCAGGCTGCTTCTGTGGAAATGAATAAACAGACGACGTTTCGGGCTGAGACCCCTTTTCAGGACCAAGAGGGAAGGAGGGAGATGTCTGAATTAAATGATGGGGGAGGGGGTCAGAGGTCAGCAGGAGGGTGATAGGTGAAGTCCGGTGGGTGGGAAAGGTTAAGGGCTGGAGAAGAAAGAAACTGATAGGAGAGGAGAGTGGACAACAGGAGAAAGGGAAGGAGGAGGGGACCCAGCAGGAGGTAATAGGCAGGTGAGAAGAAGTAAAAGGTCAAGGTGGGGAACAGAGGATAGGGGTATGGCAATTTTCTTCACTGGAAGGAGAAATCAATATTCATGTCATCAGGTTAGTGGGTACCCAGGTGGATCATGTGTTGTTCCTCCACCCTGAGTGTGGCCTCATCCTGGCATAAGAGGAGACCATGGATTGACATATTGGAGTGGAAATGGGAATCAGAAATAATAATAATGTATTAGTCATGGGTTTCTCACAAGGAAAGTATTTTCTTATTCCACTTCCGAATAACCTTAAAAAACTGAAAGAGATGAAGCATCTATACAGAACCATTATTAGTTACATTGTGATTGCTTCCAAAAAAATGAAGCCCAATTTGACAATGCTTCTCAAATATCTGTGATTGTGTGCAATTAGCCAAAAATCACATTGGAAATCCATTTCATGCAGTGTCACAGCAATTCTGTGGGCTATGGTGGTTTCAGAGAAGTGTTTTCAAACAAGCCAAATTCCCTTTGAAGTTTTGTCACACTGGTCTGGAAATATCTGAATCTTTAGTGATGATTAGGCTAACTAGGAGTAGTTGCGCTGTAAAGCAAGCAGGGAAACCTTATGACATAGGTGGGTGCTCACTTCAACCAGAAAGTAAACAAAAATTGCAGATGCTGGATATAGATTTTCGATAAAAACAGAAAACGTTGGACTCAGACAGGTGGAAAGAGTTTCAGAGTTAATACTTCTGGTCCTTCTGCAGAAACAGAAAGGAGAGAGAAAGTTAATTTTGGATTGCAGAGAAAGTAGGTGGATTAATGGCTACTGCCAACTTTTTGCCGCTAGATAGAGCAAGGATAGAAGTCCCCGTGCTCTTACTTTCTACCCCAGCAGCCTCTATCTTTAACATAAGGTCCCGAGAAATTCCTGCCACTTTTAGCGTCATTCTGCTCCCAGACACATAGTGCTTTCCCCCTCCTCTTCCAAAATTCCAAAGGGACCATTGCCTTCGTGGTTACTTGCTTGCCCTTTCTGCTTCAACTGACTTCTCCACTTCGCCAAGCAAGTCCAGAAATGCAAAATGTGTGCATTTCCCATTTCCCTTCTCATCATCAAGGGAGCTGATGCAGCAATTCCTCCATTGTATACTGCATGTAGTGGCCATAATATAACCTCATCTTTATTCGAGAAACCAATTGCAGCTTGGGTGAGCTGCAATGGTTGACACAGAACTTCTTGTTGCTTACCATATTAATTCTCCCTCTCACTCTCTCTCTCAGACCTGTTTTGTCTATGGCCATCTGCACTGTTATTTGAAAGGCAAATATTAGCCCGGGAAACAACACTTATTTTATATGTGGCCCGGTATTTGTAAATTCAATATCAAATCCAACAACTCCACGTTACTCAAGTTCTCTTTGTATCAGAACTGGCCGTTTCTACAGTAGGTTATCCATTTATAACACTAGCTCAGTTTTCCACTGTCCCTCCAGTTTGATCTACAGGACATCTCCAAAAGCTGTACGTTTTATCAATCTTACATGATGCTTTTGTTGTGCTTTCTCTCCCTCAAGCCTCCATCATTAATGTATCCAACAGATAGCCTCATCAGCAGCACACCTAACCTCACCCCATTCTGCAGCATAGAACTACCTGCTTTGTCTTGTTCCCGATTCGAACAAGGTGTTTTTGACCTACAATATTATTACATTTCTTACCACCGAGGCTGCCTGTCCTACTGCTTGTTTCCAGTATTTTCTGCTTTTTTATTTTCATTCTTCCCAACCCTGTTTCCCTTACTGTGACCCGATGAAAGGACAATTTAAGTGCCGGGCCACATTGAAACAGTTGGCTTACAGCTGTGTGGAGTTTGCTTAACTGTGGCCTGCAACTAGTGGACTTCTGAATCAGCTGCAGTGATGCCTGGCGTTGTGAACTCTAGTTTCGAATGTTGTTTGCATGCTTTATTGTTTGCATAATTTGTTTTTTTCCCTCTCTCTCTCTGCACGTTGGGTGTTTAATGATCTTCTTTTGTTTTTATTGGGATCTGTTGGGGTTCTTTGTTCCGTGGCTGCCTGTGAGGAGATGAATCTCAAGGTTGTATGAAGTATACATACTTTGATTTTTAAAAATGAACTTTGAACTTCTGAGCACAAATGCAATTTTTAAAAATTCATTTGCAGAACATGAGGGTCACTTGCAAGGCAGATATTCAGTGCCATCTTGAAAGGTCCTTGAAAAAGTATGGGTAAGCCAGCTTATTAAATCACTGCAGCACTTGTTGGTAACTAAGTAACTGAATAAGGTGATAAAAATGAACAGTGGCAAAGACTGATGTCAGCAATGATCTTTGTGGAAGATGCCAACCTTATTCTCCTCATGCCCTCATGCCCAGCACCTTTACAGAAACCAGTTGCTAAGGTCTCAAGGGGAAATACTAGATGCATAGTTACATTAAAGTTCAAAGTAAATTTATTTATTATCAAATTACATATATAGTATAGCTCTGAGATTCATTTTCTCATGGGCATACTCAATAAATCTGTAGAATAATAACATAACAAAATCAATGAAAGATCGCCCAACTTGGGCATTCAACCAGAGTGTAGAAGACAATCAACCGTGCAAATACAAGAAGAAAGAAATAATAATAACAAATAAATAAGCATAACATATCGAGAACATGAGATGAAGAGTCCTTGAAAGTGAGTCCATAGGTTGTGGAAACATTTCAGTGATGGGGCAAATCAGGTATCCCTTTGGTTCAAGAGCCTAACAGCTGAGAGATAATAATTGATTCTAAACTTGGCTGCGTGTGCCCTGAAGCTCCTGAAATTTCTTTCTGATTGTAGCAATGAGAAGAGAGCTGGTCCTGGGTGGTGGGGGGGTGGGGGGGAAGATCACTAACAATGGATGCTGCTTTCCTGCGACAGCATTTCATGTAGATGTGCTCAATGGTGGGGAGGGCTTTATTCACAATGGACTGGGCCGTATCTGCTACTTTTTGTAGCATCTTCCATTCGAGGCCATTGGCGTTTCCATACCAGGCTGTGATGCAGCCAGTCAATATACTTTCCACTACTCACTAGATGCTTTTTCTTGTAAGCTGTGTCAGCCATGACATACCAAGTAACACACTTGCCTCGAAGTCAAAACTGTGCAAGTTGAAGGTGTGCACAAAACCCTAAACCAGAAGGTCCATGCTGTGCTACAGTGCTTGAGGTGCCTCTTTTGGATGAGATACTAAAACAAATTCTAGCAGATGGGCTCATCAGCCCTGGTTGACAGATCTCCTAAGAGAAGGAAATCTCTGATCTCAAACCTCTGATGCCTTGCTGCTATACCCACTCATGGGGAAGGCTTCAGGAGTAAACCCCGAGGACAAATCCAGAGCTGTAGTCCCTAAGGCAGTCCTACATTGTGTTCCATGCTGACTGCAACTCCTGTGATGCTGCTGATATCGGTCCCTGCCGTTCGTTTGAATTCATCAGCTGCATGGAGAGGGGAGTCTGCTGCATGGGCAACAGTTTGCTCTCCATATTGTTCTGTCCTGGCTTGCAAATTGAACGCCTGGATAGATGCAACGTTGGTGGCTGAGCCCAACCAATGGAGGCCTCACTAAACCAAAGGTCAGCCTACTCTCTATGTTACATTAGTTACACACACCGTTCTTGTGGTGCATTGGGTGGCAACTGTGCCGTTTCTTTAGCGTTTAGTCTGTTTATTATGAGGCCGAGTTGCTAGCTCAACGCTCAACCCAGTGCAAGGTGCCAGCCAGATTCAAACCCGCGACCACTTGCCTCAGTGCTGAATCCACTACACCACCAACAAGGTAATCTATGGTAGGTGCAAGCCAGTAATTTAAAGAACAAGGAGTAAAATATCCCTGATATTCTAGCCAACATTTATCCTACACCTAGCAGGATTAAAACCCATTAACTGGCCATGTTGTATTTTCTGGGAACCTTCTTTGTGAAAATTGGCTACTTTTTTCCTACATTATAATAGTGATTACATTTCAAACATATTCAATTGCTGTAAAACACCAGAATGATTGAAAGGGAATGTGAAAAGTGCTTTATAAATGCACTTTAGATGGAAAGTGGCATGTTGAAAAAGAGGAATATTAAAGCATGCTAATAGTATGCTTGTTGTTTGTTGATTGCCCTTTAGTGGTTTAAAGGAATTAATTGCATGAACAGCAAAATAGAGTAAATCAAGGATGTAATTCCACAGTTGGAGGGTAGATAAACATTTGAGTCTAAATATATAATCTCATTTCTCATTCTGTCTCAAAACACTATTAAAATGCATTACAAAATTAGACTACAGTACCTCTAGGCCCAGCTTACCTTAGTAGCTCACCAAAGCCACAAAGAGCAACTTCCCTTCCTATTCTGATGTGATATGATGTTGTAACTTAGAATATCTATACACGCTCTGGTTATTCCACAGAGCTTCGCTTTCATTTCCAAAGGGACAAAACAATTTTGCTTAGTTTCTTGTAGATCGGGCGTTCCCAACCTGGAGTCCATGGAATAAAAAAAGGTTGGGAGCCCATTCTAGATATATTCCCAGAGTTTCTTTATTAAATGAAGTCATTCCACCATAAATGGTTTCTGTAATCTTTTCACTTTCTCCTTTTCCATCACATATCAGTAAGTGTTAGCTATTGCCAATGGATACCAGAGCTAATGACCAAATAGGATTGGCGCACCACCGAAATGAGTTAGACTTTGCTTTAGAAGTAAGCACTGTCCCTAGGAAGCTACATGGTCTTTGAGTAGTTTCTTCTTCTTCCTTTCAACTCACAAGTGATCATAGACCATCAACAACATCTTTCCAGATCAACCTGTCTTGTTCATGTCTCTCCAGCTGTGACCATGTCATTCCCACTCTCCTGGCGTCGGTTAACTCTTCCCTCCTCCATGTGGACTTGGGCCTACCTCGATCTTGCTTGCCCTGAGGATTCCATGTGAAGAGCTTGTCTGGTGATACTGCCTGGAGGCATCCTCAAAGTGTGCCCTATCCAGCACCACTTCCTTCTCTTGACCTCTGTCTCAATTGGTGTCTGGTTGAGTAGTTGGTGGCTTTAACTTCTTAAGACTCTCTTTTAGATAAGATAGACCAAAACAACTAAGGGTAGATTTCACCTAAGCAATGTCGTTATAGAAAATGATTCCTCCCAGTTGTTTTTCCTGAGCTGCTTTCCAAAGAATAAATTGTATTGCTCTCTCCAATAGTCTAGGCTTAATACACTTAGAATCTCCTGTACCTAATAAGTGGCTATTGAGTTTATGTTTGTGGTCTTCTGCTGCTGTAGTCCATCCTCTTCAAGGTTCAACATGTGCATTCAGAGATGCTCTTAAGCACATCACTATTGTAAAGCGTGGTTACTTGAGTTACAGTCAGCTTGAAATAACCTAGGCGTTCTCCTCAGACGTCTCTCATTAACAAGGTGTTTTTCCCACAGAACTACTGCTCACCGGTTGCTTTTTTTTGTTTTTTTTTTCCATTCTCCTGTGACATTAGAGAATGTTGTGCATGAAAACCCCAGGAGATCAGCAGTGTCTGAGATATTCAGACCACCCCATCTGGCACTAACAACCAATCAAAACCATTTGATCATAATTCTTCCCCATTCTGCTGTTTGGTCTGAACAACAACTGAACCTCTTGCAACAAGCAGAAAATGTTGGAGGAACTCAGTAGGTCAGGCAGCATCTATGAAAATGAATAAACAGTCAATGTTTTGAGCTGAGACTCTTCTTTAGAACTGAACCGCTTGACCATGTCCGCATGCTCTTATGCATTAAGTTGCTGCCACGCAATTGACTGATTAGGTATTTGAATTAATGAGCAGGTGTATAGGGGTACCTAATAAAGTGGCCACTGAGTGTATGTCTTTAAATCTAAGTAATTTTAATACATAGTGGATTATTGTGTCCAAGCAAAAAACAAATGTGAAGATTAATGATGTACTGTCTGTGGAAAATTATAACTTCCAATATTCTCTATTCAAATAGTTAAGCCTTTGAACAGCTACTAATTTCAAGTTACTCTCCTTAATAACACTAATAACAAAGGGAAGGCAGAACCTGCTGTGTTGAAAAGTTTGATTATTCTTTCATTCAGTATCAATCTTAACAAACTATTTCAATGGGGAATTGTATGTTCCTGTGTTGCAGTCAAGAAAATGGTAGCAGTGCATTCAAATGTTAGACAATAAGGTGTGCTGCTGCTTATAATACTCTGCTACGTGCAATCCCAGCAGTGAGGGTCCATTTTCACAGCAAGCTATTCCCTTTTAGGGCTGGGAAGTGGAATCTCCTTTAAGATCAAAGAAGTTTCAAGAATATAGATGTGGTAATGAAAGTTCTGTGTCCTATATCCGAAACAAGATTACTAACTGTGATCTAGATTGATGACTAATTTATAAATTTCATTAATATGAATTCATATCCAAGAATTTCATTAATAACATACAAGATTTCATTAATAAATGTATTAATTTGATGATGAATAAATGGTCAGGTAAACCTTATCGGTATCCTGCTCTGGCAAGTTCTGTTAGTTTTGTTGATTAATTTCCAACAGACTCTATACCATTCAGAAGGACAAGGGCAACAGGCTCATGGGTAGACATAATTTCCAAGTTAGTTGTGCACCATCCTGACTTGCGATTCACCTGCTGTTCTTCCATCAAAGTTCTGGTTCTGCATATGGAACTAATACATGTACCATGGCTTGTCTGAGATAGACACACACCATCTCCTTCTCTGGAGTAATTAGGTATAGAAATTGAATGCTAGCCTCTTCACATCCTGAAAATTAAAAATTACATTGCTCTCTCAATGAATTGGAATCATTTTCTCTGGACTTCAATAAAATTATAATGATATGGCTTGATCCTGGCAATGTTCTTTTTAATTTTGTAATTATTCTTTTTTCCTCATAGAAACTGCTCAAAATGGAAGTTTGGCGATCCTTTAGTGCATTACTCAATTATTATTTAGTATTATTACCCTATATTAAAAAACCACCAAGATAAGTAATCAGCTAATTCAACAACATGCTTCAGCAAACAGCATCCAAAAGAATGCACCAATTGACTAACTGATGGGAATACCTTACAGAAAATCCTAAAGGATATTGTGGACATTTAGACTGCTCCTTCACAAACATCTTGAGATGCCACAACACTACCTTTCAAATGTTGATATATCAAGTTCAAGTTTAATTATCATTCAACTATACTTGAATATTAGCAAAATGAAACAGTGTTCCTCTGGGACCAAGGTACAAGATACATTACCAACAGCACATAGCACAGTCAGTACATTTGGTTAGGATTTCAGAAAAAACATGGGGTCACAAAGAGAGAAAGAAATGTATAGCCCAAGTCGCTGAGAAGTCCTGCTCCAGCTTGTTCTTCCACTAAGCAAACACTGGAGAGCAGCACCAACTGGAGGGGCCAGCCCGCAACCCAGTATGAAATCCAACAGCACGCAGTCAGCTTTGGCATCTCCTGCACTGAATATGATCCAACAAGACCCCTGAGGAGAGATTCTCCTTATTAATTAAACTGTGAAGCTGTTCTTAATAAACAGGTATTAAACTTTGTTAAACACAAAGCACAGGTGAAGATCTCTCCAATCCCAACTTTGTAAACGCTTCAAACAGCAGAACAGTACATGTTTCAGAAGATCAATTTATCAAGTTGTAACATGATTGTGGAAATGGGAAGGAAGTACTTTAACAGACAACCATATCAAGGAACACAGTTCACCCTTCATAGAGCAAAACAAAACATGTTTTGTTGCTTGCAGAGGTTGATAAAACTTCCACCTTGCAGAAAATATGATCTCTAAAAGATCAGTTCCTGCTAAACTAAGCCTTTACAAGGATTGTGACCAAAAAAAAATTCCCAACACTAAAATAAAAGTAGAAATGCTAAACATACTCAGCTCCGAAAAGACATTATCCTGAAATATTAATCCTGTTTCTCTCTTCACAAATGCTGCCTGACTTGTTGAGTGTTGGCAGCGTTTCATGTTTCTGTCCTAGAATTCCAACATTCGTATTGCCTTGCCTAACACTGTTTACTAGTCTTTCGAAGTACCTGGTTTTTGACAACTTTTTTTTAAAAAAACATGTACTCTTACTCAGCAATGTACCTGAAGCCTGAAGAAACAACTTGGAGATATGTATTATATTGTACTGTCTGACAGTTCCCATTCCAACAATTGCCAATGCACATACACTTTCTGAGTAACGTCGTCAGTACCAGTTTGTACAAGCATTTCTGGTTTGTGGATCCCTCTCCTCTCAGAATTGTACTGGTCTTATCCAAGATGCATGTAAATAATAGGGGGAAACCATTTCCTTTCTCTGCTCTTGGCTGGATTTTAACGATTACGCAGTGAAGGAATATTTTGTCTACTTACCTACTTACAGCCCACTTCACTGCTGGCGTTTCAGGCAGCAATGGCGGTCCTCCATCTCCGGTGGTGTTCAGAGCTTCCTTCATCACGTCAGTCATGCAAGTTTTGGAGGAGACTCAGGAATAAGGTCGCAGTCAGATGTGGAAGGATTCCTCATTGTTGTTTCTGTAACCGCTTTATTTTACCAGTCAGGGTCATTAGCCCTGAGCTGAACCCCCAAACCTTGACCGCTCTTAGTCTGGTCTTCACCCTTTGATCTGTTTGGCACGGGCAACCCTACCATGAGTCAGAGCATAAAGCCCTGGCTCCAGCCAACGTAGCCCAAGGGGTCATGGAGGCACACAGGCTTCCAAGCCACAACAAGGTTGTGTTACTCTTGAAGGGCTTCGCTTACACCCGATTGGTAATGTAGTCTTCATATGCCTGCTTGGAATCTCCTTCAATATCATGATGACATTATGATTTTGACATAAGCTACCTTACAATAGATTTAACATGTTTATGAAGGTCTAAATTGTTTAAAGATCAAATTGGAATTGCAGCCTTTTTCACTGTTACAGACTGTTCAAAGGAAGCAAAAAGGTATTGAGACGGCCACACTAATTTCAAGCCACTGGGTAGATGAGCGAGCGGCTCCATTAAAATCTTCGGGTCAGCAACACATACTGTAGTTACAAACTTTATTGCACGTCATTGATACCAGCAGTTTAAATTATCTTGCATGGCAGAGTAATGGATGGGAAATGATAAAAGAAAGATCAATATTTCTCAAGCTATTATTAGAAAGCAAAGTTTAAAGGCCTCACTTTGCTAAAGTACGTAATTGAGAGGTAGTGGCTTTCAGATTCTGCATAACATCCATTAGGAAGTCAGACAATTAAACAGATACATACTTCAAAGTCCCAGGAGCATTTTAACGGCTGTTCTATTTCATTCTGACTTTCATATCGGTAAAGCATTATACCCGCTAACCTTCAGGGAGAAAAATAGAGACCATGCCACATGTGCTAATCGCAGTCAACCTTCAGGTAGTCAATACTCGACACTCAAGTTAGTTTTCAAGGTCAGGAAAATGCGTAAGCAAATAGAAAACCTCATGGAAAGGCAACACAATGATGGTTACGGACCTTCTCCATTCTTACAAACTTCTCCTTATAATACTGTACGTCTTCAGCCAGATGAAATTCTATATGTCAGGCTGGCTGCTCAATTATACATGCATTAACTGACGAGTTTCAACATTTAGAATGACTGTAAAATCCCTGGAAGATATTGTGTGAAGACGTTGCTCAATTTTTCAGCGGGTGAAGGGTTGCTGAATTAATTTTTCTCTTTTCTCTACATCAATGAATTTGTAGATGTGGAAAATGTGTTTCCCACAGTGGGAGAGTCTAGGACAAGAGGACACAGCCTCAGGATAGAGGGGTGGCTGTTCAAAACAGAGATGCAGAGAAATTTCTTTAGCCAAAGGATGGCGAATTTGTGGAATTTGTTGCCACGTACAGCTGTGGAGGCCAGGTCGTTGGGTGTACTTAAGGCACAGATTGATAGGTTCTTGATTGGACGTGGCATCAAAGGTTACGGAGAGAAGGCCGGGAACTGGGGTTGAGGAGGAGAGAAAAAAAGAATCAGCCGTGATTGAATTGCAGAGTGGACTCGATGGGCCAAGTGGCCTAATTCTGTTCCTATGTCTTATGGTCTTATGGTTAGTATTTGTTATCTATAATGAAAAGGTGATAAATTTCTGAAACAAAAGCACCAAAATTTACCTTAAGGGAGAACAGCCTGCATCAAGAGCAAGTGCTTACAATGGAATGGAAAAAAACTAAAAAAAAAGCATTTACAGAAAATGTGATGAAAATAAGAAAAAAAGTAGGACAAGATTAAAAGTGGAGCATTCTTAGTTTATAACAATTGGTTAGAAAATAATATGAGAAATGGGAGAGGGATCAATATTTCAGAACCAGAGATGCAGTTACTTTGGCAGACAACAATTATAGGTTTCACTTTGCTAAAGTGCATAATTGAGAGGTAGTGAATTACAAATCCAACTTTAGCATTCATTAAGAAGTTTAGCAATTAAATAGTTCAACATCCCAGGAGTACCTCAACAGCAGATGTGTTCAAACTGTTTGAACTTCTACTATTTATGTTCAGACTAGATTCCATAAAAGCTATCCCACATAGCTTCAAGATAAAAGAGCCTGCAAGTGCTGGAAACTGGAATAAAATACTTTGAATGCCAAAAGGCTTTAGTGGGTGGAGACTAAAGGGGCCTGCTCAGTCCTTCCAGCATTTTATTTTAATATAGTTTCAACTCTGGCACCACGTCAATCTGATATGAGGTAAGGTATACAGAAAAAAAACACAAATCCCATTATGTGTACACAAAAAAAAAGCAAGGCAGTCAAAATGAGATCCAGAGACAAATTACAAACTCTAATAAAGTTTGAAAGCTTGTCACCTATACTTTCTATAGATGCCGCCTGACCTGCTGAGCTTTTCCAGAATTTTGTATGTGTTACCACCGATCCTTCTGCTGTTTTCAGCCCGACTTGCCTTAGTAAACTTGCATGCTAGCAATCAGGGCCTCATTATCTATCGCTTTGAATTCATCAATTTCCTCAGTATTATTTCCTTCACAAAAAT
Organism: Hypanus sabinus; assembly: GCF_030144855.1. Lineage (NCBI taxonomy): Eukaryota > Metazoa > Chordata > Chondrichthyes > Myliobatiformes > Dasyatidae > Hypanus > Hypanus sabinus. The sequence continues at coordinate 95,458,339 of NC_082718.1, forward strand.
TATGGGGAAATTTGGGTCATAATATGGGTGAATAAGCTGACAGTTACAAACGCAATTGCAATAGGCAAAATAAAAGGGAAACAGTTTTCTGCAATCCATCTGGGATTGTTTTTCAAATTCATCTTGGTAGGTACCAGAGAACGAATTATGGAGGAGAGGGTGAAACACATCGCCCATAAAATAGTTATGTTTCATATAACAATTGAACAGAGGAAATGATAAATATTCATGACAGGTGATAAAAGTTAAATTCTTTGTTAAATTAGAACAGAAGTAACCCAGATAGTTTGCTGAAAAGAATAACATATAAAATATGAATATAAGCTGTATCCTGGAGTGCAGTCTGGATATATTCTCACAAAAATAAAAGAGCTGCTGGATAAAGTGTCAGCCATCATCAGAACTAGGCTTCAAGACAAAACCCTAATGTGAAGTTCAGTAGCACGCAAAAATGATCAAGTGGAAAATGCTAACTCTGAAGGGAAAGGAAAATATTTCAAAGTCTAACTAGGACGTTTGCCGAAGAACTAAGAATTAATTTCGTTATCAAAATGTGGAAGAACAAGTTTAAAATAAACATTTGAACTGGTGAGAGATGGAAAGGAAGTTTTTGTCCGGGTTCTCACAGCTTTTGCAGAAGATGGACGCAGTGAGTTAGAAAGGATGCTGTGACTTAGAATAAGTAAATATGTAAAAGTGGCACATTTAGTTAAAATTTTGTAGCAAGATTCAAAATGAGGGAAGTTATTTGCAAAAGATAAACTAAGGAAACTGCCCTCGCTTGGTATTAACAAAACACTTGAAGGAGATCTGATGGACTATTAAGAATTAGAAGGTGTTTTCTACTTAAACTAGTGAAAGTATAAGATCATATCCAAACAAAGATGTTTCGGGAATCCTTCTTGAAACAGCGACGCACACAGATTCTATAAACTCATTTGAAAGTAGATGAACGCTTGAAACAAAAATAGTAACTGATGGATATATCAAAGTATAGAGGTCTTACAAAAAGGTTGCACATAGTAGGTGACCTGTATGAGATTAAAGGTTAACTTCTCCCTTAACTTTAAACCATAAAGGTTAAATTGTCAGTGATGTTAAACCTGATTCTGATGGTATGGATCTGTGAGTTTGGGGATAGACCTACAATCCTATCTGTTTGATCTACTCTTGACTGAACCGGAGTTGGAATGGAAGAGGAAGTTGATCAGCTGCGGCTTTGAAAAGTTAAACAAAGACTTTTCATTTTAGGCTCTAAAAACCGCAAGATGTTGGAGCCGTGTTTGCACTGGGCGTTCCAACAAATCCAGGGCATTCAGCTATTTATGGAGGAGGTGCTGCTGGCAGAAGACGTGAAGGAGGAACTAAGGACAGGAAGCTCAAGGGCTAGAAGGCAGCGTCAATCTGGAGCGTTCTGGCAGAGGCCGTCACCACCGCCTCGGGAACTGTCAATGATAGCAACGATTCAGTGGACTCTCAAGAGTAGCCGAGCCAAATCAAGGATCAAATGCAGTGACTGTGCCAGCTGACTCATCGGTCTCCAGTTTAAATCATGGGCTGTTGTTGCCACCGAGCCAAAACGGGACACTTGAGGGCAGCGGTGGCCTTGCCAAGTGCTGGCACTGCACTGCACTGCAAGGTCCTTGCTGCAGATGGTCAAGCTCCTCTGCTAGTCCTCTGCTCATCTGCACTAAGCAGAGCCAATTCCTCTCAATCAGTGGGAGGCGAGTCCACAAATGTGGTGCGTGGTGAAGCTAATTCTTCACAGAAGAATTGAAGCTCCACCAGCAAAACAAAACAGAACTGCAGGCAATGAATATCTGAAGCACAAGCCCAAAGTGCTGGAATCAGTTCCAACAGTTCTGGGAGAAAACCAGAATTCATGTTTCACACTGCATCAGAGGGGAAAGGTAAAAGAAAATTGCTTGTTTTAAGTTGCAGAGAATGGAGAACAGAAGGAAGGTCTGTGTTAGGGGCAGACAATATTACAAAGATAACAGCAATTAAGGGTAGAAAAGAAACAAATTTGAAGACAGAGGTGTAGTCACATCTGTACCGAGAGAGAGAGAGAAAAAAAGTGGGTCACCTGTAATTGTTAAATGCCACAAAGTCCAGAGGGCTGCAACATTTTCAGACAGAAGACAAGACGCTGGTTCTTTCCACAGTTCTCCACTAATGTCACAATACCTTTCTCTTTCAAGGTGTTTCTTTTATTCTGTTTTGTTCTAGCTGCTGTTCTTTTAGCTTGATGACGTTATTTACAGGTACTCCCTCTGCTCTGTTCCTGGATTCTGGTTACTCGTTCTTTGGCTGTCTTTGAGCAGTTTGATCGATGCGGACTGCGGCACTTCAGCTAGGAATGGCCCGCGAGCAGCGTCGGCTGGTGGCCGGGGCAACAAACTGAACTAAGCTGAATGCCATCGGTCTGACGTTCAATATTCTCTGTGCTGTTCACTCGCATCTTGCTGTTTGTGCAATTTGCTCTTTTTTTTTCCACCTGCTGGGTTTCTGACGTCTTCTTAAATGGGTCCCATAATGTTTCTTTGTGCCATTGCTGTCTGTAGGAGGACAAATCTCAGAGTTTCTGTATTCTGTATGCATACTGTGATAATAAATGTACTTGGAATTTTTGTTCACTCCACCCTCCCTCTTCTCGGCAACAAAACAGCCTTGTCATCTCACTTTTTTTTGTTTTGACAAAGGGTCCTTGACTTAAGTTGTCAATTCTGTATCTTCCCCCGCTGAAGCTGTTTGATCCACTATGTGTTTCCAGCAGGTTTCTGTTTTGCTTCCCTATTCCAAGATTAAATGACTGAGAAACTGTTGTGCTGTCAGAAATGTTGTCTTTTCGGTGACATCTTAATCAAGGTCCCATACATCCTATCAGCTAAGCAGAAAGAATTTTAAGAAATTTTTCAAAGTGGTAGGAATCTCCTGGTATATACTATCCAAAGTTGATCCTTCAACAACATCAAAGCAGTTCAATTGTTTATTTACTTCATTGTGAATTGTTTGGTTTCGCTGTCTGCAAATTGGTTTCTTTTCAGACTTTACAACAGCCAGTGTATTTAATCCATTGGCTGTGTATTGCTTTGGGCTATTTGAAGAATATGATAAGCAGTCTATGGATATATTTCATTATTTCTGATTCTTAGTCCTGTGCATCGTTCCAACAAAACTCATTCAACGCTTTAAGACTTGTGACAGCATCAAGTTTGTGGGTGGGCCATTCATTATAGAAATGTGTATATGGAACGAGGAAATCTGATGTTTGGCAAATAAAACTTGAAGAGTGTTGAAATACAGGTTGGGCGCCCTCACCTGAAATGCTTGGGGCTGAAAGTGTTTCGGACTTTAGAATATTTGCATCTATACAATGAGATATCTTGGGTATGGGGCCCAAGTCTAAACAGGAAATCCACTTACATTACATGTACAGCTTATACATTTATCCTGGATGTTTTATATAATAGTTTTGGTAATTTTGTGCATGTAACAATGATGTGTACATTGAACCATCACAAAGGTAAGCTACCACTACCTTGGCTGTTCAGGGGGACAGTCAGTGGCTGTTTTGCAACTCCGAATTTATGTGCTACTGGGAAGCAGTCTTTGTCTTACACTTGTTCATCCCAAATATGTACTGATGCAGACATTCATCACGTTTGATTTTCATCAGCGACAATTTTGGCCAACTCATCAATGAATTTCTCTGTTGCTTCATGGTCAACACAGATCTTTAAAAATATACCATTGTGCCTTTTCTTAAATCGGAACTCTGCTTATTTCATCATCAGCATATGTTCACTCCAACTCTGATGAATCTACTCTTTCAGTACATGATCGAGATCTTCATTTTTTGCTTCATGCAGTGTTTTTTTTCCTCTATTTTTTCATTACATATGTGAGATTACTTCTCAGAAATGTCTGTGGTGCACAGAGACCGGTGCATCTCCTGAGAACTTTCCCAGCATTCTTGTTGAGTTTTCCATTTGTGACGACATGTTAGCACTCAAAAAGTTTTCAGATTCTGTGATTTTTGGATCTTGGAATTTCGGATAAGGGGTGCTCAAACTGTACTGCAAAATTGCCAACTCTAACGACAATCAGGATCAATGTGAAAGCTACAGCGTAGAAGAGGCCACTTGGTCATCAAGTCAGCTCCATGGAAGAACAATCTAGTCCCAACTTCTCCAAGCTGCTTCCTTCCATTCCTTTCCTTCCTTTCATGTATTTATTTGCCAACTCTTCTTTGAACACAAGAACTAAATCTGCTTCCGCTACTCCCTCTAACAGTGTACTCATGTCTTCGGCTTTCAATGTATAAAAAAGTTCTTCTCGCATCACTCCTGTTTTTATTTTCCTTTTCGCCAAACATTTAAGTTCCATGTCCTTTTGCTCTTCTCTCTTCTGCCAATGGGAGCAGCTTTCATTCCTCAACTTCTCCAGATTCTTCATGATCTAAAATCCATGAAACTTTCACTGTTCCCAGGAGAACAATCCCAGCTTTTGCCATCCGCCCATGAAGCTGAACCGTTTCATCACTGGAATCTTTTTAGTAAATCTCTTCAGCATCATTTGAAAAGCCTTCCTATCTTCCCTATGATGTAGGGACATGAACTGGACACAGTGCTTCAGTTGTGGTTTGGAAAGGTTCCTCACATCTTCTTAAGTATTTTGTATGCTTCTATCTATAAAGCATACTACCACTATGCTTTTTTTTAATGCTTGTTAATTCCCCTTGCTACGTTCAGTAAATTATGTACGTAGATTCCCACATCTCTTTGTCCTTTGACCCTTTTTAGAATTGTAGAGTCCTGGACAAGAACAGACTCTCCGGGTTCGCAGTGACCGTCAGTCATCCATTTACAATAATCCTTCATCAATCCCACTTCTTTTCACGAGACCCATATTCTCATTACTTTGCCCTGGTTTCTGCAACTCCTGGGCAATTTACAATAGTTTCTACAACTGGGCAATTTTACAATAAGCCACCAAACTACTAATGTTTGGGTAGTGGGGAGAAACCAGCATCAGGAGGAAACCCAAGGAGAGAACAGCGCCCCAGGTCGGGATTGAACACAGGTCTCTGGTTCTGTGAGGCGGCAGATCTAACAGCTGAGCCACTACGGGTGTGTCCTTTATTTTAAAATGAGCCCACCTTATTCTTCCTGACAAAATGTAAAATCTTGCATTTTTATCCATTGCATACAAACGCGCCCTCCCCACCGTCCCTGTCGGACTTCAGATCAAAAGATAAACTGCTGGAGGAACTCACTGGGTCAACCAGCATCCACAGAGGCAAGAGGATGGTCAACACTCCACACCAGGACTGCTCCATTCTGCTTGCTCCTATCTTTAAGATAAAATCCACAAACAGGACTCTCCTGGTAGACACATTAATTCTGCCTGCCCTTGCCTCCTTAAACTTACCTTTTCATAGCTTGCTTCTATCTTGTCTTCCTTTGTCCATTTCCATCTCGTCCATGCCTTGGACACCTCTCATGCCTCCACCATTTTGACAGCTTCCAATTCACTGGTCCTACCTCCCTTGTTTTCACTAAGGCCATCGAGTATTTTATGCACCTCCATTCCTGATCAGAGAGGTCCATGCACCTTCTTCTTTCTTCCAGAACAAAGACTCAACATGTTCTCCTCCACCTACGCTCATAACTGCCTGCCCGAACTTGTTCTGCTGAGCAACACGTCCTTCCATTACCCCACTTTTCACATTTGAAACGTGAGCCCATGGGCCTTTGTATGGGACCCAGACACTCCTGTCTTTTTGGTGGCGACAAGAAGCAATCCTTGTCCCACTACGTTGGTAACTGCTCCCTAACTCTAGGGAGCTCCTGTGTTCCTGCTGAACCCAAAGATTTTATCACCTTTGCTGCTAACTTCCAGCCTGCTCTCAAACTCACTTGGACCATTTCTGACACTTATTTCCCCTACCTGGATCTCTCCATCTCCCTTTCAAGAGATAAACTTTTCACCAATAAAAATCACTCTTGATGTAGGGTCCAGACCCTTTCCCTCTTGCTTGACCCATTGAGTTCATCTAGCCATTTACCTTTTGTTCCAGATTCCAGCATTGGCAGTCTCTTGTGTGCTCCACTTTTTGAAGTCTTTATTATCCTTCTCAAGCCTTGTTAAAAGAAATTTGCTCGTTATGTGCCATGTTGTATGACATGGGTGATTATGGTCTTTCCATGACCATGATTGTTCTTGGTAATTTTTTCTACAGAAGTGGTTTGCCACTGCCTTCTTCTGGGCAGTGTCTTTACAAGATGGATGACCCCAGCCATTATCAATACAGTACGGTTCAGAGATTATCTGCCTGGCATCAGTGGTCGCATAACCAGAACTTGTGATGTGCACCAGCTGCTCATACGACCATCCACCACCAACACCCATGACTTCACGTGACACTAGGTGCTACAAGAGTGACCTGCAGGCTAGCGGAGGGAAGAAGGGACTTACACCTCCTTTGGTAGAGACGTATCTCCACCTCACTAAAGCAAGATACAAATGATTAGACAGTCAAGAATTAAAAGGGAGGACACAATATAATAATGATACAATGGGAATAGAAGGGATAGTGCCAGTGTTATGATTTCAATACTGTGAGACAACAAGATGCAACAGCTTGTGTGATATGGAGCTGTTTACCAGACAAGTGATGAATAGTAATATTTTTTGCAATGATTAATCTTGCTTCCATCATTTCTAGCTGGCATAGTGATTTCTTTTTGTAATGGATATTCTAAAGAACTGACATACATCGTAACCTCTTCTGCTATAACTAATTTATTTTGTTCAGTGAAGTATAGAACAGATTTTATTGGAAACCCTGTCAATGTAGAAATTAATGGGGGAGACACAATACCATCAAAATGGAGTGCCATTTTAATGTTAGCATGCTCTTCCCATCTAATTAACTCATGTGTACCTGGTTTCTATGGATAGGAAAATTGTAGATCTATACATCAGTGATACAGAAAGAGGCCATTCAGCCCATTATGTCTGAGAAAGAGTGATCCAGCTTGTCCCTTCTTTCCTGCTATCAGCATGCCACATTACAGATTACAGCACTTCAAATATGATGAGGATTATGGGAGCTACCATCCTTTCAGACAGAGAGTTCTAAGTCCCCACAACCACCAGGTATGAAAACATTTTCCCTTACTTCTCTCATAACAGGCCCATTCTTTCCACCAATTGCTTTAAATCTTGTCGAACACGCAGCTAGCGAGGAGCTCTGCCCAGGGTTGGGAAGCACCCTAGAGGTTCCACGTGTACAGAATGTGTAAATTACAATCATAAAACTCTATTTATTTAGCTGCTAACTTACAGAAAGAAACTTAAGACTTGTCCTTGTTCTAGACAAAAAAAAAAGCAAAATTATCACCATACCCAACACACCGATCAGCTCTTTCTCTTGGGCTGATATTGCTTTCAAGGTTGCTTTTTTCTCTTCCTCCCACTCGTGCTCTTTTCCCCCTGTGATCGCTGAGTAAACCTTTTTCTCAGAACTCATTGAGCACCTGATAGATGAAAAGATGTGGCTTTTTATACAGCAGGAGTACATCAAAACACAGGCAAAGAACTCCTTATGGACCCCAGTGAAATCACGTCCTGTCGGTCTGCAGCACTGGTGAGCTCTCACGCAGTCAGTCTGTCAGCTGCACACTGATATTGTGGCGTAGTGGTTAGCATGGCGCTGTTACAGCTTAGGGGCATCGGAGTTATGAGTTCAATTCCGGCATGGTCTGTAAGGAGTCTGTACATTCTCAACCTGACCTCGTGGATTTCCTCCCACAGTCCATAGATATATTGGTTAGTCGGTTAAATGGTCATTGTAAATTGTCCTATGTGATCAAGCTAGCCTTAAACAGGTCGTTTAAACAACAAATCATTAGGGTGGAAGAGCCTGTTCCACAATGTGCCTTTCAATAAGTAAATAATGTTGTAAGAATCTTACTTAAACCCAAGAATTTACAAAGCTTGATGTGCACATAAGCAAATTATTACAAAATGATTACAAAGTGCCATCATTAAAATAAACAAGATTTGACGTTATTGGAACTATCAATTCAGGATTGTAAGTCCTGAGAAAGCCCTGTGAAATAGTAGAAAACTTATCTTCTAAGAGTTATCTGAAGCATCAGAATATTGATTAAGCCCAAGGATTTGTTTCTTTCGACCATAGTCAGTGTGGAGGAACAGGGGGATTTGGGGTTCTTGTCCGTAGTTCCTTCAAATTTATCGCACAAGTTGGTAGGATTGTTATGAGGATGTATGGTATGCTGGCCTTCATTATTTCTAAGGGGGGATGGTTGGGTTCAAGAGCTGCGATGCTATGTTGCAGCTCTATAAAACCCTGGCAGACCACATTTTGAATATTGTGATCAGTTTTGGTCACTTCATTATAGGAAGGATATGGAAACTTTAGAGAGGGCCCACAGAAAGGTTACCAGGATGCTGTCTGGATAGAGAGCATGTCTTATGAGGATAGGGTGAGCAAGTTAGAGTTTTTTTTTGTGGAGCGAAGAGGAATGAGCATAACATTGTGGGCCGAAGGGCCTGTGCTGTGTTGTAATGTTCTATGTTCTATCATCTTTTTTTTAATTAATGGTAGTTGCAATTAAGATTTGAATTAGTGTTAATCTATTTATTGCAACACACACACACACAAAATGCTGGAGGAACTCAGCAGGTCAGGTAGCATCTATGGGAAGGATAAACAGTCAATGTTTTAGGCCAAGACCTTCATCAGGACTGTAAAGGAAGAGGGAAGAAGCCAGAATTAGAAGGTGGTGGGGGAGAGGAAGGAGAGCATGCAGGCAGGTGATAAGTGAGATGAGATGAGGGGGGAAAGTAGGTGGGTAGGGGAGGAGGTATGACATTAGAAGCTGGGAGTTGATAGGTGGAGTAGCTAAAGGGCTGAAGAAGGGGAGGAACAAGGTAGAAAGGGAAGGAGGAGAGACACCAAAGGGGTGTAACGAACATAGGAGTAGAAGGGGTGTGAGGAGAAGCAGAATGGGGAATGGAAGAAGAGAGAAGGGTGGACAAGTTACTGGAAGTTAGAGAACGTGATGTTCATACCATCAGGTTGGAGACAACCCAGACAGCATTTGAGATATTGCTCCATCAGCCTGACAGTGGCCTCATTGTGGCAGTAGAGGAGAATATGGGTCTCGTTTACTACCACGATGAGTCAGTTGGAATGGGAATGGGAAGTCGAATTGAAGTGGATCGCCACTGGGAAGTGTTGTGTTTTGTGGTGGATGGAGAGAAGATACTCAACAAGAGTTCCTCCAATCCCCCAGGTCTCCCCAATGTAGAGGAGGCAGGATCCAATGGCGACAATATATGAACCCAACAGGCTGATGAGTTCATAAAGTTGGTTACAAGACTGCAGCTAATGCTTTTAGGTGCTGCAAGATCAGTTCATCATTTCTAAAACTTTCTATTTTTACTTCAAGAATTAACAGTTATTCTTCTAAAAATCATTTTGCTTTGATCATCAAATTGAGAGATGTTGTGACTGGAATTTCTCCAATTTCAGTTTAAAAAAAGCCTCACCCAGCACATTAATAACCCAGCCACATGCAGTACAAAGGAAAAATTACTTTGCTTCAATGGATACAGAAACGGCACTTTGTATTGCAAAATAATAGAAAAATCTAACCCAATATATTTCATTTTCAACTTTAAATGATGACCTTGTACTGTATCTCAATGGCCTTTTTCCATTTTCCAAGTGAGTCACTGCAAACAGTTTCAATCATTGCTAAATTCAGGGTTCTTTACTAAAGGTCCATGACTTCTCAGTGATACCCAAACTTAACTTGAACGAAAATCATTCATCATTAAGTCAGCCACCATCCTGGGGCTCGCCCTTGAGCAGAAGCAAATGCAACTCCAACATTACTCAAGGGACTCCAAGCCACCGGAATAAAGCATGTGCCATTGCACTCATCCCCTTTACAACATGGCCCATCTATAAAACGTGCCACACTTACCTCTGTTATTCTCAGTTCAGCGTTGAGGTGAGTGAAGTAATCTGCACTGGTTCAGGAGACTGACGGTTGAAGGGTAATAATTGTCCCCGAAGCTGGTGGTGTGATCCCCAGGTCTCCTGTACCTCCTTCCCAAAGGCAGCGGCAAGAAGAAAGAACGGTCTGGGTGGTGGTGGTCCTTGAAGGTGGATGCCCAGTGGTGGGGAGAGCTTTTCCGATGATGGATTCAACTGTATCAGCCACTTTTTTGTAAGCTTTTCCACTCTTGGGTGTTGGTGTTTCCATCCCTGGCTGTGACTAAACCCGTCAGGGTACTCTCCACTGTGCACTGTGCAAATCTAACCCAATATATTTCATTTTCAACTTTAAGTGATGACCCTGTACTGTATCTCAATGGCCTTTTTCCATTTTCCAAATGAGTCACTGCAAACAGTTTCAATCGTTGTTAAATTCAAGATTCTTTGCTAAAGGTCCATGACTTCTCAGTGATACCCAAACTTGAACGAAAATCATTCATCATGGAAGTTTTAGATGACATGCCAAACTTGTACAAACTTCTAAGAAAGTAGTGGCACTGCTTTGTCTTCTTTTTATGGCACTTATTGGTACAAGATGCTCACAAGCATGCCAGCTTCCGAGATTTAAATGCTCCAACTCTCCAGAGGGCAGACAGCTGGCGCAGCTCCTTTAAGGGCTTAGGAAGTTCCTGTTAATTGATAATCATGTTTTGAGTGCCAAGAATTGAGTACTTAAGGAACACCTGGACATAGGTTCAGTGCTCAATTGTAAGCCTTTTAATGATATCACCTCATGTTTGTTTTGAGCTTTGATCCAGTTAGATACTGTGTCTCAAACCTTGCTTTGGATACCCCAGCACTTGGGACTGAACCATCCGCATCAAGCACTCACGTCACACTTGTGCTGGTTCCAAATCAGATCCCCTGAAATGATAATGCCAAGGAATTTAAAGTTACTGATCCGCTTCATCTCTGATCCGCCGATAAGGACAATGACATTGAGTGAGAAGTTGCTGTTGTGGTACCATTCAAACAGATTTCCAGTCTCCCTCCCATCCTTAATCATGCCAGTTTATTGACCCCAGTCCCACGTGTTTGAATTTTGTTTAGCAAGCTTTGTATGCCTCTATTTCAAATATCCCTCGGTTCACATTCACTGGTTCATTCTGCTAATTGCAGCATCAAAAAATTCAAACAGATCTGTCAAATATTATTCCCCTCTGATAACAACATAATGAATCTGTTCTGCTAAGTTCCAGCATGTTCCCCATAAATAACTTCAGATTACTGACTTGTAATTCCCTGTTTGCATCATTGAACAATAATGTTACGCTTGCTACCTTCCTGTCTGTGTGAGCAATTCTGAACCAATCACCTCTTTAAAACCCTCTTCCAAGTTTCATCCACTGAGCTCTACCTCTCTTGGTTATTCTGCTTTATTACTTCAGTATTTTTCGTTGCTCTTTTTCATATTGCACTGCAATCCTTGCACCATTCTGCTGTCTTTTAATTTGTCATCAAATAAATACCACTGCAGAGAAAGCACAACAGCGCCTCTACTTCCTCAGAAGTCTGCAAAGTTTTGGCATGTCATCAAAAACCTTGACAAACTTCTATAGATGTGTGGTGGAAAGTGTACTGACTGGCTGCAGTGTAGCTGGGTATGGAAACAACAATGCCTTTGAGTAGAAAATCCTACAACAGGTGGCGGATTTGGCCCAGTATATCATAGGTAAAGCCCTCCCAACCATTGAGCACCTCTACATGAAACATTGATGTAGAAAAGAAGCATCCATCATCAAAGATCCTCACCACCCAGGCCATGCTCTTTTCTCGCTGTTGCCATCAGGTAGAAGGTACAAGAGCCTCAGGACTCATACCACCAGGTTCAAGAACAGTTACTACCCCTCAACCATCAGGCTCCTGAACAAAAAGGGGATAGTTACACTCACCAATCAATATGTTCCCACAGCCAATGATCTCACTTTAAAGATGCTTTGTCTTGTTATTTCATGCTCTCATTATTTATTGCTATTTATTTGTATTTGCACAGTTTGTTGCTCATTGATCCTGCTTACAGTTACTGATCTATAGATTTGCTGAGTATGCCCGCAAGAAAAAGAATCTCAGGGTCGTGTATGGTGACATGTATGTACTCTGATCATCTGAATTCTGTATTTGCTATTACCATCTAGACCAGGTATTCTCATTTTTTATATCATGGACCCTTGCCATTAAGTAAGGAGCCTGTGGACCCTAGGTTGGGAACCCCTGATGTAGCCATTTTACTCCATGAGCTTTCCACAAACAAGGAATTTCATTGAGACCAGTTGAATATGACAATAATCAAAGCAATCTAATCTAATCCATGGAATTTTCAAAATGACAGCCAGTAAATCCATTGTCTTAATTGCCGCCTCCTTCTAAACGTTAAGATGTGGACCATTGGCTCCTGGAGATTCACTGACTTTTAATCACACTTATTTCCCCACTAAGTCACTTTAATGACTGTGAGCACCTCATCTGCTCTAGACCTTTGTTGTCCACTGCTTTCACAGGACATTCTGTGCCTTCTTTCATGAAGTCAAATTCAATCTGAGTCATTTCTTTGTTTCCCAAGATAATTTCTCTTGTCTCAGTCAGTGAAAGATTTTTGTTATCCTTTTCTTTTCACTGTGCAATGAAACTTTTTTTTCAGACTGAAACAATAGAATGAAGCTCTGTTTTATATTTCTCACTTGTTATGCCTGTTTTCCCTTTCTTTATCAATACTTGGGTTCTACTTTGCTGAATTCAGAAACGTATAATTTTTTCCTTTAATCCAATAATATATTTACCTTCTCTTGTCATGGCTGGCCATATTAACCAATTGGGGGTTTGCCTCTTAATTGTAATATGCTTGTTTACTGTCATACCTTTTAATGTAGTTTTCCAGTCTACTGTAGCAAACTCATGCTTCATGTCGTCAAAATTCGATTTGCTTAGCGTTAAAACTTGGGTTTCAGGTTGAATTAAATTACTTCCAAATTTTAAATAAAATCTTATCATATTATGATCACTCTTCCTGAAAGACGCGCTAACTCTTTCTCATTGTATCATCCTGACTTCAAAATATTTTGCTGTCTAGAACAACACTGGTAAAGATCATCTCAACCCTGGAACTTCCTGCTCAGAAGCATTATCTGAATATCTTCACCAGGAGGGCCGTAAGGTTTACGGTGATGGTTGCAACAATGCAACTGTTGGGGGCGGGGGGGGAAGAAAATGTCAATACTTCAGGTCAATGCTCTGCATCAGGGCTGAGAGCAGAGAGTGGAGATGGCCAGTATGAAAAGGAGAAGTGGAGTGGTGAGATAGGAACCAGAAGGTGGTTGGGGGAACTGAGGAGGGGTGGAAAATGACCAGCAGCTTGCACCAAGTGGTGAAGGTGGTGGGAGGAGTGGGTTGGTTGGACTCCGCTTATGAAGACGGTTCACTACAATCTTCTGAACTACCACATCATACATTGTAGGCAATCAGGAATGAGCGATAAATGCAGCCCTTGTCCAGAAAAAAGGACAACAATAAGGAAAGAATTCAACTAAAAAACGAGAAAGCCAGTATTTATTTCTTGTCTTACTATTGAAGGTTTTGTTTATATCATTTACAATGCAGTAGTTGTTGTTGGAACAAACAAGACTTTTACTTAGAGTGGGTAAATTGAAAATTAATTTGTATTGGACATGTTTTCATATATATGGCTCAAAATCTGAACTAAAGCATAAAATTGATCTCTGAATGTAATTGGCATGCACAAAGTGCCCTGAATTATAGACATCCCGATATGTTATGTGTGCCTGCATGAAGGACGCCGGTGCACAGCAGTCCACATGAGACATCGCTGCTGTATCAGGGGAGCGTGGATGTACAGAGAAGAAACGGGGTCAGCCTCAGCCAGGAAACAATGCCCAAAGGAAGCTCTTGAACGCTTGTTAAAGGCAGAGAGCTGACCTTCATCACTCCTGTTGCAGAAGACAAAAACAGATCTACATCTGATACAATGTCAGATCAGACTTCTGACCAATACTCAAGTAAGGCCCTCGACTGTTTCAGGACACTTGCTCAGCCACAGGTGCACCAATCATTGCCCCTCATCCACCTCTGTTGCCAGTCAGAGGGGTCAGTGGAGAGGTCTTTGTCCTGAGGGCCAGCAGGTTTCAGTAGCTCCCATTCAGAACTATTGCATGAAGAGGACCACCCACGACAGGCAAGGCTATAAAGTAGTATGAGCCAACACAGCAGAGGTCCACAAATCATACAGACAACAGTAACCATGGCAATGAAGCATAAAATTCACTACCCGACAGCCCCTGATCAAATTGACCTATAGTACATCCTTAAAGAGTCGATTTTATTACAATGTGCAATTTATAAGCCACTCCATAGTGCTCCTAAAATTACCCTACAGCCTTGACTAGACAATTTATTTCCAACTATTTGAGAAAACAAACACTAAAGAGTGTTTTTCAGACCAATTATATGCTGTAGAAGAATTAGTAACTCAGGAGTCATTAAACATACAGAGAAGTTGTGTTCTGGGAAAAGCATCTATATTCTGAGATATAAAATCATTGAATCCCACGTCTTTAGTGCAGGTTCATTCCTACCGTAAGTTTCTCTCTCAGCTCTCATGATTGACAAGGGATTTCTGATTATATTAAAGGCCAAAGAGAAAGTATTGTTGTTTTAATTAATGAGAAATTGATATCACATTGATTGATAAAGTATTGTTGTATGAATATCAATAGAAGGTTGTCAGTTTCCAAACCAAATCCCTTAAGTGACCTCCCACCGCGAAACGGTAAGCCTGCAATCTTTGTCCTTAGCAAATTAGTTCAGATCCTTGTGTGCATTGTTTCTGTTAATTTAAATATTATTACACATAAATTCCATAATATTGAATTTTTATTCTGCAGCTCAAATTGGTTGGTAGAGATTTGTGAGCAAATTTTCAGTTCCCAAACTGCCATAACATGGAGCTAAACTGTATATTGAATTCTGGAGACTACGCACCTCCACACAACATAAAGTAGAGCAAACACAAAATTACCAACAATAACATAAGGGTCTTCTTCAGCACTTTTTAATGTCAAAGATACATCTGGAAATATTTATACATTTCTGTTTCTATTAATATTTATACATCTCGCTGCTGAATATGAAAAAAATCCTTCAGATGTCAACTTGAGAAAAGTTTGAAACTGAAATGAAAAGTTTGAATACAGTTCAAGAATGTGCACTGACATCTTTTGAAGAAGAAAATGAAATGTATGCTTATTAAACTTAAATCCATGCATGCTTAGTGATTATTGAGAAAGCCCAAGCCTCGGTTTGCCTTGTATCCAAAAACTGCCCATTTGCTTGCCTTAACTTAAAGTGAAAAGATTTTTTGAAAGTATAAAAAATTAAATTCTGGGTAATGGATATTTAAACAATATAAAGCTTGAAATACAAAAGAGAAATTTTCAATGTATAACAACATCTTCAATTATCTAACCAAGATTATGAATGCTTACTGAAGGCAGGAGTCAAACAAACAGTAGAAATCAATCACAGCACTGGATTCATCTGGGTTGAGATCAGAGGAAGCTCAAAACTTTTATTCAGCTTTATTTATATTAGAAAAACTACTTTGGAACCTACTCAAAAAGAGCTATGTAAAAATAATCATTTTTTCCTCAAATTAGTTGAGACAGAGGCTTCTGGAATATTTGGCTCAAGGAGGTCCTCTAAAATAAGCTTCTTTAAAATATGTCTTTAAATATGTTAAGAGAGATCTCTGATGGAAAATTTTTTTTAAAAAAATCAGAAGACATGGTTATAATTTTTGTTTGCTTTTCTTTACATAAAAATTAGGGTTCCGATGCTGACCACAAGAATCACTTTGATTACATTTCCTTCAATCATTTCCTGTAATGACTCAGTCACCCAATTTCTCTTTCTCTCAAGGAGTCATACTGCACAGAATTAGTCCTTCCAGTTTATCATGTCTATGCTGACCAATAGCTACCTATCCATGTTAACTCCACTTACGAGCACTTGGCTCATGTAGTGTCTGAGTGATTCAGTTCAAATTACATTTATTATCAACATACGTATACAGTATACAACCTTGAGATCCAAGTGATTGTCCAGGTGTTTCTTAAATACTCTGAGCAATCTGCCTTCACCACCTTCTCTACTAGTGTGAAATTCAATATCACGTCTAAAAACTGGGAAGACATTGCGCTCAGTAGATACAACTGGAGAAAATCTGTTCAAGAGGGAGCTGTGCCATATCGAAAAGATCTCAATGCTGTAGAGAGCAAGCAACAGCAAAAGGAGAGACTGAACAACCAAAAGATCCGACTACTTACTCCTGCCCACACTGCACCAGAAGATGTAGCCTCTACAGCCAATGGACAATCCCTCAGGAGAACATCACACTCGACTCGAGTGATCACCCTACCTGCGAATAGTGTGTATAATACTATTCACTGCATTTGTTTTAAAAAGCATCATCTTTCAATTCCACGGCACAGTAGTGTAATGGTTAGCACAACGCTTTACGGTACAGGCGAGCCGGGTTCAATTCCCGCCACTGCCTGTAAGGAGTTTTGTATGTTCTCTCCATGATCACGTGGGTCTAGGATTAAATCAGGCGATTGCTGGATTGCTCAAAGGGCCTAATCCACACTGTATCTCAATAAATAGAGATCCTTTTCACTCAACTGACAATTCTCTTCCCTGTGGTCTACATGGCATTTCATTTCTTTCACATGATTCCTGCCCTCTCTTCCTTTACCCTGCAAACTGTTAGCAGTTCTACAATAGTATTCAAGCTTGTTTTATGAAACTCTCCCATCTCTGCATTCAACAGATCATTCCCTATCTCTTCCCTTCTTCCAAACAAGCCCTCCTTCTGCCGTCATGGGCCAGAGATTCCCAGAGGGGGTGGGGACGCTGCATTTTAACCACGAGGTTCTGAGAACATCCTTTAATTTTTTTCCCTTCACAGTGTTGTTTTCTCCCCATGTGACCAATTTTGGAATAGAGTGTTGGTAAAGGGATTCTGGTGTTGAGTGGAAATTCCATGTGTCTTTCCCAATGAGGTTGACTGAAGAAACTGGAGTTTCAGTGCTGGAGATGTTGGCCTGAGAGAGTACAGAATTGTGCAAAAGTGTTGGGCACATATATATAGTTAGGGTGCTCAGGACTCTTGCAGGGTATTGTATGTATCAACATGGAGCGGAGAGCGAGTTTGTAAATCTGACTGGAGCAAAGTATGTTGGAAATGTCAAGGGTGGAGCAGGAGGGGTGTGGGTCAGGTGGCAGTGAAGGAGTGCCAGAGGAGGTGGTTAATGTGGGTGCAGGCACACTCCGCCCTGAGACACCAGGCAAGGTCATCAGATTCTCAGCAATTGGTTCATCAATCATTACAGAACCCTCCCTGGTGCTTCCCACTCCGTTCCTTTTCCCAACCTTGGTTCCCCTCTCCCTGCACGCTTCCCACTCTCAGTCCACAACAGAGACCCATATCAGAATCAGCTTTATCATCACTCACATGTCATGAAGTTTGTTTTATCTTGTGGCTGCAGTACAATACATAAAATTACTACAGTACTGTGCAAAAGTCTAAGGCACTCTAGCCATAAGCATGTGCCTAAGACTTCTCCACAGTACTGTACATCAACATTGGTTCACTTACTCCTCTAGTAAACTCAAAGATTTTGCAGAGACACTATTGGTGCTACCTTTCCAATATTTTGTGATTCCTGATATAGGCAATTGAGCTGTTAGAAGCACGTAGGAATTACTGCTGCCCAGTAGACCATGAAGTTTGTGTCATACCTCTGGTCTTGATATTCAAATATCCTTTACCTCAATCAACTAAAAACTATGTTGGCGCAGTTGAAATAATGGTGAAGTTCATTATCAATGTCTGCTTGGCAGGAAGCCCCCTGATCTGGAAAGTGGTCCATATTTTACAGGGCCTTGTTGCTGAGGGCTTATGGTCCAGCCAAGTTACACTTGGTAGATATTGAGCGAGAACCCTTCAGTGAATGAATTAACAAGATCTTGTTGCTCAGCCTCCAGTAACTCTCAAACACAAGCACTGTCTGCATATCACAGCTCGGAAACTGAGGCTTGAATGACCTTGGTTTTCAAGTGTAGCCACCATACATTAAATAGCTTTCCATTCGTTCCAAAGATTAGCTCCACTCCTGTAGGTAGTTTACATTATCTATGCATTATTAATTTAAAAAAACCACCAAAGTTGACAACTGTTGCATCACTACACATGGCTGTGCTTTGAAGTTATTATCTACTGTTATGTACCCCTAGGGTTCATATTTTCTGTGCACAATCACTTTAAAATGTCGGGAGAATGAGACTGGCTTTTGGACACTGGTTGCACTGCTACTGGGGGGGGGGGGGGAGGCATCCAGCACAAAGGTGAGAGAGAGACAAGATTTAATTTTATGGTTCCTCGACTGATTGTTTACTTTTCTCCAAGGACACTTCTGCCTGCTTGTTAAGATTCCTGCAGTACAGCAGGGAGGAGCCGATTGATGGACAGCTGGCGTCCAGCATGTGGAGATGAAAAGCAGGTCTGCTAAGACACAGGCAGACACACCACGGGACACTGAACAAGCCGTGTGCACCCACGTGAAGGTGGGGGTTTTGGAGGATCGATTCGGGGAATCGATCAGTGGCTGACAGTGTGAGAAGGTGCGACCGGTGGGGAGCTATTTGTGTGTCCACCCTTGTCTGGGTGATAGTTTCACCACTGAAGAACAGTCGTACTTGGTATGGTCATAGTCGGTGACCACAACAGGAAGATCGACGGCAATGGCAACACCCCCCTCACCTCTCTCTCTCTCTCTCTCCAATGTTACTCAAACAACTACCTTGACCTGAACTGAACTCTGCATCATATCGTAAGACTGTATCCATTTACCCCTAGCTTTGAAAGAGCCTGGTTTTGGTTCCTATTTCCACACTTCTGTATCTATCATTGCTAACCTGTTTCATATATTTGCATTTTATAGTACTGTATTGCTTAGTTTGCTAATAAACATTATTAGTTACTAGTAATAACAGACACCAAAGTGTTTTCCATTTCTGCTGGTTCTTAACCCGGTCACGGGATACGTGGCACTACCAAGATGTACAATATCTGTATAGGAGATACAATTCTACCAGACTGTTGTCGCCAGTATGATCTTCTATGTGGTGGTGTGTTGGGGCAATGGCATCAACATGGGTGGTGCCAACAGGCTCAATAAACCGATTAGAAAGGCTGGCTCTGTTATAGGAGTCAAACTGGACACAGCGGAGGCTGTGGTAGAACAAAGGACCCTACAGAAAATCCTGGCAATTTTGGTCAATGTTTCTCACCCTCTACATGTTGCCTTGGCTGACTAGAGTACCACTTTTTGAAATAGACTAAGACAACTGTGCTGCTCCAAAGAGCACCATATGAGGTCAGTCTTATTCTCGACCATTAAGCTCTAGAATGAGTCAACCTATAGCCGGGGTAAGTGACAACCCTCCTGTTAGACAGCTTGAAGTACCTTTTTTTCAATCTTTCTACTTCTCATCCAATATTTATATTTGTGCACTTGTAATGCTACTGTGACACTGTAATTTCCTTTGGGATCAATAAAGTATCTACCTATCTATCTACATATTTTCATTACACATTGCTTTGTAGACTGCGACATGTTTGTTGGCATTTTCTTTTGTGTGTCAATTCATGTTTGATTAATTCCACAACTATACCTTCTTGAAAGAATTATGCACACAGTATTGAATGGATAATACTTTTTCTCAGAGTTGTACATAATCAGCTTGGTGAGTTGCCAAGAAAAATCAGGTGAGATGTAGAATGGATTATTTGATTCCAGATCTACTAATGTGGTTGACCTTTAAAAGTTTCCCCCATAAGGGCAATAAGGGGCAGACAATCAATGTTGGCCTACTGATCATGCCCACACCATGTGAACAACAGAAAATGCACACCCAATAACCAAATATCAGTAATAGTGGCTAGAAGCCACTGGATTTCTTGGGAAAAACACTTACTTAATGATTATCCCACAGCAAAGGAACCTCCAAGAGGACCTCAACTTATCGTAGGGATTGGAGGCTTGCATACCTCAAGTACTATGTTGGCAGGAGTCAGACCTTTGTGCTTTGGCTCTTGGTAGGGTCACCCATACCAATCAGGTCAAAGGGTAGAAGACCCTGTCCTCCAGATTTGTGGGTTCAGCTCAGGGCTAGCATCACCGAATGGTCAAAAAATTGTTACAGAAACAAGAACGAAGAATCCCTCTTTATCTGTGTGCAACAGAGATTGAGGACCTACATAGGAGCACTAAACACCAGTGGCGTAACGGGCAGTAAATAAGTAACAGGGAAGGAAATCAACTGTTGTTACAGAAGGACATGTGGCCCTAGGCCTACCAATGTGGTTGACCCTGACAAGTCTCTTCATTTTAAAGTTTTTCTGTCCCTATTGGTTTTAATTCTACTTCAAGTTGTAGTTTATCATTTGCAGATTGCTCCAAAAAAAATGAAACAGCTTACTGTAGGAAGGATGTGAATAGCAGCGGAGAGGGCATCGAGAAGATCCACCCATGACGGTTGCCTAAGATAGCTCTATTCCCACTGGGATGGAGGAGGTAGGAGGAGACTTGATTAGCGTACATAAAGTTGTGAGAGGTATAGATAGGGAAAACTGCAGGAATCTTTTCCCTTATCAGAGGTGAGCATTCTGACAGGCTGCATCACTATCTGGTATGGAGGGAGTGGGGAAGTGGGCAGAGGGTTATAAATCTAGTCGGCTCCATCCTGGGTTCTAGCCTACGAAGTACCCAGGATATCTTCATGGAGCGGTGTCGCAGAAAGGCAGCGTCCATTATTAAGGACCCCCAGCACCCAGGGCATGCCCTTTTCTCACTGTTACCATTGTAAGAGGTACAGAAGCCTAAAGGCACACACTCAGTGATTCAGGAACAGTTTCTTCCCCTCTGCCATCTGATTCCTAAATGAACATTGGACCCATGAACACGATCTCACTTTTTTAATATATATTATTTCTGGTTTTGCACAAGTTTTAATCTAATCAATATACATATACTGTAATTGATTTATTGATTGATCGATTGATTGGATTATTATTATTTTCTTCTTCTTCTTCTTCTACATTATGTATTGTATTGAACTGCAGCTGCTAAGTTAACAAATTTCACGCCACATGCCGGTGATGATAAACCTGATTCTGATTCTGAGTAAGTGTGGAGGACATAGATTTAGAGTAAGAGATCGGAGGACAGGGCCGTTGAGGTGAGCCTCATCCAGAGGGTGGTGAGAAGCTGGCATACATTGTCTGGGAGAACATTGGAAGCAGAATCTCTGACAGCATTTAGGATGTGGCTAGACAAGTGCTTGTATCACCCAGACATAGAAGAGAAGGAGCATTAAGAAGTGTGCCTTGTAGGTAAGAAGCCAATGTTTTTACTGTCGGCACACTCTCCCAGCTCAACAGACCAAACGTGTTGATCCCTTGCTGTATAATTCTACAACATTATGACTTTTTTGAAGAAGAAGAATTCGTGCAGAACATTTTGTTTTCAATTTGCTGTTTGTTTAAATGGCATATGTACATTGCAGTCCCAATGAAAATAGACTAATTCAGCAAGGGCTCCTTATTCCTGGAAGAGCAGAGTCGGGTAAGCCTGAATTGAAATAGAGAATACTCAACTTTAATTTTTGCATATTTACTTTCATATAATAACCAGTCACTCTTGGAACAGTGGTACTCGATATAATATGAACAGGAATTGCAGGTGGATACAGCTCTCGAAAGATGCAACGAACCTGCTGAGCATTTTGATCTCTTCGATTTTCAGAATCTGCAGTGTTTTTTAAACTTCTTTACTTGTTAATGCCTCGTTTGAAAATCTCATCAAATCAGCAAGAACAAGTGAACCTAAAAGATTGTAATTTACCTCAGATTTCTTCAAGTTTCAGAACCTCTCCAGGTTACAATAGAAACCTTAGCAGATGCTGCTGTCAAAAGATGAACATTTCTGTCTGCACAAATTAAGCAATGTACTTAACGCGTGCAAATTTGCTTCCTGCTGAACACGTGTAACAATTATAGAATAAAACATCAGCAAGAATCAGCTAGCGCATTAGTTATATTTGCAAAGAGAGTAACTAACTGGATTGGCATCTGGAGAGCTGTTCTGTTGACTCAGACATGAAATCAAATCCCAATTTGAGAAATTTCAATTCAAGTAATTAAATCTGCAATAAAATTCTTATATCAGTAACAGTGACCATAAATTTACTGGATAACTGAAAAGAGAAATCTGACTCTTATGTTGCTCAATATAGGAAATCTGTGCGTCCAGGCCAAGCAATGTGGCTGATTCTTAATGTTCTCTTCTATAATAGTCGAGGAAGGACAGAAAACAAACATAGACACTGTGGATGTGGAAATCTGGAGTGACACGCTAAGACTTTAGAGGAACTCTGCAGGTCAGACTGCATCTATGGAGAGAAATCACCCATCGATGTTTGGGTCAAGTCCCTTCATCAGGACTGGAAAGAAAGATGGGAGGCAGCCTGTATAAGAAGGTGGGAGAGAGAGGAGGAACAAGTGTCGTCAGGTGATAGATGGATCCAGGGGAGGGAGAGGGATGATAGACAGCTGAGGGAGAGAGGAAAATGTGTATGATATAAGAAGCTAGGAAGCGATAGGTCAGGGAGACAAGGCGCTGAAGAAGGTAGAATCTGATAGGAGAGGAAAGGACCATGGTGAAGACGGGAACCTGTGGGAGGAACATCTGGGCAATTGGCATATGGAGAGGGTGGGGAAGAGGATAAACACAGGGTGATGGATGTTGGTGGAAAAGGGGAAAATAGAGGAAAGGACATAGGGGAGAAATCAATGTTCGTGCCAAATGTGATGATTTTCAGTGATGCCAATGCCTTGTGAACAAATTTGAAACACACACACAGTCACAATGCTTACATTATTTTATTTAAATTTTCTTAGTAGCACACCTCCAAGGGGACCACAACCTAGTCACGGTTTGGAGTCTTGTGTGCCGCAGCGGCCTGGAGAGCCATATTGGCCAGAGTCAGGACTTTATGCTTTGGCTCTTGGTAGGGTAACCCATGCCAAACAGGTCAAAGGGCAGAGGCCAGACTCAAATGGCCCACTGGTCCTCCAGGTTCAGGAGTTCAGCTCAGGATGAACAGCCTTGACTGGTAAAACAAAACTATTACGGAAACAGCAAAGAAGAATCGTTCTGCATCTGAGTGTGATGGTATTTCTGAGACTTTACCTGGGACTTGCATGACTGACAGTAGTGAAAGCTGAGAGGAAGCTGCTGACATGAAGGAAGCCCTGAACACCGGCAGAGATGGAGGACCTTCACCACTCTGCCCTAAACGCCAGTGACGTAACAGGCCACTAAATAGGTTAAGAGCATCGTTCTTCAGCTGTGTATTAGATGCAGTGTGGCCATCCCTTTTTGGGATTTGGTGAGCAAAGAATGAGAAAAGGGAGATCAAAGATTTGCATTCAAACTCAAACCTGTCTAAGCACAGAAACAGGACCAGGACACTTCTGTTCCTCAGTCTGTCCTGACAGAATGAATTGTAGATGAATGCTCCAAAGGGAAAAGAGGAGAACCGCTGCCATACAGCACCAAGCATGCAAGTAAGCGCCAGACTTAGGCAGAGCAGGCTGTAAGTCTGGGACATACCAAGTGACAGATGCTGGCACATCTGCCACTCCACACTGTCAACGATGCCAACAGTAAAATCCTTTCTTGCTGGGACTCCTGAGCCCTACCTTGGGAGATCCCCCTCTGCAATTGTATACCAGTTAGCAGAGGATCAGATGGCCCTATCACTCCAGTGGAAGGGGAAGGAAAGATTGCTTTAACGTCTTTAACACAATTTTTATCAATTTATAAATATTTTAATACTTGTAATTTTGTTTTACTCAAATGAATGAATTAATTTAATTTTAATGGTTACAGTTGCCTTACAGTTTTTGACACGAGATACCTGTCCGCCCCATCCCTGCCTCCGGTCAAAGGCTGTGAAGCGATCTGGGAGCAGGCCTTCAACCGTTCACCAGCTGAAGCCACTATGCCTCCCCAGGTTCCCGTGGGTGCAGAGAGTCAGTTCTGCATCCTTGCTGGGTAATTAAAACTACCCCATCAATCCTCCTCAAAGTCTTGATATCAGTGATTAAGTTCCAGGGAATAGAACTGTGGTTTGTGTAATCTATCTTCATTCTTGGAATCATGGTATCATTCTGTCCATCTACAGTGCCTCTGTGATCAATACATCCTTGCTACGTCAGGACTTGATGGGGTTGAAGCGAGAAGGGTATTTTTTTCACTGTTTGGGAGTGTCAGGGATTATGTGTCTCAAGATACGGACAATAGAAAAATTCTTTACTCAGAAGACAGTGAATTTTTGGAATTGTCTATCCAAAGAAGACTCAGACATAGAGTCTATTCAAGACATATATTTGGATGTTTAAAAAATCAAGGGAAATTGAGTTAAATGAAAGTGTTGTTGCAGCAAAAGATTTGCTGAGATCTTATTGAATGGTGGAATAGGTCCAAAGGGGCATTTTTTTAAAAATCATCAAAATAAACTTCAGCCATAATTTTAAAAATAGCAAGACTAAACAGTTCAATGTTTTTCCTTCTTTACATTCACAGTCATTGCTTTTCATACTGTTCTATTAAAGTAGGACTTCTGCCACTCACGTGCTCCTCCCCCACCCTGGGGTGGCACACTCCTACAATAACTGAGCGGCTTCCTCACCCACCCCAGCCCCTCCTTCTCCAGTGGCAGAAGAACTCTACACTGTAGTCCTTCCCCACCGGCTGCTCCAGGCTTCAGTGCATCCCTCAGCACATACTCCTGCAGCCTGTGCCAGTCAACAGGTTGCCTTCAGAAACACCTCAACATACCGACAGACCAATAACGTCTGGACCGAGCGAAGGGTGTCTTTCACCAAGTTGATCATCTGCCAGCTGCACTTGATAACCATCTCCATGTGCACCCTGGAGTAGCTCACAAATCAGAAAAACTTGTTGTGGATGAGCCGTGACACAGGCCCTTGTGTCTTTGCCAACAATCCTCATCCCAAACCCACAGTCCACGAAGAGGTGAGCTACCCTCTCTTTCCCGCAACGGCTCACTTTCTTTTTCTCTTCCGCACCCAGGATAGCTCCCAAAGCTTTGTTCTGCTCTAATTGAAGTACTGGCAATGAAAGGATTTTCTCATTTAATTCTGGAGAAATGATTTGCATCTCGCCCATTGTAAGTGCCCGTGCTCATCACGCACAATCTAGCCGTCAACACCTCCTACGATATTTTGAAAATTTGATGCATCCTTGGTCTGATTAAAATCTCGCAAGTACAAGTAAGTAATGTTACTCAATAAATACAAGCTCTTGGCTGCTGCGGAACGCTCCACAGAGAGAAGAAATCATTATAATAAATAAATCAAATGTGCCCCAATGTTAAATGAGAATCGTTGTGTTGGATTTCAATAGACTTGATTTTTATTTAAAACATGTCATGTCAGCTAAACAATCCAAATGTGTTTGACAGAAAGTCTCTCTGAGGAAAAAATAATCACAACAGGTAAATTTATAGAAAAGCAAAACAGACTTAAGAGGTCAGAAACAGTGATTAACAACTCCATACAAGAGCAGCCCAAGTCAGAAAAGCTAATTTCATTTAAATATAATGCAATAAAATCTAACTTGAGCTTCCTATGGTGCACAATGGCACTCACAAGGGAAAGGGAAAATGAGCACAAGTACCTCAACGACATTACGGAAAACTTTAAGTGATGACGATACATTTCGGGAGAACAAAAGAGCACCTGATTAGCAAGTTTTATGGACAAGTTGATGGGATTGGCTTGTGACATTTCCAAGGTTCGGAACTTTACTGAAATCACGTAATTCTGAGTTTGTAATTGCTGGGTAAGAGCATGCTGCACCGAGGCAGCCAATACAGAGAATCATTAATTCCAGGAGATGCAGCTCATGATATTGTGACCTGCCACTTTGGGACAGTTAGAGATCTCTTCATAATGTCCAGGCTTGCAAGAGCTTTGACAATAATTACAATGATGCTGAATTCCCAGCATCCCAGGACGTCCCCACTAATATTCAGCAATCAGTCCGTGGGGCAACTGACCGAATGGAGGTAAATGGATTGCAGAAGACCTCCTGTACTGAATAAAGTGGCCACTGAGTGTATGTTTGTGGTCTTCTGCTGTTGTAGCCCAAAAACTTCAAAGTTCGATGTGTGCATTCAGAGATGCTCTGCTGCACACCACGGTTGTAGTGTGTGGTTATTTCAGTTACTGTTGCTTTCCTGTCAGCTTGAACCAGTCCAACCATTCTCCTCTGCCCTCTCTCATTAACAAGGCATTTTTGCCCATAGAACTGCCACTCACTGGATGTTTTTATTCTCTTTTCCATGCCGCTCTCTGTAAACTCTGGAGATTGCTGTGCATGAAAACCCCAAAAGATCAGCAGTTTTTAAGATACTCAAACCACCCCATCTGGCACCAACAATCATTCCACGGTCAAAGTCTCTGAGATCACATTTTGTCCCCATTGTGATGTTTGGTCTGAACAACAAATGAACCTCTTGACCATGTCTGCATGCTTTTTTAATGCAGTGAGTTGCTGCCACATGATTGGCTGATTAGATATTTGCATTAGTAAGCAGTACACACTTGCACTTAATAGTGTAGTCAGTGAGTGTACACTACACTAGCTCCAGGGAAACACAGGATCAGAAACATCCAAAGCCTCACCCCCTGCTCACTTGAAGGGAAATTAAGGTTTTGCTTTATTTCTAGTTGTCTTTTCTGAGTGCACGGATTAAAGCAGACCCACGAGTGCTTGTAGTAGGTGTTCAATCAGTACCTCACTGAGTCAGTGCTGATTTGAGGAGGTGACTCATCCATTCAGTTAAGTGCATCTTCAATTGAAGCCAGTTGATTAACAAGTAAATTCTACTATCAGTTTCTTCCCTCCCTGGATATTCATTTTGTACAACTTAATGTTCCAGTGTAATGATGGGGCAGTTTTGAAAGTAAGGACAGTAAGTGTGGGGAGAGCCAGCCTTGGATAACTAAGGAAATAAAAGATAGTATCAAATTAAAAGCTCGTGTGTACAAAGTCGTAAAGAGTAGTGGGAGACTGGAGGACTGGGAAAACTTCAAAAAACAACAAAGAACAACTAAACAAGAAATAAGGAAAGGGAAGATAGAGTATGAAAGTAAATTAGCACAAAATATAAAAACAGATAGCAAAAGTTTTTATAAATATATAAAGTGGAAGAGGGTGGCTAAGGTCAACGTAGGTCCCTTGGAAGACGAGAAGGGGAAATTGATATTGGGTGGTAAGGAAATGGTTCAGGCATTGAATGACTATTTTGTGTTGGTCTTTACAGTGGAGGACACGTCTGATATGCCAAAGAATGATGTTATGGACAAAGTGGGTGGTGAGGACCTCGATAAAGTCACTGTCACTAAAGAGATAGTGATGAGCAAACTAGAGGTAGATAAGGTAGATAAGTCCCCTGGTCCTGGTGGGATGCATCCCAGGATGCTGAGGGTATTGGCAGAGGTTATAGTAGACGCATTGGTAATCATTGACCAAAATTCTCTAGGCTCTGGGCAGGTCCCAGCGGATTGGAAGACAGCAAATGTCACGCCACTTTTTAAAAAAGGATGTAGACAAAAGACAGGCAACCATAGGCCAGTTAGCTTAACATCTGTTGTCGGGAAAATGCTTGAAGCTGTCATTAAGGAAGAAATAGCGAAACATTTAGAAAGGGGTGGTTCTATTCGACAGATGCAGCATGGATTCAGAAAGGGCAGGTCTTGTTTTACAAAATTTCTGGAGGTCTTTGAGGACATAATGAGTGCAGTGGATAGAGGGGAACAGGTGGATATCATATACTTGGATTTCCAGAAGGCGTTTGATAAGGTGCCGCACAAGAGACTTATAAATAAGATACGGATGCATGGATTCGGAGGAAGTGTATTGGCATGGATAGTGGATTGGTCAACCAATAAAAGGCAGACAGTTGGTATAAATGGGTGTTTCTCTGGTTGGCGGTCAGCGGTGAGTGGGGTGCTGCAGGGGTCAGTGCTGGGCCCGCAGCTGTTCACCATTTACATTGATGATTTGGAAGAGGGGACTGAGTGTAGTGTAGCAAAATTTGCTGATGACACTAAACTGAGTGGAAATGCAAATTGTACAGAGGATGTGGAGAGTCTGTAAAGGGATATAGATAGGTTAAGTGAGTGGGCCAAGGTCTGGCAGATGGAATACAACATTGGTAAATGCGAGATCATGCACTCTGGAAGGAATAATAGAAGAGCAGATTATTATTTAAATGGTTAAAAATTGCAGCACGCTGTTGTGCAGAGGGACTTGGGCGTGCTTGTGCATGAATCATAAAAGTTGGTTTGCAGGTGCAATAGGTTATTAAGAAGGCAAACGGAATGTTGGCCTTTATTGCTAAAGGGATTGAATTCAAGAGCAGGGAGGTCATGCTGCAACTATACAGGGTACTGGTGAGGCCGCACCTGGAGTACTGTGTGCAGTTCTGGTCCCGTACTTGAGGAAGGATATACTGGCTTTGGAGGCAGTGCAGAGGATGTTCACCAGGTTGATTCCGGAGGTGGGGGTTAACTTCTGAGGAGAGATTGAGTCACCTGGGACTATACTCTCTGGAATTCAGAAGAATGAGAAAGGATCTTATCGAAACATACAAAATTTTGAAAGGGATAGATAAGATAGAAGTAGGAAAGTTGTTTCCATTGGTAGATGAGATTAGAACTAAGATCAAGATTCAGGAGAGAAGATTTAGGACAGAGATGTGGAGAAACTGTTTTTCCCAGAGAGTGGTGAATCTGTGGAATTCTTTGCCCAGGGAAGCAATTGAGGCTTCTTCACTAAATATATTTAAGAGACAGTTAGATTGATTTTTACATAGTAGGGAAATTAAGGGTTATGAGGAAAAGGCAGGTAGATGGAGCTGAGTTTACGGACAGATCAGCCATGATCTTATTGAATGGCGAAACAGGCTCGATGGGCCAGATGGCCTACACCTGCTCCTATTTCTTACGTTCTTTTATAGCTAACTGAACAGAGCGATTTCTAGGTCCTTGGGACACTGCACATCACATTTAAGAGCATCCAGGAGGAAGAGATGATCAATTTTCCATGCCAGATCCCTCTAGCAACAGCCTTCCATTGCTGCAAGTACTGTGCTAGCATGTTAAACCAGAGAGCCAAGGATGTCCTTTTGTTTTCTTGGTCTTACTAGCACCAGGCTGGAGTGTGTTAGTGATTCACAAAGGTTATACAGCACACAGTGTGAGAAAGACAAGGTAACTAGAACTGGTTAGCATGGGCAGGAGTCTCTTGTGTCTTAGAAGATTAAAGGAGAGCTGGGTTCGAGTATAACCATAGCTCCTGGCATGAATCTTCAAACAGCAGCATGTCACATATATCAGTGTCACATGATGTGTGAATTCATGTTACCACCTTTAAAAAACTGGCTGGAGTTTCAGATCTGGCCATGAGAACAGATATCTTTAAGATAATCAGCATTTATTAGTCATTATTGTTACTGCCACCCACAACACACATAAACTCTTAACCTTTTGCTCTTACTAACTCATTCTTTCTTGAAGCTGACCTGGTCCACAGTTGTATCTCAGCCTTTGTCACATCCGGTGCTTTAACAGAAGCTTCTTCTTTTCAAAGTTCAAAGTAAGTATATTATCAAAGTGTATCTGTCACCATATACTACCTTGAGATTCATTTTCTTGCAGTGTGATTGATATTCACTTCTTGACTAGTAGGCTTCTTTCTCTTTCTTGGTTGTTTGCTTTCTGAACACAGCATCTGCCATTTGTAAGATCACCAACTGACAGACATAAACTTCCAACTAATTTCTAGTCATCAAGGGAAGTCAAGTCTTCAGTTCTTGAAATGTAAGTAGCAACCACTAATCAGCTTGAGGTTAAAAAAAAGTATTGTCTGAAGACCAGCTTTGCAAGCAAGCTTTGTGGATAGTAGATTTTCTGTCTGGGAGAAGTTACGCTTAGCTCTGCGTTAATACTGCTTAAGATGTAGTATAAGACAATGGGTTGTTTAATTTGGGTTGTTTCAAACAGACAAGTTGACTCTTAAGTTGCTTAATTCAAGGAAACCTGCAGAACAGGTGGATAATATTATTTAGCATTTCAATGACAATGATTTGTTTACAGTTGCAAGGTTTTATGTGCTCAAGGAAGTTTGTTTCACAGCTAATCAGCATTAATGGTAGGTAGGTACTATGTCTCCAAAATGCTTTTAGACCATTTGTGTTGAAAGGACATCTGAGGAAATATCATGTGGGTGGGAAGTCACCCAAGTGGTGGAAGAAGGTACAAATGTAGAGAGCAGTTCAGATTTATTAGAAGTGTTGAAGAACATCAAGAACGACAGGAAGACAGGAGAATACAATCCATTCCTCCAGCTTAGGTTTCTGCGATGGATGACTTGCTCATCCACAGAATGGAAGGTCTTTCTAGTTTATAGGAATTGTATCTGTTTTGGAACTCTGTTGGGGTTAAAAAATGCTTTGAAATTTAGAAACAATTTGTAATGTAAGATAGAAACTGTTACATACCCCGTGGGTATGATGTGACTGTTTTATGATCGTGATTTAATTGAATATCTGGTGAGCATGATGTAATGGTCTTGTGATGGTGGGGTAATGTAACTTCCTGCTAGTGTGAGGTCACATGATGTAATTTTCCCGCCAGTGTGAGGTCATGTGATGGCCTGTTCCAACAGATATAAAATGGGAAAGCCATGCTGTGACGCAGGTTAGTTTGTTGTTTAATTCATCAGTGACTCCGTTATGCTGCGTATTCATCTCATGGCGCAGTTTTGTTAAGTGGAGTTTTACTTTCTATCTTAAGTCTCAATGGTTATTGCCGGCAGTTTTGCCAAACGCTGCCAGTTTTGGTTTGATCTACCTTTGCAATTCAGTTGGAGAGTGAAGCACTTACTGAAGTAATGCAACCCGAAGGATCGAGTAAAGTTGTTGTCATCGGCGGTTTAATACAGGGTCAACCGTATTGGATCTTCATTCAGGAAATAGTAACCTGCATTCAAGATAACCCCTGCCTCTAAGAGCAGAAAGGGTTGGGGCAGTGTTATTCGCCAAGGAAAAGGTCAGATCCTTTAAGCTGCTTTTATTTCCTTCATCTTGAGTCTTTCGGGCAAGGCATATTTCGGCTGGGATCAGCTGTAACGTCATGTCATCGAGGAATTCATTACTTCAGGAAAGTTTCTCCTAATTGACTGTATAAACCATTTGGACTTTGGCATTTACCACTTTAAGAACTGTGTTCGCATTTATCGCTTTAAGAACTGTTCGAGTTGCTGTATAGCAGTTAACTTTCGGTTAAGTTAGTTGTTTGCTTACTTTTCATTTTTGTTGAACAGAGTTAAATAAATGTTTATTTGTTTATAAAAAAACCTGTCCCAATTCTATATTCATTGTTGCCGGAGACACACCATAACAAAACCCTCTAGGAGTTTTAAATATGCTTTAAAAATGTGTGAATTCAAACATATATCACTGTAAATAAATGAACTGTGTTTTAAACTACTTTGTTAGCTGAAAGTATCTTTTCCTTGGTAGGAGAGGGGACCCACCATTCAGATAGGGGTATTGGCAGCTAAATTCACTGTGGAGACTAAACAGGGAAGTAAACTAGTCTTTGAAGATTGGATGGTTACAGTATAATCTCCCTTTGGTGAGAGTATTCATAACTATATCCGATAGGGCTTAAGAACTTTGAGTTAAGAAACTCAGTCAGCAAACCCAAAAACCATCACCGTGGGCATTTACAGAAAATAAAGAAATACAATAGAATTTATGAAAAACTATAACTAACAAAGACTGACAAACAACTAATATGTAAAAGAAGAAAAATGTGCTATTAATTAATAAAAATAAATAAATAATGCAGGGAAAATCAATTATGGAGGTGAGCGAAGCTATCCACGCAGTTCAGGAGCCTGATGATTGTAGGATAATAACTGCTCCTGAACCTGGTGGTATGGGGCTTAAGGCTCCTGCCCAGTGGTAGTAACAAGAAGTGATCATGGCCTGGATGTTGAGGGTCCTTGATGATGGACGCTGCTTTCTTGTAAACGTGCTCTATGATGGGAAGGGATTTGCCTGTGACAGACTGGTCTGTATTCACCACTTCCTAAGGACTTTCCCATTTTTTGGGCATTGAAGCTTCCATACTTGGCCATCATGCAACCAGTCAGGAAACACTCCGTTGTGCATCTAGAGAAGTTTGCCAGAGTTTTAGATGACATGCGGAACCTATGCAAACATGGAAGAAAATAGGGATGTTGCCTATTTCTTTGTGATGACACTTACATGCTCATTCCAGGGCAGGTCCTCTGATATGGTAACGCCAAGGAATTTAGAATTACTGACATTCTCCACTTCCAATCTCCAAATGAGGGCTGGCTCATGGACTCCTGACTTCTTACTCTTGTAGTCAACAGTCAGATCTTTGGTCCTTGCTCCAGGTGTTCCAGAGCTGTGAAACGATATCAGCTGATGACCTGTTGCAATGGAAGGCAAATTAGAATGGCTCTGGATCACCCCTCTGGCGGGAGCCGATGATGTGTCTTTCCAACCTCTGAAAACACTTTATCACAGTGGACATAAACGCCATTGGACAATGGTTATTGAGACAGGTTACTGCAATATTCTCGGACACCAGTATGATTGAAACCTGCCTGAGGCAGGCTTTTCTTCTTTTGGGTATCAATGATTACAGGCTCTAGCAACTCTTAAAATCAAATATCTTGCTCTTCACTGTCCTCTAAATCCACCTGTCCTCCCAGTCTTGCTCCTTCCTTTCCTTACACTGTCCCTCTGCCTTCACCTTTCAACCCTCTATCTTATATAGAACACAAATTGTGGAACATAGAACAGTAACAGCACAGGAATGACCCCTTTGAACCATGAGGTTGTGGTGAACCAATTCATCTGGTAATTGAATGGGTAATTATAGCCAGCTAACTGCACAATGCCTTATCCCACCTCTGCATATTCATGTGCCTGTCTAAGAGCCTCTTAAATGTTGTATTTGCCTCCACAATCACTTCTGGCAATGTATTCACCATTCTCTGTGTAATAAACCTGTCCCTCACATTTTGCCTACTTTATCTGTGCCTCTCATAGTCTCACAAACTTCTATCAGTTCTCCCCTCACCCTCCGCAGCTCCAAAGAAAACAATCCAAGCTCGTCCAACATCTCCTCATAGCGCATGCCCTTGAACTCAATCAAGATCCTGATAAGCTTCTCTTAAGAATTTAGTTCTGCTTTGCATTACAGAACATTGCACTGTTCCTCAAGATGTCCGACAATGTGATTCCTTTTTAAAAATGCTGATTGTATTTTTTTCAATGAACACCTTCAAAACTGTTGTTTTCTTAATACAAAAGCAGTAGAAAGTATCCCTGCTGAATACTTCAGCAAAATCAAATTGTGAAACTTTTCAAAAATGTATTAAACTAGAAATTATAAAAATCAGCTTACAATATTTTATAGCAATATGAATAATAGAATTCTTCCAGCACTGCTGATACAGCATATCTCTCGGTTAAAGTATTGTGGAAATATATTGGATATGAACAAATAAAACCTGGAACTAACAAAGTGATGAAAAATGTGCAAATTGAAATTCTGCAGATAAGGTTGGTCTCCTTGTATCATTTTACCAAACTTATCCCTGCTAACTATTCCCAAGTAATCTGATTGACAGCATCATGTATTCTCATTCTTTAACGCCCACTAGAATCATTAATAATATTAACAAACGTAACAGATCCTGAATCATTTCAGCCTTTTAACTTTGATGCCATTAACGTTATTTTGTTTTCTCTGACCCACAAGCCCTTCAAACCATCACCCCATCTATAATATTGTAACATAGAAAATTATTATAAATTGCAAACCTTTTGAATATTTATAAAAATAGCTAGAATTTATATATTTGCCTTACCATACACTGCAATTAAATTTTAGTGCTGTTTCTTTGTAATTTATACCTAAGATCTAAACCGGAAAGGTCCATATCATAATACTCTTGCAAGAATCAGTAATTACATCTTGTCTTATTTAAAGGTATTTAAAAATATTATTTAAAATTGAGAATGAAATTGATACAGACAACATAGGACCCATTAATCTTACTTCGTTTCCATTCAAATCAAATCAAATTATAGCCAAGCAAACTGAGGTAGCATTGATTCTGAGGGTCTGGTGAAGTATTTGTTTTCACTGAGGAAGTACTGTCCAAGTGTTCAACGGATGTAGTGACATCCAAAGGGCAAGTTCCACATGAAAAAGTTTTTGTTGAAGTTTCAGAGGTTCAAGGAAAACCTTAGAAATGTACAAGGGATTATATGAACTTCAGAAATCAATCTATACATAAGAATTACTGTGGCACAGTGGTTAGCACAACACTTTACAATACTGACGACCTGGGTTCAAATCCCGCCGCTGCCTTTATGGAGTTTTTACGTTACTGTGTGGGTTTCCTACGGGTGCTCTGGTTTCCTCCTACCATTGGGTAGTGGAAGTTAAAAGTCCTCAGATACTGCAGCATCCTTCGAAAATGGGATCTCTTATAGGCCAGGCAAGCCTAAAGCAGAAAAACTTGTGCGGGGAGGCGAAGAGTGTAGGGCTCCAAGCTTTATAGAGCACCTGAATTGGTTAATTGGTGTTTAACAACAGTTGTTCATCATTTGGAGTTCCTTGTGTTTTTTGTCAAGCGGCTCAATCTTTGTAATGCGGTCTCCCGGTGCTTTCTGTTTAACCTTGTTAAGTTTATTTTCATATGCTCGGAGATTCAGTATTATTTGTATTATTTAAGTGGACACCCCAGTAGGGCTAATCATGGGGTCCTAGTTTATAGAAAGTTACATCATGCGGTGTCACTTGGCTGAGCCACTAATCTTCTGTTGGAATTCTTATGAATAATCTCTACATTGGAGTCTGTCTTTTCTCCGCACTTGGATTGCAACATTGCCAGCACACATCATGACAGAATCTAAATTGATACAGGAATTTAGAAGATAACTTGTGAACCTCTCATATCTGACTAATATCACAGTACTAAGAAGCTTAGTAATGTCTCCTTTTGCTGGAGGTAGGGATAAGGGAGCAACATTCAAAATGTTATTAACCGTGAATTAATTGGATATAAGTATGTTAAGCATTTAAAGTTAGACACAAATGCAACAAATTTTGTAGCCATAATTGAAGAAAAAATTTAATACTCCAACATAAATCAAATGCTGAAAATTTGTTCATGTTCGTGCGTTATTCTGGGGCACAACACAGCCTATTTTGTTTACAAAGTCTGAAACATGCTCAGGTTAGGATGAAGTACTGTAAATGCGACCTTTTATTCAATATTTTCATATGCTCTGACCTATGGCCCTTCCAGTTACCTTTTTGAAGTTTTGGATTTGTTCAGCAAGTTTTTCCTTTTTTATTCTTCCTTTCACTCTCAGTTTGAGCTGCCCAGTTCTTTCTTTTTTTTTTGTTTTTTTTTGTGTTTTGGGGTTTTTTGTGTACATTTGAATTATAAAAGTTTCTTTATCTTCTTTTCTTCTTTTTATGGATAAGAGGAGAATCAATTATCTTTTTCTTTATTATATACTATTAGATTAATACTATGTACGATCTTGATCATGCTTATTTTTCCTTTTGTTTGAACCGTTATTGATATAGATATTTGTGATAGAGATATTTGAGATAATTCTCCTCTTGTTTATATATATATATATATGTGTGTGTGTACTTTTTTATTTAACTAATAAAAAGATTGATAAAGAAAGAAGTACTGTAAATATCCTCTATCTGTTTGTATGGGATATGCAGTGCGCAGGGAGGGGTAGTGCCTCTGGTGAAGGAGCCTGTTGTGTCCATTCCAGGGTAGTTCACTCACCTTTGGTTCACACTGAACACTCAGCTCTCACCTGTGGCTCCAAGTAGCTGTTTGCATGCAACAGAGGCCACACTAGTACACTGCTCTAGCAGGCCGGCTAAACCAGGTGAGGGTAGGCAGTGGCCTCATGCCCCAGTGATATAGAGATATGCCTGCCTAGTATGTGAAGTCAGCTCCAGCAGACTGGGTGGATGAGATCTTCAATGGCTAGGAAGGCGGTACTGCAACGCTCCGTGGAGGGCAAAGGGCATGACAAGGCACCAAAGACGTCATGGTTATTGAAGGAAGATCCCAGTTTGTGACGCTTGTTCGTATCACTAAACCAGGACTTCTGAGGTCAAGAGAGTGGAACTGCTCTAGTGCAACAGCTTTTCCACTTTAAAAACTCTCTCTTGCACAGGCTTCTAGTCATCGTCAGACACGATGGACAACCACCATATGTTTGCTGAGACAAAGAGATGTTCACAGGTTTGTAGTTGAAGTGTTTGTAACTGATTTTCAGGCAGCGTTTAGTGCACAAGGCAATAGCAGTTCTGGATGTGAGAAGTCACGACCCAGCAAAATCCCCTGTCACTGGAAATGCTAAAGGCCCTCTCCCCTGCAATAATCATTACCTTTACACATACACAAGTACTCAATGCTCCAAATCAATAATAGTCATCACAATTGATCTACCATTCCCAATGTAATTTCCTTTTGTACTGACTATATTGGAGTGGCAACAGTGGCCTACCAGTACTGTAGTTGCAACAGACACCGCAAGCAAGTATGTATTTTTAGCTGGGAATTTTAGCTGTGGAAATAAAACACTGCTTAAAAACGGCTTTAATAAAACTAAAATCAAACACTCCAGGTGGTATAGTCTAACAAAAAAACTGAAATTATTAAAAAAATACTCTAGCGTTTTTGGTCAGCCTTCAGAATCAGAATCAAATTTATTATTATCACTGTGTTACG
Organism: Hypanus sabinus; assembly: GCF_030144855.1. Classification (NCBI taxonomy): domain Eukaryota; kingdom Metazoa; phylum Chordata; class Chondrichthyes; order Myliobatiformes; family Dasyatidae; genus Hypanus; species Hypanus sabinus. The sequence goes on from NC_082718.1 coordinate 95,495,491, forward strand.
TACCCGTGACACGTGACAGTGGTGTACTTGTCACGTGACAGGTGGTGAAGCTATACTGGACTTGAGGTAATGGTCTTGTGACGGTGGAGTGACATCATTTTCCCACCAGTAGAGGTCATGTGACAGGTTTTTTTTACAGTATAAAAGGAGGACCCCTCCTTGTGAGGAGGGGCAGTTCATGGCTGGATTTGTCATGTTGACTTCATGCCACTGCGTGATTTAGTGTTATGACGCAGTTTAGTTGAAAGTTGGAGTTTTATTTAATGCCTAAAGTTTAAAAGGTTATTACCAGCAGTTTCTTTATAATACTGCTACTTGAGAATCAGTGGAGAGTGAAGATCGGAGTTCGGGAGTTAAAAGATCGAGGAAAGTCGATTTCGACGGTGAAACAGGTTTGACCTTGTTTGATCCTCATTCGGAAGGAATTTGTTGACTGTTCTCGTGTTAATCCCTGTGAATAGCAGAAAGGATTGGGAACAGTTTTGTAACGGAAAGGTCAGTGCCTTTAAGCCGTTACATTTCATCTTCATAAATTCTCAGTGGGAAAAGTATAGTTCGACTGGGAATCACAGCGACACGACGTGAAGGAGAATTTAAATCATCTTTAAAAAGTCTCTCCCTTAAATGGACTGTAAGCATTTTGAAATTTTGCAATACTACTTTGAAGAACTGTTTTTGCAACATCGCTTTAAGAACTGTTTAAGCTTCACTGCTTTAAGAACTGTTTAAGCTGTCGCACAGCAGCTGATTTCCGGTGACGTTAGTGATTTGTTTACTTTTGGGGGTTTGTTTTTCAGTGTTTAATAAATGTTTTATTTGTTATAACAACCCATGGCTCACTCATATATTTATTGTTGCTGAATCCGTAACAAGTGACAAATATCGTGATTTTGTTTTGTTTTACAGCACTAAAACAAAGGGGGTATGAAACTTCATCTACTCAGTATCTTGTTAGCAAACTTTACAGCTGTGGAAGAACAAGATTGAGGACCCAAGAGCAAAATTAATGAATTGGAGGAATTGCTGTTTCACAGAGACACAGCTCACTCCAGACATGCTGGATTTGGTGATCTGATCTGATGGCTTCTCAATATACAGGATGGACTGGATTGATGATTCAGAGCAGACAAATGGTGGGGGGTCTGTGCTTCGAGATCAACTCTTCATGGTGCTCAGATGCAGCAGTCTTGTTGACCTCTCGTTCTCCTGAACTGAAACATCTAATGATGAAGTTCTAACCGTTCCACTTACCAAGAGAGTTCTCTGCCATGATCCTTTCTGCACCTTACATACCGCCAAAGGCCAATATTAAGCAGGCACCAAAGGTACTGTGTGTTGCCATTGAAAAACAAGAAATAGCTTATCCCAACATCTTCCAAATCATTATCAGGGACTTCAATTATCGTCAACATATCACCTGCAGCACCAGGGGTCCCAACACACTCAACCACTGCTAAATTACCATAAGGAATACCTTCTGTTCAATCCCTAGACCATCATTTTGGGAAATCTGATCATTTGACTGTCCTCCTCCTACCTGCATACAGACAGAGGCTAAAGAGCAAGGCTGCAGAGGGATTGACAATGAAGAGCTGGTCACAGGAGGCAGAGGGAATGACAATGAAGAGCTGGTCACAAGAGGCAGAGGAGAGGCTAAAGGATTGCTTCGAGTTGGAGATCTTGGGCTATGTACAATGAACTTATCAGAGGATCTGAACAAATACACCATGGTTGTCACAGACCCTATGAAAACATTCGTAGGTGAGTGTGCCCACACAAAACCATTCAGAGTTTCCCCAACCAGAAGCCCTGGATGAACCGTGAGATCGGCATGATTTTTACCATGGATTCAAGTTACCGTTCTCAGATTTAATTAGAAACTATGGCACAGATGTTGTCTTATAACCGTAGCTTCTCAGTATTTTGCACCAACCTATTCTCTCCACACACAGGGCATCCTGCAGATTTAGGATCCAGGTTTAGGTTTAATTATCACAGGTACAGTACATTGAAACACACTCTGGAATGTGCCACTTGCATGAACAACCAGCCCACCGAAAGGTTTGACCCCAGGGTTAGTTTTGCTGCAGGTCACGCCAGCACACTGAACCGGGAAGTGGCCCTCACTTGCATCACTTGTGCCCGGAGAGATCGCACACAGGCAGGGCTGCGACACAGCAAACGCAGAGAACTCATTACAATCGATCTGGTTACCACACTGAGGATCCATTCAGCTTAAATTGAATGTGGAAACAAGACAAATTCATCATGTTTCAGTTGAATGGCATGTCAATCCCAGGCAGCAAACAACTAAAAAATGTCTTCTACCACAATCCAACACAGAATTGAACAACAATGTCAATTCAGGGTGAAAAGGGGACGAACTCTCATGAAATGAAATGAAAAGGGGATGGATTTTCATGCCCAAGCATGTTACTTAAAGTAAGAGTCATTGAAGTGCAGAAAGCATTCAATGCCAAGGGTTGAAAGTAAATACAATTTATTACTTCAAATTAGTTTAACTTAATTAAATATTGACAAGGTCCAGTATTTAAGCACTGGAGAAATGCTTATAATATATCAGGGATGTATCAGGGATAGTCAACGATTCTGCAATTGATTTCAATTCGTAAAGGTTAGCTTTCTTTGTCACACACACAGTGAGATGTCTTGCTTGTGTCAACCACCAGCTTGGTCCAAGGATGTGCCAGGGAGGCCCGTAGATGTCGCCACGCTTCCGACGTCAACATAGCATGCAAACAACTTACTAACCTTTACTAATCCTTAGATCTTTGGAAAGTGGGAGGAAACCAGAGCACCCGGAGGAAACCCACACATCATGGGGAGAATGTACAAACCACCTTACCAACTGCAGCGGATATTGAACCCCAATTGCTGCTGTTGTAAGGTGTTATGTTGGCCACTGCGCTACCATACCATGCACTCTTCATTATAAATTACTTTGATTTGAAATTTTCATCACAAAGGCAAAGATGGATAGAATTTTAGTTATGAAAGGAACCGTGCATTATGATATTTAGTGCAGGAAAGTATTGCTGAGGTATGTGTGACTGAGTAGGCCAGAGGAGCCTGCTCTTATATCTTAGGCTTGCCTGACTGGAGATAATGTACAGGTCATTGTGAAATTAAAATGTCCTTACTAATCAATTTTAGCCAAGTACCTTCCAGTGCTGAAATAACAATGGATCTTCTTGGATTTGCATTGAGTAATCTGGTTTTTTCTCAGCACTGAGTATAACCTTCAACACAGAATTCCCAAATGTGACCATGGCCATCCAATTTTAAAAACACAATCTCTATTTAGCAGTATGACCCTGATTTGAGTAATATCCCCTCCCATGCATAAGGAATGTGTTTATTAAGTCTAAGCTTAGATAATGAGCTAGTCTAATTATCTCTTGCATTGTCAGCCTTGGTTATTTTTCATTAGAAGTTCACCCGTTTGGCATATCTACCTCTGGAGTTCCTATGCCCTTATAAATTGAGTGAGAAAACGGCAATTCCAATTTTACTTTTGCAGGACTATCGGCATTGATCTCCCATTGTTCTGTGATTGATTCTCATATTCTTGGGCTTAAGGTGGTGCTGGTGGATCTCGGCACTTCTGGCTGGTGGCGAATAAAACAAAGAAATCAACTGAAACCCCCCCCCCCCCCCCTTTTACTGAGTGTCTCTGGAAATGTGGCCCACTTGCCCCTCGCTAGCAGCCACTGGACTCTGCTGTGAGAAACCAGCCCTTCTCAGGCTCCATACATCTAGGATGTGTACAACTTTGGTTCTGCCAAGCCCGTGAGGTTGTGATGACTCGTCCACCCAAACCCCGATATGTGTGAATGCTGTGTGATTTTCTGGCCACCCCCACCTCCCCCAGCAGTCGCCATCGGCAAGAAAATAACAGACCATACACTGCATACAATTATAAAGAAAGTATATTTAAGAATGTCCAATTAACCAAACAGTTATTGAAGAAAAGAAAGGAAAAACCAAAAGGGTCCATCTTAACTAAAGAGTCCAATGTGCACATAAGTTGGAGCTCAATCCCGTTTGTATTTAACTCACGCACTGAATGCTCGGTCTGCGTGAAAACAAGCAACACCTTCCGAACGTCCCTCGAAATCCATCTCAAACGGACGGGCTCTCCCACAGGAGTATCAGTCCTTCTTCCTCGAAGCCGTTCATCTGCACAAAGCACCTTGTGCAACAGGGACAGCATCCTCAGCCATCTTCCCTCCTGACTTCTCCCAGCTCCCGCCAACAAAGACCTCAACCCAAACCAGTGTCCCTCGTGAAAACCTCTCCCCCAGCATTCCCTAAAGCCTTCTCCCGATTCCATCATCCTGATTGGCTGGCACCACATTCCTAAGGTGAACAACAAAGCCCCTTATCTCAGCTCAAACCCAAACAGGGTGAAAGCAGATCAGACTGCTCTTACAGAACTGTAAAATGAAATCCCCACAGCATAGCAGGAAAAATCTTAGCCAGGGCGTTATAAAACTAAATACCTTGTTAATCACTCTTTTTCTGGAAAATGATCATTGCAAACAATAGCTTGCGACTTCCCTTTGGACTTGGAGGCAACTCGATTAGGCAGAACCGAGGCGAGGCAGCAGGCCCATCATCGAAAGCGAGGAAGACCCGGGGTTTAAGCACAGGACTGAATGGGGAAGGTCAGGTACAGGCCAAGACAAGGTGGCAGGGGTCCAGTTCCCAGACCGTATTGAAGCAACTGAACCCAATGTGTGGACTATGATTTAAGCACTGTGCCAGATTGAAAAGGTCAGGGTATTGGGGCCCGAGGCGAGGGAGGAGTCGGTTCAGCTCACAATGGTTGCTCTGCACTGAACTTGGGGTCTGCGGACAGACTCTCTTTTCTGAACACTATTTGCTTACGTTTGCCATGATTCATTCCCTCTCTGCTCATTTGGTGTTTGACCGTCTTTTGTTTAATGGGTTCTTTTGGGTTTCTTTGTTTTGTGGCAACCAGTTAGGAGACGAATCTCAGGGTTGTGTAACGTGTGCGTACTTTGATAATAAGTATACTAAACCTACTTTGAATGTGCAGTAAATGTGTCTTACTATTAACTCATATTTGTATTTCATGTTGAAGGGAGAATATCACATTTTCAGGGGACACTAGAGAGGCCAGATGCTGGAAACCTGGAGCAACCCAATGGCCTAGCCTGCTAAGTTCCTTATGGTGTTGTTTATCAAGTTTGCAGGATTCCTCTTCCTAAAGAACACATCCAAGACATTATTTTTCTGGGATTAAATTAACTCTGCCACTGAATTCCTCCTCGGTGATGGAGTTTTACTCTAAGGGGCAATTAAAATAAGCCACGTATTCAGTTTCTATTCTTTATTTCTGATTTGGCCTCACCTTTTTATAATATGCCTCAAATTTCCTGCAGAAAGAGTGAAGAATATTTACTTGTAATCTTATTGTTCTTTTCATCCTGTTTTCAAAGCAATGTTGTTGCACAAAGCAGTCCAAATATTAAAGAAATCAGCATCATGTTTTTTTATCTTCAGTTGCTCTAATGTTCATCTGTCAGAGAAGGCCTGCTGCTCACCAATCGATATGGATGTGAGATCTCTTATGTGCTTTGTGCTGTGTGTGACTGTTGGCACTGTGATTTGTACCTTGGCCCAGAGTAACACTATTTCATTTGGCTGTATTCATGGTTGAATGATAATTAAACTTGAACTACTTCCATCGGTTCCCTCCCCAAGGGCATCTTGGCATGTATAACCCTGATAAAGGGGTAACTCGCTGTCTATACCCTTTCTTCTTCAGTTGTCCATCAGAATCTGATGACTATGTCCACTCCTTTAACGGTGAGATCTTTGATGACTGTACAGTCCTATCCTGGACCCACAAGTTCTATTGCAGGTGGGACATGTATATGTGGTAGTGTTGGTAGTGATGGCAACCGTGGCTGCATTTCTCCTGGCTCTCTTCTGCTGTCTTCCGGTTGTTCTTTCCAACTCCAGAATACGAACCCCATCCCTACACAGCTGTCGCCAAGTGATATGGTCGGCAGCGACATTCTCCAGGTTCTCAGGTCTGATCTTGCACTTCCTTAAAGCATTCTTCATCTGATCCTTATAGCGTTTCTTCGGCCCTCCAGATGAGCGTTGACCACGATGTAACTGACCGTATAGCACTCTGTGGGGTAGCCGACATGGGGGCATCCTTATCACGTGCCCCAGCCATCCCTGAAACAGCCCATGAAAGGCCAAAGTAGCCAAAATTGACTATAGCAGCCTTAAAACCATTTTTTAATTTATTGAGGTACCTTCGAGCCACGCCTTCCAACAATCCCCCAATTTAATCCTAGCCTAATCATGGGACAACTTACAATGATCAACTAACCTATCAACTGGTAGGTCTTTCGACTGTGGGAGGGCACCCAGAACTCACACAGTCACAGGGAGAACGTACAAACTCCTTACAGGCAGTGGTGGGGATTGAACCCGGGTTGCCTGTACTGTAAAGCGTTGTGCTAACCATTACACTACTGCGCCGTCCACAGAGTTATCTAATATTATTATCTTTAAACACACAAAGCAGCTGCCTTATCAGACTTGGATCACAGTAGATACAAGTCTAAAACTGACAATTCCAGACGTATATGAAAAATTGACGGTGCATTTTGCTGAATGTGTTAATATCTGCTTGAACGCAGTGGATTCTTAAACAGGTTGGATATATTGATATGGTTAGGTTAATAGTTCGACGGACATGTTGCTAATTTCCGGCAATCACAGATAATTCAAAGTGCTTCAAACTAGTTCATATTTAACTGGTAGATTATAAAGCTCTTTGAAGGAGTAGATTTGATTAACATTATGTTTTGTTTAGGGACAGATATTTTCAGTGGCTTTTGTTCTGGGCTTCAAAGATCAGCCAGTTTTAAGAAATCAAGAATAAAAAGCAAATCAAAGACTCATTAGTATTACCTCATCTTCCGAAATACAAAGGATATGCAGATGTGTCAGATGAAATAGAGTGGGAGTATGTTCATTTAGGCATAAATGTTGACATAGGCTGATAAAATCTATGAATAAAATCTATGTAATTGAAGGTAAAAATAAAGCTGTTGTTCTGCAAACATGCTGAATATTTCCTGCACTGATTGTTCCAAAAGGAAGTTTCAAATGATACCTGTCAATGTGTTAACTGTGACTAAGTAAGACAATTCTTCAGCCAGCAGAATCTGTCAATAAGCACAAATTGTATCAAGTGAACTGGAAGACTTGACACAGTTAAGCTTTCGTGTGATGTCAGCCACTTCTGCTATCTGAAAACAGCTTTATTCAATTCTCTCGGGTCAACACATGCCCCGAAGCTGCCATTCTTTCCTACAGCAACCACGGAGTTAACCATCTGCTTTAACAATTACATCAAGTTCCTCCATGCTCCTGAGTTCTAGTTTCAATTAGTTTCTTACAATGCACTTGTGTCCAGCAGGGAGGACAGGCAGGTGACCAGTGTGCAGCTCTCTGCTCACGCTGTCTTTTAACCAGATGCTAGAGCAATGAGAGAGAAGCCTGGTTTAATTCGCCTTCTCCCCCAGTCTGGAACTAGATCACTGTTGTTCAGCCTGAGCCAACCATCACAAATAAAACAGGTCAGATATCACTTTAATGCTTGTGTGGTGAACTACATATACCTGTCTGGACACGCCCCCTGCTGACTGCTCCTGTGGCCCCTCCCACAGACCGTGGCTCCGCCCATGGACCCCGGTATAAAGGCGATCAAGGCCTGAGCCTGGCCCTCAGTCTCCAGGATGTAGTATGGTGGTTAACTACTGCTTGTTCTTCCTTCCAGTCAATAAAAGCCGATATCTCGCCTTCACGTCTCAGAGAGAGTTATTGATGGTGCATCAGCTTGCTTGGTAAAAGTTCGGTAATTGACTTTTTCTATTTTCATTTACATATTGAGTGTCTCCACCGATAAGATCTAGTGTTTATAGTCTGCATTTGCTGTAGTAGATCTACAGAATGGTCTTGTATACTTCAAGAACAGATTTCAACAAATAGCTGACAGGTTCACTGCAGTTTTGCATCTTTTTAAGCCATCGGCCTGGCTTAGGTCATTGGCCTTCATTAGTTCACAATCAAACTACCCCATAGTTTTAAAATTCTCTCTCCATTCCAAGTCCTTCCTTGGATTTAACCCTCTCCAGCTCTATAACCCTCTGCACTCCTCCAGTTCTGGCCATTTAGTTTGACCACATCACCATTTGCAGTCACCCAGCAACTCCCAGGATAACTTCAGCCTCCCACAGGACTGTGGGAGGAAAATAGATTGCCCAGAGGAAACGCAGGGAGAACATACAAACTCCTTACAGGCAGTGGCAGGAATCGAACCCTGGTCGCCTGAACAGTAAAGCATTCTGTTAACCACTACACTCGGATGCCACCTTCAAGATGCTGCTTAAAATGCTGCTTAGACTTGCTTAGAATATCCTGAATCGACCTAGTTTCAAAGTTTGTTTATTAACATTCCTGTGAAATGGCAAGACATTTTAAAGATAACATGATGTTGGATTTGCCAATTTTGACCCGGATTGTCTTTTACAATGATTTTCTTACCAGCGATAGCAATGTTTGTTTGTAAAATAAGCTTGTGAGGTATACAAAATGTGCAGCAAGTGTTTTCTCATTATTCCAAACACCTAGACAAGGAAGCCTAGTGTTTCATCTCTGATTAATGTACAAGAGCAAAGATCAGGCTGAGAGATGAATTTAGTAAACGTGGCTACAGGGAAGAAAAAATATTCAGCTGCCGTGAAGCGGGAGGTTCGGTGCAGACATCAAGACAAGAGATTCTTCAGGTGCTAAAACTCTAGAGTAATGCATACGAAATGCTGGAGGAACTCAGCAGATCAGGAAATGAAGAAACATTCAACAATTTGGAGCACGATGAAGAGTCTCGGCCCAAGTCGGTGAGTGTTTATTTGTTTCCATTGTTGCAGCGTGACCCGCAGAGTTCCTCCAGCATTTTGTCACAGTGGACACTGCCTCTACACCAAAGAGTCTGTCGTAGAGAGCTGGAGTAAACCATTGATGCCATGTCCTTGAATCCCGTGATGACAAGAAACTTGTGTGGGAGTTTTTTAAAAGTGTAGAAGCCTTTGCACTGGGGCAGTTCCAACCTCACAACCTCGGAATTCTGGGTCCAGCGTTACGAGTAATCCTCACAGCTGGGGTCTTCCCTGGTTGCAGTGGATGGCCACAACTTCTGTGCCTCATCATGACTTTCAATCTCCATGGACCATTGTAGAAACATCTTCCTGGCTCTTGGATCTCACTGTAGATCCCATCCACCCAGTCCACCAAAGCCGAATTTGCATGCTAGGTCAGGCATAAGACCATAAGATAAGACAGGAGCAGAATTAGGCCATTTGACCCATCATATCTACTCTGCCATCCCATCATAGCTAATTTATTGTCCCGCTCAACTCCATTCTACTGCCTTCCCCCCGTAACCTTTAATACTCTGACTAACCAAGAACCTATCAACCTCCAGATAGATAGATAGATACTTTATTCATCCCCAAGGGGAAATTCAACATTTTTCCAGTGTCCCATACACTTATTGTAGCAAAACTAATTACATACAGTATTTAACTCAGTATAAATATGATATGCATCTAAAATCACCCTCCCAAAAAGCATTAATAAATAGCTTTTAAAAAGTTCTTAAATAGTTTACTAAAGTGCATTGAGTGGTAACTTAAGCTCAGTCCTAACCCCGGCACTTTAACATGTCTTGCCCCTGGTGGTTGAATTGTAGAGCCGAATGGCGTTGGGGAGTAATGATCTCTTCATCCTGTCTGAGGAGCATTGCATTGACAGCAACCTGCCGCTGAAGCTGCTTCTCCCTCTCTGGATGGTGCTGTGCAGAGGATGTTCAGGGTTTACCATGATTGACCATAGCCTACTCAGCGCCCTCCGCTCTGCCACCGATGTCATACTCTCCAGTTCTGTGCCCACGACAGAGCCCGCCTTCCTTACCAGCTTATTAAGACGTGAGGCGTCCCTCTTCTTAATGCTGCCTCCCCAGCACGCCACCACAAAGAAGAGGGCGCTCTCCACAACTGACCGATAGAACATCTTCAGCATCTCACTACAAACATTGAATGACGCCAGCCTTCTGAGGAAGTACAGTCGACTCTGTGCTTTCCTGCACAGGGCATCTGTGTTGGCACTTTGAATACACTCAATAATCTGGCATCCACAGCAGACCACGGCAATGAATTACTCAGATTCATCACTTTCTGGCTGGAGAAGTTCCTTCTCATCTCTGTTTTAAATGGACATCCTTCTATTCTGAGGTTGTACCCTCAGGTCCTAGACTCAGCCAGAACTGGAAACATCCCCTCCACATCCACTCTGTCTAGGCCTTACAATATTCAATGTTTCAGTGATATCCATCTCATTCTTCTAAACTCCAGCGAGTACAGGCCCAGAGTCATCAAACACTCCTTGTACATTAACCCTTTCATTCCTGGAATCGTTCTCGTGAACCTCCTCTGGACCTTCTCCAATGGTAGTAAATCTCCTCTTAGATAAGGAGCCCAGAACTGCTCACAATACTCAAAGTGTGGCCTTGTAAAGCCTCAGCATCATATCCTTGCTCTAATATTCTAGTTCTCTCAAAATGAATGCTAACATAGCATTTGCCTTCCTTTCCTGAGTGAATGACTATGAACTTCCCTGCACTGTATTCCATCTGCCACTCCTTTGCCCATTCTTGCAATCTGTCTAAGTTCCTCTACTTGACATGCACAAAATGCTGGAGGAACACAGGCAGCAGCTATGGAAAAGAGTAGAGTTGACAAAAAGAAATGTTGACTGTACTTTTTTTCCATAGATGCTACCTGGCCTGCTGAGTTCCTCCGGCATTTTGTGTGTGTTTCTTGGATTTCCAGCATGTGCAGATTGTCTCTTGTTTGTGAAGTCCATCTACTTATTAAGTTTGTCCACCATTTCTTTCCCCCCATTACTACCACTCCAGCGTCATTTTCCAGCAGTCGAATATACACCCTCACCTCTCTTTTACCCTTTATATATCTGAAAAAAACATTCCTGACATCCTCTATTATTTATTTATTTAGTGGCACTGTGTGGAGTAGAGCCTCTGGCATTTCGAGCCAGGCTGGCCCAGTGACCCCCAACAAACTCGATTAACCTTGACCTAATCACAGGACAGTTGACAATGGCCAATTAACCTACCCGGTATCTCTTTGGGCTGTGGGAGGAAACTGGAGCACCTGGGGACAATCGATACATTCCATGGGGAGGAGGTACAAACTGCTTATAGAAAAGCGCTGGGACTGAACCCTGATCTCTGAAACACCCTGAGCTGCACTAGCATCACTCTAATGGCTACACTACTATGGTGCCCATTATTGGCTTGCTTACCTTCATATTTAATCTTTTCTCTCCTTATTGGTTTTTAGTTGCCTTCTGTTGGTTTTTATAAGATTCCTACTCCTTTAACTTAACACTAATTTTTGCTATATTGTATGCACTCTCTTTTGATTTAATGTTGTCTTTGACTTCCCTTGTCAGTCACCCTTGCCTCATCGTCCCTTTAGAATACTTCTTCATCTGCGGGATGTATTGATCTTGTGCCTTCCAAATTGCCCCCAGAAACTCCACCCATTGCTGTTCTGCCATCATCCCTGTTAGAATCCCTTTCCAATAAACTCCGGACAGCTCCTCCCTCACGCCTCTGCAATCCCCATTTCTCCACTGTAATACTGACGCATCTGACTTTATTGTCTCCCTCACAAACTGCAGGATGAATCCTATCATATTATGATCGCTGACTCTTAAGGGTTCCTGTACCTTAAGCTCCATAATCAAATCTGGTTCATGAAACAACCAATCTGGATTTTCCTTTCCTCTAGTGAAGTCAACCACAAGCTGCTCCAGAAAACCATCTTGCTGCTTTTCTATAAATTCCCTCTCTTGGCATCCAGCACCAACCTAGTTTTCCCAATCTATCTGCAAATTGAAATCCCAATGACTATCATGAAATTGCTCTTATTACGTGCTGTTTCTATTTCCCATTTAAATGTATATCTCACATCCTGGCTACTGTTCGAAGACCTGTATATAACTCCCATCAGGGACTTCTTACCCTTGCTATTTCTTAACTCTACCCACAAGAATTCTACATCTTCCGATCCTGTCACCTCTTCCTAAGGATTGGATTTCATTCTTTACCAAGAGCCTCCCCACCCCCTCTACCCACCTGCCTTTTGATACAATGTGTATCTTTGGATATACTACTCCCAACTATGAAATCCTTTCAGCCATGATCTAGTGATACGCACATCATCATACCTATCCTTCTCTAGCTGCACTACAAGATCATTTACCTTATTCTGTATATAACACCTTCTGTCCTGTATTCATCACTGTTTCCAATTTTGCCCCCATGTTACATTTCACCCCATCCCACCAACTGTAACTTTGCCCTGTCTTCTGTCTGTCCTTCCTTACGGTCTCACTACACACTGTATTGACTTGTATATCAATTGCCCCATCCTCAGCCGTGTCACACTGGTTCCCATTCCCTTTCCCGCTTAGTTGACTGCTGACACCTCTTGCTTCTGGTGGTCACCCATCTACTATCTGAAGCCTGCACACTGGGTGTGACCACCTGTGTAAAAGTCACATCTGTGAATTTTTTAGCCTCCCAGATGGTCTTGAGTGCATCCAGCTCCAGTTCCTTGATCTTGCTAGTCAGGAACTACAGCTGGGTACACGTTCTACAGAAGGAGTCATCAGGGAGACTGTTAGGTAACCTGAAATCCCCATTCCATCACCAGAGCTACCATCCTGCCTACACTTCTTGTATCTCTAACTTCTGAATCTTAAGTTCTAGCCTGCGCCAGTTCTCGCCCAAGCCTGGCCACTCTAACAATGCCCATTCAAACAATGGCTGCTCCACTTACACACTGCTTCTTTCTATTAGCCCCTGCCGAGTGCCGAAGAGATTGTTATGATTGCAGCCCATTGACAGGTCACCACGCTTGGTTTTTAGACCTGGAGCGTAAAGTCCACAAGGAGCCATCTCCAACTCACTCTGTGATCTCGCACTCCGCAAACCTGCAGCTACCCTCACCTGGTCCAACCCGCCTGTCGAAGCGGTGTACTGGGTGGCCGCTGTCACATGCAAACAGCGAGTTGGAATCACAGGTGAGAGCTGAGATCCAGTGGGCAGAAAAGGCGAGAGAGATGCCCCAAACTGGACACGAGAAGCCTCTTCACCAGTGGTGCTATTCCCCCCTGGAGTATATCAAGTCCTTGTATATTAATGGAATTAGGAACATATCTAGATATAGCAGGATTCTCTTTATTGAACTTAGGAGAAAACAAGTTGATTTTAGCAAACCGCTTTTTCAATTGCCTTTCGCGACTCCACTTCTTGAAAAAGATATTCTCTTGTTGCTAATCTAACTCCCTCATGTCAACTCCAAGCTTTCAATAGACGTGAGGCCCACCTTCTGCTCTCCTGACTACCCACACAACACCACTGACCACTTGGCTTCCATGCCTGGTCTTTATTCAGACAGACATTTTACATTTTACATTTTACAGGGCTCCCTGCTTTCTAAAACTAGTCAGGGATCCTGTTTAGGTCCCTGTGGCCTTTGCATTCCCAAGCTTAAACCTGGTGTCTCCAGCTGAAACCGTACCCAAGAGATAAGCACAAGGCAAGGTCAGGAAGGACATAGGTTCTGTCCCCTCTCATCCAGTAATCAATATTTGCTGGTATCTTCTCAAAGGTGAGGTTGAGCACATCACCACCACTTTCAACATACAGCAGGGACAATGTTAAAGAATTAAACACATGGCTTTCTCTGTACATGAGCTCCCTACTTGTACAAGTTGCTTACTCCATGCACACACAAGGGCCTGTTGTATGGGGTGTCCAGGGAGCAGTAGCCCCTCTGGTCAAGGAGCTTGTTGTGTCCAGTCGGGGGCAGCTCCCTTGGTCCCCACTGGACACTCAGCTCTCATCTGTGGTTCCAAGAAGCCGTTTGCATCGGCAGCCAGTCCACATCACTTGGTAGCTGCTCTCTGTTTTGTCCTGGTGCCTCAAGTGCCGCTGACAGAGCTGACCTCCACAGAAAGTGTACACCTCATGACTAGTACCATGAAAAACGCGCATTGACTTACGAAATGCACTGTGCGCGGTCACACTGCAGCTGAGAGGAGGGTGAAATCCGTCAGGTGCGCTGCATCCGTGGTGATACGTAGGTAGCCCCAAAGCAACATGGTGCCCTGTAGTTTTGGTGATGGATAACCTGTTCCCCCCCCCACCCACCCCACAGCTCAATTCTCAATAAAATTGCTGAGGGCGTCTCAATAGAGTATATCATTACAGCTCATGGTATTCCGGAGTTTGGGGTGCAATCCCAGTGGAATGCACGAGCTTTCTCCGCCTCTGGTTTCAAGTCCAAAGACATACTGGGTAGGTAAGTTAGTCATTGTAAATTGTCTCGTGATTAGATTAAAGTTAATCTCATTTGTCGGCGGCTGCTGGGTAGTGTGTCTGGAGGGGCCTACTCCGCGCTGTATTGTTGAATGAAATAATTATGCCTCCTAACAAAAGGAAAAATAATCTAGGTGGCTCTCTACCTAACTTGGGCCTTTCCTTATACATAAAAAGGATTGCAAACTGCAAGATGCTGCGAACATCTCAATGTCAATGTACCAGGGGGCAAATCTGTAGAAATTGTCTTGCCAAGGTCACATTTACAACATTGGCAAGTCAATCGCTACCCTGCTGAGGTCACAGCTGAGACATGCCCTTTTCTCATTCGTGCCGCAAGGGAGGATGTATGGGAGCATGAAGACCCACACTCAGCATTTTAGGAACTGCTTCTTCCTCTCCACCATCAGATCTCTGAGTCATTGAGCACCAGCTCACTATTCCTCTTTTGCTCTACTTATGCCTATTGTAATGGAGAGCCATTTGTTATGCCTGCACCGTGTTGCTGCTACAAATCAAATTTCATGACTTAAATTAATGACAATGAACCTCAATCTGAATTAGATGCTTAATTTCGATTTTACCTGCTCAATGTCCAAACATTGACCTCAGTTGAACTTCTAGTGGAAGAATTACACAAAACACCCTGATTAGGTACAGCCCCATATGATAGCTTCTCCTCCCCTCCCTCCCTCAGCTCATTTTCCTAGTCGTGCCAAATTCCAAAGAGAATACCTCCGTCTAAGTTGTATCGTCGACTTACAACAAAGACAAAGTTATCAGCACTCACTATGAACACTGGCAACTTTAAAGAAATCTAGAAAATGCTAGAGGCTTATAGAATTGTGACCTCGTCAGTAAAATCACCAATGGAAATAATTTTCCATTTTCATTGCACTGATAAATCTTCCTTCCTATTGTTAGCCACACACCTAACCCTAATGCTGGAGTGACAAGTTCTGAAATGGTGTCAAATCCAACACAGCCCCAGGGGCAGTTGTTATAGTCTGTCAAATATGCCTCTTACTTTGATGGTTGGCAACAGTTTCACTGATAACCTGGGAACTTTTGTATTCCCACTTCGGTCTTTGATTTCTTTTCACAATGCATGTACATCAAAAGCTGAAATGGCTCTAACGTCATACTGCCATGTGTTAGTTTTCCAATCAAACTCTCTGCAAATTGGTGAATCAAATTATTTGAACTTCTTTTTGAGATAGGTCCTCAACTATGGGAGGAAACCCACACAGTCACAGGGGGAGCTTACTGACTCCTTACAGGCAGCAGTGGGAATTGAACCCAGGTCACTGGTACTGCAAAGTGTTGTGCTAAACACTACACTAAAATGCAACCCATGAAGTGACTTGATACAAACTCAATATTTTTAAAGAATCCAAACAAGGTGGAAGATTAATCTATATTGAAAACAAGATGGGTAACTTCACTCACTTTAACACTGAACTGATTCCACAATTTATCTATAGACTCACTTTCTAAACTCTTGTTCTCAGTATTATCAATTTACTTATTTTTAATTATTTGCATAATTTGTCATCTTTTGCACATTGGTTGTCTGTGTCTTTGTTACGTACAGCTTTTTTTCCTTAAGTTCGAGGGTATTTATTTATTTTTCTTGTAATTTCCTACAAGAAAATAAATCTCAAGCTCGTATATGGTGACATATATGTACTTTGAAAATAAATTTACTTTCAACTTTGAGAAAATTGCCTTAAGTTCTTACAATGTTTTTTAAATAATCCCAAAATGGATTCATAATGGCAAAAGAAGGCGACCATTTGAGACATCAAGTCCTTGTTGGCTCTCAAAGCCCTAACTTCTTTTCCTCTAATCCCTTCTCTCACACACTATTATCAATTCCACACTGATTTCCTAATCACCAATAATATGTTGATTTCCAGTAGCCAATTAAACTCCCAAACAGCATGCATTTAGGACTTGGGAAGAAAGCAAAGCACTTGAGGGAAATCCACTTCATTACAGGGAGTGTGCAAACTCCACACAGAGGTCACAATTGAACCAGAGCCATGGAGCTGTATGATAGCTACCCACTCGCAGCACCACCACAGTGTTTTCAATTAAATGATTTAAGTGTATCAGTCTAGTAGAACCCCCTTGATCTGGTCCCTACATCAAGCATTTAAGACCCTTAGTAGCACTGAATTTCCAAATGAAAACGCTGCTATTTAAAAGCTATTTTACACTGAAAACTTGCCTATCATTAAGCTGGGTAAATCTGAAGCTGTGTTCAGTAGATCGCTTAAAAATATGGAAATTAAATCTATGTCATAGTCCAAATTTACTTACAATAACATCACAACCCCCCAACAGTGTTGTAAATTGGAAAAAACTGTACAATTGACATTCACGGGTTACTTTAACCTCAGCTTAGCTATCAGTGTCGCATTGGTTTTGTGTCTCTTGACTAAAGAGTGAGTAAGATCTCATGGGGCGGGAAAGGAGTGTTGACCCTGACAGCTTTCTAAGGTTTTGAAGAGATAAAATATGTCTGTACGTTTTGGATTACTGCATAATACAAGGGAACAGAAATACAATGCGGTCCTCTTTCCTACCTTAATATTAACATATGATCAATAAATACTAAACTAATTCATAAGACTGTAATAGTAAAGTCAGCAATTACACAGTATTGACTACTGCCCACATGTGGGGCTTAATAGAAGTTGTAAATTACCTCCAAATGCACATAACTAAAAGTGCTGGCTCTTGTTCTAAAGCCATGCGGCTAAGATCACAAAGAGCCAGCAAGAGATAAAGCAGCTTTCTAAATTAAATTCTATACATTAGTTGGGAATCCAATTCAAAGACTCAAAGTCATGTGATCCAAAATTTAAAGTTTCTTCATCTGACCTCAGATTATCCTGTATTGCTAAAAGTCTACTTAACGTTTTGGGAGTGTTTTTCAAATGCACATAAAATTGATTAATAATGATTCTATCAATAGGAGAATTCATATGATTATATCCTTGGTGATTATTCTTCCTATTGATAAATTAAGCAAACCTTAATTCTTCAGTTTTATAGATCATTCTCCATGTTCCACAAATCACCACTGTAGTAAGTTTGAATCATATGAGAAGATATCCAGGGTTTGCAATAAGAAATTTTATTTTCAAACAACATACAACTTAAGGGATTTGAACCTGAAACATGTGCAGTTAACATCCAATGCTTTATCTTTAACCTTGATCACTGGAGTTTCAGATCTGGGAATGGATGGCCTCATCAATAATCAATATCATGCAAGACTACAAAGAACGAGCACATTTTGCCACCCGTACTATACAGAAAGGAAAGCTCATTTTACACGAAGATCACTAGCGAACTTAGTCACCTTGTTATTTTGTTTTATTAACTGTTTCTTTGAGACAAAAACAAGTACACCATTAAAAAAAACATATTCCAAGTTTTCACAACTCGGGAAATAAAACGCCAAGGAAAACGTCACTGCGCTCAACATCATTTTGCCTATCTGCTGCTGCTTAATCTATTTAAACTTGATATTATGACAAAATTAGATTTACAATGATAACTATTCAAAATCAGTGACCACCTATGACCAACGTAGTTACAGTTTTTCTGACACAAAACTTGATCTTCAAATAAAAGCAATCTTGTATGGGACCTGGTACATGAAACAAACAGTTTAAAACATATAGCTCTGTAGTGCAAGTTCATTGTGCATTAGAGGATCAAATTATCTCCATTAATATATTACACAGAACAGACACAGCTAAAAAAAAAATGGACAATTGACAAAAGCCAAATATTGCAGTTCTGAGAAAGCCGAACTTAGAAACGTGAAAATGCTTAACAGGTCGGTCAGCATCCGTGAGGGGAGGAGCACGGCCAACGTTTCGGATTGATAACTTTTTATTAGAACTGCAAATGTTAAAGATGCAAGAGAAGGTTTAGAGGCAGGGAAAGAAAGAAACACAGAAAGACGAGTACTAGAATGGAAGACGGAAAAGATTAAACAGCACCAAAGGTATGACTGTGAAAGGCATAAAAATTTGTATTTGAACTCGTAAAGAAACAAAAGTTGGATTTAGAGAGGTAAACTGGAGTAGCAAGATCCTTATCAGCCGTTAACCCATCTATTCTTTGGACATCATGTGTGGGCAACATTCTCCTATTGCATGTGAATCCATTTTCCACAGATGCTGCTCAAGTGAAGTACTTCTACCATTGTTATATTTACTCCAGACTAAATGAAAATTTCTAATTAATGTCAACATCAAATTAAAATACTACCTTGATTTTATAAGCTATTATTTTGTTTCCTATCTATAAAAAAAGCTCACAGTTTAAAAAAGCAGTTTCAAAAACAGTGTTTCCGTTGACCGGGGGAGAATTTAATACAACTCATGGACAGGAATATTTCAGGATCAGTTGACACAATATAACAGTATCTTCCCCAAAGTTATATCACATTATTGTCAAAAGAACTGCCATCACACCCACTCGAGTCAACTTCCAATTTCAGAATAGCTTAAAGACACCCCAGTTATATTTGCACAACTATGGGTTTTTCGCTGCAACATCATATATTCAATTTTACAGGACCATTGAGGAAAAATTAAACACAAAACTGCATCAAATATCTTCCAGATGAGACAGTTACTCTATTAAATAAAATTTTACTTTGCACGTATATAAATAATATTTTCAGAAGTTCTGGAGTTCAGGTATGTTCTTGTAGAACTCGAGAGACTTTGGATTGGAGAAGGCGCTAAGTTGCTTTACATCTTTGCCAGCGATAACTTGCTTCACCGCCACCTCTACTTTCTTGCCGCTGATGGTGTACTACAAGATAAAAGGTCACTGTCAGCAACATTTCTATTTCTTCATATTTTTATCATGATAAGCAATGGCCATTCATTCATACATTATTGTACAAAACAGGATCCGATCTTAGATGAGTGCCCTCTTGCAGTGCAAATACTGACTTAATATAATACTCTATTTTGGCAAAAGTGTTCAACCGTTCATTCTGCACAACTTTGGCCAGGCAGAGCAGAGACCCACATTCTGACACCAGTACACTGACATGCTGCAGAATCAGTTTCTTTTTCATGCTCTCTTAATAATGTTAAAAGTATTAGTTTTACAAATTTGCTCTACAATCATCTGATATAGAGATCGTATCATAGCACTTCAAACAATTATGTTTCTGCTTCAGATCATGTTAACTTTGTGATTCTCACCATTAACTTTGTGTTATTTGTTGTGTGATGCAGTATTCTCATTAGATTTACTATCACTGTTCTAGGCGAAATCTCAAGCTTTATTTGAATTATATGGTGTAGATTAGATCAGATCAGTTGGCCGAGCTTTGTATTGCAGATGTATAGACATGAAAGCAAAATATCCGTTTCATATCTGAAACAAAGATGTCATTAATGCTGCTGCTGTTCCTTTTCACACCATGTGACACAATGGGTGGTATTTTTGCCCTTTCCTTGGCATTTGATTTGTTTTTTTCCACAAGGCCAATTTGCTTGCTCGATGCTCAAACCTGCCTGGATGTAAAGCGTGCAAGGTGCCAGCTAGATTCGAACTTGGGACCACTAGCCTTGCAGTCCACTGCTGATACCAATACACCACCGGCCAGCTTCATGAAAACAAAGGACCAAAATAATGGAGATGATTTCATGAAAATTTTGGCAATTACCAATAAATTACGACACATCAAAATACAAAAAAAGTTACTAAACGTCTTTCACCAAGTAACACGAATGATATGAACACCTAACAAGTGAAATTTGAAGATGCACTAAAAATCTAATTCTGCTACTGCAGTCTCTGAGGGTTGCCTGAAATTGGGAATTTTTTTTTTTGATCATTAAAGTATTAATTTGGCAATGCAAACCAATGATGCAAGGAATTGATCGTAATCCTGAAAAGACAGTAGCTCACTTTGATACTCCGTAAGGTATGGGGGGGAGGGGGTGCCCCCCAAAGGCAACTACACAGGATCGAAGTAAGTTGCAGAGAGTTGTAACATTTATCAGCTCCATCTTGCGTGCTAGCCTCTGTAGTATCCAAGACACCGTCAAGGCGTAGTGCCTCAAAAAGGCAACGTCCATCATTAGGGAACCCCACCACCCAGGACATGCCGTCTTCTCATTGTTACCATCAGGAATGAGGTATTGAAGCCTGAAGGCACACACTCAATAATTCAGGAACAAAATTTTTCCCCTCTGCCATCCAATTTCTGAATGGAGTTTTAACCCATGAACACTCCCTCACTACTTTTTTTTTTGCACTACTTAATTCAACTATTTTATATATATATATATATATATATATATATATACACACACACACACACACACACACACACACACTGTAATTCAATTTTTTCTCTATATTATCACATATTGCATTGTACTGCTGCCGCAAAGTCAACATATTTTACGACAGATGCTGATGATATTAAACCCGATTCTGGCTCCGTATGAATCCCAGTTCTGTTAACAAGCATCTTGGCGCATTGAAGTTGGCTGTTTATTTCTCACATCCATCAAGGAAAATAAGTACTGTGGTTGTCTACTATATACCCACTTTCTAGGATAATTTTTGGAAGGTCTTTGTCCTATACAATTAACTCTAAAAGTATTGTGCATCTTTTCTAATACAGGTGTCCCCCACTTACCGAACGTTCGCTTTACGCAACTTCACTTTTATGAAAGACTTACGTGAGTACCTGTTTCCCTAATCGAAAGAGGATTTTCGCTTTTATGAAAAATAAGATGCCCGCTTTAAACTTAGGTTTACCCAAGAAAGACTACCATGACCGTGAAGCCTTGTACGGGCAGCTGTGTGCATATGCATGTACGTGCCAATTATTTTCTACAAATCTGTTTTGGCTCAATCTTCCCGATTCCAGTAAGTGAAACTACACTGTACATACATTATTTCTACTTTGTATAGCTGTGCATTTATCATATCATCCCTGCTTTTACTATATGTTAGTGTTATTTTAGGTTTTGTTATTTCGTAGATTATTTTTTGGGTCTGGGAACACTCAAAAATGTCCCCATATAAATTAATGGTAATTGCTTCTGTGCTTTATGCCTTGTCGGCTTACGAAAGATTTCATAGGAATGTTCAAGCTTTGGATAGCGGGGGAAACCTGTACTTCGTTTTGCATATGCTACATTTAAAATCACTGCTAATTATCATTAATTAATAAATGAGTATATGCTGATATTTATGTACTTTGATAATAAATTTACTTTGAACTTTAATTAATCTTACTTCTTGTAAATAAAATTTCAGAAGTTCAAAGTACATGTATGAATTATACGACCTTGAGATTGGTCTCCTCACAGACAGCCACAAACCCAGAAACCCGAAAGACCCCATTAAAAGATAGACCAATGCCCAATGCGCAGAGAGAGAGAGAGGGGGAACAAAATCATGCGAACAGTAGAAGCAAGCAAAAGCATTCAGAACAAAAGTGAATCCATAGACACGAAGCCCAGAGCAGGCCCATGGCCTCAGCTCATTATACAGTGGGGCAAGTTGTTGCGGAGCTCACAAACATGAAGCTTGGAGCAGCTGGAACAGGGTACATCCTCAGCCTTAGTGTTGCAAAGGCAGAAGTAAATGCCACGTCGCAGGGAGCAGAACAGGCTCAACCCTCACTGCCGGTCCTGCCACCCAGCCTCTCCAAACCATGCAGCCCAGCTTTTAAATTGACCAATTTAATTGTTGCTTTAAGATAAATCAATAGGGAACATACAGATGTTTACTGGAATGAAGTACACAAAGCAGATGTGAAGGAAAATCTACTTCCAATCATTGCAAAGTTCAATAAGACAGTTCATGTCCATACATGAACAAAAATGAAAAGAACAAAAAGCAATGTTTGAGAATATGAATGGATACAGTAGAAACACGGCAACTTACAGGAATGTCTTTAGTCTCCAGTATGAGTGCAGGGACATGTCTTGCTGATAAAGCCTTTCGGATGGCACTCTTCACCTTCATCACCAGGTCCACTGTAAAAACGTGATTGGAGGCCATTTTCAAGAAAAGGACGACTCTTTCCTCACCATCCTTGTTGTACTGTGGGACACAGAGGCTATCTGCAACTTGCTCAAAGGCTTCAACTGCAGGACAAAACATCACAATCTGATTTCAGAAAGAGAACAATAAAAACCTGCTACCTTTCGCCTGGACTCGATGTATTAACATTTCAGTATTACCACAAGGTTCATACGAGAGGCAATTTCCCTTAGCCTCGCCTTCCTGGTTTCTCCAGTACTGTGCACAATACATAACTAGGATGCCCAAGACTTTTGCACAGTATTATAACCATATAACAATTACAGCATGGAAATAGGCCATCTCGGCCCTTCTAGTCCGTGCTGAACGCTTACTCTCAGCTAGTCCCACCAACCAGCACTCAGCCCATAACCCTCCATTCCTTTCCTGTCCATATACCTATCCAATTTTTTTTTAAATGACAATATCGAACCTGCCTCTACCATTTCTACTGGAAGCTCATTCCACACAGCTACCACTCTCTGAGTAAAGAAGTTCCCCCTCGTGTTACCCTTAAACTTTTGCCCCTTAACTCTCAACTCATGGCCTCTTGTTTGAATCTCCCCTAATCTCAATGGAAAAAGCCTATCCACATCAACTCTATCTATCCCCCTCATAATTTTAAATACCTCTATCAAGTCCCCCCTCAACCTTCTACGCTCCAAAGAATAAAAACCTAACTTGTTCAACCTTTCTCTGTAAGTTAGGTGCTGAAACCCAGGTAACAGAAACCCTGAAACCTGTAGTAACTTTATGCATTGCACAGTACTGCTGCTTGCTGCAAAGAAAAAAAAAACAATTTCATGACATGCAAGCGATGATAAATTTGATTCTGATATGGGTCTCTATTGTGGACTGAGAGTGGGAAGGGGGCAAGGAGTAGGGAACCATTTCTGGAAAAGGGAGCAGGAAGCACCAGAAAGACATTCTGTAATGATCAGTAAACCAATTGCTTGAAATCAAATTACCTTGCCTGGTGTCTTGAGGCTGGGTGCGTCTGCATCCGCACTAACCCCACCCTGGCACTCCTTTCTGCCACCAATCCCTCACCCCTCCCGTAGAGCTCCACCCTCACCATTCCCAACATCCTTTGCTCCTTCCCAATTTACAAACTCAGTCTCCGCTCCATGTTGTGCAGAAGTCAGAAGCACCCTAATGTATTTGCCCAAGATTTTTGCACAGAACTGTATTTCTGAGTTATCTTTCAAACTCATTCTGCTCCCATGAGCTTGACACAGCCTTTTTCACAAAGAGCACAAGTTTTTCAAAGGCCTTCTAATTATCCAGATAGACCTTATTCTCTACAGCACCCTTCCTTACCATTTCTTTTAATATTATAAATAAATTGACAATTTTGGTTAAATACTACTTTCTTTCTGCAAGCTTTTTTTTTCGGCCAATCTTTAAAGAGTTTTCCACCAAGATGCCAAGCTGCAAATTGATGTAGCTACCTTGCCAGGTATCTCCATTACCAATTAGATATCGAGATACGCGTAATGATCAAAACTCACTTTTAAGTTGTTGGGTCTGTTCTAATATGGAATTTCATTATAGGTGATTTAAAAACATTGTTATTTTTGGTCACGTATGACAAAGCAGCCAGAAAGAACTGAGCAATCAGATTCTGATGTGGCCATTAGCTTCCATCGAAAAGCAAGATCTGCACAAAAACGGCACTCGAAAAGCAGCAAAATAAAATACCACAGCTGTAGTTGCACCAGATTAAGGCCGCACACGTCGAAGCTTACCAATGTGGTAGATTTCGGAACTCCCAAATCTCACTCCATTTGGATTCAAAGTGCCATCACTAGAGGAAGGAGAAACATTATTGAAGCGATCCAACTTCAGAACATAAATTAAATAAATAAAACACATCGTGTCGAATGGGGTGCAAGTTACCAATTTTCATATCATCACTGCCTTCTAAAATATGTCAGTATAACCTTTGTAGCAGGGGTTCCCAACCTGGGGTCCACGGACCCCTTGCTTAATGATGATGCTCCATGACATAAAAAGGATTGGGAACTCTTTTACAGAGTCAAGGATTCAAAACCTACATCTAAGTTATATAAGCATATAAGCAGGAAATGAGGTAAATGTTAATTATTATTAATTAGAGATACAGTACAGTAACAGGCACTTCTGATGCAACAAGCTCACGTCACCCAACGTGACCAATTAATCTACTAACATGAATGCCTTTGAACGTGGGAGTAAACCGGAGCACCCAGAGGAAAGCCACGCAGTCATGGGGAGAATGTACAAACGGGAACTGAACCCAGGTCACTGTCGCTGTAGAAGTACTACATTAACTGCAAAGACACAATCATCCACAAAATCTATCGCAATTTTATATGCAGCTTATATTCAAAAATTGAAAATCAAGAAAAACCTTGGGGAGGAAAAATCATTCTTTCCACCTGTTTAGTGAATTGTCAATTAATAAGGTGACATTGTGCAAGAAGCGTGATGATAGTCATTAAATTACTGGATTGGTAGCTCAGAAGTTGGGATCAACAATCCAAAGGCCCCACTATGGTAGATGGAGTTTAAATTCAGATCAATAATCTAAATTTTTTTTAGATCAAGGCCCAGTGGCCATGAAACATTTGGATTACTGTAAAACCCCATCTGGTTTGTTTATGTTCTCCAAGGGGGTAAATCCACCACCTTCATCTGATTTGGTTTGTAAGCGACACCAAACTTTCAGTTATATCACTCTCAAATGACTGACTGTATTACCTAACATCCTCAAAAATGTTTAATTATTTAAGAAATACTACATTTCTAATGTAATCTGTGTTTCAGTGTGATGTTACCTCAGGCAGACCTAATTCTTAATCGTTGACCTTCAATTCACATCAAGGCAGCTCTCTAATTTTGTGTTGAGACTATAAGATATACAATAGAAAGGTGCACAGAGATCTTATGATGCTCCTTACCCAGCTGCTGTGGGTAACTAACAAGCATTTTGAAAGATAAGGAGACAAAAATTAAAATCATCCCGGAATTGTACACAACGACAGAGTCAGGGGCTTGTGCACAATTAGTTGCTCCTGTTGCAAATCCACACTCCAAATGAATTTAAAATAAGCACAATCACAGAATGTGACAGGATGCTTAATCCCACTGGGCAGACTACATATAGCCAATGATATTTCTCCTCGAGATGCCTAAATGAGGTTCACATCTCCCACCACCTCTTTCACTACTTCAGCTTTACTGCTGTCCACTCAGCCATTGCTTTTACTCTTTTCTCTGCTCCCTACCTTCTCTGTACCTTAGGCCTCACTTTAATCTCTAACCTGTTCCATTTCTGATGAAAGGTCCTGATCTGAAACACATGAAATTTTGTTTCTGTCTGTCTTCCCCTCAGGGCACTGCCTCTTCTGTGTTTCTTGAGGCATGTACATCTGCACGTCAAGCATGGATGTCTTTACAATTCTAGACAACTCTGAAAATCAAAAGTACTGATAAACCACAACATTTTAAATCAAATACACTCAAAATTAATGGCACGCTTTTGTGGTGTTTCAAATAAAATGTTTTCCAAATTTGGATAGAAACAGAACTCAAAAGAGAGGAAAGGAGTGTGAACATTTCCTGTGCAACTAAAACCAGCCTGACGAACATAATCGCAAATATGACTAGGTTCACCAGTTTTTACCCATATATACAGAAACACGAAGGGTGACAATTCCAAATCATAGACTGCACTTTAATTGCCCTAAATACTCGTGCCCAAGATTCAAATACAGTGGATTCTAGTTAATTGGGACATATCGGGACCAGTACATTTTGGCTCAATTAAGCAGCTGGCTCAATTAGTTTAAGTTTCAAAGAAATAGTTAAAAAGGTATAAAACAAAAACTGAAATTCATTTTAACTGAACAAATTAGAACACTATGCATACCCTACTGTACTATAAAACTGTGTATTGGTTCCTAATAAATATTGAAGGAGGAATTGTACACTCCTGTGTTCTTTTGATTAAATGTAAATGAACAATATCACTGCAGACACCTAGTGCAGTTCAGGGACTGCTTTCATACAATACTTACAATGACTGCATCCTCCTAATCTTCATTTTCATTGTCACATTCAAGATGACTATCAATACCTTCAAATTCTTCATAGTTCCTAACTTGTTGAAGTAGTGAAATCATTTCAGTTTCAGTCCTGGACATTTCTTGCATGTCCAAGCCTGAATGCTTGAAACTGCAGTGAGCAAAACAGTTCCAAATTGCCTTACTGCTTATTTCTCGACAACTATCAATGACAAAAATCACGGCTTTTTAAAAACACAAATACACACAACTGACACTATTTTTTTTAAAAACCGTTTACTCTAAGCACCATGCAGTGTCACAAAAGAGCATGCAACTGATGCTACTTAGAAACTGTCCAGCAACAATCTCCTGTTCCAATTAAGTGACATAGTGTCCTAAATAAGAGGTAGTCCCAATTCACCGGAATACACTGTATTACTTGAATATAGCCCCATTTGCATTTTTTTTAAGAGGAGAATGCTTTCCAAAAAGGCAAGAAAAGCTTTCAAAAATGTTGTCTAAATCCACAGTTTCAAGTTGTTTAGCAAATCATAAAACTCAGAAGTTGAAGGAATATTTCCCAGTGCAGCATTTATTTAAAATAAATTAAAGCAAATAAAATCAACTTTCTGAAATCACAGTTCTATAATCTGTGAATGCCAAAAACTTAGTTGTTATTAAAGAAAAATCAAACCATCCTTGCCTACGTTTGCATCCCAAACCTAGCTCCTGATAATTTGAGTCATACAATAAGGGAAGCAGTCCAATTGGCCCACTGTGTCCATGTCAATCGTTGTCTTCATCAATACCAACACCATTTTACCACATTGTCTAGCTCGTATCCTTTGACTATTCAAGTGCTTGTCTAAATGCCCCTTAAAGTTAATAATTGTATCTGTTTTCAACACCTCCTTTGGCAACCTCTTTGTAAAGGACTTTCACCTCAGATCCCCTTTAAAATGTCTTTCTCTCATCTTAAACTTTTTGATGCACCCTAACCATGTGATACAGCACTGGTTATCGACCCCAAGTCTCATAATTTTATATATCTCTATCATGTAATCTCTCAGCCTGTGAATCTCCTCTGTATTCTCTCTCCCATAACCACATCCTTCCTACAGTGTGGTGAGCAGCACTGCATGCAATACTCTAACTGTGGTCTAAGCGGTATTTCATAAAGTTCCCATACTTTGCTCCAATCTACGGAAGCAAGCTTGGCAAATACCTCCTTCAACACTTTGTCAACACTTTCAGCAAACTATGAACGCTAAACATCCCTGTAATTGAATCTTGGGCACGAGTAATTAGGACAATTAAGGTGCAAGTCTATGATTTGGAATTGTCACCCTTCGTGTTTCTGTATATATGGGTAAGAACTGGTGAACCTAGTCATTTTTGCGATTATGTTCGTCAGGCTGGTTTTAGTTGCATAGGAAATGTTCACACTCCTTTCCTCTCTTTTGAGTTCTGTTTCTATCCAAATTTGGAAAATATTTCATTTGAAACACCACAAAAGCGTGCCATAATTTTGAGTATATTCGCTCAGCAACATTCCTTGATGCCAGGGGTTCCCAAACTTTCTATGCCATGGACCCCAACCACTAACCATGGACCTCAGGCTGGGGAACCCTGCTTGGTGCTCTACATTTAATGAAAATTTCTTACGCTGATTTGACTTCCTAAACTGCATCACCTTGCGATTGCTGAGATTAAATAGTTTCTCCAAATACTCCACTCAACCTTCTACCCAATCCACTGTCTATCTTGCTATGGTCTAAGAAAACATTCCTGCACCTCATCTCAGGCTCCCCAATTATCCTGGAGTTACACTGTCACTGCTTTGTCTCAAATACCTTCTGCAAAAGTGTTTGCAAACACTGACACATCTTTATATCTTTATTCCAAATGAGAGGACTTCTGTTAAAATAATATCAAAGAAGAAAGAAAATCCAAACAGCTGTTTTGATCGTTCAAACCTACCTTCTGCCAAGCATTACGATCCCTCCAGTTTTGGGGTTTATTTTAGCGTAGTCACCGTGTGCCCATACACCTAAATTTGAACATTAACAAAAGTTAAGATAGCCAAGACAGTTGAAGCAATTCTCATAAAATCCTTATGCTATTGTGTAATATTAACTATAACTCCCTTAATGCCTGGGACTATGATGGAGCAGAATTTGTTTTGCTCATTCAGAAAGGTTTCTTCAAGTAACAGCTTATGAGACCAGGGAGAAAGTCTGGCCAGATGATTATAGCTTCAACGGGGGAGCATTTTGGGAACAATGAAAACATTTCTGTAAGCTTTCGGACAGATATAGACATGGATTATTTATTTTTTGAGTTGCAAGAGGGAAAGGCCCTACTGTCCCTTTGAGCCATGCCGCCCAGCCATCTCCTGATTTAATCATAGCCTAATTACGAGACAAATTACAAAGACAAATTAACTTACTGATACGCCCCTGGCCTGTGGGAGGAAACCAGAGCACCTGGAAGAGATCCACGTGGTCAAGAAGAGAAACGTACAAACTCCTTACAGGCAGCAGAGTGAGAAGTCAGGTCCTTAGGTGAAAGTGCTAAATCGAGGGAAGGCTAATCACAACAGTTTCAGAAAAGAACTGAGAAAAGTAGATTAGGAGCAGCTGCAAATCTACATATGGCATGTGGAAGTCTTTTAAACGCCAGCTGGTTAGATCTTAACATCAGCTTGTTCCTGTGAGGATGAAAAATAATGGTGGCACAATTCAGAAACCTTGGATGACAAGAGATATTGTAGGTTTAATCAAAAAGAGGAAGCAGCTGTAAAGCTGAGTCCAATAACGTCCTTGAGGTAAGGAAGCAGGAAAGAACTTGGGAATTTGGAGAGCTGAAAGGGACCATTAACACCCTTGGTAATAAGGATTAAGGAGAATACCATGGCAGTTTATATCTATATTAGAAGCAAGAGAGTAGCTGGGGAAAAGGTAACCCAATTCAAAGACAAAGGAAGGAACTTATATGTGTGGTGTCACAAGTGGGTAAGTTCTCAAATGAGTTCTTCACATCGATATTCGCCGTGAGAGGGACACAGATCACAATGAGATTAGGGTGGATATGCTGACAGTCTAGAGCAAGCCAATGTTATGAAACTATTGGGTGTTTTGAAAAGTATTAAATTCAAATTGGCTCCAAGACCTACTGGAATCTATCCCAACATTCTGAGGGAGGCAAGTGAACAGATTGCTAGGGTATTGACAGAGAATTTTGTATCCTCTTTTACCGCAAGTGAGGTCACAGAAGACCGGAAATAAGCCAGTGTTGTTCTTTTTTAAAATTTTTTTTATTGAGATACAACATGAAATAGGCCCTTCTGGTTGCTGGAGACACACCACCCAACAATCCACGATTTAATCCTAGTCTAATCACGGGACAATTCACAATAACCAATTAAGCCACCAATAATACATATTGGGACTCCGGGAGGAAACCCACACAATCTCAGGAAGAATGGACAAACTCCTTACAGACAGTGGTGGGAACTGAACCCATGTCAACTGGTACTGTAAAGCTTTGTGCTAACCACTACGCTACTGTAGCAACAGAGATAATCCAGGAAATTATAGGCTAGTGAGCCTTACATCAGTGGTAGGGAAACTAATTGAGAAGATGATTAGTGATAGGATTTACTTGCATATGAACTCATTGAGGATGGTCAGCATGACTCCGTTCAGGGAAGATCCTATCTCACAATTTTTTTTTGAATGAATGATGACAGTAAGACAGACAATATTGTTTAGATGGACTTCAGTGAAGCATTTGATAAGGTCACTCATGATCAGCAGGTCCTGAAGATCCACAATGAGTTAGGATTTGGACGCAAAAGTAACTTGGTCATAGAAGACTGAGGATAGTAGTGGAGGGGTAGTTTTCCTGTCTGGAGGTCTGTGGTCAGTGGTGTTCTTCAAGGATCAGTGCTGGGACCTCTGTTATTTCAATATATGTGTACAGATGATTTGGATTAAAATACAGATAATCTACTTAATAAGTTCGTGTCTGACACAAAAATTGATGGAAGTTATGCACAGTGAGGAAGATTGTCAAAGGATACAACTGAAAAGAGATCAACTGAAAATTTGGGTAGAGAAATATCAAATTTCATCCAGACAAGTGTGAAGTGTTGATCAAATGTGAGATGGAAGTAAACAGTAAATAGAACTCTTTAAGAGTATTTACATACAGAGTGATCTTGGAGTACAAGTCCCATAGCTTCCAGAAAGTGGTAATACAAGTGGGTAGGGTGGGAAAGAAGGCAAAGGACAAGTTTGCCTTCATCAGTTAGGATACAGAGTATAAACGTTTGGACGTCAGGCCACGTATGGAGTATTGTGTGTACCTCTGGTCGCAACACTATAGGAACAGCGTGAAGGCTTTGGAGAGGGTGCAGAAGAGATGAACTAGGACGTTGCCTGGATTGGAGAGTATTAGCTATAAACATGGTTCGGACAAACTTGAATTGTTCTCTTTGGCACGCTGAAGGCTGAAGTGTGAGCGGATATAAGTATATAAAGATAGCCAGATAACACGCACAAAATGCTGGTGGATCACAGCAGGCCAGGCAGCATCTATCAGGAGAAGCACTGTCGACGTTTCGGGCCGAGACCCTTCGTCAGGACTAACTGAAAGGAAAGATACTAAGAGATTTGAAAGATAGCCAGATCCTTTTTTATAAGGAGTAGAAAAACATATTACAACTGCAATATTTATGAGACAATTAAGCAGAAACATGTACAAGCAGGGACCAGAAAGAAAGTGATTAGAAGAAGGCAGGTGGGGTTGGTTTAGATTGGTACCATGGCCAGCGCAGAATGAGCCAATGTGCCTGTTTAATGCTGTGCTGTTCTATTCTATGCAAATTAATTACTTCACAACATTATCCCCATTTCAGATTTCAAAAGAATATATTTTGCTCTAGGTTATATGGTTCACAATTTTCTCTCAATAAGCCTATCAAAAAAAAAATCAGTCTACATCTGGCTGCATTTTAAAATAGTCATCAATATTTAATTTTGAACATCCAACTCTAAATAATATTGGATTATATCACCAGTAAAATATGTATGTGCAATTTAAGAGTATATTTGACAGAAGTGTCTACGATTTATTCTGTGTAGTATGGTTTCATGTTAAGCCTGCTAAACCTCATTTAGTGGAAATAGACCTCGCTGCAAAGGATGAAAATACCAGAATAAGCCATTCTCGAGCTTTGTTCATGTGCCTGCCTCGCAAATCATAATGCAACTGCGATAAAGGGAGGAAATCAAGACAGCAGCTTCTGAAGTGTGCAAAGGCAATGCAAAATGTGGAAACCAAGTTGTTGTTAGTATTACCCAATTTTTCACAGAGCGTGTTGTTTTGCATATTCCGCTAGAATCAGTGAACTGCTGAAAACATTAGGATTTAGAAATTCTATTGTATTATACAATATTTATGCACTACATGACACCTTTTCAACATCAAGAGTCAGCAAGGGAATAGAAAACACCACGTACTACAGCAGGGGTTCCCAAACTATTTTTATGCCAAGGACCAATACCATTAAGCAAGGGGTCCAGGGACCCCTGTGATTACAGGGATCACATGCAAGTAGTATGCAAAGCTGGTCAGGACACCACTTCTGAGATTTCCAATCGTACAACACATCTCATGGGACAACCCTGCAGAGGAACATACCTTCGCAGCACACACAGGTACCGATCTATTGCAGCCGTAGAGTTCAGTACTGGGAACCCATCTCAGGGACTTCCTCTAAAAGTTTTCCTTTGGGAAAACTTTGTGAAGACCTCCACATTCTCCCATCACACTCCGATTCTTAATTCCTTCTCCACTAATTGTTAGTCTGCCACTGCCACCACATCCTTGCTGAAAATCACAAGGACTCCTCTCAATGGAAACACCTTCACTGATGTTATCCAGGCATTCAGTGGTCCCACAATGATGGGGCACATGAAGCAAAAGATTTTCAGCATGCAATAAAGAATTTCGAGGAAATAAAAATGTTTATTATTAAAAGTGTTCAACAGGTAAGAACATTACAGGTCCTTCGGCCCACAAAGTTGTGCCGACCCTCAAACCCTGCCTCCCATATAACCCCCACCTTAAATTCCTCCATATACCTGTCTAGTAGTCTCTTAAAGTAAGTTGGTGAAAAACTTGTTTTGAACATCATTCATACCCATCAGTTCATTGCAATAGAGCTTTGAGGTAGTACAGGGTAAAGCAATAACAGAATGCAGAATTAAGTGTTACGGTTACCGAGAAAGTGAAGTGCAGGCAGACAATAAGGTGTAAAGTCACAATGAGGTAGATTTGAACCATTCAATAATCTGATAACAGCAGGAGAAAAGATGTCCTTGAGCCTGATAGAATCAGGTTTCCCAGTGGAAAGGGGAGAGGATCAGAGAAAAGGTTCGTGGTAGGTGGGGTCTTTGATTTTCCGCCTTCTTTACAGAGGATGTGAGAAATGTACAGGGTCTATGGAGTACAACCTGGCATCGATGATGCACTGAGCTTTATTCCACCACTTCCTGCAGTTTCCCGTGGACACGGACATGGGATGCAGCCTGATGACACATCAGTGCTGAGGATAATCACGGTGAAGGTGTTGCTGCCTATCCTTACTGATTGTGGTCTGTTGATCACGAATTCAAGGAACCAGCTGCAAAGAAAGATGTTGAGTCCCAGGCCTAAGAATTATAATGTTGATTTGGACCATGCACTTGGGATGATTTTTCAAATGAAAATAGTGTCCTTATTATACTTGTGTGGATTAAGTACACGACAAATTTTGTTCACAGTCAATGGACAATCTGTTCACTGGCTGAGGCTGTAGGTGGCTTCATTTACTATTAATAAAACTGGAGAGGTCTAGAGTAATTGAGACTTTTATTTAAAAAGAACAACCAACACCACTACTCCCTGTTAATTATATTACAATATTACAATGCAGAAGTGGCACAAAGCATGCATACTTATCCATTATATCTATTTTATATACATATAAGGCACACATACAGTACTGTGCAAAATTCTTAGGCACATGTAAAAAACTCTGTAAAGCAAAGATGCTTTCAAAAATAAAGAAATGATAAGGTTCTAAATATCAAAAAGTTATTATAAAGAGCAGTAAACAGTAAAAAAAAAGCATAAATCAAATCAATAGTGTGACCACCCTTTGCCTTTAAAACTGCATCAATTCTCTTATGTACACTGTCGCGCAGTTTTATAAGAAAGTCGGCTGATAGATTGCTCCAAACATCTTGGAGAACTTGCCACCAATGTTCCCTCTAATTTGTAGTGCCCAGTGTAAGCGGAAATCTTGGGCTGTGCAACTTACCGCCCAGTGACGCATTGAATTTTATATGTAGAGGTATTCATTTTAACATCTAGCAAAACACTGTCAATAAGTACTTCAACCTCCTCTGGGTTTGATCGTTTTCGCTCTCATTCACCTGCACTCTGCACATATGTAGCAGGGTGTAACCCCCTCACTGCAGCTCGTATACAGCTAACTCTGCTAACAACCACGTGACTCAGAGGCGAGAAAGCCACCTTTCATAAACAACATACATCTAGGGTTAGTATGATTCGGGGTTCAACCAAACAGGAGCTTAGGGACTACTGATTAAAGGAACCTCAATTTGAGCAAATGCTATGTAAATACTGCCCACACACAATTATTGATCAGCAAGAAGTAACCACATAAAATTATATAGGAAAAAGAAAAGAATTAAAAGATAATAAAAGGGCCCATTACAGTTAAACCAGTCTAAATGTGCACACAAACATTGGAGCTCATTCCAGTAGTGGTTGGCTGCACTGCTTTACTCCTGGCATGGAATTCTCATCACCAATCACAAGTAGAACTTCCCTTCTTGAACTCCTTCGTCTCGTAAAGCACTCCTTGCATGAAGGTCTTCCCTCCAGATTGGATCCTCCAGGTGTCTTTCCTGATCCTCTCCTCTCCACATCTCCCACCAAAAGACCACAAACCCAACTACTATCCGTCGCTCTCTGCCCAGCTCTCCTTAAAACCTTCTGTCCATCCCACCATCCTGATTGGCTGACACAACAATCCGAAGTTGAACATGGCTCCTCAATCTCGAGCCAAAACCAAAACACTCTACCAGCAGGATACACTGCTTTTATAGAAAAATGCCAAAACACCTCACAACATAGCAGTGGAAATACTGACCATGGTATTACACAAGTAATGAAGGATTTTCTCACCAGAGCTTTTGCACACTGCCCATATACGATTTGTTTGTTAAATTACACTTTAAAACAGTCAAATTTCCAAAACACTCCACTTCTTCCCACTTACAAATTCTCCAGCAACTTTTGAATCACAATACACACAGGTAACACTAGTTTCTGTATTGAATGTAAGTATTTCTCATAGCTGTGCATTCCTGACCTTATGAGGTTCAGTCCAGCAGTTCCTACTGTTTCATTAAGCCATTCCATTTTAAATGAACTATCAGTTCTTTTGTGCTTCATACCCCTTGCTTCTTTGGAATTCCACATAGTGAATCAATAATTTCTTCTATAAAAATAGCCAGTTCGAAAATCTGGAAACAAATCATCAAAAACTCCACATTGTCAATACCGTCCACACCAGAATCTGGAAACGTAATTGTGTATGATCGTGAAATATACTTAATATGCCAACAAGGTAGAGGGTGACAACCGTTGGCGCGCGCACCTTAGAGGGAATATAGCTTGCCACAGTTCTTCTACAGATTTTGGCTGTCTCACTTGCTTCTGTCTCTCCTGCTCATGTCTCTTCGGAAAATCTCAGACAGCCTTAAGGATGTTGAGATCAGGGCTGCGTAGGGGCCACGCCATCAGTTGCAGAGCTACTTGTTCTTCCTTTTGCTTCCTTCCTGACCTCGTCCGGGTGTTTGAGGTTATTACCCTGCTGCAGAATGAAGCTGAGACCAATCAGACGCCTCCCTGACGGTAATGCACGATGGACGAAAACCAGCTTGAACTTCTCGGCATTGAGGATTCCATTAATTCTGACCTGATCACCAACTCCATTTGCAGAAAGGCAGCCCCAAAACGGCAGGGAACCTCCACCGTGCTTCACTGTTGGCTGCAGACACTCATCCCTGTAGCACTCTCCAGCTCTTCAAAAGACAAAATGCCAAAAATTGCAAATGTTGAATCTTCAGTCCAGCTCACTTGCTGCCATTGTTCAGCACCCCAGTCCTTGTGTTTTTGGGCATCGATGAGTCTCTTGACTCTGTTTCCACTTGGGGGGAATAGCTTTTTGGCAGCAACTCTTTCAAGAAGACCACTTCTGACAAGATTTCTCCAGACTGCAAGAGGGCTGTACCCCCATCTTTCAATGTTTGCTTTACGACACCTCGCTGTTACGAAAGATCTACATTAGTTACCTGTTTTCACTACAGAAGGTGTTTTTACTGTTACAAAAAGAGGCAGAGCCTTCCCTGGAACTGCATTCTAGTTGGCATTGCTTAAACGCGTGCCTGTGAGCATCTGTGCTTCATATCGATTTATTTTGTGCATCCGTTAGCAAGATGAGTTCTAAGGTATCAGAACAGCCTAAAAGAGCGCGTAAGGGTGTTACACTTAGCTTAAAACTAGACATAATTAAGCATTTTGATCATGGTGAACAAAGTAAGGACATAGTGAGTTTGGCTAAGGAGGCTGGGTTTGTGGAAGTTGACGAAGCTGATGTTGAAAAGGTTTTGGCATCCCATGGCCAAGAACTGACAGATGATGAAGAGGAAAGGATAACAATTGAAACCGAACACAGTAGCGGATGGCCCAAAAATGAAGTTGTCCAGGAACTGTATGTGAAGCAATTGCGTGAGATTTTCACTGCAATTGACAATGCTGCAAAGATTGCAGAAAAGTATGACTTTAATTTTGAAAGGGCACGTAGGTTTAGGGCATACTTCCAGGATGGTTTGAGTGCTTACAAAGAACTATATGCTAGAAAAATGCGTGAGGCTAAGTAGTCAAGCTTACTGTGGTTTTTCAAGCCTTCTACCTCAGCCACAGCAGACGATGAACCTTGACCTTCGACATCGAGGCAGGCAGACATAGAAGATAACCTGCCTACCCTGATGGAAACAGACGACGATGAGATGACACCCTAGTCTCCTCTACCTCCCACCACCCCAACCTTCGACAACTCAGCCTAACACACCATCATCAGTGTCCTAACTGTATTCCCAATTCCGCTAAGTGAGACTACACTGTACATACATTATTTCTACTTTATATAGGCTGTGTATTTTTATGTATTATTTGGTATGATTTGGCAGCTTCATAGCTTAAAGGTTACTGGAGAGAGTGTTTCTGCTGAGAGTGCTTGCGTGAGATTTTCGCTGCGGTGGACAGTGCTGCAATGACTGCAGAAAAGTATTCCTACTTTATATAGGTGGTGTATTTATCATATCATTCCTGCTTTTACTACATATTACTATTATTTTAGATTTTATGTATTATTTGGCATGATTTGGTAGGTTATTTTTTGGGTCTGCGAACGTTCACAAATTTTTCCCATATAAATAAATGGTAATTGCTTCTTCACTTTACGACATTCCGGCTTACGAACCGTTTCATAGGAACGCTCTACCTTCGAATAGCGGGGGAAACCTGTACTTGGGTTCCAGTGGTGAGAGCTAAGAAGCAGTGCTGGACTTTTTCCAATTTAGAAGGTACGTCACTTTGATGCATCTCTTATCTGGTGCACTCAGTTTCCATGGCCAACAATTGCGTTTCTAGTCCTCAACCTTGCCCATTTCATTGTGCTTCTTCAGAAGAGCATGGACAGCATATCTTGAAGCTCCTGTTTGCTGCAAAGTTTCTGCCTGGGAGGGACCTTGCTGATGGAGGATGACCACCTTGTGTCTTGTTGCTATGCTCACTCTCGTCTTGGTGTAAGAATGGATGGTTTGACAGTTAAACTGTCACATCTGTCACACCCTCACCTCTAGGTTTGATTGTCTTTCGCCCAGTTTGTTTCTTTCTACACCCATTTCCATTTCCTTTAATCAGTTTAGTTCATTCAACTCATTTTGTCATTGATCACTGGTACCTGTTTGTTGTTGTTGTTGTTTAATCATGCACTTGGCCATATGCCTACAAAGTAATGAGGTTTTTATTTGAAAAGTGTTCTATTACTTAATGTTATTTCCTTTAACAAAATGCAGAAAAAAATCTCTGTAGCATTTAATTTTTTGGAAAATGGATGTTTCGAAATCTAAATCTCACTCTTTTCTACTCACACACCAATTCAGGAGACAAAAATTAAACACCTAAAACAAAATTTATATACAAAAAAAAACTAGGGTGCCTAAGACTTTTGCACACCGTACCGTATTTACTATAAAACAATTTGGAGTATGACCTTATTACATTTATAATTATTCCACTGGAATTTGATATTCTTTATAATTAGCAGTGGGACTGAATTCATATTTTAACCGGAGTGTCATTGGACACGCTCAATAAATCCTAAGCATTTGTAATTCTAATAGCCTTTCTAATTGATTGTACTATTACAGGCGTGGTATTAAGTGGCTGTATCAGTCTTGTAGAATCCGACCAAAGAAGATTGCACTCGTTTAGCAAATAATGTATTATCAGGGGCAAAGATTAGCAACTCATCAGGGAGACTGCAGTCAATAATTGTGGCAATTGGCTGGAATTACCCAAACATGTGACAAAACAGTTTTGGTGGAATGACGTGCAAACAAAACTAAGCTTTGACAGCGCGTTTGATTCTGGGATCAGCTACAAGAAAAGCTAGCATGAGATAATCAACACAAATCTCATCAGAAATTCAGCTTCTCAAAGAACAATTGTAAAACAATATTGACAAATTAATGGTGAATAACAGTTAAAACATAAATAATAAAAGAAGAATTTAATCTTAAACAAACATTATCAATTATCTTAAATCACCTTTTGCTTAAGGTACAGGATGGAAATAAAATCAAGATAGCCAAATTTTGATAAACCAGAATTTCAGATCAATTAGTCAGCAGTAAATATTTCCAGGTATCAACATACAATCTGGTTCTAGATATACTATCACCACTTAAAGGGTACAGAAGAAGCTACTGGAAGTGGTGGATACAGCCCAAGCAATCACAGCGCCTCCACTTTCTTATAAGATTGCGTAGGTCGGCATGTCACCAAAACGTTGACAAACTTCTATATAGACGCACAGTGGAGAGTACCCTAACTGGGTGTAGCACGGACTGATATGGAAATGCCAATGCCCAGGAACAAAAAACGCTCAGAAAGTTGTAGATACAGCCCCGTCTGTCACAGGCAAAGTCCTGCCTACCAATAAGTATATTTACATGGAGCGCTGCCACTAAAAATGTTCCCCCCTACACGTCATCTAGCGCATCAGCGACAACCTTGCCATTTCTTTAGCATTTGTTTTACCGGGTCAAGTTGCCAGCCGGATTCGAACCTGGGACCACTTGTTCTAAAGTTCCGGTGTGGGTACCATTACATCACCAGCACAGACTGCCACACAAAATCAGTATCCATTACCAGACCCCCACCAGGCCATGCCCTCTTCTCACTACCACCATCAAGGAGGAGGTACAGAAGCCCACACTACCAGGTTCAAGAAGAGTTATTACCCTACAACCATCAGCCTTCTGAACCGATATGGATAACTCAATCACCACTACAATGAACTGATTCTACAACCTACAGACTCACTTTCAAGGACTCCATGTTATCACTACTATTTTTACTTGCACGGTCTGTCCCCTTTTGTACGTTGGTTATTTGTCAGACTTTATCAGTTTATGTATAGTTCTTCATAAAACTCTATTGTACTGTATTTCTTTTTTTTTATAAACTGAATGATATAAGATTAAATGGTTCAAAAGGTTCCATTTAATATCAGAAAATGAATACAGTACACAACCTGAAATTCTTACTCTTCGCAGGCATCCCCGAAAACAGAAGAGTACCCCAAGGTACAAGTGGCAGAAAAATGTTAGAATCCTAAAGCCTCCCATGCACACACAGCAGCTAAGCATCAACACTCCCCCTCTTAGTTCAAAATCCAATTGTTCACTCCAACGATTCAACAAGCCACTGTCTCTCTCCCTCCCTCCTTAATAAAGAGGCAGAGAGGGCGCTGACAGCCAATGTAGATTAGATTCTATCTGTTACATTTACAATTATTGCACTAATTTGCTTCCTTTACCTTTTTGAAACATCCTGAGCAATTCAGGTGTATCCCTGTCTCAAGAACCTGAAACTTCGGAGTTCCCCCCCCCCCCAGGAATACAGAATGGCCCAATGCATAATGCAATAATCCAAGCAACTCAAATATGCGCTCCCCCACCCCCGTCAACATCCATGTAAAGGTCTCACATAGGACTCATGAATCACATCATGACAGTTCAAACAGGTAAAGGAAGGAAACTATTCACAACCCCGACACTACTTTAGAATAACAAGGCAGCCACCCCACATAAATCCACAAGCCGCCAGTGTTATGTGGAAAAATACTTGCACACACGTCATTGCTTTTCTTTCCTCTACAAGACATGTCCATTGACTGTTTACTTTAACACTTTAACCCAGCCAGCGATGTAGTAACTGGGTGATATCCCCATCAAACAACTTGGTGATGATTTTGTTGCATGTGACTTAAACTGGTTTTATGCAGTGCATATAATCAGCCTTCACTCTCTGCATTTTTCTGCATTATTTAGCCTGCCTTTATTGGAAGAAGTTGCTGTAGCTTCTATTACTGAGTAGTGAGTAAATAGATCTTCACTTCACTACATTCTGAAAACTTAGAATATTCAACTCATGCAAAAAAAAGGGATCTTTTGCCCATTATTCTAACTCAGTTCTGTTACTTTCTGTGCCTTGAAAAAGTATTCAGCTTCCCACAACTATTTTCACACTTTACTGTCTCATTTTCTGAAGTTAAAATATACTGAAGTAGGATTTTTTGAGCTAACCTACAAAATGCTGGGCGTCATGTCAAATCAAAAGAAAAATTCCAAAACCAGTCAACAATTTACTAAAAATCAGAACCGAAGTCGTGAGGCAGAAAAAAGTATTCCTTCCCTTTGCACTTACTAAACTAACTTTCTTCGGGGCAATACTGTATATTACCAACTCACCCAATTTGTTGATGTAGGAAATCGGAGAATCACCTGTTTTCAATGAATTCATAAGAACAAACACCCCCTGTCTCTGTAAGGACTAACAGTAAGGTAGATTTTCAACAGTCCAAACCAAAACTGAAACAAAAGAGCATTCAAGCAAGTCAGGGAAATAGTACTAGAGCCACAGATCTGGGAAAGGGTACAAGATCTTCTCAAATGGACTGAACATCTCTTAGAGCTCATTGCAGTCCATTGTAAAAAAAAAGAGTGAAAATAATATGAAACCACAGCCACTCTGCCTCGATCAGGCTGCTGCTCTAACCTGAGTTGCCGGAGAAGTCTGGCACTTATAAGAGAGGCTACTGTGCCGCCAACAGTTACTCTGAGTGAGATGCAGAAGCAGTGGCTGCAACTGGAGATGAAGTTCATGGCTCCACAATCTCTAAGGCCTTGCACACAATGGGTACTTATGGAAGAGAGGCAAGGAAAAAGCCCTGGCTTTAAAAAAAAACATACACTTGCTTGTAAAGGCTTTGCAAAGTGTCACTTAGAAGATACAGTAAAGATGTGGAAGAAGGTCTTGTGGTCGAATGAGACTAAAGTGGAACTTACTGGCTTCAACATCAAGTGGTACATGTTGCATAAATCTAATATACACATCAGCCAGGTAACACAATCCCTACTGTAAAGTATAGTGAAGGCAGCGTCACACTTTTCAGCAACAAGGACTGGGTATCTGGTCAGGATTGATGGGAAGAGGAATGCTGGTAAATACAGAGACACCTTGGATGAAAACCTGCTAGTCTCTGCCAGAAAGCTTAAACTGAGGATGAAGTTTGTCTTTCAGCAGGACAATGACCCAAAGCTCACTGCCAGAGCAACATGGAGTGGGTTCATATGAAGAAAATTGATGTCCTTGAGTGGCCCAGTCAGAGTCCTGACCTTAACGTCTCGGGCAAGACCTCAAGATTGCTGTTGATCACTGCTCTCCAACTAACTTGACACAGCTTGAGTAATTAGCAAATATTGCTCCATTACATTGTGCATAGCTAATAGAGACTTATCCAAACAGATTACCGGCTGTAACAGCATCGAAAGGTGGCTTAACTAAGTACTGAGCAAAGGGGGCTGAATACTTTTGAACTGCTGACGTTTCAGTTCTTGAATTTTTTGTTTTTTCTGGTTTCTGGTGGGGGGGGGGGGGGGGGAGAGTATGTGATCCAGCAAAAAAAAAACTCTCAGTTAAACTGATCAAAATCCCAGGTTGCAATACTCCTCAATGATGTGAACAAAGGGTTGGGGCTGAAGACTTTTATCACTGTTATATCACTGTTTAACACGAGTCAGATGGATAGAGCTCTATTTGGTATGTTTACCACATCACTGAGGTATTATAAAGCCTCATTGATGTAAAGGCATCATATTAAAGTACTCCAGGCCCAGGAGCCAAATGAACCTCCAGATTTACATCGCAGTGCCTCTGAACACTCCCTATTGCTCACAAAGGGAAGTAAAGTCACTGTTATAAAAGGCATTAGGGGTCTGCTCATACCTGGAAATTTAGCAAAGTATGCCTTGTGGTACTTGCTGCCATTTTCATCATTCCAGAAGCGTGTAGGTTGGCAGGGAATGGGTTTGGTGCACACCAGCTCTCCACTTTCTCCCCACAGAACTTGCCCTGTGGGTGAAAAGAGAATCAAAGTCACGTTTCCCATCACGTTTATTGCTGTTTTGTTGAAACTTACTCAATGGACTGCTTAATGCAGGTTACCTTCTCTATAAAGATAATTAATTAAATTTTGGCATTCTGGCCATCATGTACACATTGTTCATTAAAAGCTGCAATGGATTGTAAGTAATTTGATTTTTTTTATTGATGAAAGGAAAATTGATGGGGGGGGGGGGCTGAAGTTTCCCAACAGGTAGTGTTCTTAGTATCAAAACTATCAGTAAAATATTATGTGACAGCAGTTTTAAGGTTCGTCAAATGAGTTACTAACCAGGAACAATATAGTGAATGATCCAGGCCTGGCAGGAGTTCTCTCAAGACTAAGGTCTCCTCATTCATTCAAGGGGATGGAACAGCAATAAACTGACCCGGAGATAAGTGGATGCTTGTGGACAGATAAGTAGCAGATGGAGAAGATACCAGCAAGTAACAAATCAGAGGAAGAAGGGTTGCTAGGATTGATGTCAGATGGAAAGGTAACAGTTGAACAGGAACTGGGGGCGTTAAAAAGATGGAAATCCATTCAGGGTAGAACCTGTGAGTTGGGCAGGGTGGTGTATGGGGACAGTTTGACAAAACTGTGACGTGTCTTTGTGCAAGTTGTTGAAGATATGTTAAGCAGGCACAGATAAAGATATGTAGGTAAGATGATGTCAACCCAAAGTGATCCTGTGGAGCAGAAGAAACTTGGCCCTAAAGATGAGCTTTAGAAAAGATTTTAAAAGGGAGCAGGAAGGTCAAGTGTAGTGGTCTCTGGAGAAAGAGCCTCAGCGAGAAGGGAGATAAGGGGGTGATAGTTTCTCAAGCAGGGATGAGCCAGAGAAGAGATGGTGCACTGACGGCCAGAGAGAGGAACCTAAAGCTGTGTGAAAGGTCAGGAAGTGGTGGATGCAGATTCAACAGCAACATTTAAAAGACGTTTATGAAGGATTATGGTCCAAGTGTGGGCAGATGGGACTAAACAGAAAAACATGCCAACACAGACTAGATGGGTCAAAAGGACCTGTTTCTGAGTTGTAATGCTCTGTGACTCTACCTGAGCAACTGAAGTCAAATTCAAGGGGCATTTATATTGTCTACAGGTACAAGATGGCTTGCATATCTTGATATCTTAAAGCACTTAACAGCAAATTAATTGCGTTTGATATTTCCAGTTCAGGCTACGTCCACACTAGACCGGATAATTTGGAAAACGCCGGTTTTGCATAAAAACGATAGGCGTCCACACTACACGTTTTTAAAAATACCTCTACCCACATTGAAACAGAGATTTCGGCAAATCTCCTTCTCCTGCACATGCGCAGGACACGTCTACCAAAAACAAGCGACATGTTTGGTGTCGAATCTCGCCGTAAAAGTGTGTGTTTGTGTAGTTACAGACCAGAACGACAGACAGCTGTTGGCTTTCGAGCAAGAGTACTTAAAAGTAAAAAAAAATACTGGAGCGTACAGAGGCAACTGACAGATTGACCCGGCTGACAACGAACATTGAAAAACTGACCAACTCTGTTGTATTAAAAAAAGAACCTTGTTAAATGTATAAAACATGTCTGCATCAGTGTCATCTTGTATTTCCATACAAAGTTACATTAG
Organism: Hypanus sabinus; assembly: GCF_030144855.1. Lineage (NCBI taxonomy): Eukaryota > Metazoa > Chordata > Chondrichthyes > Myliobatiformes > Dasyatidae > Hypanus > Hypanus sabinus. Next base: position 95,539,666 of record NC_082718.1, read on the forward strand.
GCTGTTACACATCTATTGTCAGAGAAGTACTTACATAAATAGGTAAACCACCTTCATACGAGCAAAGACAGAAAACAGGGCAAAGTGAGTATACTTATTTATTCAGTAAGTTATGGATCAAAGTATTTGGTGAGTACATTTCTAACTCTTCTGGCATCAGCTTCGTTGCCATCTGTTCTGAAATTGTTAGGTTGCGTTCAAGAAAACAATGACAGCACGCTGCTGTCTGACAGCGTTTTCAGAAGTCTCCGGTTACCTCGTCCACACTGGTCCGGCCAATCCGCTGTTTTCAAAACTACACACTTTGGAGAGTGTTTCTGAAAAGCTCCGGTTTTAGGGGATGAAAACGCCATTTTAGTGTGGACGAAGAGTAAAAACAAAGAGAAAAAGCTTCAGTTACAGATTTATCCGGTGTAGTGTGGACATAGCCGAAGTGGACTCAAAGAAGTTTATTATGTCATTTGATCCACTGTCCGAAAGTTCAACCTTTTCATTGTCCTCACTGGCAGTTGTGTAGGAACATATTTATTAACATGATAAAATAGCAGATTATGGGTTTAAAACATGGCAGATTATTAGGACGAGACATAAAAATTGTGCTCACTTTCTTCATTCCAGATTTCCACAGCCATCCCCAGGTTCCTTGCTTGTATCTCTCCTCTGTAAACTGGAATGGTGAAGTTCTGGCCCATGAAACATGAAATGATGTCCGTCCCACCTGCAGGAAATGGGACAAATATGTTTACCATTTTCAACATGATCTCTCTGAGGGTGTAATAGTTGTAAATGTTCATTGTAAATCTTTCATGCAGTATACTTAGGCTGGAATTCAGAAGAATGAGGGCAGATCTCACTGAAACCAATCAAATACTGAGAGGCCTAGATAGAGTGGATATGGAGAGAATGTTTGCTATAGTGGGTGAGTTTAGAACCAGAGGGCATGGCCTCAGAATAGAGGGATGTCTGCTTAGAACAGAGGAGCTTCAGCCAGAGAGTGGTGAATCTGTGGAACTCGTTGCCAGAGATGACTGTGGAGGCCAAGTCACTGAGTATATTTAACACGGGGGTTGATAGGTCCGTGATTTTGTCAGGGTGTCAAAGGTTATGAAGAGACGGCAAGAGAATATGGTTGAGAGGGATAATAAATCGGCCATGGTGGAATGGCGGACCAGACACGATGGGGCAAAAGGTCAAATTCTGCTCTTATGTCTTATGGTCTAAAAGTATGCTCAAAAAAAAATTCTAGTTCACATTGGAACACACACACACACGATGCTCATGAAAACAAAACCTCCAGCTGAAGTCATAATCTGAATATTACATCTAACCATTTAAGTCATTAAAGCAGTTCTGATGAAATGTGAACTGAATCTGAATTGCAAAAGAATTCTATAATTACTTAGTAATAAATTTTATTTTGAACAGGTCCAAGTACACCTAGAAACTAATAATTAATAATTCTTCTAAAGTTCTCTCCTAGTCTTTGGTTAGTTGTATTTATTTGGCATTAGCAGACATGTCATAGCATGAGACCATAAGATACAAGAGAAGTAGGTCATTCGGCCCATAGAGTCTGCTCCGCCATTCAATCATGGGCTGATCCAATTCTTCCAGTCATCCCCATTCCCCTGCCTTCTCCCCATACCCTTTGGTGCCCTGGCTAATCTAGAACCTATCTATCTCTGACTTAAATATACCCAATGACTTTGCCTCCACAGCCACTTGCGGCAACAAACTCCACAGATTTGCCACCCTCTGACTAAAGTTAATTCTCCACATCTCAGTTCTAAATGGACTTCCTTCAATCCTGAACTCATGCCTTCTTGTCCCGGACCGCCTTACCATGGGGAATAACTTTGCCATATCTACGGCAACACGAGTGAATCTGCAGATGCTGGAAATAAATAAAAACACAAAATGCTGGCAGAACTCAGCAGGCCAGACAGCGTCTATGGGAGGAGGTAGTGACGACGTTTCAGGCCGAAACCCTCCTGATGAAGGGTTTTGGACCCCACACGATGGGGCAAAAGGTCAAATTCTGCTCCTATGTTTTATGGTCTTATGTCTCCTGATGAAGGGTTTTGGCCCGAAATGTTGTCACTACCTCCTCCCATAGATGCTGTCTGGTCTGCTGAGTTCTGCCAGCATTTTGTGTTTTTATTTGCCATATCTAATCTGTTCAGGTCTTTTAACATCCTGAATGTTTCTATGAGATCCCCACTCATTCTCCTGAACTCCAGGGAATACAGCCCAAGAACTGCCAGACATTCCTCATACAGTAACCCTTTCATTCCTGGAATCATTCTCGTGAATCTTCTCTGAACTCTCTCTCATGTCAGTATATTCTTTCTAAAATAAGGAGCCCAAAACTGCACACAATACTCAAAATGTGGTCTCCAGTGCCTTAGAGAGACTCAATATCACATCCCTGCTCTTATATTCCAATTTCCAATCAAAAGGTTGAAGACAGAAAAGGAATAAAATAAATCAAGGATGGAGATGCTGATTAGAAGTGGGTCTCTGTTGTGTATGAAAGGCGTCGTGATTGTTGCCTCCGTGGTTAATACTCCTTGCAAATCCTCATTACTGCAGATTATAGCTATTCATGCTCTCAGATAGGACTCCCAACCTTTTTTATGCCATGGACCAATACCATTAAAGCAGGGTGTCCGTGGAGCCCAGGCTGAGTCTAATGTGATCTCCCACCTCAAATCTACTGCTCTGAAGAAAACAAAACAGGATGGAGAAATTATAATGAAGTAAGGATATGGTTAAGGATATAAATCAAATATCTTTTAACCTAAAATATCCAAGCTATTAAATATTAGCTACATGTGTGCTATAAAAAGAAAATGTAATTTTATCATGGCAATCAATATAACTGACCTTGAGTATCTCATTAAATCAACCACAATGGTAAGCATTTACAGGATTGCAGATGAACGGAGGGAACAGCAAGGACAATGGCATCACACAATAGTCCCCAGATGTAGCCACTAAGCCACAAGCACCACCCCTTCCTTCCACATATTTTACAAGGTATGTTCACAGATTCCAAGGGAAGGTTAAAAAAAAATTCCATCTCAAGATTCAATGCGTGAATAATAGAATTTGCAGTTTACTGAAAGCTGTGAAACCTTTATCCCCAACAGAAGCATTTGTAATCTGCAGAATAATATTTCCAAGCTAAAAATTAGGATGGCATTTGGGAAATGCCATTGAGTTGAGGAGTGAACTTGTCCAAACAGTCGCTGTAAACCTGTAAGGTAATTCTCACCATATTGGTTTCCTATACTTGTATATGTTTGGGACCAAGGCTTTAAACAGTTATCTATTAACAGTCAAAATCTATTCACTCCCACTAGGTTCGGCTGAACACCTTAACAAAATATATTAGCTCATTACAATTTGGCATGGATGTGCATTCCATCCTTCACTCCTTTAAATCTTCTTTTGAAAAGGAAGAAGATAGAGGGATGCCATAATCAAAGGAACTGCTGAACTATCCATCACCCGCAAGAACAAATCAAATGCTCTGCTGCACATCACAAGAAAGACTTCAGCAAAGAAATAATAAAAGATGGTTTGGTTTGCCAAGCTATTAATTTCCAAAGTGAAAGAACCATTCACACATTTGCATTGACAGAAAGTGCATCAATTTTAATAGAGTACAATTTATGCTGTGTTAGAAATGGGACCAAGAAGCTTTACATTAGCTTAGTTATATGGAGTCTCATTTCAACTGTGCAATGTTCCCCCATGTTGATGTAGCACCTGAGCAAGTAGACGAGTGCTATAAGTGTGTTGCCGATTATAACACCTCAGCAGAATTTACCTAACTAATCTTGTTGACTCCCAAGTAGCTTTGTGTACAGCACGAGCCAATAACTTATATATAAATAAGCATAATTTCAAAGCACTGGGAAATTATCAAAATGCTGCCAATGTGGCTCCAGCCTTCAAAATACACCATCAAATGAAGTATGTTTCATAATCCGGAATACGAAAGGGAAATTAATTTCCATCATCCCCACCTCCTCTCTATTCAATCTCCAATATCGATTCTAATGCTTGAATGCCCTCCTCATAACAAAGTGAAAGAGTCTTCCAGGAATGTTGTACGTAACTGAAGCCCACCCCCCAGGAATCGATTATTACTCCGAGATAACAAAATAATTGCAAAAATGATTTAACACACAAATTACAAAGGTGAATGCAAATGTGCCAGAGAACCCACTATTTATCTAGTACTGAAAATGCCATTAATTACCCCACAAAGGAGTTCAGTATCTCACATATCCTAAAAACGCCTTTGCTTTTGAATAGCAATTCAAGTAACACTTTCCAAATGGTCTATATGATTAATTTAATTTGCCTCAGAAAATCACGTAAAGCAATGCTCCAGTACTGTTAGCTGCTTTGCATTCATTTAATTATAGAACATTGTCAGGTAATATCATAAATCATTTAAGCCTGAAAAGAAAGCATTGATTTAGGAGCGTAATTTACGACTCTGAATTTATAGGAACCCACCTATTGCCAACGGGTGGAGATCAGCTCTGACAGAAGGAGATTAACACTAACAACAGAAAATGAAATGAGTTTTTTTAAGGAGATTTAGCATGTACCAGTTGATTCATCTTGTGGCTTTCAGGAGCCAAGCTCTCAGAGTTGTTAAGTAAGCTCTTGTAACTGATATAAGATTCTATTTTGTTCAATTCAAATCTCTCATCCTTACGTTTTCCCATTCTTTGCCATGTCCCTATTTTTGATAACAAGATTAACTAGACTTTAGAGTTCCCGGCAAATCTTCAGTTCAGGGCTAAAAGGAATCACGTGGGAGACATTACAGGGGTGATAATTTTCTCCACATAGCGAAATTGTCCATTTTACAGCCTTGTTAAAATTCACAAAGCCCAGCCCACATAAGCTGGCAGATTGGATTTCCAGCCACAGAGAGAATTAACCCATCACCCAAGCTTAGATGACACTAGAATCTTTTACTCCTTTTATTGACAGAGGTGTTCCAAAATCTAGTATCGCAGTTTAATTGATGTCTCATTCTGAATATTAATCATATGCACAGTTCCTGCAACATAACAACCTTTACCACAAATTTTTCTGCAATACCACTATATACATCATTACTTTTTTTATTTCTATTTTTTGCACTACTTATTCAATTTAACTATTTAATACACACACACACACATTTACTGTAATTTGTTTTTTTTCTCGATAGTTACGTATTTCAAGGTACTACTGCCACAAAGTTAACAAATTTCACAAGACATGCTAGTGATATTGAACCTTATTCTGACTCTAAAGTGATCTCATCACGTGGTGTCACCAAGGTATAAAACTATAATAATGAGCATAGTTTTACACAACATTGCACTTATTCTGCAACTGATAAAAAGCTGGAGGAACTCAGCAGGTCGGGCAGCATCCATGGAAGTGAATAAACAGTCAACGTTTCAGGCTGAGACCCTCCTTCAGGACTGAGAAGTGGGGAGACACCAGAATAAAAAGGTGTGGGGGGGGGTGGGGGGGGAGAAGGGTAGGTGGCTAGCTGGAAATTGACAGGTGAAACCAAATGGACGGGTATGTAAAGGGCTAAAGGAGGAATCTGATAGGAGAGGAGAGTGGACCATGGGAGAAAAGGAAGGAGGAGCGAACCCGGGGATAAGTGGTGAAAGGTCAGAGTGGGGAAAAGAAGACGAGGGGACGAGGAGGGATTTTTTTTTTACCAGGAGGAATCAATATTCATTGAATCAGGATGGAGGTGACCAACCTGATGTCATGCTCACACTTACTATTCCTGAACCAAACCAAAGTTAAAATATTTGACTGAACATAAACGTATCTAACCTATCTGAGTGGGGTCTGCAATTCAGTTCAACGTTAAAGAGGAATGACAACGGTGCATACAATGGGAGCCTCATTCAGGAAGGAGGATAAATGCAAGTGGTTAGTCTATGACAGGGGTCGGCAACCTTTACCAATGAATGAGCCATTTGGACCCGTTTCCCACAGAAAAGAAAACACTGGGAGCCACAAAACCCGTTTGACATTTAAAATGAAATAACACTGCATACAATGTTTTTTTTTTGCCTTTATGCTATGTATAAACAAACTATAATGTGTTGCATTTATGAAATCGATGAACTCCTGCAGAGAAAATGAAATTACATTTCTGCATGCAATAAAAATATTTTGAACTCCGAAAAAAAGACGTTGGGTCGAAGTTTACTTTTAAGTAAAATACTCAATGTCTATTTCAGTCCTTCTTGTATTTATGAAAAACGCCAAACTTAAATTGTCCGCCAGCAGCAAACCAAAAATAACGTCAGCTAGCTGTCAACCTGAAAAATAAAAGGACTATTTCACTGAACAATGAAAAATATGAATATACGTAAAAGAATAGGCAATTAAAATATTTATCATACTTGGTTAACGGGATTTCTGCTCCTGGACCTCAGCGCACAGCGTCTGCACATCAGGGCTGTATGATGTCACCTTCATCTTTTCACAGGATCGCAAGCTGTCATCTGTGAGGCGTGCGCGGTTTGTTTTTAATAAAGTTCATGTTGGAGAACACCTGCTCACATACATATGTGGATCCAAAGATCGACAGGACTCCAAGCGCATACTTTTTAATGTTTACATAAATGTCGGGGATAGCATTCCATGTTTCGAACACAAGTTTGTCCGGTTCAGGGAGGTTTTCAATATCACTCCATTTGTGATTCTGAGCAAGAACGGCCTTCTGACGGGCAACATCTTCAAGGTCTGCTGTCAAGCGTCTAAACCTGGACACCCATATGTCTTTGTTGGCTATGTCGGCCAGTTCCATCTCAACATCAGGTTGACTCACACCTACCAATGCAGTCGTATTCAGTAGGGATGGATCGATGCTTAGGGGAGTGACCGGGAAGGATAATGTGTTTTTTTCCTCTCTGAACTCACAGAAGCGTTTCCCAAACGATGTCTGCATTGCGATGATTGCAGAATGTAAATACTCCGAATTTATCATGTCGTGACCTTGTTTGAACTCCCTCAAATTGGGGAAGTGAGACAATGTGCCTTTCTGTAAATCTCTGGCAAGCACTGTCAACTTGCGCTCGAATGCCAAAACATCCTCCAACATGTGCAGGGCTGTGCGTCCTTTCCCCTGAAGAGCTATGTTCAGCGTGTTCAGGTGCGCTGTCATGTCTACCATGAAGTGTAGCTTTTCCAGCCACTCTGGCTGTTCCAGCTCAGGAAAGGTGAGCCCTTTGCTGCCCAGGAAAGTTTTCACTTCTTCCAGACACGCGACAAAGCGTTTCAGCACCTCCCCTCTGGACAGCCACCGGACTTTGTTGTGCAGCAGGAGATCACAATATGCGCTTTTCAGCTCGTCCAGTAACAAACGGAATTGACGGTGATTTAAACTCTTTGCCATTATTTTATTGACAATCCGAATGACAACATCCATTACTTCTATGCATTCCGGAGGAAATGTTTGAGCGCACAGTGCCTCTTGGTACAAGATGCAGTGAAAAGTCAGCAGCTTTCTGTCCAGCGACTTCTGCAGTAAAGCCACAAATCCCTTGTGCGCTCCTGTCATACTTGGTGCCCCATCAGTAGCTACTGCCACCAGGTGGGTGGTCTTTATTCCTTTGGCTCTTAAACAATTCAAGACAGCTTCACAGATGTCCTCCCCCCCGTGTTTGGCCTTTTAGAGGTATCAACTCAATCATTTCTTCCTGTGGCCTGGCAGAGTCTACATACCGGCAGAACAGTGATATTTGTTCAATATCACCTTTGTCTTTAGACTCGTCACAGGCAATCAAGTAGGCCACAGCTGAATTGATGTCTTTAATTTGCTGTCTTGTGATGTCTTCTGCCATTTTTATGGTTCTGTCTTTGCAGAGAGGGGCATATCCCTGATTTTCTGCACAATTTCACTCTTGTTTTTAAAGTCCGTGAATAGATGTTCTGAAATCTTAATGAAAGATCTTTTTATATATTCACCATCTGTAAACTGCTTCCCGTGCCTGACTATTTCCTGAGCGGCAACAAAACTAGCATATGTAGTTGATTTTCCAGACTTCATCCACTTCTTGAAATGATTTTTGCTCAGATCAACCTTCCGCATCAGTTCTGAAACAACTTTTTTTCTCTCATCTCCATTCGGATATTTTTGAGCAAAGGCTGCGTGTTTATTCTGGAAATGTCTTGCGACATTTGACTTTTTGTTGTTTGCTAGTTTCTCATTGCATATTAAGCATACCGGTAAACCAGTCTCGTCAGCAGTGAAAGCTAATGAATCTGCCCACGTATCATTAAACGTTCTGTTATCTTCAGTCACTTTCCTTTTTTTAGAATTCTCCATAGTTAGCCGACCTTGGATCGAAAAATTAAAGAAATCGCGCACTGGCAGGTGTCAGGTATTGGCAGTGGTGACGTACATTAATACCGACAAAAAAACACGTTTTATTTAGATTGTACAAGTTCACCATAATCTTTAAATTTAGAATTACATTTCAAAAACTAACAAACTAACATAAAATACATTTTAATTAAATACTCATCATTTATTTTCCAAAGCCACAGGGAGCCGCAGCACAGAGATGAAAGAGTCGCATGCGGCTCCGGAGCCGCGGGCTGCCGACCCCTGGTCTATGAGCTGCTGCTTAGATCACAGGCAAGCAGCAAGCAATGCTTTCCTGATACTTAAGTGCAAATTACAGCTTTTCCAAAATCAACCTCATCCAATTTCACTGAAGTTATAGATAGCAGAGTTTGTCACACACAAAAAAAGTCTTAAATGATACGCGGGGCGCAGCGTAGTGTAGAGGTTATTGTGACGCTATTACCACTCAGGGTTTTGGCGTTCAGATTTCACTTCCAGAGCCCTCTACAAGAAAGTTTCCTCCAGGTGCTCTGGTTTCCTCCTACAGTCTAAAGTGGTCACAGTTCATTGTTCATTGTAAATTGTCCTGAGACTAGGCTCGGGTTCAATAGGTGGGTTGCTGGCTGGTGCAGCATGTTGGGCCGGAAGGGCTTGTTCCATGCTGTTTAGCTAATTAACTGAATAAATAATAAGACCTCAGTCATCCTGTCTGTAAACTATTTCAGCTTCAGCTCTTCCTGTGCAAAGAAACACTTCCTGAAATCAGCTCGAGAATTACTTGCCACAACTGTACACCCGTGCCTCTCAGTTGGAAAGCACCGCTTATAGCTTGGTTTCACAACTCTTTACATTAATATTTTTCTTAAGCTGGTTCTTTACAAGTTTATTGGCTTTGTTAATCTAATGGACCTCTTACCTACTTTGTGATTCATCTTCTTTGCTCTTTTCTGCAATACTGTAGCCCACTTACATCGTTAATACTCATGATGACAACACAGTTCTCAACTAAAGTCTCATTTTTCTTTCCCACAACTTTGTCAAAAGCAAACAGCAGTAAAATGAGTTCAGGTTTGTCTGTACTGAACTTAATTTGCTGGTAACTTCATTAGACATCTTCTCCAATCATGCAACCATGTTTAGCTCGACTGTCCTGTAGATTAAACCACACTGCAGTGGCCTTTCGTTGTATTTGTGTGTGCTAGGAAGATAAATGGTTCCAAACAAACAAGCTTCCTTACACACACTCAAAACTAACTAATATGCTCCCTGCTCACTTCCTTTCAAAATTTGAAAACATTAAAAAAACTGCAGATGTCTGGAAAGCTAAAATACAACAGCAGGGAGGGTACCCTGGTCAGCAGTGAACAGATGGGCTGAAGGGCCTAACTCCATGCTGTATTACACTCTGAGAACAGCTGCCTGTTATGCTGCTGGCTGGCAATGAAGGTCCTCCATCTCTACCTGCCCGTACCGCCTCACACAGATAAAGGAGGATCCTTCATTGCCGTTTCTGTAACAATTTTGTTTGACCAGTCAGCGTTGTCAGCCTTGAGCTGTACCCCCGCACCTGGAGGACCGGCGGACGACTTTTAGTCTGGCCCCTCCCATTTGACCCGTTTGGTATGGGTGACCCTACCAAGAGCAAAAGCATAAAGCCCTAACTCCAGCCAACATAGCTCTCTGGGTCCAAACCCTACGACAAGGTTGTGGTCCCCTTGGAGAAGAATGACGTGGTGTGGTCATATTTAAAGCAGACAAAAGACTTATCCCATCTTCCTGCTTCACTGGATCCTTTCCAGTTTGCTTATTGCTCAAATTGGTCCAATGATGATGCAATAGCCTCCACACCCCACTCTGTCCTGTCCCACCTGAAACATGGTGCCTCATATGCCAGGATGCCATTTGTTGACTTCAGCTCAGCATTCAGTATGATCATACGTCAGGGGGCTGTCCTCCTTGGGTCTCAACACCTTGCTCTATAACTGGATCCTGGACCTCGACAGAAAGGCCACAGTCAGTCTGTGTTGACAGAAAACATCTCTAGCTCCATCACGCTGAGCACCGGCTCACCCCAGGGCTGCATGCTCAGCCCACTGCTGGACAAGCTGCTGATGCACGACAACCATGGCTTGATCCAGTTCAAACCGAATCGTCAAGTTCGCTGATGACACAACAGTGGTTGGCCTCATCAGCAACGATGACGAGACGAGACGACATACCGAGCGAAGGCAGGGTGGTCAGTAGATGGTACAAGCACAACTTGAGCCTCAATGTGGACAAGACCAAAGACATGATTGTGGACTTCAGGAAGGCGCAGGCTGACCACTCCTCCCTCTGTAGAGAGAGTTAGGAGCATCAAGTTTCCGGGAGTGCACATAATGGAAGATCTCGCCTCCATACCATCTCTTCAGTCAACAGCGAACAGCAGTGTCTTCACTTCCTGAGACCGAGGGAAGTAAGGTTCACCTCCCTCACCACCATTCAGCCAATTTTTACAGTAGCAGCATCGAGAGTGGCCTGACCAACCGCATCTCTGGCTGGTCTGTGAATTGCAAGACATCTGACCACAAGCCCCGACAAAGAATTGTAAGGACTGCTGAGAGAATCATTAAGGTCTCTCGTATACCCATTAGAAACATTTATCAGTAGCACAGGGCCCTTAGCACTGTCCAACATTCAGACAGGACACACCGTAGCACCGGTTCAAGAACTGTTAGGAAGAGAAACAGCTACTTCCCCCAGGCCGTAAGACTATTAAACTCCCTGCCACCACCCAGGTCCCTAGGTGGCATCATGAATGAAGTGCCAGTGGCCTTATATTTTTTACTTTTTAAGGCTTTTATTATATATGCACCTGGTTATTGCTGTTGACAACAACGGAGAGTGTAGTTGTCCATGGGGTTTTCGTGGCAAGATAAGGAAGTAGGCTGCCATGCCTGTCTTCTGAGCAGATGCTCCTTCTGCCTCGGTTGGGACCTGGCTGGATTCAAACTCAGGTCTCAGGATTTTTAAATGAATGATTTTTGGAAATTCCAATAAAGCATAAAATATGCATGCACACTGCATAATTAACACAAACCGCAACTGGGTTGTGGATAATTGCTTACAAATACAAAACGGAAGACAACATCTGGGCTGCCACACTGGAAGTTGAAGAGAACAATCACTGTCATCCTTAGATTAAGTCAGTCTTCAGTAGTGATTTTTCATGGATCAGTGAACTCTGATCATCTGGCAAATGTCTGGGATAGTTTGATGAAGTACTTGCATCATGATATGGTCAACAAACGAAGATAATCTTTTTCTTATATACGGTTGCATTTGAATGAAATCACAAGGCAACAGTGTCCCCAAAGCAGGGAAAGCAGTAACACTCAAGCACGTTGCTGACCAATTCAGAAAAGACAAATTTTATGCGTACTTCAACAATGAATCTACTTTAAATGCTTTGAACAACTGTAAGGTTCCGACCAATTACAATCACCTTAATAATTAACACGCTGGCTTACAGAGCAGGAGGCACAGCTTAGAAGAATTCTGCATGTGGCTGGTTTGGGAATCAAACAATCAGCTCTGGCAGATGAGGCTGACTCGGGTCCAATTTTCCATCACTGATCTAGTTATCCTGGAAGAACTCGACCTCAGAGAGTACACACCGGCTCCAGTTCCTTCTTCCCCACAAACTGATAAGGCTTCAACTGTGGCTTAGATTACAACTGAATGGAGAGACAGCAATTGCCAGACACTCCGTAACAACATCAAGAGCAGCACAGCCGAGTTAAGGAGGTCAGGATGGGTTGTAAATGTCTGATGGGCTCCATCGTGAGCAGGCACCATGCTCTAGCAACTGCAGTTCCACCTTTGAGCATAGTCTTCTCAAATACAAATTTGTCTTCTCTGAGCTGGCCAGCAATGCACTTGAGTGTTCCTGCTTCTCTCTGCTCTGGGGAAACGCCTTGTGATTTCATTCTAATACAACCATATATGCAGGAAAGGAAAAGGCCCCTTGACCCACCATGCCTATGAAATCTAACTAACACCATCTGTCTGCACGAGCTCCGTGTTCCTCAATTCTCTGCCTGTTCATGATTCTGTCTAAATACCTCTTAACTTTGCTCCATTCTCCCCTGGCAGTACGTTCCAGGCACCTATTACTTTGTGTGTTTAAAAAAAAACTTGTCTCACAAATCTCCTTTAAAGTTCTCCACTCCCACCTTAAAGCTATGCCCTCTCATATCTGGCATTTTCACACCGGGAAAATAACTCAATATACCCTGTCCAAGTCTCTCCTAAAGTCATCCTATCAGGTTTCCCTTTGGCCTCCAGTGCTCCAGAGGAAAAGATCCAAATTTGTCCACACTCTCCTTATAGCTAATAGCACTCCAATCCAATACAGGCTACATCCTGACCACCTTCTCTAAAGCCCCCACAATCTTCCTATGGTGCGGTGACCAGAACAGCACACAATACGATAAACATGACCGAACCAAAAGGTTTAAACATTTGCAACACGACTTCCAAACTTTTGGACTCAAAACCTCAAGTGATCAAGTATTCATACCACCTACAAACAGGATAGGATCTGCAGATGCTGGAAATCCCAGCGACACACACTAAACGCTGGAGGAACTCAGCAGGCCAGGCAGCAACTATGGAAAGGAGTACAGTCGGCGTTTCGGGCCGAGACACTTCATCAGGTTACCATATACCTTCTTTAACACCATACACACTTGTGCTGCCACTTTCAACTGTGAAATGGTACCCCAAGATCATCCTGTACAGCACCGTTTCTAATGGTCCTGCCAGTTACTCTTACATCACTTCACACCTGCAGGACTCCGTCTGCCATTTCCATTTAGTCCACAACAGGCTGTATCCTTTGGCAAACCCGCTGAATATCCACAACTCCACCAATTCTCACATCATCTGCAAAATTACTAATCAAACCACTTATATTTCCATCCAAATCTTTTACATACACAGTATATTACAAATGAGAGTTGGTTGGACCTTATTCTTAACTGAGGTAATTGATGCATTGTGGCGGCTCTTTTCCTAGCGTATGCGAACCGACTCACAATTAGATAGCCTACGGGGGTTTGCGAGCACAGAGCTTTGGAGCCTCTTCGCCATGGGGGGCCGGTTGACAGAGGCTTAAAAGTGAGGCTGAAGTTTTCGAATAAAGTTTTTCCTTCGACTGCAGTTACCGACTCCGTGTCGTAATTTTAGCGCTGTTTGTAGCACACCGCTACAATTGGTGACCCCGACGGTCCAAACGATTTTTGGACCAGAAATGACCGACGCCGCCTCTGTTCATGCGGTTTCGTTGAAACTGCCGGGTTTCTGGACACAGCGCCCGGACCTATGGTTCCAGCAAGCCGAAGCCCAATTCCACGTTCGCCGGATCACCTCAGAAGACACCCGCTACTACTACGTGGTGGGCTCCCTCGACCAGGACACAGCTGCCCAGGTCGCGGAGTTCGTACAGTCGCCCCCGGCAGACGGCAAGTACACGGAATTCAAAGCCCTGCTCCTCAGGATTTTCGGACTCTCACGGCGCGAGCGGGCTGCCCGTTTACTGCACCTGGATGGCTTGGGCGACAGACCTCCATCGGCTTTAATGAACGAGATGTTGTCTCTGGCCGAGGGACACACAGGCCTCATGTTTGAGCAGGCATTCCTGGAGCAGCTGCCCGAGGACATACGCCTGCTGCTGTCCGACGCGGATTTCAGTGACCCCCGGAAGGTGGCAGCCCGGGCGGACTTGCTGTGGAACGCCAAAAAGGTGAGCGGGGCGTCCATCGCACAGATCTCCCAGCCACGCTCCCGGCAGCAAACCAGTCCAGGCCCGGCCGCAGAGCCCACTAACCCCCGGCCCAATGACCACTGGTGCTTCTACCACCAGCGGTGGGGCGCAGAAGCCCGCCGTTGCCGCCCGCCCTGCCAGTTCCCGGGAAACGCCAGGGCCAGCCGCCGCTGATGGCTACGGCGGCTGGCCATCGGGATAGCCTCCTGTATGTGTGGGATAGCAGGTCGGGACGCCGCTTTTTGGTCGATACTGGGGCTGAGGTCAGCGTTTTACCTCCGACAAGTTACGACACTCGCAGCAGGGCACCGGGTCCCCCCCTGAGGGCCGTGAATGGCAGCACAGTAAGGACCTATGGCACCCGTCAGGTGCAGCTACAGTTCGGCCCCAGCCAGTTCACGTGGGACTTCACACTGGCCGCCGTAGCCCAACCGCTTCTGGGTGCGGATTTTTTGCGAGCTCACAGCCTGCTGGTTGACCTGCCCAGGAAGAGACTGGTACACGCCGAGACCTTTCAGACGTTCTCCCTGGGCGCGGCCCAGTTGCCAGCCCCTCACCTCGGCTCCATCACGCTGTCCGACAACGACTTCACCAGGGTCCTGGCGGAGTTCCCATCGGTTCTGGCACCGCAGTTCACAGCAGCCATGCCCAGGCACGGCGTACAGCACCACATCCCGACACAGGGACCACCCCTCCATGCCCGTGCTCGGCGGCTTCCCCCGGACAAGCTCCGACTGGCGAAGGAGGAGTTCCAGAGAATGGAGGAATTGGGGATCATCCGGCGGTCCGACAGCCCCTGGGCTTCCCCCCTGCACATGGTGCCCAAAGCGACGGGGGGCTGGAGACCGTGCGGCGACTACCGCAGGCTGAACGAGGCTACCACACCGGACCGCTACCCTGTGCCGCACATTCAGGACTTTGCGGCAAACCTGCACGGCGCCCGGATCTTCTCCAAGGTCGACCTTGTCCGAGGGTACCATCAAATCCCGATGCATCCTGACGACGTCCCCAAGACGGCTCTCATCACCCCGTTTGGCCTCTTCGAGTTCCTCCGCATGCCGTTCGGCCTGAAGAATGCCGCACAGACGTTCCAGCGGTTAATGGACGCGGTGGGATGGGACCTGGACTTCGCGTTCATCTATTTGGATGACATCCTCATAGCCAGCGGCAGTCGTCAGGAGCATCTGTCCCACCTCCGTCAACTCTGCGCCCGACTGAGTGAGTACGGTCTTACAATTAACCCTGCCAAATGCCAGTTCGGACTTGATACCATTGACTTCCTGGGCCACAGGATTACTAAAGACGGGGCAACCCCTCTGCCCGCTAAGGTAGATGCGGTCCGCCACTTCCCCCGACCCACCACGGTCAAAGGCCTTCAGGAATTCGTAGGTATGGTCAATTTCTACCGCCGCTTCCTCCCTTCAGCTGCCCGGATCATGCGCCCCCTGTTCGCCCTGATGTCGGGTCCGAGCAAGGACATTACCTGGGACGAGGAGTCCGCCGCCGCTTTCGTTCAAACGAAGGAAGCTTTGGCTGACGCCGCAATGCTAGTACATCCCAGAATGGACACCCCTACCGCCCTCACAGTGGACGCATCAAACACGGCAGTCGGTGGGGTGCTGGAGCAGCTCATCGCAGGTCGCTGGCAACCCCTGGCGTTTTTCAGCAAACACCTGCGGCCACCCGAGCTCAAGTACAGTGCTTTTGACCGGGAACTGTTGGCGCTCTACCTGGCAATCCGGCATTTCAGGTACTTCCTAGAAGGTCGGCCCTTCACCGCGTTCACGGATCACAAACCGCTTACCTTTGCGTTTACGAAAGCATCCGACCCCTGGTCATCCCGCCAGCAACGCCACCTGTCCTACATCTCTGAATACACAACGGATGTCCGGCACGTCTCGGGTAAGGACAATGTCGTGGCGGATGCGCTCTCTCGCCCTACCGTTCATGCCCTTTCCCAAGGGGTAGACTTTGAGGCACTGGCAGAGGCACAGCAGGTAGATGAGGAGATTCCGAGTTACAGGACTGCAGTCTCTGGTTTGCAGCTCCAGGACTTCCCCGTGGGCCCAGGTGAGAGGACCCTACTCTGTGACGTCGCCACCAACCAGCCCCGTCCGGTCGTCCCCGCAGCCTGGCGGCGACGTGTTTTCGACTCCATTCATAACTTGGCGCATCCCTCCATCCGGACAACTGTCCGGATGGTTTCCAGCAGGTTCGTTTGGCACGGACTCCGCAAACAGGTCAGTGAATGGGCCAGGACGTGCATGCACTGCCAGACGGCCAAGGTTCAGCGGCACACCAAAGCCCCACCGCAGCAGTTCCATCCCGCCCACCGGCGTTTCGACCACATTCATGTGGATATCGTGGGCCCCCTGCCAGTGTCGCGCGGAGCGCGTTACCTCCTGACTATCGTGGACCGGTTCACAAGATGGCCAGAGGCGGTCCCGCTCACCGACACCACCTCCGAATCTTGCGCCCGAGCCCTGATCGCCACCTGGATATCCCGCTTTGGTGTACCAGCCCACATTACCTCCGACAGAGGCGCCCAGTTCACCTCCAGCCTGTGGTCAGCTATGGCCAGCCTTTTGGGGACTCAGCTGCACCACACCACTGCCTACCACCCACAGTCGAACGGGCTAGTGGAGCGTTTCCACCGTCACCTGAAGTCGGCCCTCATGGCCCGCCTGCGAGGAGCCAACTGGGCGGACGAGCTTCCCTGGGTCCTTCTCGGCATCCGCACAGCGCCCAAGGACGACCTGCACGCCTCGTCGGCCGAGTTGGTATACGGCGCGCCCCTGGCCGTCCCCGGGGAGTTCCTACCAGCCCCGAGGGGGCAAGAGGAAGAACCCGCTGCAGTCCTGGGCAGACTTCGCGAGAAGCTCGGTAACCTGGCCCCCATACCCACTTCACAGCATGGGCGGCACCCGACCTGCGTACCCAAAGACCTACGGAACTGTAAGTTTGTGTTTGTACGAAGGGGCGGGCATCGGCCACCGCTGCAGCGGCCATACGAGGGGCCGTTTACGGTGCTCCGGAACAACGGGTCCACGTTCGTGCTGGACGTTGGGGGGAAGGAGGAGGTTTTCACGGTGGACCGCCTCAAGCCGGCCCATGTGGACCTGGCGCAACCGGCCGAGTTTCCGGCGCCTCGGCGCAGAGGCCGACCTCCCAAGCAGGTTCTGGCCCAGGCTGTGGACATTGGGGGGTGTATCGCCGGTTCTGGGGGGGGGTTATGTGGCGGCTCTTTTCCTAGCGTATGCGAACCGACTCACAATTAGATAGCCTACGGGGGTTTGCGAGCACAGAGCTTTGGAGCCTCTTCGCCATGGGGGGCCGGTTGACAGAGGCTTAAAAGTGAGGCTGAAGTTTTCGAATAAAGTTTTTCCTTCGACTGCAGTTACCGACTCCGTGTCGTAATTTTAGCGCTGTTTGTAGCACACCGCTACAGCATCGTTTTTAATTCTCAAAAGATCTCTAGACTTTGGAAAGGTTTATTTTCAGAAATAAGCTTTAATGCAGCACAATCTTAAATGTCTTCTGGAAATCTAAGTATATCCACTGATATCCCCTAATGCACATTAGAAGTTACGTCTTTTAAAAGCTGTATTAAACTGGCTAAATATGCAAATCATTATCATATTTTATTGGGACTGCCCTATTATCAAAAACTATTGGAGGGGGATACACAATGCCCTACAAGACATCTTTAAATGTGAAATACCCTTAGAGAGTAAGACCATATATTTTGGATATATACCTCAAAAATGGTTGAAAAGAGATAAATATTTAATGAATATACTGTTAGTGGCTGGTAAAAAGACTCTTACTAGGAAATGGTTATCACAGGAGAGCCCAACTTTAAATACATGGATGGAAATTACAATGGACATTTACAAAATGGAGAAGATAACAGCATCTGTTAATCATAAGCTGGAACAATTTGATTCATACCGGGAAAAATGGTTTAACTACATAATGTCTCATAGGCCTGATTTTATTCTCACAAATCAATGAATCTGTTGTAAAAAAAAAGATCACTCCCTACTTGTACATAGTTCTTTCCTTTTGCTTTACTTTTCTTGTCTATAAGTGTATACCTCAGATAAATACTTCATGGAGATTTGTGATATATATGATTATATGATATGTAAGTACAATATCTGAAATACATCTTATGGAAATGTTTGTTTGATGATGAACTTTAGTAAAAAAATAAATTACAAAAAAAAAGACTGGCTAAATATGATCTCTTTCACAAGAACACATTGGCTTTGCCTTATTACTGTGAACATAAAGTTGTTTTCCATTTCCACTGGTAATAGCTTTGAACAGTTTCCCTTTGACAGGCATATAGGTAAATGGCCTTCAGGCTCTCCCCTGCTCTCTCCTTCCCCCATTTTTCAACAAAGGTGTCATTTTCCACTGTTTCTATCCAATGGGACTTTCCCCAAATCTAAGGATCCTTCAAAAAGGAAAACCGATGCATCTACCATCACACCATCACCCACAGCCCCATCAGTTTGCTAAGCACTTCCTCATGATTGCACTTTTCCCGTTCTTTCCTCCCCTCCAGTTCTCAGTTTGCACCTATTTCTGCGATATTACCTGCACCCTCTATTGTAACTATTTGTCTTTGTTAACTTTCATCACTACCAAAACTGCTTCTACTTTTTGATTTCCTGAATTTCACTCATCACACTCTTTGGTGCCAAGACCATTGTTAGTTAAGGAGCCAATTCCCACTTTCGCCCAACTTCCTGACCTTCCTATATGCCATGTATCCTTTGATATTTAGATCCTTATCCACACTGTCCTGTATCTGCAGCATTTGATTTTCCATATAGAATGTTCTGATTTTGCTTCTGCTAGGCACGATTTCTATAGGAAGACACTGGCTTTGAATAATGTTAACTACAACATTAGTGCTCTCTTCAACTATAGAAAAGGACTTCCATGGACCCATTGCCCAAGGAGATCAGAAATGGTCACTAACTTTCCTGAGAACCACGCCTAGCTAAAGGTTCTGGGGAGTTGGTAAAGGTGATTACAGCACACATTTCAAATGGCAAATCAATTCATTGCCTAATGTTAATCTACAATGCAAGGCAAAAATAAAATCAACTGCACTTAACACTGAATGATCAGATTTTCCCTCACCTTAGGTGAGAATTCAGCCTAGATTAAAAGAAATACAGTCTAAAAATAGATTCAAATCACCACCCTGATTACCCCAAGTCTCTGCTACTTTCTGCCCGAGGTGGTGCTCGACTTCCACGGCATCCTAGACCACAGTACTGTCAACAAAATACTTCTGAACAGCGATCTTTGTTGTAAGGTGAGAGCTTGTACAAAGTTCCCACACAGCAAATTAATAACAGAATCAAAGTCAGGTTTAACATCACCAGCATATGTTGTGAAATTTGTAAATTTAGCAGAAGCAGTACATACAGGGGGGAGAAAAAACAATTGCAGTAAGTACATGTATATTAAACAGTTCAATTTAAAATAGTGCAAAAACAGGAAAAAAGTGCTCATTGGTTCAAGGTCTAGTTAGAAATTAGATGGCACAGGGGAAGAAGCTGTTCTTGAATCACTGAGTGTGTGCCTTCAGACTTCTGTACCTCCTTCCTGATGGTAACAATGAGAAGAGGGCATGTACTGGGTGAGTGGGTGGTCCTTAATGATGGACATTGCTTTCCTGAGGCATTACTCCTTGAAGATGTCTTGGATACTTTGGGAGTTAGTGCCCATGGTGAAGCTGACTAAGTTTATAACTCTCTGCAGCTTACTTCGATGCCGTGCAGCAGACACCCCCCACTCCCAGACCGGATGGTGACGCAGCCAGTCAGAATGCTCTCCACTGTACTTCTGTAGAAGTTTGAATGCTTTCAATGACAAACCAAATCTCCTCAAAATCCTAATGAAATACAACAAAGTAATCTGTTCTAGAGGAAGGTTGGTTGGAGAATAAATATCGATCAGGGAAACCACATGAAGACCTCAATTTTCAAGTTAATATCATGGATACCTTAGATCCAATTGTAAGTGGTAAAAAGGGCTTTGATTTAAAAAATGACTCCTCCAAGAATGCAATGTCCCTTCATATGGCATTGGGAACTCCACCTAGTGTTTAAACTTCTGAAGTGAAATTCAAATCCATAACCTCAACAAGGGCAATCAATCAAGATTAAGCTGACAAGCTCCAACAAGGTGAATGGTAGGTGAAACATCATTCTTGGTTCTCCTCTGTGAGCAAGCAGGCATTAACCTAATCTTGAGAAAACAACTTAGGCACATCTCCAGTTGTTCTACAGACAAAGTTGAGATCTCACTATTCAAGGACTCTTCTTCAATACAGGTATTCATTTAGAGAGTGCGGTCTGGGAGTTCTTTTCTCTGACAGAATTCTTGTGAAATAATCTAATGCACAGAATATGTTTAAAAATCTAGAATCAGAATGCAAGCAGATAGTTAAAAATCTTTGCAAAAAGTTTAAGGCTTACTCAGTGTTCTTTTAGAGCTTATGCTCTAATTAAAAAAGAGTGTATTGATTGCATGGCATTCTTCTGAAGTTTGATCAATATTACTTGAAATGTTATCTGAAACTTGGTTGATTTTTAATCTTTCATGAAACATTGACTTGAACCTTCTATCTGACTGATGAAGCTGAAGCAAGATGAAGCTTCAATACAAAGGAACAGATGCCATTCTCTTCAAAGTACTTCTGCTGATACAATGTCACATGTTCGTTCCAAACTCTCAGCTGAACATGAACATCTAATGGTTTCTATTTCAGAACAAGGCACTGTATATTTCCCCTTGTCACAAAAACAAAGACGAAGAGCTACAAGACATGCCTTAATAAACACGTGTAAACAGTGATTACTTTCACTGAAAATTTGACCTACTGGGAAAATATTAAATATGAAATGTAATAACAATAGGAAACCCTTAGTTCCAATGTATAGAGATTCAGTAATCTATTGACAAGATACACCCAATGACCACTTTATTAGGTACCCTTGTATACCTGATTGTTCATGCAAATATCTAATCAGCAAATCAACTCAATGCATAAAAGCATGCAGACATGGTCAAGAGGTTTAACTGCAGACCAAACATCAGAATGGGAAGAAATATGATCCAAGTGACTTTGTTGGCACCAGATGGGGTGGTTTGAGTATCTCAGCAACTGCTGATCTCCTGGGATCTTCATGCACAACAGTCTCTAGAGCAGGGGTTCCCAACTTCTTTTTTTAAATGCCATGGACCAAAACCATGGACCCCAGGTTGGGAACCCCTGCTCTAGATTTTACAGAGAATGGTGAGAGGAAAAAAGTCCAGTGAGCCGCAGTTCTGTAGGCACATCAAATCTTGAAAGTAAACTACAACATCAGAAGATCACGAACATACACTCAGTGGTCACTTTATAAGGTACAGGAGGTGCCTGATAAAGTGGTCACTGAATGTCTAGTATAGTATCAGTTTATTTCTCTTGAAGATTGTGGAAATTTATTCCCCTTCAAAAGTAGTGTAATCCCAGCAGTAGCTTTCAATGATCAATTTCAGGATGCAAAGCAAGAAGAATTGAAAGCTTGGCCATTGGATGACAAGAAATGGATATTAACTATCACTAGTGACAACAATATTCACCAAATTACTGCAAATGTTAGTTAATATACAAATTTTCATCAAGCCAATAAACAATAAGCTGTGCAAAACTCATGAAAGAAAGTCACAATGTGATTCTGCCATGACTTTAATTTTCAACGCTTTTCAATCAGAATACATTATCTGGCTGACTTCCAAATTGACATGAGAATAAATTATTCACCCAAACATAAACAGAATGTATAAAACTTTGCATTTTCTCCCTCCTTATGCCTACCCACATCATCATTTCATCAAATCAGCTGATGAAGCACGATTAAACCTTTCCTTCTTACCAGAAGGACAACTTTTCTAAATCCATGTAAAAGATTTCACTTTGAATGGCAGTTTGCCACCTGCAGTTTTCTCTGGTTGTCCTCATCAAGGGAAGACCAGATGTGGATTGACACGAGAAATATAAAAAAAATTGGGAACCTGCAAATTTGGTTTCAAACTATCATATTGCTACATTGTGACTAAAGTACCTAAATATCTCTTTCTAAAAGATTTATCTCACTAAAATACACTGATGTTCCCTACAAAATATACAAACCTCACTAAAAATCAACTCATTTGGGAATATATTAGCATCATTGGCTCTACCGATTTTCTTTCCTCCCATCCCCAAAAAGAAGAATCGTTTCAGTTTTTACAACAAGGGATATCTTGATGATAAAATGTCCTTTGATTCCTCCTCAATGTGTCTCTTTGGTTGTGTAGCTTAAGTTATGAACTTATTGAAAAGTAGGACTTGGTCATCAATCTTTGCTTTGTCGAACACATTGCTATGCATGACAGAATGCCACATTAAATTAGTATTCCAATCATGAACTTCTGTATCAGTGTTCTTGCCTTGATGAGGATGTTACTTCAAGGATGAAATACATTTGAGACCTGAGCTGCATCACATAATAGAGCATGGTTACAAATGGTCTGTCTAATATAAATACGACACTGATTGTCTGAAATCTCACCTGTGACTGAGCCCAACAGGATATTACTTTTGATGTGCTTGTAGACATAATCATACGTCAGCGGTTTGAGAGGGGATCCAGTTGACAGGAGAGTGTGTAATGTCTGTAGACTGTGAGTTTCACCTCGAAGGAGGAAATGTTGATTAAAATGTTAATTTCAGATTGGACTATTAACATTCGCGTGAGAAGTAACACTTACAAATGATACATACTTATAGGGCATACGTTACTGCAGAAATATTAGAATTTTAAATTTTCAGTGATATTTACTCATTGTCTTGTGAGCAACTTCATTAACTATAACTTGACTTCTTCCACAGCTTTCTCATAACTAATTTGTGTCCTTAAATTGACTATCAGATGTGGCACAGCAATTGCCTTCAGTATTAAAATCCAATTACAATTAAGCCATCTAGAAATAAAAGGTTCACCAAGTGTTTAATCACACTTTAGAGCACACTTTATGCAATGGACCAATACCATTAAGCAAGGGGTCTATGGACCCCAGGTTGGGACCCACCCATTTTAGAATCAAGAATTGTAGTAATTATTGAATTCTAAGTTCTAATGAACTTTGAGATCCAGGCAGCAGCACTTCCATCTGTTCAACATTATAACATGGATATATAAATTCCTCTATCAAACAAATAAAGTCTACGCAGTATAATAATACTGAATAGATCGACAAATTCCTAACTATTTTTAATTCATTACTAGTCATGGCAGGTTTGGCCCAATTTTTCTCTAATTGCTCAGGGTCATATTGGGAACTTCAATGCTTCAGATTCAACCATGCACATCCATTATTATTAATATATCAAAATAATTCTGACTTAAAACAATTAGTCATGTTTGAGCATCAAGGCCTTTGTTTGCAATATTTCTCCTGCTTTGAAGTAGGTATGCCTACACTTGTGATTCTTTGTAGTCTTAGAAGTGATTGGCTAACCACTGATCTTTGAAAGCAAACAATTTGAAAAGACTCCCAAATGTTCTAAGAACTGACAGAATAAAAGCATCTGTGTTGTTTGATTTTTAACAGAAGCAGCGTCAAGATCCATGCTGAACTGTTGCTAAAAGGCTGGAGAAGGTATCTGCATAAAATTTGAAGTTCAGCCTTCAATCATGTAGCACTGACACCCATACGAGGAGCAAGAGCTTCCCAATGACAGATGCCTGCAGAGCCTGGTCGTTGGCATGCAGTCCATTGCAGAGCACATCAGCGGAAGTGTCGTAGCTTGCAGAGCTGCCAAGAAGGCGGGAGGGTGGGGTTGGAGGCAGGCACCTGAGCATACCACGTGAGATACTACTGCTTGATTCAGCACTGTGCCGCAAATTGTGGGCCAATCAAGGGTCAGTGGTCCCTGCACACAGCTCAACAACAAAACAATAGTCAGTCAAGGGAAATCCAGTGCATTACGTGGCATTCTGCGGGCCATTGAAAGGTGAAGCAAGGAAACGCTGTGACTTTTATTGCAGTCTCACTCCTGCACCCTCTATAATGGGCTCCTTTTCCCCTCCATTAGTGGTAACTCCTCATCAAGCTGCCCCCTAAGCTCCACTATCAATTAGCACGGCAAGGAGCAAGTGCTGTGCATCTCCTGATTAGGTTCATGAATGCTGCTGTGTTGTCACATGACACCATGACTGGGTGAATGCTATGGAATTGTCCACCCAAATTCCTAATGATCATTACGTGACAGTGCAATCTAAAATGGACTAAACCAATTTTAGTGAGAAAATGCATGTATGTGTAATATATATTATAACATTTCTGTGCAATTGTGGGCTAATCCAGGCATCTACAAGACAGAACAGCGGAGATTCCACAATAATACACTAACAAATTGCAAATTCATAAATTAGAGCTGCAAATTGTGATTTGTGATATGTTATTGAATTGGATTTGAACACCCAATTAAGAATACATAAGCAAAGTTATTAAAACAAGCTGAACATTTTTTCTTAGATGTTAGAGCGTTTTCTGGAATTAGGGTATATAGCAAATATTAATTTCACCAGCAACCAATCTTCAGACCTGAATGTGGATTGTAGTTTGGATTTTAAATGCAGCCCTGAACAATAGTACCCACGGAGGTGTGCACTAGAGTTGACTGCAAACCAGACAACGCTGATTAACATTTATTTTGGGTGTCTGGAATGTTGAGGTCTTGGAAAACTACATGGAATTTAAAGGAAGCTCTGCAGATACACTGCAACAATAGCATTGTCATACCGTTACCTTTGATATTTAGCAGATAAAATTTCATGTAATACTGGGTCAAGCTGGCCTCTGCTTCTAAGACTGTCACAATATGATGCTCGTTGCTCGTTTTTGTTCAATAAAACACTTTCATATACACTAGCTTCAGTATCTCTCTGGTGATTTTGTTCACATCATAACAGATATCAATATTAACAAGTATTACCTGGCTTCAGATTTTTTTCTTCTAGAACAGCCAGCCATTTTGCACCAGTCCCAAGTATAGTAATTCTGAGGAAGAGAAGAAGAAATGAACAGCAATAAATATTAACACACAAATTGCTTTATTTGATTATGGCTACTGGGCTGCACTTAGTGGACATTTTTACTAAGGCTGAAAGTACAATATTAGTTGCTGCTGTAGAATATCAAAATATTTGGATTCCCTTCTTGAAAAACTAAATAAAAGATGTCATTAAGGTTCCCTTCCTTTAGTATAAGGGATCTTAATTGTACAATCCATAGAACATGTGCTGAGTTATCATCACATTACATGTTCCAATAATAGCTTTACCCTGTGACCCAACTAAATGGTTGCCAATTTATCAAAAGCCATGTATTGATTCTTACTTGCCAAGAATGGGGGTTGAAGAACTTATTTCTGACAGGAGCTTAAAAGTTAAGGATACCCAAAATTCAGCATAGAACAGGCAGGTGGCGAGTGTTCCGTGGGAGCGTTCTGACTAGCTGTATCACTGTCTGGTGTGCAGGAGCCAATGCACAGGAACATAAGAGGCTTCAGAGGATTGTCGACTCAGCCAGCTCCATTACGGGCACAAGCCTGCCCACTATTGAAGATCATCTGCAAAAGGTGGTACCCTAAGAAGCTGACATCCATCGTCACCATCTGGGACCTGCCCATTTCTCATTACTGCCGTCAGGTAGGAGGTGCAGGAGCATGAAGACCCACATTTAACTTTTAAGGAGCAGCTTGTTCCCGTCCACCGTCTCATTTCTGAATGGCTCATAAACCCACGAACACTACCTCACTATTCCTGTTTTGCTTTTTTTTTGTTTATTGTAACTTATGGTAATATCCTACATCTTGCATAATGTTGCTGTCACAAAACAGGAAATTTCATGACAAACGTCAGTGAGAATAAACCCGACTCTGAAGCACAGGGAAGTTATAATTGTGGATTTGGCAATAAATTCTATCCTTTGATCAGTGTAGCTTCACTCCACATTTACATTAAGGTGGCAGGTTATGGTTTTGTAGTTAGGAAATGTCACAATCAGGAACTGAACTGAAGCAAAGATTAATCTTTCTTATAATGTTTTTCTATGAACTTTACCAAGATGCAGTTTAAAATGTATAACCCAAGAAATTACATTGTGAATAAATTATCTAAAGTATGAATTGGTGGTGCAGCTTCTTTTTAAATGATGCCTTGGATATTGAAATATGAACTGGCTGTTCAGTCAAGCTATTCTTCTATATTGGCTGAAATACAGTGCATCAATCATTTCTAATGACAGAAGACCATACTGCCGTGTATAACCAAAACTATTTGGTTGCTTGTTCAAATGCAAGAATGCAAACGTACTTGCAAAAGGATATCCAAAATATGTACAGAGTGAAATATCTTCAACATCATGCACTGTTCTATATTTTGTAAACTTCTGTTAAATTATGACAAACCATTCAAGAGAGTCACATTTAGGTAATCTCTTCTCAATGAGGCCAAAATTAATAATCAACGGCCTCATTTAGTCTGGATGTTCAAAAAAAAGACAGCTTTAGAATTTTATAACTTTTAATAAGAAGAAAGATAAATCCCAAAGATGTTTGCTATTTGCAGACACCAAAACAGATGTGAAAACTTAACTGGACTGCCTGAGAATATGTAATGTCTGAAACATTTAATGTAATGGTATATAGCAAACCAACATAACCTACTTAATAGAAAACAGATACAGACACAACTGGAGTTCATTTCTGATGTCAACTTGACTGATGTCCTGCTTAGCCCAGAGCCGGAAGGTTGTGGTTCAAGACCCACTTAAGGAACTGAAATAAATAATTTAGGCTTAGCCTTGAGTTCAGGGATAGATGAGGGTTGTATTTAATTTTTATACTTTTCCACTTTCAAAGCCAAGTACACAGCAAGATTAACAGACTGCTGGCTAATATGTGATAATGAAAAGGACATACTAAACTTGACTGGAGTAGTCACGTACACTTTTCCTATTACCTTCAGTTCAGAGACCATGACAAAACCAGTAACATGCTTCAGCTATTGCCAGTAACAGGCAACACTGGCCATTAAGCAGTGCAGATGAGAAAACAAAGTAGGGAAGGAGTTTATGATGGGCTGCCAAGGTCTTGGAGGTATCACTGGGCACTGGGTTGGTCTAGAAGTTGGAGAACAAACCTCATGCTACAACTCAACTCAGCCAAGTGCAAACTAGCGCAAAAGCAAGGCAGGACTGACGCTGCAAACAGCAGAGCCTTGGAGAATGTTATAGAGCAGAACGACGTGGGGGCGCAAGTACATGACTTCCTGAAAATGCTGACATCGGTAGACAAGGTGGTGAAGAAAGCATCTGGCAGGCCAGCCCTTCGTTAGTCAGGAGAAGGAGTACAGCCGCTGAGTCATCATATTATCACTATACAGGGTGTTGGAGAACTGCGTGCAGTGACGGCTGCCGAGCAGTAAGAAGGATGTCACTCAGCTGAAAAGGGTGAAGAAAAGGTTCACAAGGTGCCACTGGGACCAGTGGGTTTGAGTCATATGGAAAGCCTAGGTACACTGGGCTTACGGCCCTGGAATGTAGGAGACTGAGGGGTGACCTTAAAGAGGTACATAAATTCACGAGGGGCATAGATAAAATGGATAGACACAGTCTTTCTCCCCAAGGTAGGGGATGGCAAAGATTTAGATGAGAGGAGAAAGAGCTAAATGTGACCCAGGGTACAACATTTCTACGCAGAAAGTTGTCGATTTCTGAAATAAGCTGCCAGAGGAAGAGGTCGATGTGGGTATAATTATACTGTTCCCTCGAAGGTGTGCACGTGTGTGTGTGCACACATCTTTTACTAGTACTGCACAAAGGAACTAAACTGCGCTCCAAAGGTTGTCTCTCTCTACGTCATTGGCACATTAAGTATATTTCACAATCGTGCACAATCACATTTCCTTTTCCAGTTTCTTACGAGGATGGTGTTGGCAATGTGGAGTTTGCAATGATCTGCCTGCAGATTTTAGAACTGGCTTATTTATACCATTTTTATTGAAAAAAATTATGCAGTACACACATGCTATTGTCACCGGGCAATAAAAAAACTCCACAGCCGCAAGATTTTTGCATGCGCTGGTCATTACAAATTAGATAGAGCATTGCTCGTGAGATATTTAGATGGGTACTGGGGTCAGAGAAGTTTAGAGGAAATAGGCAAACGCAGGCAAATGGGACTAGCTCAGGTAGGCAACTTGGTCAGCAGGGACAAATTTGGATTGAGGAGCCCACTTCCATGCTGTATAATTCTGTGGTTATTAACAAACAAGAAGAAACTAGGAGGCTCAATCACCTAACAAGTAATATGGTGCAACCTAGTCTTCAGCAGTCTGTAGCAATACCTCTCTAATAGTAAATGTAGGCACGCATCAAGAAGGATTAAATCCAGTCCAGTTTACAGTACCTCCTTGGCTTCATCAGGTTACTACTGTGGTATTTCATTCCCCTGCTTAGGACTTCAGATTCCCTTGTTAAAGTTCTACACAGAAGTTGTCTAATTAACTGAAGGCTAGAGCCAGGGTATGAACCTTCGTGGAAGATATTCAAGAGGAAATGTTAAACCGAGTCTCACAACGGTTTGAAAGCCTGGGGATAGGAGGGCAAATTTACATTAACTGTTTGGATCCCACAAATGGTCACCAGCTCGGCAGATTTGCTAATGACACTAAAATCATTGCACTGCATTATCCAAACATAAACAAAGATTACTTGAGTAACACAATGTCTTCACTCTGAGTGCAAGATAAATAATTAACACTTTTGACCTTTTCTAATTCCGACTGGCCTATTGCTTCCCTGAGACGGGCCTCATTAGTGATGTTAATGTCAGTTACAGTTAAAACCAGAAACAGTGTCATAACTTGGAGACAACTGTTAAAGGCAGCAGGATCCAGAGGAAATTAATTGTTATATATTTCTGAATGACTGAAAATTTCCCACTCCAACTCAGGCATAACACGAGTGAAAAAAGCTACACGCTGAAAACTGGAAATAAAAGTAGCAAATGCAGGAAAAAGATCTTTCATCAGAAATGACCTTTTTATCATTCGCACTTCCAAGGAAAGGTCTTTGGCCCAATATATTAATCGTTCCTCATTTTGCAGATGGCGACAGCAGTTTTTTATTTTTTATCCTGCTTGCAGACCTTAAGACAGAGGAGCAAAATTAGGCCATTCTGCCCATCGAGCCTGCTCTGCCATTTCATCATGGCTGATCCATTGCCCTCTTAACCCCAGATTTTGGAAGTTGCTATTCTAAGGCCGTGCCCTCTGGTCCTCAACTCACCCACTATAGGAAACATCCTCTCCACCCCCACCCTATCTCGGCCTTTCAATATTCGATAAGTATCAGTGAGATTCTAGCCCCCCCCCCCCCATTTTTCTAAGGCCCAGAGCCATCAAATGCTCCTCATACGTTGACCCTTTCATTTCCTGAATAAATCACATGCTCTGGACCAACACAGTTTTCCTTACAAAACTGCTCACGATACCCCAAGTGCAATCTGACCAATGCCTTATATCTGGGAAAAAAAAATACATTTGACATCTTCTTTGATATTATTGGCCAGCTTACCTTCACATTTAATCTTTTCTCTCCTTGTGGTTTTTTAGTTGCCTTCTGTTGGTTTTTAAAAGCTTTCCAATCTTCTAACTACCCACCAATTTTTTGCTATATTGTATGCACTCTCTTTTGCTTTTATGCTACCATTGATTTCCCTTGTCGGCCATGGCTGCCTCATCCTCCCTATTGAACACTTCATCTTTGGGACGTATCAATCCTGCACCTTCCGAATTGCTCCCAGAAACTCCAGCCATTGCTGTTCTGCTGTCATCCCTGATACAATCCTCTCCACTCAACTTCAGCCAGCTACTCACTCAAAACTGTCATTCCCTTTACTCCATGGTAATACAGAAACATCTGATTTTACCTTCTCCCTCTCAAAACGCTGGGTGAATTCTGTCATATTATGACCACTGCCTCTTTAGGGTTTCTTTACCTTAAGCTCCCTAATCAAATTTGGTTCATTGCACAATACCCAATCTAGAATTGCTTTTCCCCGAGCAGCCTTAACCTCAAGCTGCTCTAAAAAGCCATTTCGTAGGCATCCTACAAGTTCCATCTCAGCACTCATCTGATTTTCCCATCGACCTGCATATTGAAATACCCGATGATTATCCTAACAGTCCCCTTATCACATCCCTTTTTTATTTCCCACTGAATCCTGGGTACTGTCCGGGATCCTTTTATCCTTGCAGTTTCTTAATTCTACCCATAAGGATGCTACGTCTTCCAATCCTCTTTCTGAGGAGTTGATTTCATTTTTAGCAACACGGCCACCCCACTCCCTCTACCTACCTGCCTGTCTCTTCATGTGCTTTGCTCCAAGCTATGAGCTTCATTCAGCCGCGACGACATAACTGTCAATACGCAACTGCGCTACAAGTTCATCTACCTTGCTCCGTGAAGCGCGTGCATTCAAATGTAACACCTTCAGTCCTGTCTTCATCACCTTTTTCGATTCCGACTCCATGTTACGCTTCAATTCATCCCACTGACTCCAACTTTGCCTTTTCATCTGCCTGTCCTCCCTCAGAGTCTCAGTGTACACTGCATCGACTCAGCCCTGTCACTCCAGTTCCCATCCCCTGCCAACTTATTTGAAACCCTCCCCAAAAGCTCTAGCAAACCGCAAGCAAGGTTATTGGTCCCCAGGTTCAGCTATAACCTGTCCTTTTTGTACAGGTCATACCTCCCCCAGAAGAAATCCCAATGATCCAGAAATCTGATATCCTGTCTGCTGTACCGGTTCCTCAACCACTCATTCATTTGAACCATCATCCTATTCCTGCCCTCATCAGCATATGGCATTAGATGTAATCCAGAGATTACTACCTTGGAGGCTCTGTTCTTCAGCCTCTTCCCTAATTCCCTGTACTCACTGCACAGGACCTCTTTTCCCTTTTTCTACCCATGACAATGGTGCCAAGGCTGCTCACCTCCCTCTTGAGAATCTTCTGCAGCGGCTCTGAGATATCTTGGACCCTAGAACCCAGGAGGCAACTCACCAGCCTGACTTCTCTTAACCTGTTGTCCATTGCCCTATCACGTTTCCTATCACTACCGTTCTGCCCGACTTTACTCTTCTCTACTGAGCCTCCGAGGCAGCCACAAAGCCACTGGCCTGGCTGCTGCTGTGCCCTGGTAGGTCATTCCCTGCCATAGTTTCCAAAGGGGCATGCTTATTGCAGAGGGCAACAGCCACAGGGGAACACTGCACTGACTGCATACCTACTTCGCCCGGTGGTCACCCATCTACTTCCTAAAGCCTGCACCCTGGGTGTGACAACCTCAGCAAAAGTGTCACTGATGAAGTTTTCAGCTTTGTGAGCAGCCAGCCAGCTCCATCTTCAGTTCCCTGACCTTGTCCGTCAGGAGCTGAAGATGGGTGCCCTTCCTGCAGATGTAGATGCTCTGAAATCTCACACCTCACAGGAGAATCATTCCACTGCCTGCACTTGTTATACCTCCAACTTCTCAAACTTAAGTTCTAGCCTTTGCCTGTTCTCACCCAAGCCTGACCATTCTAACACTGCCCGCTCCAATAATGGCCACTCTGCTTAAACCTCCCTTCTTATTGGTTGCTGCTAAGTTACTATTAACCTATGCAATCTCCCACTGCACAGACAAGTCCCGTTCACTTTTTAAAACTGCTGCATAAAGTCCAACTGACTCTGGGATCTGCTGCTCCACACTCCTATAGGTGCCCCTAACAGCCTGCTTCCCATTCAGTTTGGCACCATTTCATATTTGCATTTGTTCCAAGCATTCCAGGTACTTTTAAGATACACTGTGAAATAAAATCCAGAAACTCTCAGCAGGGCTCATGTTAAATTACTGTTTTTTTTCCCTAAAGTTCCCCAGTTTATGCTCAAGGGATAAATGATTAAAGCTTAATGCAGGAATGTTTTCCCAGTAATTTCTGAGTCCTGTAAATGAGTGTGGAATGCTTTTAGGTTCTGAACTCTTCTTAATGTCACGATGCCTTGAAAATGCTGTACCAATGTTACTTTTGCTATGTGCTCAGTTGGTAAACAGGATGAGACTGCCCTCTGCTGGTCAAAAAGCAAACTGCTGGAGGAACTCAGCAGGTCAAACACAATCTATGGAAGCAAATGAATGATCCGCCTTTCAGCTTAAAGTGGGAGTTCCTCCACCAGATTGATTTCCCCCTCCAATTTTAAGCAACTAGACTCTTTTTATCTCCTCTCTACTGATGAAATGTGGGTTCTAACTTAAAAGTAGAAAGAGTCTGCAGTTCTGTACGCAAAGAAACTAGACATGTTTACCCAGTGTTGCTGCCATTTTATTGTAAGAAACATTTCTTAAGAAGAATATTCCATTGTATGGAAAGTCAGGCTTGCTACTTTTTACTTCACTTCTGTGTGTGTTTGTCATCAAAGGAGCTAAAATGTCAGAAGGGAACAAGGGACAACCTTTGCCACATATTATAAACTACACAATCAAGCTTGCCTTAAAGTATCAAGCTTTAGTCAGATCTGTGACTTTGAAAAATGTTTCTCAGCTCATGGAGGCTGAAAATCAATCTGCCTGAAGGCAATACCATCACATTACTTTGAAAGAGGAATACTGCCTTAAAATATAAAAGCTGTGGTGAGATGTCGAAAGTTAGCAATTAACATGTGTTACGATTTTCCCCTCAAGCAGCTGAGCATTTTGCATATCTGTGCAGACTCTAGTCAATGGATATGCCGACATTTAGAATTATAGTGGAACTTATGCCATGTTCTTTGTGCTACCAAATCTGAACTTTCATAATTTTCCCGATTTACCAACCCTGACCATCTTGATTAATCTATAAATAATCAAGATAAAAATCTCTAAAACTTCATCAAGATCTCACTGATAAAGTTTCCTAGACGTTTGCCATAAGACCATGAAGAATTAGGCCATTCAGCCCATCGAGTCTGTTCTGCCAGTCCATCATGGCTGACCTATTAATCCTATCAAAGATTCAAAGTGTATTTATTATCGAAGTATGTATGCAGAATACAACTGTTAGTTTTTCCTCCCGTAGGCAGCCACAAAACAAAGAAACCCTGTGGAACCTGTTCAAGAAAACACCAAACACCCAACGCGCAGGAAAAAAAGAACAAATTGTGGAAACAGCAAGAACAACACATAGAACATCAAACATCATGTTTGGTTCAGCTCTGGCCGATGCAGATCACGGGGCCATTCTTAGCCGAAGCGCTCCAGTCCGCTTTGATTGCCCTGATCAAACTCTCAAAAACAGCAATTAAAAAAAGAACCAGAATTCTGGAAACCATGCAGCATGAACCTCAAAGCCCCAAAATGAGTCTACAACCTCACCGATAAATCCTGCCTTCTCCCTTTGACACCTTTACTAATCAAGAACCCATCAACCTCCGCCTTAAACATACCGAATGACTTGGCCTCTACAGCATCTGTGCCAATGAATTCCACAGATTCAACTGGCTGAGCTTTGTGAGCAGTACCACATAAGCAACCCTCTCAGATGTCCATGTACCATAAAGCTTCTGAACCTCAGCATCTATGTACAGCACTGTGCAAAAGTCTTAGCTAGGGTTCCTAAGACTTTTGCATATTTCTGTATATTGATTAAAATAGAAAGGTGGTTGGAAACAGCAATAAGAGTACCTAGCTGTGTATTAGCTCAGTGGTATTAAGTGTTGTTTGGTAACAGAAAAGACATAATACACAGTATTGTACATGTCTTCAACTAATTTGTGATTTCCCAGGATGGGAACTGTATCAGCGTGTTATTCTCAACAAATAATTTCAGGCATAAAATAATTATTCTGATTTGGTTTTACCCAGATCACTAACCAAGTTGAAAATCTAGTACATCAGGGACATTCAAGAAGCTTAAGACAGGCACATGGAGGATGGAAAAGTGGAGGATTACGTAGGAGGGAAGGGTCAGATTGCTGTAGTATCTTATGTTGCACCTATCAATTATCATTGATGCTTCTGGTCAACCAACAATTGCAGGCGTGTTTTTCTCCTACCAACATAATGGAAGAGGTCTTGTCCATCTTAACTTTTTGTAATGTTGGTCTCCACAAAGGATGTTGTTTACTTCTTCTCCAAAATTTCACTGATTGCTGTCAGTGAACTCTGACCTGCTTCTCTTTTTTCCCCCACCGTGCCACCGATTTTGACTGTGGCCAGCATTCCTGCTTTGACTGACATGCTAGCTACCTCAAAGTAAAATCTGTTATCAGAGCACGTACACATCGCCACACACAACCCTGAGATTCTTTATCCTGCGGGTGTACTCAGCAAATCTATAGAACGGTAAGTGTAAACTGTAAATATCAGGAACGGTTAACTGTGAACAAACTTTGCAAATGCAGAAACAAATCTCAAAATCAAGCAAAAAAAAAAATCTCTTAATTACTTTATTTAGGCATTCATACAGAGATGTCTGCTTCATTTGAGAACAGAATTTTTTTTTAAAAATCCTGTAAGGTACTTACAAGCAGTGACAGCTTACAGGGTTTAGATGTTGTTTTGTTCCCTACGAGCCCTGTTATCCAATGTGACACTGTCTACACCTCTTGCTGTCTCAGTAAATCAGCCAGCACAATCAAATGACCCACTCACCCCAGACGCTTTCTCTTGTCCTCTTTCCCAATGGTACAAAAGCCTGAACGTAGGCACCACCAGGCTACGGGACAGCTTCAACCCTGCTGTCATAAGACATTGGATAGTTCTCTAGTACAGTAAGACACACTCTTGACCTCATAGTCTACACTGTTCTGATCTTGCACCTGTACTTCATTCTCTCTGCAGCCTTCTCTTCAAGGAGTGATGCCTCAAAAGGGCAGCATCCATCATTAAGAACCCCCCATCACCCAGGGCATGCCCTCTTCTCATTGCTACCGTCGGGAAGGTCATACAAGAGCTTGAAAGCACAAACTCAACAACTCAGGAACAGTTTCATCCCCTCTGCCATCTGATTTCTGAATGGACATTTAACCCATGAATATTTCTATTCTTGCATTGCTTATTTATTTTACCTGAGTACTTGTAACAATAATAAACCAATTCCAATTCTGTAACACTTTATTCTCTATTCTGTCACTGTTTTCCCTTGTCCTACCTCAATGCACTGCTCTAAGGATTGACTGATATGAAGGGCATGCAAAGTAAGGTTTTCCACTGTACCTCAGTACATACAATAATAAACCAATCTACCTTTTTTTTTTAAAATAGAGAATCTTCTAGTTTTTATTTCACTTCACATGTCTTCATGCCAATATACTATATGCAAAAAATAAACACAAGTTTCAGTTTCTATGTCGTGTTCCTCTGAGCAGCAATGAAAGCTGCTTTCTTTGTGTATTTTATTTGTCAGCCACGTTAATTCTTTTGAGCAACTAACCTAAATCTAGAAATTGGATAAGGGCCAATTTATGATTATATCCATGATTCTTAGTAGTGAAAAAAAATTACAAAAAAATTGCACATCGATCTTCCATCTGTCTCAATAGGGCACAAAATGCATCACAAAAGCTTTCAAGGTTTTCACCATTTTGCTTTGCTGGAATAAGTTGAATAATAATTTTCCAAAGTTTGTTTTTGTAGAATGAAGCTCACTGAAATCAACTTTCAATCAGCTCTATCCCACAGACGTCCCACCACTTTGTGTTCCTGTGTGACAAGGACATTGAAGGTTAAGCTTCTTGGCATCAGTAAGTTAAAAGGATATAACAAAATCAAATAATGGATACATACTTTGATAATTAATGTACTTTCAACTTCTAACTTTGATTTTTTTTAAATTTTGGCAAACTAACTTGGAAGTGTCATCAAAGTCAAAACAGAAATCAGTTGTTTTTTTTAAACTACTTACATGTCTTTCTTTATAAAATACTGATTAAAAACTAAGAGTCTGACTGTTGCCACTTCTACATCATTACCTCTGAAACAAGATATAAATTAGCTGCACTAGACTCTCCAGATCCTTTGTGATTCTGTTGAGTCCTGTCACTCAAGACTGCAATTGGTAAGATTTTAATAGTTAGAAGTACTAATAAACTATAATGCTGAAAACTCAGTTACCGCTTTAGTTATGTTTTTGTTAGGATTTTGTTTGTGCGAGGGGAGGGGGTTCGGGGTTTGGTGATCATGCTGCCTTTCTTTTTTGTACAGGGAGGAGTGGGTTCAATGTTCCTCTTTGAACAAATTCCTTGGTTTTCTTTGTTTAGTGGCTACCTAAAGAAGGCGAATCTCAGAGTTGTGTACTTTGACAATAAATGAACCTTTAAACCACTTAAAACAATCTACTTGCTTAAAAGTTCATTCTTAAACTACTGGACAAACGTAACGCAAATCCACCAAGCAAAAATGATTGTGCTCCAACATTCCCACTGCCAACGCCGACAGACTCACAAGAGCTAAACTGGGTGGTGTGTCACTGATACTAGTTTTTAGGCAGCTTGTGGCATTTAGCCACGGTACAAGTGAAGCCACCCAGAAATGCATCCTAGGCTGAGATCACACTCACCTCAATATGGAACAGGAGTGGATTTGGAGTCACACAGCAATCTAGCATGGATACAGGCCCTTCAGCCCAACATGTCCATGTTGACCACTCAGCTGGTCCCAGTTTCCTGTGCTTGGTACTTATTTCTCCACTCGCTGCCCCTCTATGTACCCATCTTAATTGATACTATTGTGTTTGACTCAGCCAGTTCCTATGGCAGTTCATTCCATATCCTCACCACCCTCATTGCCCCTTGGGTTCCCTTTAAATCTTTCTCCTCTCACCCCAAACCAGTGACCACCTTGTTTGGACTCCCCACCTTTGCAGAAGTCTATTACTGTCCAGCTTATCCACCTGCATCTTTAGTTTAAACCTTTCTGTAAGGTTACCCCTCATTCTCCGATGTTCCAAGGACTGAGGCTCTCTAGTCTGGGCAACATCTTCAAGTGTTTTCCGGCAATCTTTCCATATTGACCAAGTCTTTCCCAACAGGGTGGCCAAAACAGGACACAATACTCCCAGTGCAACGTCACTAATGACTAGTACAATTGCAACATAATGCCCCAACCCCAACACTCAGCGCCCTGACCAATGAGGGCAGCATACTAAACCCCTTTCTCAACATCGCGTCTACTTGTGGCACTCCTTTTAATGAATTTTACACAAAATATTCTGAGGTTAACAATGAATATTCCTAGGTTTCTCTGTTCTATTACACCCCCTAGTGCCATACCATTCATTGTACAAGCCCTACGCTGGTTGGACTTTCCAAAATGCATCATCTCATACTTACCTGTATTGAAGTCCATTTGCCACACTTCAAGCCCACTTCCCCTAACTGATCAACATCCCCTTGTGATCTACGATAACCTTCTTCACTAACAACACCTCGGAGTTCATGTCATCCGCTAACGTACTGAAAAAAACATGCGTGCATCCAAATTTTCTGCAGAAATAGTCAATGACAGGAGTTCCAACGCCAATCCCTGTGGCTCACCAGTGGGCAGAGGCATCCATCCACAGAAACAGCCTGCAACCACCACCCTCTGCTTCCCTCCTCAGAGCCAATTCAACTGGTTTACAGCAGTTAACTGAAGTTCCTTCAAGCAGAAGTAAGGTCAAACACATAAAACAGTGAGTAAAAAACATCTGCTCAAATTGAACAAAAAGTACAGGGAATATAGTGAATCTCAGGTAATTGAGACACATCGGGACCCAAACACTTTGGCCCAGTTAATCAACTGCCCCACTTAGCCAAAGTTTCATGGAAATAGTTAAAAATATATATAAAAGACAAACTGCCATTTAACTGACTAACAGGTTATGTATTTAAATGAAATGCAGAACAAATTAAAATACTGCCAATATTACTATAGTACTGTAAAACTGTGCATTAGATCCTAATAGTTATCAACGAAGGAATTCATCTGCCACTTTCCTTTAACTGAAAATGATCAAAATCAGCACAGATGCCTAGTGCAGATTGCCTTTGTACAATCTTACAATGACTGCATCTTCCAAGTCTTCATATTCATTATAACATTCCCGATGACTGTCAATACCTTCAAATTCTTCTTAGTTCCTAACTTGCTGAAGTAGTGAATTTGTTTCAAGTTGAAGTTTAATTAACATTTAACCATACCCAAATACAGCAAAATGAAATGCCATTCCTTCGGGGCCAATGTGCAATGCACATTAGCAACTGCGTACAGCACACTGCACATAGCATAACTGGCACCTGTCATTACAATTTTGGAAAAAGGATCACAGAGGAAAAAATATAATAATATAGCCGAAATCCCTGTGTGGCATGACGAGATTGATGGCAAGTTGTCCTGGTCCAGCATGTTCCTCCACCAATCGAGCACCAGAGGGCAGCACCGGGTGTACAGTTGAGGCAACATAGCTCCCCCACAGTCGGTCTCACCAATGAGTCAGCGATCCAGACGTGCAATCACAATTTTAAAAAGTCCAAGACAATCATACAACAGCACACACGTCCAATGGTATGTAGTAAGCCCAGCTCCATCACTATTGAGGAATTTGCTGATGAGATAATCCTGCAGTACTTGGTCATCTTAGTATCCAGCAGTGACTTGCAATCGTAAACAAGACTTACAAGATGAACAAAAGCACCTTTGATTGGACCCAGAGTGGCCATGGTGTCCAAGCGCATTGCCATCTTCCCAGGAGAGGGGCCATTTCCAGCATTGTGAAGCCTGAGTGCTTGAAACCACAGTGAGCAAAACAGTTCTGAATTGCCTTTCTGCTTATTTCTCACCAACAACCAGTGACAAAAGTCACTGCTTTTTGAACAGAAACACACACCATTGACACTATTGAAAAACCACTTGCTCTAACGGCCACAAAAATGCAAGCAACTAGTTAGAAACTGTGCGGCCGTTCTCCTGTCCCAATTAAGCAACATAGTGTCCCAAATAAACAAAGGGGAAACTGGCTATTTTGTCCATTAGTTTTTGTTCTTTAAGAGTTGTCCCAAATAAGCAGCTGTCCTGATAAACCGATGGCCCAATTAACCAGAATACACCGGACTTCCGCCTTTTTAAAAAAGCTATAACCCAAGTTACAAGTAATCATACATAAAGGCATTCTTTTTTATTCCACCTTCTGTCAAAAGGGCCTGAAGGATCGTTGGGGACCCAAGTCACCCCAACCACAAACTGTTCCAGCTGCTACCATCCGGGAAACAGTATCACAGCATAAAAGCCAGGACCAACAGAGTCTGGGACAGCTTCTTCCACCAGGCCATCAGACTGATTAACTCAGGCTGATCTGAGTGTATTTCTCTGTTATACTGACTGTCCTGTATTTATTACAAATTACTATAAATTGCACATTGCACATTTAGATGGAGATGTAACGTAAAGATTTTTACTCCTCATGTATGTGAAGGATGTAAGTGATAAAGTCAATTCAATTCCCTAATGAGCTACAAATCTCCAGTGGGAACCTCAGGAGGAACTCCTTCGCTCTTGAGGGTGGTGTAAGTGTGGAAGGAGGTGGTGGATGCTGATTTAACTGAAATATTTAAGATAAGCTTAGATAACTATATAACATAGATGGAAGGGCTACATTGAGGGCTATAGTCCAGGTGAAAATCAATGGGACTAGGCAGAATATCAGTTCAACACAGATTAGATGGGCCAAAGGGCCTGCTTCTGTGCTGTGGCCCTCTGAGAACAAGAGCACAAGTACCCAAAGAACTTGATATATTGCCAATATCGGAGTGTTATTACTCTTCCTGCATTGAAGATGACAAAATATTGGCAGATTCAACCTTGTTTTCACCACACTAGACTGCCAACACAGAAACATATTACAAATCATTCATAATGATCAATTTTCTTCTGTACATCTCACTCAAAACAAGGTTGATTCAGAGCCGAATAACTGCTGTAACTACCAATTAATTTTTTGGAATATTTGGATGAGGAAGTCCTGGAGTAAGAAGTTTAAGAAATAAATATTAAGTTTTCATATGGATTCTATTTATGTGCATGTCATATTTTCAGTGAAGATCCATTTTGATACATATAAAATCTGAAACCAGTACTATAGATGCCATAAAATTATTTTACAGAGAGATTTCAATTAGATTCACATTTGAAGGTATTAAGAATTTCTAATACTGAATGCAAAAACCCATATAAAAGTATTTGCAACATCTTTAAAATTAAATTATTAAAATAATAAACGTTAATAAATTATTAAACACTCCTCATAAAAATAGAAATTCTGGGCACACTTGGGTCAGTGGAAAGTCGTTCTCATGGAGGGTCTCATACCAGAAATATTAACTCATTTTCTCTTTCCATATACATTGTCCAAACTGCTGCACGTTTTCACTGTTTTCATTTCAGAATTCCAGCATCTGCTGCTTCCCCCCGCCCCACCCCACCGATTTTCACTTAATAATAATGTTTTGCCTTTTCTTCGGTACTGAATTGACCGATTTCAACCATATTCCTGTGATGCAAGAAGTACATAACAATGTCTTACCCAAGTTTGTCCACTAAATCCCACAGTACATTCGGTGAGGGGATCAGAGGAGATCCGTCGTACAGGACAACAGAGGCTCCTGTAGCAAGAGCTGAGATGAGCCAGTTCCACATCATCCAGCCAGTCTAGAGAACAGAATCAGGAAAAGACACACAATTGTACTCAAATCTTACACAGGTAGGAATTGTAGTTCAGCGTTAAAGCTTGGCCTTGCTTCTGTTGATGACAGGAAGTTACTGTGTTTCCTCCTTCAAAATGGCTGTCTTTCACCAGTCTGATTTCCCTTCCTCTTGGATGATGTGCTGCCGTAATAATGTACCTTGACTCATGACACCATCTGGGAACACAGGAGAGGAATCCCCCAGTGTCTTAGAAGTTGCTTGGAAGTAGGTACAGAGGAGCTGTCAGGGGTAACTTTTATATATTTTTTTTAAAACGTAGAGTGGTGAGTGCGTGGAATGGGCTGCCGGTAGTGGAGGCGGATACAATAGGGTCTTTTAGGGGACTTTTGGATAGGTACATGGTGCTCAGAAAAATAGCGGGCTAGGTAATTTCTGAAGTAAGTACATGTTCGGCACAGCACTGTGGGCCGAAGGGCCTGTATTGTGACATAGACTTTCTATGTTTCTATATTAACCAATTGCTTTCCCCCCGTCAACATTACAGAAGCAGTTTATATGGTCATGTTGCTCTTTATGACTCTATCAAAAGGTCTGAAGACCTGAAACGTTAGAATCATTCCTCTCTCCACAGACGCTGCCTGACCTGTTGAGTGATACCATCACCTTCTACTTTTACTGCTGTTTGTGATACCCTGGACAAATTGGCTTCCATGTGTCATACAACGACTAAATTTGCTGATGATACAACCACCATTGTTGGCAGAGCCTCAGATGGTGAAGAGAGGGCGTACAGGGAGCAAGGTATACCAGCTAGTTGTGCGGTGTCGCAACAACAACATTGCACTCAATGTCAGGAAGACAAAAGCGCTGATTTTGGACTTCCTCAGGGATCAGAAGAGCAGAGAGTGAGCGATTCCAAGTTCCCGGGAGTCAAGATCTCCAAGGATCTAGCCTGGTCCCAACATACCAACACAGCTATAAAGGCAAGACAGCAGCTATATTTCATCAGGAGTTTAAGGAGATTTGGTTTGTCACCTAAAACACTTGAAAACTTCTACAGGTGTACCATGAAGAGCATATTGACTGGCCACATCGTCTGATGTGGGGGGGAATGGGGTGCTACTGCAGACAGCTACAAGGTTAGTCAGCTCCACCACGGGCACTAAGCCTCCGTAGCATGCAAGATAATCTTCGGGAAGTAGTCCTTCTGAGAAGTGGCACCCACTGTTAAAGACCCCCACCACCCAGGACATGCCCTCTTCCTGTTGTTACGATCAGGAAGGAGGTACACAAGCCTGAAGACACACATTCAGCGATTCAGGAACAGCTTCGTTCCCCTCCCCCACCCCACCACATGATCTCTAAATGGACATTACTTCATGACTTCCTTTTACATTTCTGTTTTTGCACTACTTATCTTAATTTGACTATCTAACACGTGCATACTGTATATATACTTAATGCAATTCAGTTTTTTTTCTATATTTATCGTGTATTGCATTGTACTGCTGCCGCAAAGTTAACAAACTTCACAACATATGCCATTGATACTAAATCTGATTCTCCTCAAAATATTCCACTATCGGCTGTGATAAACACTGAGATACCCTGAAAGGAATGGGCAAGGTCTGTAAAGCAAATGCTATTATATTTCAGAAAGAAATTACTTCATCAGACTGCATGAGGAAATGAGTTGAAGGACACCTGGACTTCTTCAATGGATGACTGTTCTCCTGGGGGGGAAATGGTGTCATCTTGGTGGCTGGAACGTAGAAATTGTGAACGGGAAGGGGTAAAGTACAAGGAGGAATGAAAGGAACGGCACAGGAGGAGCATAAAATGGAACACGCAGCAAGAAGAAACAATGACAGAGAAGATGCTCAAGTGGGGAAATCTTCCTCAAGTCATCCAGTCTCCAAAGGGAATCCATATCAGAACCTTCTAAGCTGACATGCAATTGGGCAATGCCTTCACTGGGAAGAACTTCACAGTTAGCTAAGGTAAAGGAGTGATGTTACGGAAGCACAAAATTGCAGGGGGGGAGTGTGGTGAACTGCAACCATTTTTGAAGGAGGGGAAAGAGCAGAATTAGTTATCTAGGACCCACAACAGAAACATGAACAAATTTCAGACTTTAGACGAATTCATCACATGAGCACGTTGACATACAGTGAAGTGCACCCCTTTGCATTCACAACCAGTGGACTTAAGGCTGTGCTGGGGGCAGCCCACACACATCACAGCGCCAAAGCAGCATGGCCACAGAATTCGGCATAACAACACAGAACACAAAAAAAAAACAACAGCAGCAAAACGAGCCCCTCTCCTCCCTCCCTTCCCCCCCCCCCGCATTTTATTTCATTTGAAAGTGAATTGTAACCAAAATGACATAACGTTCGCCAGGACCAAGTTACAATATCACTAAGCCAGCTCCATTACACCCGAGACACCCCACCTTTTCAATTTCAT
The DNA here is from genome assembly GCF_030144855.1 of Hypanus sabinus. Taxonomy (NCBI): domain Eukaryota; kingdom Metazoa; phylum Chordata; class Chondrichthyes; order Myliobatiformes; family Dasyatidae; genus Hypanus; species Hypanus sabinus. Next base: position 95,583,162 of record NC_082718.1, read on the forward strand.
GGTCAGTTTAAATTATTTTTCCACCTGAAATGAAAACAAATTTAAGTACAATCACTTTTAGTTTTGCAGAAAGAGCCTCGCTGCTCTAGGTTATGCAAATTAAATGACTGGCTTTTGACAACCATAGAGATTCATTTGTTCTCCAGCAACGGGAGGATGATAAATCTTTCCTGTTCCGTGTATTATTCATGCACACACAACAATCTGCACTTACTGAAGAGTAGTAGATAATGACATCACTGCTGCTCATGTTGCCATGGAGAATGTGCTCCTTCAGGTGCTGAATGAGAGTGCCCTGTGAAGACAAAATACTTCATCAACCGACTCTAACTTGCTGATGCTTTGTCAAGACATTTCAGTGCACAGAGATCATTTGCTGTTAGGCCCATCTAACTGTAAGCCATCTTGCAGTTAGAGGGAGCAACATTCATGTAGTCTCCTCCCTCAAATTTCGGCAAACAGTGCGTGGAGCTACTGGATAAATCTTCGGAAATTATAGTACAGACCAGAGGGCAGTCTCAGACCATTTCTGTCTTCAGAAGTTACTCCCAATACAGCCTGAAACGCAGTACTATAGCGCCCGGAAATAGCTCGATCTCTTCTCAGATTAAACAATATGCCACTCCTGCATCAACTGTTTTAAGAAATTAGAATTTAAATGGACCTTGCCTCTCAGTTAGGCCAGAATTTGAATGCACTCCAAACAGGGGGATGTAAATGAGTTACAACTCCTTCCTCCTGCCACCAGCCAACCACACCTCCTCCACTTCTCCCCACCTCACCCCATTCAATACAACAGGTGAGACTGGGTCTACCCAACCCCCACCGTCACCCTGCGGGAGGGCAAGGCCCCCAACTCAGTAGATGTCAAGAGTTAACCAGCTGTGTTGGACTGGAGTCGCGTATAGGCCAGACAACATCACGGAAATAGGTTTCTTTCCCCAAGGGTCATGACGAGGCCACTGACTACCTACCATCTTTGTGCTTTCCCTATCCACTGGGTTTAAATTTAATTTCTAGGTTTCAAGCTCTTGTGCTTTAAAAAGACTAAGCAGTTAAAAATATACTTATTCATAAGAACCGCTACATTTTTAAATATAAAAAAAAACTTAATTTACATAGTTTTGTTCAGTTTGCCTCCGATTAATTTATTTTGTGTAACAGATCTGAACAGATTGAATGAAATGTTTGCTGAGGAAAATCAGAAGTGGCTCCCTTACGAAGGTTTCTCGGTGAGAGCCACCATTCTGCCTCAATTGCATTCACACCAGTGTGGAAATGCAACACCTCTGCCACCTAGTGGCCTAGTTCTTCACTGCAAGACCCACCACCTTGTCAAGCGGCCTCATATTCTGAGAACAGCCTTCGCTGGTAATAATGATTAACAGCACACTCCTCAGCAAGGTTACAGCTAATGACCAATTCCCAAGATGACCCAGTCTCTCTCCTAAACATAATCAATGAATTAACTCGCTGGGAACAACACCAGAGCCGTGATGAAAAAGGGTAATGCAAACTAAACAGTGGAATAATCACAAACTGCATTTCAGTGCACAGAATTTATGGATGGGGCAGTATTTCAACAAAGGCACTTCTCAAAATAAGATCAGTCATTTAATAAATTAAAATAGGGAAACCACTGTTGCCAGCATCTCAAGGACTCCAGAAGCCTGTCATTAAACTACTGACTGATTCCTTCCTTCTATATTCTAAAGATCCCATTTCCACCATTGCTTCTATAATGATGATAAAATGAAATTCATTTAACAAAGCAAAAATATGGTAACAGAATATTAATTTTGCATTGAATGTCCTTAAAACTTTCCACCACGTATTGATCATCAGTGTTTTATGAATATTTCTTGGCTCCCCAACTCAAACGAATGAAAAGAAATGAAATTTAAATCTGCACCACTCAATTTTTATTAAATAGCTCTTGAGCTGATAGAATATTTTCAGAGGATTATTCCGTAATGATAAACCTCAGCTCTCATGCGCTAAAATAATTTACTTATAAATGGTAGATACTTGCTATCTGGTAATAATCAGTGACACAGAATCTCATTTTAGCCATTAAATGTTGGTGACGGAAAAGGGTTACTTTTATCAAGTTGCCTCCCAGGTTAATTAGCAAAGATTAGTCATTAGAACACCACAACAAAGAAAAACACAAATTGCAGTAATTACAGGATCAGATGCCCTTTAACCTCATGTACCAACTGGAAACATTTTGTTCAACAGAACCAGAGCAGGTATTTAAACGGATCATCAATCATCTGTAATGGGGCTGGGACAAGGGGGCTACTGCACCACATCGAAGTTGCAGAAACCTGTCAAATTAGTCAGCTCCATTATAGGTACTAGCCTCCGTAGTATCAAAGACACCTTCAAGGAGCAGTGCCTCTGCAAGGCTGCTGGTCCATCATTAAGGACCCTCAGCACCCAGGACACTCCTTGTTCCCATTGCTACCATCAAGGAGGTACAGAATTGTGAAGGCACACACTCAGCAATTCAGGAACAGCTTCTTCCCCTCTGCCATCGGATTCCTGAATGGCCATTGAACCCATGAACACTAACTCACTACTTTTTTTTATTTCTGTTATTTTGCATTGCTTATTTTAACTATTTGATAGACACATTTACTGTAGTTTAGTTTTTGTTCTCTATATTTATCTGGTACTGCATTGTACTGCTGCCGTAAAGTCAACAAATTTCACGACACATACCAGTGATATTAACCCTGATTCTGATTTATCACTATCATAGATTCCAGCCATGCATTACCATGCAAGTCACGTCTGGGTACTATACACCAATAATTCTGAGTCCACTGTTTTGTTCAAAATTAACTTTTAAAATATTCCAAGCAACATCATGTAACACAAGGGCACTGCTTTGCAGATTTAGTGGCCTATAAAATCCACCGGGCAGTTTGTTCACACAATTAATGATAATTCAGCATCTGTTTTGCTTGGCATTTACCCTGAGATTCCCCAGGTCTGGTAAGTCTCTGTAAAGAATGCAGCCATAAACTGTGGAAGAGGTAGCAGCGGCTACCTCAGGGCCAAGCAGCGGCCCAAGTCAGTCATGCAACGCCTGGGGAACACCTCCAAGAAAGCAATCTGAAAATCGGTTGCTAATGGAAATTACCTCTTCCAAACTTGGGGTGGACTGAGGTACGCATCACTGTATACGGCAGCACTGTAATGTAGTGGTTAGAACAGATGCTTCAAAGCATCAGCAACCTGGGTTCAACCGCTGCCGCTACCCGTAAGGAGGCAGTGCGTTCTCCCCGTGACTGTGTGGGTTTCCTCCGGGTGCTCCGGTTTCCTCCCACAGCCCAGAGACCTACCGGCTGGCAGGTTATTCGGGCATTGTAAATTGTCCCGTGTTTAGGTCAGGATTAAACTGGGGGACTGCTAGCTCAAAGACCCAGAAAGACTTATCTCAAAAAGAAAACGATAGAAATTCATTACATTGTACAGTTCCTTTGAATTACCGGTTTGAAGAGGGTAAATGCTGATGCACCCTACACCCACCAGGAACCCCCAGCACAAACGAAAGGAAGGAGCAGATTCAAATGGTTCCCAGAACTAAACATAGACTCCATCATAATCACGTGGATTTTCAGAACCAAGCAATCAACTTACCCCAATTTAGAGTTTCTCAAGCCAAACAGAAATTTTGAACAAGAAGCCTCGTTAGTGACAGAAGTATTTCTTCAAGGAAGAAAGGACTGAATTTCTGTGAACTTGTGGCATTCAGACTGAACACACAATGCAACTTATATTAACATTCCATGCACAATACCCCTTTTGTTCCTAATGAACAAAACTTCTATCAGTAAAGTATTAACACTTGCTTTTGTCTACACAAAATCATAAGACAATAAGATAGAGGAGCTGAATTCAACCATCCAGCCCATCGAGTCTGATCTGGGTTCAATAAGTCTGATTTGTTTATTTCAACCGCATTCTCCTGGTAACCCTTACAGATTGACGTTAGGCAAATACACTTAATTATCTTGCTTTTCCATGTTGCAAGTAACATTTGTTTCAAACTTTCAGCTCAATAGTTTCAAGCTAATTATCTACCTTCATTTTAATTCTTTTTGCTACATTACTCAAAGGCAATGACTGGTAAAAATCTGTCCTGTCTACTGCTCGAGGGTCTTTCTTCTTTTGCCCATTACACCGCTGGTGTTTTGAGCAACAGTGAAGGTCCACCGCCTTCGCCAGCGTTCACAGCTTCCTTTGTTGTGTCAGTCGCTTCCTCTCGGTTTTCACAACCGTCAGTCATGCAAGTGCCAGGTGGAGACTCGGGGAGTACGGTCGCACGCACATTTGCACAAGGGTTCTTCATTGCTGCTTCCGTAACAGTTTTGCTTGACCAGTCAGGGTTGTTAGCCATGAGCTGAACCCCTGAACGTGGAGGACCAGTGGACCACAAGTCCGACTGCTCAAGGCTTATGAAATTACAGATAAATTATAATTTCAACTGTTTCAGATAAAAATTAACTTTCTAAACTAACTCATAATCAGGTATGTACTATGGTATCTTAGACCAAAATCATAAAGCTATTTTATTATAATTTCTTTCAAACTGCAATATTAAATGTTTATAAAATTACATTCAACAGTAAATATTGCTGCTCTTTTCCAAAAATTAATCAACTGAATTGAATAGCTCTTCTAAATATTGTGTGTATTGTGCTGAAACCCTTTTTAAATATTGTTGACTTGACTGAACTAACCATGACAAATAAAGAGAATACAATTTATCGAGCTGAATTCATTTAGTAGCAATACCGTGCCTCTCTAATATTCTGGATTCCAAATGTAAGTATTAAAGATCTTGCAAAATACAAGGCTTTCAAGATTAAATTCGAACCGAAACACCAATTAACTTTTGACAGGAACTATTGCAGGAAAAAGGGCGATTTCATTAAATTTAAGATTTTAATTATTTCTCATGTAATTGTAATTTCTCCTTTGTATCTGATTATGTGCAGGCATGCTTACGACAAGCTCCATTAGCAGAGCACGTGGAGCAGGCTAATGTTTTAATACTTACACTGGTTTTTTTTAAGAAGGTGAGAAAAGTGAATGAATTTTTTTTAAAGCAAAGAATGGTGTCCCACGGCACGTCTTACAGGTTGTGAGCACCTGTGGTGTTTAGCAGCTAGCTGACGTGCGAGAACATTCGTTAACCAGGCAGTAACGGTAACTCAGTGAGAAGAGTAAGGAAGGTCAGGAGCAACACATGCTTAGTGGCTATTTTGTTAGGTACAACCTATATCCAATTCAAGTTTCAACATGTTGTGCCTTCAGAGACGCTATTCTGCACACCACTGTCGCAACATTCAGTTATTTGAGTTAATGTTGCCTTCTTGTCAACTTGAATCTGTCTGGCCATTCTCCTCTGACCTCTCTCATTAACAAGGCATCTTGGCCCACAGAACTGTTGCTCACTGGAAGCTTTTTTTGCTTTTCACACCATCCTCTGTGAACTCTAGAGACTGCCGTGCCTGAAAATCCCAGGAGATCAGCAGTTTCTGAGATACGCAAACCAACAATCATTCCACAGTCAAAAGTCCTTCAGGTCACATTCCTTCCCCGTTCGGACATTTGGTCTGAACAACGACTGAACCTCTGGACCACGGCTGTTGCCGCATGGTTGGCTGATTTGATATTAGCAATAGGGCAGCATGGCGGCGATCAGCACAACGCTTTACGGTAATGGTTCAATTCCAGCCACTGCCTGCTTGCACAGTGACCATGTGGGTTTCCTCCCACAGTCCAAAGACCTACCGGTCGGTAGGTTAAATGGTCATTGTAAACTGTGATTAGGCTAGGACTAAATTGGGGGTCGCTGGGCAGCTCAGCTCGAAGGCAATGTGAAAGTCTGTTCAACTTAGCAAAGGTAAGTAAGGTCAATGTTTGTGGCAGTAATGACCTACCCCAGCTGAATGAACCATGCATTTTGGTGCTCCTGTTGTGCCGGAGGAATACATAATAAATAGCGGGTGATTGAACGGCAGCTGCTCGAACTCAAGCTGTGGACCATGGTCTCCCTCCTTCCCTGTGGCAAGGAATTCATCGAGAAACACACTGTAAAAACACACAGAAAGCGAGAAAGCCAAGGCAGTTAGTGTACTCAAAAGTCCCAAAGGAAACCATGGTTAAAACATTCCTTCATTAGCTCTGCCAAGCAAGTTCATGCGAACAAAACTGTTGCTCATTATAATGAGTAATTTACTCCTGGAGATTTGGCTCCTTTCCTACAAGCATTTTAATTCCCATCCCCATTCCGACACCTCGGCCCGTGGCCTCCCCTTGTGCCAAAATAACGCCACCCTCAGGGTGGAGGAGCAACACCTGATATTCCACCTGGGTAGCCTCAAACCTGATGGCATGAACGTTGCTTTCTCCTTCTGGTAAAAAAAAAATCTTCCCTCCCCCTCTTCTATTCCCCACTCTGCCCTCTTTCCTCTTCTACCTACCTATCACCTCCCCCGGGTCCTGTCCTCCTTCGCTTTCTCCTATGATCCACCCTGCTCTCCTGTCAGATTCCTTCCTCCCCAGCCCTTTACCCTTCCCACCCACTTGGCTTCACCTGTCACCTTCCAGCTATCTTCCTTCCCCTCCCCTCCCATCTTTTTATTCTGCCGTCCTCCCCCTTCCTCTCCAGTTCTGAAGAAGGGTCTAGGCCCTAAACGTCAACTCGTTTCTATGGATGCTGCTTGGCCTGCTGAGTTCCTCCAGCGTTTTGTGTGTGTTACTAGGGGGAAAAGACTGGGCACATTCCCTGAGTGGTAGCGCCCACTTTTATTGGAAGGTGCACCCGTAAACATGCCCTGGACCCAGCAGCATTCCTACATCAGCGGAGGAGGCTGCACTCCTAATCCCCGGGAGTTTCACCGACCTGCAGATCCTGGGTCAGAAAGCGAGTATATTGAAAGGTAACCCAGTAGAAAGATGACCCAAAATAACGTCATTATTCTTGAATAAACACTGGAAACGACCATCCTTACTTTCAGAAAAGTAAATCATAGATTTGTTTTTAATAAAGGGAGTGTTCAGAATCTCAACTCTTCCTTTGAACTGTCAGTGAAAAATACAGTCGGCCCCCCTTTTCCGCGGGTTTCGCATGCGCGGATTCAACAACCGCGGATCAGGAAAACCCGGAAGTTCTCTCTCTAGCACTCGTTGTTTGAGCACGTAGAGACATCTGTTTTCTTGTAATTATACCCTAAACAATACAGTATGACAACTGTTTACATAGCATTTACACTGAATTAGGTATTATAAGTAATCTAGAGATGATTTAAAAGTACAGGCAGTCCCCGGGTTATGAACGAGTTCCGTTCCTGAGTCTTTAAGTCGGATTTAAAGTCAGAACAGGTACATCCGGTATTATGTAGCCTCAGTTAGTCACCAAACGTTTGTCTTAGTATATAGTATATATATTTTATCTTTCTGTTCATATAAAACACTTAAGAAACATATATATTTCAATAATTAAACCACTGTGTTGCTTAGTAATAATTGTAGCTTTCATTGGGGCAGGGCCTTTCAAATGCTCCATTAAAATTGCTCCGATCGTTGACTGACTAGTTTAACGCCTTTCCAATGACCAATGGCGTTTCAACTCTTTCTGATCACTTTATTACTTCCACTTTATTTTCAATCGTGATTATTTTCGCGAACAGAAACACTGCGGATCCAGAGCAGCGCCGCCGGGTCCTAATGTCCACCGCACTGATTCAGATTAAATGAAGTACGGGGTTCCGCTGGGTCGGGAATGGAGCATCCGCGTTTTTTGGTATCCGCGGGGGGTCCTGGAACCAATCCCCCACAGATAAGGAGAGCTGACTGCATATATGAAGTACGTCTACATCAGTTTCAAGCCTTCTGGATTTGGTGGAACAATGGGGAGAACTATTTATCACAGTGGAATTAAATCTCAACAATGAACGCTCAAGTTTAAGGAAAAACCTTCTGAATTCCTGGGTAATAAAATTGAATGAGTCTGCAAAGAATAAAAAGTGTTGAGAAAGATTTTACCACATCAAGTAATAACAAATACAACCTCTTTCGTTGTATATGCTGTTTTCTTTTATAAACCTTCAAATAATACCAAAACAAATGGTGAGTGGACAGAACTAGGAGTTTTGAAAAAAAAAGTACGTTCTTTCCATTTTGTTTCACAATATGAAAAGTCACGCTTTAAAAAATCCGAACATTTGAGCTCAGAAACCAGGTCTCTTTATTTGATTATAATTGGAAATGCCACGTTCAGTAGAATGAACAAGCAACACGTCATAAACACAAGAGACACTGCAATGCTGAAAATCCAGAGTAACACCCACAAAATGGTGGAAGAACTCAGCAGATCAGGCAGCCTTTGTGGAGAGGAATAAACAGTTGAAATTTCAGGCTGACACTGTTCATCTGGCTGGAAATGAAAGGGGAAGGTGGAAGAAAGCACTGGTGATAGGTGAAGCCAGCTTCGGCAGAAGGGGGATGAAACGAGAAGCTGGGAGGTTAGAGGTGGGAAAGGTAAAGGGCTGAAGGAGGAGGTTTCTGATTGGGGAGCAGACCTTGGGAGAAAGGGAAGCAGGAGGGGCACCATAGGGAGGTGATTAGGTTAAGGGTCTGAAGTGTTGATCTCCCTTTCTCAGCCTGATCTTCTGAGTTCCTCCAGCATTTTGTTTGTGTTGCTCAAAATATCCAGCATCTGCAATGTCCTGTGTCGACAGAGGGAATGGAAGCATTTGTCCAGAAGCGCTGAATGGTATAGGGCAAGTCCCTATTTGAATACTTCAGGACAAATTTCAGACCATTGATTCCCAAAATATCAACCCCTAGCCAGGGATGGGTGGGTGTTTCAAGGGGGGGGGGCAATAAATAAGATAGTGGAGTGGGGTAATTGGTAGCAAGGGGTGCATCTGAGAGATTACAGGCTCAATTTAAGAAATTAATCACTTTTTATAAACACTTGATCTTTAGTAATTACAAGTGATTACAATAATCAGTGACCTGAGGAAGGGTCTCAGCCTGAAACATCGACTGTACTTCTTCCTACAGATGCTGCCCGGCCTGCTGCGTTCCACCAGCATTTTGTGTGTGTTGCTTGAATTTCCAGCATCTGCAGATTTTCTCAACTTTGCAATAATAATCATGTAATCAGCTCATCTCTTGCAAACCCCCAAAGCACATTATAGTTGTTGAAAAGAAATGTGATACTTCAGTATCATCAGAAATCTGGACTGAAGTAGTCATGTTATTGCCAGGCCCAACCCGCCCATTATTGTTGTTCACTACAGTGGTACAGTGTTAGCTCGTACGATTCACGTACTCTAATCACACAGTGGCGCATTTCCTGTGAATTAGTGCATGGTGATCTGCGCCGTAAAGCTCAGACCCTGCCACTTCGAAAGGCCCTGATCACATTTCTCTCCACCCACAGCCCAAATGAGATATCTCCGCCCGACAGCACATACCTTCGGGCAGAGAGACAGGTTTTGCCTGAGTTACAATGATATCATAACCTTTTCCTTTATTGATCGCAGCACTTGAGGTTGGACTTAAACAATAGGTGATTGACTGTGTCGTTAATTCATAATGAAAATGGCAGAAACAGACCAAACAAAAAAAGTGCAGACAGTTTTTTCTGAATCATTGATTTATACCAGCACCAAGCGACCAAAAGCAGCCAATGTGTCTGCTGTGTGTATATTGTGTTTGTAAATGCGGCAATGAAACTGTCCAGGCTCCTTAAACAGTTAAAGAGAATACACTCTGATAAAGCAAACGAGAACTTGCTGTATTTTCAGTCGTCTCATGAAAACTTTCAGAAACGGGAAACACTTCAAACACATTTGCCATCACTTTACACCAAAACAGTGATGGTTTGTGTGCTTCATAAAGCATCTCATTGCTGAATCTAGGAAGCCCAATACAACTGGAGAAAAACTGATTTTGCCAGCAGTAAGGGAGGTTCTGAGTACGGTTTTGCATAAATCACCAGACCAAATAATTAAAGCAATTCCATTCAGTGGCAACTCTGTTCAAAGACAAATAGCTGAACTGTCTGAGAATGAGGAAGACACATTGGGCAACATACTTAGGACAACAAAATCTGCTCTGCAATTGAGACGTCAAATTTGCCCGGCAGTGAATCGGTGCTTCTTGGTTATGTTCGCTTTATAAAAGATGAAAGCATCATTCAAGAGTTGTTATTTGCAAAGGGAATAGAAACATAAAAAGCTAGAGTCAATATACGGGCGCTATGGTAGTACAGCAGTTAAAGCGACGTTATTACAGCTCAAGGCGGAGGTTGGACTTCGGAGTTCAATTGATCATCATCTATAAGGAGACTGCACATCCTCCCTGTCAAGTGCATGGGTTTTCTCCAGGGGCTCTGGTTTCCTCCCACAGTGAAAGACGCACGGATTAGCAGGTAAATTGGTCACTGTAAATTGTCCTGTGATTTGGCTACGGTTAAATTGGGGGTTGCTGGCAGTGCAGCTCGAAGGGCCTATTCATGTTGCATCTTAAGAAATAAATAACAGATAGATTTCAGGTTGCTGAATAATCTTTCAAACAAAAACTTATTCCGCTCTCCAACTCTTGCTTGTGCAACAAAAGGGACACCATCTATGACAGGACATCACCTTGGAGTTATTACTTCCTTGTAAAAAGCTGTAACTGACATATTTACCATTCACTGTGTAATTCACAGACAACAGTTTGTTGCAAAAACACCTAAGTGATGGGCTGCACTAGTCATAAAATACTGTTCTCACAACAATAAATAAAATCCAGTCCCATGCTCTTAATTCTTGACTATTTCAAGAGCTTTGCATTGAGAATGAAAAACAGCTACTGTTGCAAAAGGAAATTGCTTAACACTTTTATGTACTTTTTGAAACTATGATTAAGTTCTTTGAAGACTCAAATGCTTCATTCAATAATCAACTCAAGAATATTAAGCATAGCACTGCTCATTTATCAGAATTATTCACAAAGTTTAATGAAATCAATCTTCAATTGCAAGGAAATGAAGTGAATCTCATCAAAGTCAAATCAGTCGTCTCCGTATTTCTCCATAACTCTATATTAGTGCAACATCAGCTATCCCAACCTTTTCCAATTTCCAAGCCTCACTGAGTTGGAAGAGGAAGAAAAAGTACTAGATGATGATCTTCGGGTATACTGTGCCCACCAAGGTGAGCTGCATAAAGACATGTCAGCGAAATTTCACTATCTTCTTTCAATCCAAATTCCAGATTAGGTCATTCTTGGGCAGTTGTAATCTGGAATTAACCAAAAGGATTGAGGAAGAACTGGTTTCACTACTCAATGACTTTGAGCTGTAGGCAGTTTCAAAGAAATCATATCAAGACTTTTGGTTGGAAAAAGAAACTTCTAAACGCTATCCTGCACCGTGGAAAAAGGTCAAGATGCTCTTTATTGCCTTTCTAATCATATTTAGTGGAGTGTGGTTTCTGTGCAGTCGCCCAACTTCTTTCAAAGCAATGAAACAGACTGCAGCTGAATGTGGGGATCTGAGACTCCTCCTGAGTGACATTCAACCTGATGTTAAGAAGCTGATCTCTGCACCAAGCCCATCCGTCTCATTTAAAGGTGAAAAAGAAATGAAGTAGTGAATAGCTGGGCTACTAACGTACACTCTAAAATTGTTGATGAAGATTGTTTTTACTGTAATTAAATAAAGTAATTTATTTGTAGCTGATAAATGAATATTTTTTTGTAATTATTTGCTACTATTTTGAATTTGCAGTTCCTATTTCTTTCACTGTGCATCATAAGTCAAAATTCTTTATAGTTTTTATGTAATGGTTGGAAAGGGTGGGGCACTGGGGCTATGGCCTGTGACCCAGGGGGGAGGTAACCCAAAACATGTTTGGAAACGGCTGAGTTAGACCAATGCTCTAGGGCAATGCTTACAGACCGCTCTTCCAACCTCTTGCATGTCCTCAAGGGAGACAAAAGATCATAAAATACTATTCAAACAAAGACACTGCTGTTATGGCCACCGTTTATCACTGAACCAACACCATTAACTGCATATTGATCTCACAGTAGTTTCAAATTCACAGCTGTGTTTCCCCCCCCCCCCATTTTATCAGCGATCACACACTTAAACGGCTGTGAAGGATTTGACACTTCCCAAAGTCAGCGAAGGCACTAGCTGACTTTGTTCGTTAATTTCTTTTCCAACTAAAGACACATTCAGAAAAATGTTTCTAGTTAATAAACGTCAGTCTATCTGTGATATTACATTCGTTATGAACCTAATCCAAAATGTTAGGCATGAACTACAGATTGAATTTCACACATTCTGTTTCATCATTCTCGCTTCAACTGCTCTCACCTCTCTACTTTAGTTACATTTTTCTTGCTCAAATTAACTCAATAACAACTAAATGTCCTCCAAGACTTAGGTACATTAACTTTATTGCATCCATCGCTCCCCTATCTCCTAGCGACTTAAAACAAACTTGTTTTCTTTATCCCGTTTTGATGCAGGGTCCTTGTCTAAAATACTAACTGTTCCTCTTTCCACTGATACTGTCTGACCTACTGTGCGTTCCTGGCAGTTTCTGCTTTAATTCAATAAGCAAAAGAGCACCTTTAAAAAGGGAAATGTGCAAGGTTCAAGCAGTAAGCGCTTTTCTGCAGTTAGCACTTTTGCACAGAATAAAACCTTCTGATAAGTCTGAGTTTTATCTTATCTGCTGTTACGCCTGTAGCCCCCTCCTTTGTGAGAATCACAAGATCACTATTGACTTGGGTCAAGAGACCCAGGAAATGAGAGAGACGTGCAGAATGTCGCGTTCCCCGGCAATGTAAAGCTACGGGACACGGCCATCGTCTCTTGAAGGAATAAGTAACGGGACAGAAAAGGTGCCCTTACGTAAGGTCATTATGGATTGTGAGCTGGTGTCTGGACCAGTTGAAATAGGGGTGCGATCAGACTTCCCGAGAACTGACATGGACGTCCTTCTCGGTAACGATTTAGCAGGTGGTAAGGTTTGGGCAGCAATGAAGATGACCAGCTGGCTGGTGAGTGTTGCGGCCCCACCCCTAGTTTCCAAGATCTATTCCGCATGCACGATCACTCGCAGCACGTCGAGAAAGGCAGCTGAAAAAGGGAGCAGTTTAAATCCAGCCAGTTTTGATTTGGCCGACACGTTTTTACCGACCCTGTACCACGAGGGTTTAGAGGGTGGTAAAACGAAGAGTAGTAAAGTGAAAGAGGGTAAGGGAGAGGAGGTAGACCTGCCCTTAGCGAGGAGAAAAGTTTTAGAGGCAGTAGATAAAGATGAGAAACAGCCAGAGCTGTTAAAAGGTCTAGGGTTGGACCTGGATGATCCGTCTGGGTTGGCAGAACTGTTTGAAGAAGTTGAAAATGCTAGAGGCGTTCCCGATAGTGAAATGAGGGCAGCCCTAGATGAAAAGGGTGCCCTTACCTTGAAGTAATCTGCTGTGTTGGCAGATGAGGTTGTTTCAGCCCACGGGGTTGAGTTTACTCTGGAAGGAAGTTGCCTAGAGAGTAGCTGGGAGAATCAGGGGAATTTAGAATTTGGACCGGGTACGGGTATCAAAAGCCTGAAAGAGGCCAATGTCCCGTTTGAGTGCGTCCAAGATGGTACTGAACCTAGTAACGGAGCTCAGAAAAAGTCTGAGGTATTTGATTCAGTTGAAAGGGACGGCCATCCTTGTGGGTCAGATAGACTTGGTTCAGTGAAGAAAGGGTTAACCTTGGTAATAGTGGGAAGTGAGAGTTCCCAGGTGTTTGTGCTCGAAGGTGTGTTAAAAGTTAATGCGGAGCTCCAAAATGGGGAGATAAATATTATTATTGAAGGAAACGGGAAATAAGTATTTCCTAAATCGAATGAAGAAATTTTAAAACCTGCGGATCGCTTACAGATTAAGTCAGAGGATGACAGGATGACGGGGGGTGGGGGGGCATGCTATTGTTATTCCCGAGTGTGGTATGAAAAGGCAGAATTTGAAATGCTGCTTGAACAAAGAGTTCGAACTGAAAACTAATAGCCTGAAGGGTCCTGAAGAGAGGGCTAGCAACCTGTGTAAAATTAAAGAATTGGGTGGAAATTCAGAAGATGGTCTAAGTTTGGGACACAGTGTTGATAAAATAACTCCTATGAAAGAAGCGGGCGAGAGTATATTTCGCCAGGGTACCCAAGCTCCCCCCGTGGGAACTAACCGGAAAAGAGGCGACAGTTAATGGGGACGCCATTTTTAAATAGCAAAAGCCAGGTGTACGGGATTTCGACAAAGCATGTGAATAATAAAGACAACCCCATGGAAGCCTGCCTGTTAAGTTTGAAAGCAACAGAAAGATTAGTATTTGCATGAACTTTTGTAGATACACGTAAGCTAAGATCACAACTCCTTAGTTTTGTTTGCCGAAGGAAAGAAATAAAAATAGGTGGTTATTAAATTGAAGTCTGATGCTACAAGACTTTAAGTAAGGTAAAAGATGTTAAGATATTAAAGGAAGTGACACTGTAATCGTTAACTGTTTAGATGCTGAATTGAATGTATAACTGTATTACTCTGTAGTGAAAAGGAAAAGCTTTTGTATTGTGTTAGATTCTACAATCCTGTAAGACTCTGTACTGCTTCGTTTTAACCGCTGGTGAAAACGCGTTGAAGAAAGGGGGAGTTACGCCTGTAGCCCCCTCCTTTGTGAGAATCGCAAGATCACTATTGATTTGGATCAGGAAATGAGAGAGAGACGTGCGGAGTGTCGCGTTCCTCGGCGATGTAAAGCTACCGGACATGGCCATTGTCTCTTGAAGCCGAACTTGTGTATTGCCATACTGTGCTACGTGGAAGCCCTCGGGCAAAGTGGGCTGGTTGAGGGAGGGATTGCATCACCCCCAACCTGACTGACATCTGAGATCCTGTGAGTCAGGATAAGGTCTGTGGGAACAGCCCCTCAGATGCACCAGAAGAAACGCTAGCGATCCCGTAATAGCGGAAGCCAGTAGGGAGGAGGCCACGTGCGTTCGGTTCCATTTGCCCGGAACTGGTGGCTCTTATCACGGGAGACTGGCTTTTAGCTAACAACGAGGAAACCAACTCCCCACGACTCGAAGAATTGGCATCATAAAAGACCTGGGCAAGTTTAACCCGTCTCTCTCTCAAACCAAAACGCTGCAGCTTGAACGAACTAACGGTGACTTTTATATTTCCATCGGACAATACATTGACCCCTAGACAACGATAGAGCTATTTCTTATTGATTATTATTATTATTATACACGCGCTTTTAGATTTAATATTGACGACGTATCTTATCTGTATGTTTGCATTGATCTTATTTTGTGCCCCTTTATCAATAAATACTGTTAAAAGTAGTACCATCGGACTTCAACGGACCTCTCTATTTTAATTGGTAAGTGACCCGGTTACGGGGTACGTAACACTGCAGATTGTGATGTTCGATTGTTGACACAAGAGATAAAAATATCTTACTGCCCAGAATCAACACTTGCTTTGGGAAAAAAAATTCGAGTGTATGCAAGATTATTGTACATTAGTTTCCCCAGATGAACCAGCCTATCCCTTCGATGGCCAAGAACTTCCCCCCACATTTGCAGATCTGCAGATTTTTTTAATGTAAAGATTTGTCTTTCAAAGTACATTTAATTTAAGCAATATACCTGACAAATGGTAAGTGTATTACAACTTTGGCCTTCTATCTCACCAATGGCAACAAAACCTTCCTGTAATTTTGCTCGAGCTCTCTAAACCCGAACACCTAAACCTAATAACCATTACCCTTTCTCTCATTTCCAAGTTCAAACTTTTCTTTCATCTTGCAGTCAAGCTTTCTACTGCTCAAAGTTAACTTTAAACAGTCAAGACTACGGGGGGCGTGGCTGGTATTTGACATATTCATGAAAATCCAGAGGTGCTAGTGACAATGGGAGTGATATTACACACACACACACACACACACACACACACAGATAACAGTCAACACTGCAGCAAGTACATCGCTGAGGAGTTCTTACCTGTTTGGTATCCTGGACAAGTCCACAGCCTCCTTCGGTTTTACATATGGTATTAGTACCACCTTCTCCAAGTCAGGCAAACCTACAGGAGTAAACCAGAAAATCACCTTGATCTCTCAGAACACCACGACTGAAAGAGCATTAATTTTCAAGTCTGGCCATACAGACCCTTCACCAAAGCTTCCCCAGATCTTCCGACACCACCTGCAATACGCAAGTCAGCTCATTCCAACTTCCCTGCTCTGTGCTCGAAACAGAAGTCAGAGAGGGGACTGAGGGCAAAGGAGAGCTGCCAATGACCATGAGGGTCACCACTTGCAGGACAACCATAGCAGTGAGGCGTCCAATATCACTGTGGCTGCAACAGAGCAGCAAAGCGACAAGCACTCAAGGCACGTCACACCAAGCATGATCCAGCTTTTGGCCACAGACGAAAAAAATCTTTCCTCCGATGGCAGTGATGCCAATGCTTCTAGGTTATAAACATCACTCAGACTGGCGGACTTTATAAATGATTATAATTTGTATTATTGATTTATTGACCTGCATCGCTGTATAGGCCCACTGGCCCTTTGAGATATGCTGCCCAGCAATCCCCCGATTAACCTATCGACCAGTAGCCCTTTGGACTGTAGGACGAAACCCTCACAGTCACGGGGAGGATGTATAAACTCCTTACAGGCAGTGGTGGGAATTGAACCTGGATCACTGCTACTGTAGAGCACTGTGCTAACCAGATTCCTTAAGGGTGTTACAGCCAGGGGTGGTAACGGGGACAAGCTCCCACTACCTATCAAATGCTCCCAATGGCAGCCGCATCAAAGAGCCTCTGACGACCCAGCTCCTGGCCTTCACGGGAGGCTTAGCTACTAAGCCCGACGGAACCGTTTCTACTGACAGGAAAAGAGGAAGAGACGGGCTACTGGCACCTTAAACCAGTCACTTCCGGCAGATGGGGCTTATCAGCTCGTCTATGAGAAAGAATATACTGATCTCAAACCTCCGCTGCCTTATGGCTAGACCCACTCATGGGGAAAGCTTCGGGGGTAAACCCAGAAGGAAAACTCTGGAGCTGGAGTCCCCAAGGCAGTCCTATGTGGAGTTCAACACCGATTGGCAACTCCTGCGTCGCCAGGAGTGCGAAATTGTATAGGGCTCTGCGGTTCCTTTGGGTTCATTGGATGTGTAGAGAAGGGGAGCTTGCTACATCAGCAGCAGCTTGCTCTCTATATTGTATTGTACTCTCTATATTGTACTGCCCTGGCTTGTGTACCTAGACAGCTAGGGTGCAATATCCACGGTCAACCCTAACCAACCAAGGCTCTGGGCTAACCTCTATGCTACCACAGCATCCCAAACACAGGTGGTGCTTTGTTAACTATAGGAACATGATTGTTCTAGTTTATTTTTGATGAACGAATGGCTTGATTTGTATAGTGCCACAGAGTGCAGAAACAGGATTCAGCCTGACCCTCAAACACCCATTTACACTAATCCTGCTTTATTCCCTCCTCATTTCCATCATCTCTCTCCCTAGATCCTACCACTCACCCATAAACTACAATTTACCAATGCACATGTATTTGGGATGTGGGAAGAAGGTGAAGCTCCTAGCAGAAATCCCCAAATGGGCACAAGGTGAAGATGCGAACTCTACACAGACACCGCTGGAGATCAGGATCGAACGCGGGTTACTGAAGCTATGACACAACAGCTCCACTATCTGGACTACTGCGCTATCCCTATTAAAAACACGCAGTTATTCTGGACCAGAGGTTCCCAATCTGGGGTCCACGGACTCCTCGGTTAACGGTAAGTTGGGAATTCCTATCCTAGACTTTCGTTTAGGAAAAGTTGAAGTGCTTTTAAGAAGTAATCTCCGTAGAGGAGATGGAAAGATTTAAGGCAATCTTTTCTTCCCCCTCTCGAGGATAATGTGCAGCTGTCAATCTGCAATGCAAGATCTTCAATGTCATGAGACTGGAAATACAGAGCAAAAACCCAAGATGCTGGAGGAACTCAGCGGGTCAGGCAGCATCTGTGGAGGGAGGTGGACGTCGACATTTTGGGATGAGTCCCTCCTTGGGGCACCATGGGTAGGGTAGGGGTTCGCACAATACTTTACAGCACAGGCGATTCTGGTTCAATTCCTGCCTGTAAGGAGTTGGCGCTTTCTCCCCACAACTCCCGGGCTGCTCCGGTTTCCTCCCACACCCCAAAGACATACCGGCTGGCAGGTTCACTGGCCGCTGTAAATTGTCTTGCGATCAGGCTAGGATTAAATCGGGGGGGGGGGGGGGGGGGGGTTGCCGGACGGCTTGGCTCGAAGGGCCAGAAGGGCCTGTTCTGTGCTGTATTGCAATTAATAAAAAATAAATAAGTAATTTTTGTCCAGATGGTTTCCCAAATTGTGTGTGTTTTTTAAGCAAAAGGCTAGTAAACTTTGCAAGAATATTTTAAATCCATCAAAAACATCTTTAATTGTGTGTGTGGCATATTTAGTCTCTTGAAGACCATCTTTAGACTTTGGTCCCACAAAAGCCAATCACCTTTTGATCAAAAACGTTTAATACAAGTCAACCAATCACATTAAAAAGTAATAATGCAAGCAACTTCAAATCAACTCCAACTGGTAATATTCCCTTGGAATAAAACTTAATTGTTTTAATAGAAATAGACATAACCAGGTCACATTATCTCATCTATATTATTTAGCGAATAAAGTACATATTTAAAAATCCAATGAACTTTCATGCCAATTATATGAATAAAATCTAGTTTTGCTTAAAGCTTGGCATTCCAATGTGTCTCATAATGCAAATGGATCATTTTTACCCAATGATATGTCACCAAGATGAAATGAAATTACTTTAGTATTTACACACTGCAGCAGCCAAAAAAAGTAGGCACCAATCACTTTAATTGAATCATTTTTTAAAAGTAGTATATGAAACTTAAACACATTTGATTAAAATGGTTTCTTCGGTAGAAATCAACCAATCAACTTACTCTGAGGTAATTTCTTACAGTTGGCAGTAGTTTTAGAGATTCAAAATGTTGCTTCAGTTTTAGTCCAACTGCTCCCTTTATTACAGAATAATATGCAAGTACAGTGAGTTACATCCACAGTTTAAACGGTAGATATGAAAAGTTGTAGTTTAAATTGTCATAGACTCCAATAGCAAGAAAGACCTTAGCTATGACTGAAACTGCTGCTTTTCAAAACCAACACTTAATCTACGATGTAAGTCATTCTCTTGTGAAAATGCACTCAAGCTGTTATTCAGTGATCCTACAAACAGGAGACACCTTTAATGCTTTAGCTCTCTCACATAAACATTCGAATATGAGAAATAACAAAGAAACTAGACCAACTAGAAATCTAGTAAAGGAAAAGATGCTGGAAGAAATAAGGTAGCAGGGAGCAGAATTAACATTTCAGATGGACGACCTTTCACTCAAATTTAGGAAAGTTAGAAGCAGTGCTACTTTAGTCTGCGGAGAAGGGATAAGGATGGGGCGAGGGGGAGGGGAAGGAGGATGGTCTATAGCAGGTAGAGGCCAAGAGAAAATGGCAATGATGCTGCCTGAGAGAAAACAGTGAAGACTTGTCCGTTGCTGCTGATGTGCTTGGAGAAAGTGTGAACAGAAGAACAGGGTAAAAACAACAAATTAAAATCAGGAATGGCAGGTGAGCTGAACCGCTGAATCCAGCATTTCAACCCTGAAGGCTATAAACTTGGACTTTGCTGGAAGAACGCAAGAAGCCAAAGATGAAAAAGTTGAGTGGGAAAGAATGCATGCTGGCTCTATGGGTGAAAATCTCATTCCTAACACTAGCCTTGACAGTTGTTCCAACGGCTTTAAAAAGTAACTGACAACTGATGAAGAGTCTCGGCCTAAAACACTGACTGTTCATTCATTTCCACAGATGCCACCTGACTTGCTGATTTCCTTCAACATTCTGTGTGACTAGAGAATACAGAAAAGAAGTGAACAGACCAATCAGTCTACGATGTTGTGCAATGGAGGAATGTTGCTACCGTAGCATTAAAACGAGAACTGCTAGGATGGGAAACAGCTTCTGCACCCAGGATACAAGGATATTGAACTCCCTGTCAGCAGCCACGCCTCATTACGTAGGAAGCGCCGGCAGCATTATACTGTTTACTTTTTTAAGTTGTATGGTAGATGCACCTTATCACTTGTTAATTTATTAGTGATAATATTACTTTATGTGTGAGTTACAGTATTGTGCTTTGCCCCGTGGTGTGGAGGAATTTTACTTCGTCTGGCTGCAGGTATATGACAATAAACTGAACTCGAACCCGAACTCCAAACTGCCAACTTCCTCTGCTACCCCGGCAACAGTCTACCACTCTGTGTAAAAAACCTTACCCTGCATATGGTCCGTAAACCACCTCCGTTTAACCTCAAAGCCACATTCCCTGGTGTTTCACATCTTTACCCTGGGGCAAACAGCACAGAGGCACCAAAATCTACTCCGATGAAGTGCTTCAATAGGCTGATCATGTTGCCGCTAACTCCTGCCTGACCAAGGACCGGGACCCACAGCAATCTGCCTGCTGCCACAGCAAGTTTACAGCCAACACAATCTCACTGCCTCTCCACTTGGCTCTGGAGAACCTAGACAACTGAAAAAATATATGTTCATCAATTATAGCTCTGCTTCAAATCTTGGGCCATGATCCCTTCTTTGCAACTAGATCCTCAGTTTCCTTTCTGGGAGACCAATGTCAGTATAGACCAGAAATAACACCTCCTCCTCGCTGAAATTCAACACAGAGGCAGCTCAAGGATACACAATACACTACTCTTCTCTCTCTATACACATGACTTTGTGGGTAAGCACAACTCAAATACCATCTACAATAGACAATAACAGACAAAAGACAGTAGGTGCAGGAGTAGGCCATTCGGCCCTTCTAGCCAGCACTGCCATTCGCTGTGATCATGGCTGATCATCCACAATCAGTACCCAATTCCTGCCCTCTCCCCATATCCCTTGACTCCGCTATCTATAAGAGCTCTATCTAACTCTCTCTTGAAAGCATCCAGACACTTGGTCTCCACTGCCTTCGAGAATACAAATTCTCAAGTCTACAAACTGTGAAGCTTCTTTTGATTCTACACATTAGAACCTCCGTACTAGGCCAAGACATAACCACTGTACACCTGTATAACTTGAAAGAGTCTTTGGTGACATACCGAATCTTCTCAAACTCCTAATGAAATAGAGCCAGTGGCGTGCCTTCGTCACGGGTCCATCAATGTGTTGAGTCTAGGATAGACCCTCTGAGATGCTGACACCCAGGAACTTGAAGTTGCTCATCCTTTCCTCCGCTGACCCCTCAAGGAGGGCTTGATTGATCAAGGACAGAACTCAACTCACCATCAAGACCACCTTCAAGAAACAGCATCTACCACTACAGACCCTCACCATCCAGACCATGCCCTCTTCTCATTTCTAGCAAAAGGGATGAGGTACAGGACCCTGAAGATCCACAATGTTTTAGGAATAGCTTCTTCCCCTCTGCTTCTGCCATCAAATTTCTGAAGTCCATGAACCCATTAAAACTAGAAGGGATTCTGGTTAATTGGGACACAGTGGGACCAATGCATTTAGCCCAATTATGCAGCTGTTCCAATTAGCAAAAGTTTCATGGAATAGTTAAAAAGGCATTTTAAAAAATTAAACAGTAGTTTATCATTTTTATGCCTTTTTAACCATTTTCATGAAATAAATTATGTATTTAAATGAATACAGAGCAAATTAGAACACTACCAATACTACTACGGTACTATAAAACTGTGTATTAGTTCCTAATAGTTATTGTCGGAGGAATTCATCCAGTGTGTGGCGCTGCGTTCATTTGAATGACTGTAAATGAACAATATCAGCACAGGCACATATTGAAGGTTGCACTGTACGAAGGCAGTCCATTATTACAGCCATAATAGTGAAATACAGCAACCAACAAGCCACACTGGGCTCCACAAAGAGGAGGGCCACCATTGAGAGGAAGTGAGTGGCTGAGACCATGGGAGATCCATCTGCCATTTGCCTGTCACATCCTCTGCAACAGAGTTAACTGAAAGGGAATTACGAAAGGAACTGGACGTTGCCACAGCAGTGTTCAAGGATGGCATTGGGAAGCTCAAATATATCAAAGGTAAAATAGTACTGAATGAAAGGGCCGCACCCAAGTGTTACAAAGCCCAGCTGGTTCCTTATACCATCCGTGATAAAGTAGCCAGTGAGCTGAATCACGTAGAGGCTGAAGGAATCCTTTCCAAGGTTGAGTGGAGTCCATGGGCAATGCCAGTGGTCCCAGCAGCCAGGAATAACGGATCTGTCAGGATCTGTGGTGATTTTAAAGTCACCATCGACCCAGTGCTGAAAGCTGATCAAAGCGCTCTGCCCAGGATAGAGGACATCTTTACAAGCCTCTCTGGAGGGAAACACTTCAGCCAAGTGGACTTAGCTGAGGCTGACCTACAGATGGAGATGGAAGAAGAGCCCAAAGTATTTCTCACCATAAACACTCACAACGGGCCTTATCCTTAGAATAGGCTTATTTTTGACACAGTACCTACAGCTGCACTCTGGCAGAGAGCTATGGACCAGGTGCTGCAAGGTTGTCCCAGCACTCATTCTTACCTGGAGGACGTCATTATTACCGGCAATTATTAGTAGATTATGGGCTCAGAGCACGAAGCAACAAATTCTTTAAACCAAGCATCACTTACTCAGGTCATAAAACTGACGCACAAGGATTGCACAGGTGTGCTGAGAAAATTTAAGCAGAGACGGATCCTTTTTAGGATTTGTTAATTACTATTTCAGTTTCCTGCCAAACCTGGCAACTGTGCTGCACCCTTTGAACTCATTACTACAGATCGGGAAGAATTGGCAATGGGCAAAGCAGTGTGAAGTGGCTTTCCATAAGGTAAGGGAAATGGTGATGTCAGGCACGCGCACATTGTGATCTACATTGTCCAGTGAAGCTTGGTATGCTCTTTTCGAGATGCCAACATGTCCAGAGCTGTCCAAACCAATTCCTGCGGTCCCAGAGTCAACTCCCACAACCACCACAGAGAAGCCCCCAGAACCTAAGATCGCTTCACAGCCACAAGTCTCACCTGCCAAGCAGAGTGATCCCCCTTGTCAGAAAAGGCCTGAGAGGGATGTGGGACAGGTGGCAGAGAAGCAGTGCTAAGGACAGGAGGTGGCACGGGTGCAGACACACCCAGCCCTGAGACAACAGGCAAGGTCATCTGAATCCAAGCAACTGGATAACTAACCGATCATTACAGAATGTCTCTCTGGTGCATCCCGCTCCCTCCACTCTCCCTTCCCCTTTTCCCAACCATGATTCCCCTCTCCCTGCCCCCTTTCCACTCTCAGTCCAGTCCACAATAGAGACCCATATCAGAATCAGGTTTATCTTCACTCAGTGGCATGAAATTTGTTCTTTTTTCCTGCAGCAGCAGTACAGTGCAATACATAAAATTACATTATATATATTGTAATATGAATTTATATTTTACACACATATAAAAAATGTTGAGATGCATCCTATATGGAGTTGGAGTTTTACAGGTAAACAGGGAGATGTGTTGTGTATTTAATATTTGAGTAATCTTGCCTGATTAAGCATTCTTTATTTAAATGACTCATGGTTACAGGTACAGATACGTATGGCATACATCATCGTGAGAAGGGGGCACGGAGAGCGGAATCATGGCTGGGAAAAGGGGAAGTGAGAGGAGAAGGGGCAGGAAGCACCAGCGAGACATTCTGTATCGGTCAGTTATCCAATTGCTTGGAATCAAATGTCATATGCGCATGTCTTGCTTAATGTAAGACCACACGTACACAAGTCATCTCCTGGCTCCATGTTTTCCTTTCGATCAATTTCTGGTGTTACCAGAACATAACAGTAAGCCTAGAGGGAAAGGATCAGTTGATTATGTTAGCTGAGACAGGCCCGTTGGAAGCAGAAACAATAACAGACCAGTGGGGACAAACCACACTGTAAATTAGGTAACTGGGGTGTACTCCAGGGCACACTGACCACTCTGAACCCCTTACCCAACAAAGGCTCTATAAAGAGATTAGGAACAAGTAATGGAATTTAATTTACCTTTCACTACATTCTGCAGCTTTTCCATGTGATCGTGCTCCTTGCCATTGTAAATAACTGCTTCAACCGAAAATATTAGTTTTGGTTGGATCTGAGAGATCCTGTCCAGTACTCCCTATGGAAAAAAAGTGACAAATGGTAAATCTTTATAACAATGCAGCTCCTTTAATAATTGACAAATCATGTATAGGATGAAATTATAAGTAAGTTTTAAATACACATCAACTGCATGGCCAGTGCAGATATATTCATGCATGTTAATCTGCACAAAGATTACCAGCATCTCCATCTGCCTTTCATATTACAATGAGATAAAATTACAAAAAAATGTCAAGGCCAGAAAACATACACAGATTTTTGGGAAAATACCTTCCCCCCCACCATTAAATCAGCAGAAAAGAAAGAAAATGAACAGCATTACATCTTACTAAGATCACAGTGTTTACCTGATATCCAACACCACTTCCAAATGTTGAAGATAAACATAATTTCATGGGTGGCACTCAATAAAAAGCAAGTAGCAAGTACAAAATTAGGGATGCTATAACTAGCTTCTGAAGGTTAAATGCTCACAGAATTCACAGGAACTTATAGAGAAAACCAGATTTGCTTTAGTCCAACAGTGATAAAGAGTTGTGTACAACTTGCAGAGTATACTAATCACTCACCCTCATTCCCACATTGACTTTACAAGTTTTCATAAGAGAGAAGGAATAAGTAAATCTGTTTTTTTTTCATTCTGGTATTATATGAAGAGCCACCATATCAAGGTGCACCACATCTATTCTGATCTACTTTAGTTCTGTGCAGCATATGAGCAGAGGCTGAAATTTCAAATGTCATTGTTTAACACCGGAGTAAGATTATCACTGAAGCGATCTGTATCTCCTGATGAAGGGTTTCGGCCCAAAACGTCATCACTACCTCCACCCATAGATGCTGTCTGGTCTGCTGAGTTCTGCCAGCATTGTGTTTTTATTTATTTCCAGCATCTGCAGATTCACTTGTGTTATATCTAAATAACACCACATTCACAATTAAGCAGAAAGCAGAAACAAATACATATACTATTTCACCAAAGAACAATAAGATAATATTAACATACAGAAGAATACAGCACAGTGCAGGCCCTTCGGCCCACAATGCTGTGCTAACCTTTTATCAAACTTTAAGATCAATCTAACACTCCTGTATTATGCTACAGTTTCCTTTCATCAGTGTGTCTATTAATCTGAGTTAAAGATACACATAGGAAAATTAATACATCAGAACATGAGCAAGCTGGTTTGGGTAGTAAAGACAAAACCACTAGAATCCAATCATCAGGAACAAGCTTCAGTAAAGGTCATAAAAACAACGAGTGCTCTAAAGACAATTAATTAGGAGGTAATCAAAAGTCTGAGAAACTATTGATTAGTTAGGGGTTATGCAATATAAAAAATATTAAAGATAACCATAACCATTTATTAAGGGTATAAATGGACAGTGTTTACATCAGAACCTTGGTAATTTAAATCACCTGTTTAACAAATTTAAGATCATTTCACCCTGATCCTCATCAGAAGCATGACTGAAGTTAGCAATTAATGTGTCCAATCTGGATGTTTAATTAAAAACTAACAATGCAAACCCCAAAGGATAGCCAAGTTGTTCCAATTTTCATCAGTTACTTCAATCACCCTGGTGAACTCTGGCAATCTCTGATGAAAATGGATGATCCGCCGATATCTCAGAATTTAGAAAATAATTGCCTGTGATTAGTTATTAATGATACTGGCATGCACAGGCCTAGATGCTGGCTTGCAGCTTTGCAACTCAAATCCATTCTGCATCCTACAGCTCGGCTAACCCTCGGCTGGTTCATTAATGAACCAGAAAGTTTTCTCAGAATCAATGATGAACCAAAAGTATTCAAAAAGAATCTGATCATAAATTGAAAGACCTGAAACCCATATCCAGCGTATCATATCTGAAAAAAAATGGAGAGGGTAAAAACAACCTTTCAAGCTGACAATTATCAACTTGGAGGTAAAACCACAGTCACAAGAATACCCGAATTAGGAGCAGGATTATGGCATACATGTCTTCGAGCCTGCACTGCCTTTTAGTAAGATCCTGATTTTAACATCAAGTGCATTCTTGTCTCATTGTCATAATCAAACAAAGAAAATGCTGGAAAGATTCAGCAATCAGTCCTCATCTGTGGAAGGTCAAAAGTCATCACAACTAAAAAGAAGGAATGATTAGAAGCTTGTAAAGCTGCAAGGAGGGTGGATGGAGGGGAGGGATATTTCTGATAGGGTAAAACCAGGGTGACCATGAGGATAAGCTTTAAACAAAGTTAACTACTTGGTGAATGAATCAGGGCAGTTAAAGGTTGAGAACACAGACAAAAGACAAAATGGAGAGTAGGAAGACAAGCCCAGCGGATCAGGCGGGAAATGTCCTCCACTCTCAGAGAGAGCAAAATAAGAGTGGAGGAGGTAGGAGGGTGGGGCATGAGGTAAATGCTGAGTTACAGTGACAGATGGATGACTTACAGACTGAGAAGTTGCTGTACTTGTAGAGTTCAATATTGAGATAACTATCATAGTCATTCACCCTTTGCAAGTTAATTGCCTACCTACAGGTTATTCAAAGATTCTGCATCCTCCACCCTTTGAGAAGGAGATTTCCAGGAAAGATTACAGTGAAAAGTTACTAGTACATTGCTAGGACTTGAAGACCTGAGTTCATAAGGTAAGGTGAAATAGGTTTGGTCCCCCTCCTCCTCCTCCTATATTCCAGGGAATATACAAAATTTTTAAGGGTATAAATAGGGTAAACACAAGCAGACGTTTTCCACTAAGTTTGAGTCAGCTTCTAGTTGAGGGTGATAGGTGAGATATTTAAGAGGAACCTGATGAGGAAATCCTTCACTCACAGAGTGGTGAGAGTATGGGGACTTTGTAAGCAGAAGTACTGGATGCAGGTTCGATTGGAACCTTTAGGATAAGTTTGGATAAGTACATGGATGGGAGGGGTATGGAGGGCTATGGTCCAGGTGTGGGTCAATGGCACAAGGCAGAATAACAGTCTAGCATGGACCAAATGCAACAAAGGGCATCTTTCTGTGCTGTGGCGTTCTACAACTCATTGACCCCCAGAGAGAAAATATTTTGTGATCGATGTCCTTTATTTCTGAACAATGACTCAAAGTTCTACTTTCTCCCAGAACAGGAAACAACCTTTTCACTACTTTTCTGACAACACTCCATAGATCTTGTAAGATTTAATCAAACCCCTCTTTCAATATGGTCTCACACATGCCAAACATAACTCAGGGATAACCTCCCTACACTTGAATTCAAGCCCTCTAGCTATAAGCAATAAAATTCTGTTAGCTTTCCTAATACTGGCGTCTTTCATACCCTGCAATTGCAAACCCTGATATTTTTCTATGTATCCAAGCTCAGCACTCTCCCATGATTCTAATTTTTCCTGCAAAAATCAAGTTCAATTGCCAAACACACACAAATGCCTATGAATACAGCCAAGCTAAACAGTGTTCCTCCAGGGCCAAGGTGCAAAACACAGAACCTACAGTCATACACAGCACAAGGCACGTATAGCACATTTACAATAGCAAGTAAACAAACAGCCGCAAAAAAATATATATGTGTTTAATACAAATCTGACAATTTCACCTGTAGGGTTCTCAGTAATATTAATTGTAATGTTAATTGTTAATGGCTGAAAACGTTGCTTCTCTGTAATGTTAACTGCTGAGGTTAGGGGTTCTCTGTAGCAGCATGTTTGGGTTATAATTAGTGCTAAAGGGACTTGTATTCATTTGCTAGCCAATGGAAGTCACGTTATTCTATCTGTATGCGTGGGAACCGGAGGGGATGCGCAGGCTTTTCTTTGAGGAGGAGAGGAGAGGTCGGACGTGAGTTGAGCGCTCTGGTAGATCACCAGGAGGGATCCCAGCCGAGGGTCGACGGAGTTTGGAAGAGATTGATGGGTGGAAAGGATACCTAAATTCGTGAGATCCAATGAATTCTTTTGTGCACAGAACTGATAAATTTACTGACTTGGCACCTTTCTTGTATTTATTTCTACTAACTCTTCACCAAGAAATAACTATAAAGTGTAATCATTTAAACTATATATTGTGTACTGTCTGATTTTTTTTTATATTGTGGGCTTGTACTGGGGGTGCATCACACAGTATCCGTACCAACACGATTACAGTGTTGCCGGGGTCAACTCCAGTTTACCCTAGACGAACGGGAGCAAACTGGGCAAAGATGTTACATACCTTTTCCCCACATTACTTTGCTGATGATTGAGAGTAAATGAACTGTTAACAAACTAGATTGGGCTTGTCTCTCATGAACAGGATATCACTGTGCAATTTCTACACTGTTGGATAGATGGTGTTATATCCACACATGAACACACTGGCTGTGGTACAGCCATTTCTGGAGTGCAGGTCTGCATTATTGCAGTTGGGATGTTGTCTGGACCCACAGTCATTTCTTGATATCACATGGAAGGAAAGAGATAAGCTCAAGATTTTTATCTGTTAATGGGGGGGGGGGGAAACGGTTATCAAATAGCAGAAGAGATGGTTCATCCGCTCAGCATTTTTGGCTTAATCTTGTTGCAAATACTTCAGCCTTTTTCCTCAGCCCTTCCATGCTTCAACATCACTGATCCCCACAACAAACCTTTGGGATTCTCTTTTTCAAAAGGATGATGGATTTTTAAAATATTTTTAAGGCAGAGGGAGATGGCTTAGCTCTGCCCACTATGTGCTGTTTATGGATAACAAGAGCCCATCTCACATTTCATCACAAAGAAAATTGTTCGGCTGGAAAGGTCTGTTGCCATGTCGTACTTCTAAATAAACTATAAACAAATATAACATTGACCAGTTTCTTTATTTTATACTGCCACCTCTTGAGAAGGAACAGTAAAGCACACACACACGTAGTCACGGCAAACAATATTCCTTCAATAAAGAAGACAGTCAAATATTTGTAAAATGAAGTTTCAGTTTGGATAATTGAATATTTTGTTGCCCGTCAGTATACATTTTGCTCAGTGAGACACGATGGTTGAATTTTAAAAATAACAATTCATCTCCTTGCAATACAGACATTAAAAAGAAATGTACAGCTTGTTATCCCAGAGTTACCATTGATCCAATTTCCCCTTTACCACTGCTCCAATTTCCCCTTCACCATTTCTCCGATTCCCCCTGAAACTCAACACCGTGGTAAACGTACAATAGGTCGATATGTCAAATGTACTCCTGGAAAGAAAAAGAGTACCCAGTCTTTGCAGCCCAATTTGCCTAGCCATTGTACAGATGTATGTTAAATTGCGAATTACGGTAAACAGAATGTCTTCACAATCCTTCAAGGTAACAACAATTTCTACTTGTCACACACCACTGACCTATAAAAATGTGAAAAATCTTTCACTGGAGTTTTGTCAAACAGAAAAAGAAATGTTGCCCAATAATATCAGAAGATGCGACAAAAACCCCTTAATCAAAGGGGAATAAGTTGGCAGCATGTTGTGAGGACGAACAGATCATCAGAGTCTCTCTTCCACCATTCAGAGATATTTATCCAGAGCTCAATGCAGGATTAGCATTGTCAATTACCCCTTCCATCCAACCAACAATCTCTTTGACCACCAGACAGGAGGTACCATAGCATTAGGGCAAGAACTGTTAGGATGGGAAGCAGCTTCTTCCCCCATGATACAAGAGCACTGAACACCCTGCACAACCCAGGTCTCATAGTGTATGAAGCGCCAGTAACATTATACTCCTTACTTTTTAAACTTGTGCATAAATGCACCTTATTATTTGTTAATTTATTTGTAGTAATGTTAATTTTTCTTGTATGTGAGAGAGTGAGAGAGAGAGAGAAACAGTACAGTGTTGTGCACCTTGGCCCAGAGAAATGGTGTTTCATTTGGCAGTATACATGGGTAAGGTTGAATGACAATAAACTGAACTCTCTTTCTGCTTTCTGTGTTTTCTTTCTTGTTGCCGATTGGCAGGTTGGGGTTCTGGGTGGGCGATGGGTTGGTTTTTGTGTATGACAAAGTGGGTTGGGGGTTTGGTGCCGTTGTCGCTGTTCTTTCTTTGTGAGGGAGGGGGTTGGGGGCTTTGGAGTTTGGTATTCTGGCTGCCATTTTCCGTGTGGACGATCTGTCAGTTTTTTTTGTACGAGGGAGGGGACGGGAGTTTTGTGGTTTGCGAGTTTCATTTGTTTCCTTTTCATATGGAGAGGGGTTTGATGTCTTTTCGTTCAACAACTCATGTGATTTTTCTGTATTTCATGGCTATCTGGAGAAGACAAATATCAGAGTTGAACTACACCCCCAATCTTAGCCAGTAATGTCCTGCATAGCAACTCCTATTTTCTAAAAAAGGCCAATTTTAAGGTCCTTTATGGTCCTTCTTCATTCTGAGGTAATGACCTCTTTTAATTATTAATTGGCCGACATCCTTTTCTTTGCTACCTCCTGGCAATCCCAAAGCTCTCCTGGCCAGTTTCTCATTCTCCACCCACCAGTAAATTGGAATCATCCCAAGTTCTGCTGCTCCTATTGCAAATCATACCAAGTCCCAATCACCTATCATTCTTGTGCTTACTGCCATACATTGGCTCCAGCAGTGCCTCAATTTTAATATTTCCAACTGTTTGCTTTCTCAACAGATCATTAGTTCATTCATAGTCCTGCTATTTTGGAAAAAAAAAACAGCATTCATAACTCAGGCCATCACACACCAGCCATGTGTAAGACTTGAATGCAAGTGGGTCACTGACTAGTTGCTTTTTTTTAAATCTCCCCCCCCCCTTGAAAATCCAAGTCAAAGACTCTTCCTTACCCCTTTCTGCAC
Source organism: Hypanus sabinus (assembly GCF_030144855.1). NCBI lineage: Eukaryota > Metazoa > Chordata > Chondrichthyes > Myliobatiformes > Dasyatidae > Hypanus > Hypanus sabinus. Next base: position 95,614,316 of record NC_082718.1, read on the forward strand.
ATCAGTGTAAACCCAGAGATTTTAAGAGGAAGATTAATTAATTACTGAACACTTTATTATAATCTCATTTCCACAGGCAATATACTTGGCAGAATTACAAGGAGGAAAGTCCCCACTTACTTACTACAAGGAACTGAAGCAATACGTTCACGATCATGAGATCTAGAAGCAATAATTCTGCAAAATATACCATGGTACTTTGAAGGGTATGGAGATAATTTCAGAGCAAAGGCAATTTTAACTGTTCTCATTATAGAAACATTTCAGGACATAGGCAATAGGCTGGAACACGTCCACCACATAGTCATTAAAATGCGTTCCTACTTCCCACATTGTCTTTGTAAATCTGAGAGTAACGTTTACTGCAAATAAATACCTTTCCGACTGAGCAGCAAAGGCATGGTCCTATTTGTTAATATTTCAAGTATGGACAAAAGTACCAAAAACTAATGTTGGGTCTTCGTTTAATTTCTGAACTTCAGGGTTCTTCCAAGAGTCAAAAATGGTGAGCAGTCTTCATTCCAAGGTTTCAGCTGATGTTAGAGTAGAAACAACATACAAATACTAAGCAAACTAGATAAAGAGCTGAGCAACAATGCTAAGAGAGGAATTAACGCAAGGGGCTTAAGACAACGGAATGAAGATGGTGTTTCTGAAAAATCTATCACTTTTATAGACAAGATAAAGAAAATTCCTTAGAGAGTGATGAATTAATTAATAGGCTGCATAATTAAAACAATTACATCATGTGGGTAATGTGCTAAAACTTAGCCGATGAAAAATTTAGAAAGGTGATAAATCGTTAGTTTAGCTGCTATACTGCTTTCCGCCAGTAAGTGTGAAAAATACATGAGTGTGTTAAAAAGTCTTATTAAAAATACTGTGTTTAAAAAAAAAGACACTAGTTTCCAGAGTTAACAATCCCACAAAGGTTGGGTCCTCTGTGCAAATTGCAGCTACTTACATTGGAACACCAAGTAGTAATGTTGTATCCCACATTAGCAAACGTATTAATTGTTCTATGCTCTGATTAGAAATTTCATTGCCATGTGCGGATCTTATATTCATCTCTGTCAAGATAGTGGTAACACCTCTTCCCATTCCTCTGCCATTCGTGCTCAAATGTCTCAGAGCAGAATGGAATGGGTGTGACAAAGACTCGTCATCACATTCTAGCCCAACTCATGCAAAACTAGCACATTTCAGCCCTCAAGACATCAGGTGTTGATACAATTCTTTAAGTGCCATTACTGCAGGTTCACAAAGGTCAAAGTGCTTCCTTCAAACCACCAGCGACTGAGCTCAAGGCACACAGCATGTAGCTGTTCCATGAAGTACAGAAGTGGCTCAGTTGACATAGTCTTGCCTTTTAATTATCCCAATAATACCTGACATATGGAAGATCAGACCATCAGAGCCTCATTTCCAAGACGTTAATGTTTTCAGAAGGCCAGAGAAAAGGACTTTGAGAGAGAACAACAAAGAGAAAAAGGGAGGATGTCAATCCAGGTGCAATTCTTCCTCTTCCACAATCTGAACAAAATGCACTCAGCCCTCCGCATCCGCGAGTTCCACATTCGCGGATTCAACCAACTGCGGATTGAAAATATTCAGGGGGAAAAAAATTCCAGAAAGTTCTAAAAAGCAAAACTTGAATTTGCTGCGCACTGAGCACTACGCTGAATGAAGTGATGTGTAGGCATACCTTGCTGTAGCCTCCCGCCATTTCACAGATCCTCAGTCTTTCTCCAGCACTTTCTCCAGCACTCCTCGGTTGAGCATTGCTCACCTCCAGCCTCGCTCGTTCACTACTTGTGTTGTGAGCAAGAGGAAGGAGTTTAAGGCTAGTAAGGGACGGCTGGCTAGCTACGTAAAGCGCTACAGCCTCAAGAACTTAAAGATCACGGGAGATTTGGCATCGGCTGATACTGAACAAGTACACTTTTTTGTTCTCATTATTCTCTAAACAATACAGAGTAACAACTATTTACATAGCATTTACATTGCATTAGGTATTATAAGTAATCCAGAGAAAACTTAAAGTATAAGGGAGGATGTGCGTAGGTTATATGCAAATGGAAGTCAAGAGTCTCATTTGGCCAGTAACCCTATATGGCTGTGAAACATGGACTCTAAAAGCAGCTGATGAGAAGAAGTTGACAGCATTTGAGATGTGGACATACAGACGGATCCTCAGGGTATCATACATTGAGAGGAGATCCAACAATTTCATCCTAGAAAAGATTGGCACGAAACCAATACTTCTGGAAACCGTTATCCAAAGGAGACTTCATTATTTTGGACACTTCTCAAGAACTGATGATACACTGGAACGCACTGTGCTTAAAGGTAGAGTAGAAGGAAGCCACTCCTGAGGCAGACAGAGGACAACCTGAATTGACAACATCAAGAAGTGGACCAGCCTCACCGCCAGAGATGCAAGAGGTTTGACTGCCGAAGATCACAGTTGAAGAAAGTTGTTGCCAAGGCTCTGGCAGAGTATGGCACATGATGATGATGACTACGCCGTTTTACATACGGGACCTGAGCATCCGCGGATCTTGGTATCTGCGGTGGGGGGGTTCTGGAACCAATTCCCCACGATTACTTGGGACGACTGTACACGTTGCACTAAACCGAAGAGTATGAAAAGAAAAGGAGTCATTCCCTCTTCTTCAGGTGTAGTGTTGTGACTTAAAACAAGCCCCACTGAACAACTCATGGTAAAAAAAAAACAAAAAGGCCTTGAAGGTAGCAAACAGTTATTTGCAGCTAATTACTCATACTTCACACGATGGTCAAAATACTTACATTTACACCAAAGTCCGGGGCCGTGGAACTCCAAATGGCACCAATACTAGCTGCGGCTAACATGGCTTCAACTGCTTGAATACAGTTTGGAAGATAACCTAGAATTTAATGAAAAGTAGTTAGTCAAAATTGTATTCAAAATATTAACACCACTGATAAAAAAAGAACTATGTAATTCCTTTCACAGCTTTATTAGATTCCATTGAGTTTTGTAATCAATGCATTTCTCCTGCAATGTTATCAGCATTAGTTATGCAAACATTGTAATCGATTTGTGCAAAGGGTTCAATGTACAAAACATGATCAATTGTTTTAATTCAGATTTACTGTATATAGTGGGAGTTTGCTCCTGCTCTACTTCAAACAATGCCAAATTTACCCGAGTAGTCAGACAGATGGTTTCACATTTTTACCGAACCTCAACGACTTCGGTAATACACGTCCGAGTGCCAACTTCATCCACTTGCAAACATCCTGGTGCTAACTTGCAATGTGCAACTCTACTCCAGAAGCAAATATCAATTTACGGTGACACTGGTGAGGCACAGTGACGACTCGCGGGCAGCAAACAAAACAAAAAAATTTCTGTACTAAACTCAGATACGATCACTGCAATCGATAGCTTGCAACTTCCCTTTCGAAGCTGAGCTACTGAACCGCCTGTACAACCTGGCATTTTTAGGGTGTGAACTGAGGTCTCAAATGTGCAGGGCAATTGTGACGTGGTGCGTGCAGGCCAAATCGAGGCAGCCTGGCCTGGGCACGAAAGCAGGGCATGAGCCAATGTTTGGCCCTTCCTGGAGCAGACTTGGAAGCATTTCAACGTGGCAGAAGCGAGGCGATGAAGAGTCAAGGCAGTGGGGCCCGGCCTGAGCCCGAGGAAGGACCCAAGGTTTGACCAATTTAAACTCAGGGCCAGAAAAATTCAGGGTGTCAGAACCACAGGCGGGAGTTGGGCCATTTCAGCTTGCTGCTCCGAGAGGTTTACTCGTCTCTGCACTGAACTGAGGATGTGGGCTGCAATTAACAGGCTCCTGAATTGGCTGCAGCAATCACTGGCTTCATTGCTGTGAACTCGATTTCGTAAACTTCTGCTCTGAATGTTATCTGCTTCCTTTCATCGCTTGCACTATTTGTGAACCCACGTGCTTTTCAGGTGAGATAGTAAAGGTTACTTGTTGGTAAATACAGATTCTTTCTGATCATCATTACCAAGGGATGATGGTTATAACAGAATAGGTGTCCATGGGTGAGGACTCGAGGATAAATCTCTTCAGTACGTCAGCAGGAGGCTCAAGTTGGACCACGTGCATGAGGTACGGAGGTCTGGGGCTGGGTAGTGTAGTTACTAATCCAGGATGAAGAATTCAGAGAATTCTGCAGGCCCAAAGGGCTTGGTAAGTACAGGTTCTGTCTGTGCCACTCTGATCGTTATTACTACAGGGTGATCCTTATAACAATACGTTGGTAATAAATGTACTTTGAAGTAAGCCACCACTAAACCAAGCTCTCCAAAGCTACAGTGAGTTTAGATACAAGTTGCTGGACAACTGGACTCTGTGAATCAATAGAAGACCCCTGTTCCCAACTTAAGTTATAACACCATTGTTCATCTGCACACGACATTGAGCACCCTGCATTTTCAAGGTAGAACAAGTTGAAGTCAGGTACAGTTACATGGCAAGTTAAAATACAGATATATCAAAGCTGAATGTCAGTATATTATCAAAGTACATATACATGCCATCATTTACTATCCTGAAATACATTTCCTTGCAGGCATTCACAATAAATACAAGAAACACGACAGAATCAATGAAAGACCAGGCCCAGCAGCACAGACAAACAACCAGTGTGCAAAAGACAACAAACCATGCAGATATAAAGAGATTTGACAGATGGTTATATTGGGCTGAGTGCAGGCCAGTGACGAGATGAGTGTATGCGTCGGCACGGACTAAAAGGGCCGAGATGGCCTGTTTCCGTGCTGTAATTGTTATATGGTTATATATAATCTGAGGTGCAATGTCCATGGTTGTGGGAACATTTCAGCATTGGAGCGAGCGGAGTAATCTCCTCTGTTTCAAGAGCCTGGTGGTTGAGGAACAAGAACTGTTCCTAAATCTGGTGGTGAGGGTCCTGCGGACCCTGTGCCCCCTCCTGATGGCAGCAGGGAGGAGAGAGCATGGCCGGGATGGTGGAGGTCCTTGATGATGGGTGCTGCTTTCCTGCAACAGTGCTCCGTGTAGATGTGTTCAATGGTGGGGAGGGCTTTACCTGTGATGGAGTGGGCCAAATCCAGGCTTTTTGTAGGTTTCTCTGTTCAAGAACTCTGGCGTTTCCATAGCAGGCCGTGATGCAACCAGTCAACGTACTCTCCACCACACTTCTATAGAAGTGTGTCCAAGTTTTAGATGACAAGCTGAACTTCACAAACTTCTAAAAATAAGAGGCACTGCCATGCTTTTATAATGCCATTTACCTGTGGACCCAGGGCAGCCCTCTGAAATGATAACATTAAGCAATTTAAATTTGCTGACCCTCTCCACCTCTGTTCCCCCAAGGAGGACTGGCTCATGGACTTCTGGTTTCCTCCTCCTGAAGTCAACATTAGGTCCAGAGGAAAGCTACGGACATAAACAATGACTGCCCTTTTCTTTTCATAGACGTTGCCCAGCCTGCTGAGTTCATCCAGCACTGTGGTCACATTTGACAGGTAATCTATTTGCAGGAGTGTTTGTTCAGACTAGGAAATGGAGAAGTGAAACACAAAGATGCCGATTTTGATGAGAATCTTGGGCCAAATTTGTACAGCACTTACTAATATTGTGCAAGCTGTCTTTCCAAATGTTTCTCAAAGTCATCTGAATTACAAATAGTTGAGTGTAAGAGCAAATTATGATCGGTGTCAGCCGTGAACAAAGATTTTTGTTTGCAATACAAGTCTAAGGAAAGTGTGACAAACGTTGATAATTTCCCCCGTTGAATTGTTAATCTTTCTGTCACTGCCTGGAATGCCATCACAGAATTCTGAACTAGGAAGGGTAAGCTACTCTAGGATTTTTATCCACCAAAATTATCAGTTCAGAAATTTCTAACGCAAGTAGCAGAGGCTGCAATGATGACTCGCAATGCTGTGGGGAAAGTACCATATACCTTGATCCCTTGCAAACCAGTTCTCCCATCTGATCTACCTTTTCAATTCTAACTTAGTTTTGCTCTGAGCATTAAAGAGGCACAAGGACAATCATGAGAAGTGGTTTAGCTTTAATCTCAAAGCTCAGTGCTTCTTTTATGATCGGCTGTATACTGGCTACTCCAGAGATGGAGACAAAAATAATCTATAGTTTCACATTCGGATAAAGATATATGCTCAGCGACCACATTATCAACACCTGTTCATTAATGCAAGTGTCTAAACCAGCCAATCGTGTGGCAACAACTCAATTCATAAAAGCAAGCCGACATGGTCAAGAAGGTCAGTTGTTGTTCAGAATGAGGAAGAAATGTGGTCTAATTGACAATTGTTGGTGCAAGACCGGGTGAAACCATAAACATCCAGTGAGTGGCTGTTCTGTGGGCAAAAACCCTTTGTTAATAAGAGAGGTCAGAGGGGAATGACCAGGTTGCTTCAAGCTGACAGGAAAGCGACAGTAATTCAAAAAACCACATGTTACAACAGTGGTGTGCAGACCACATTTGAAACCTTGAAGGGGACTGGCTTCAGCAATAGAAGACATTCCCACAATCCTGATTGAAAAATTGCAGAAAGGCAGACACTCAGTGATTCAGGAACAGCTTCTTCCCCTCTGCCATCTGATTCCTAAATGGACCTTGAACACTACCTCACTTTTTCTTTTAAATATACAGTACAGTTGGCCCTCCTTATCCGCGGGGGATTGGTTCCAGGACCCCCCGCCCCCGCAGATACCAAAATTTGCAGATGCTCAAGTCCATTATGGAACCATTCTCAATCCAGTGGACCTTAGGACCCAGCGGAACCCCAGACCTTACTTAACCTGTCTCAGTGCAGTGGACATTAAGACCCCGCACCAGAGCTCAGAATGTGCAGTGTTTCTGTTCACAAAAATAATCACGATTGAAAATAAAGTGGAAATAATAAAGCGATCGGAAAGAGGTGAAACGTCATCAGTCACTGGAAAAGCGTTAGGCTACAGTCGGTCAATGATCGGAACAATTTTAAAGGATAAAGTGAGAAAGGTTCTGCCCCGATGAAAGCTACAATTATTACTAAGCAACACAGTGGTTTAATTATTGGGTTTTGGGGTCTTGTGTTTTTGATCCTCACATCAACCTGGCATGGTGGAAAGCGCAATCGGGAGCTATCTGTCCCGAGTCCCAAGAACTTCTGTTCCCAGGCCCGGTGCTGAAACATACATTATTAAGTGTTTTATATGCATAGAAAGATAAAATATATACTATATACACTAAGACAAACATTTGATTAACTGAAGCTAAATAATACTGGATGTACCTGTTCTGACTTACTTAGTAAGAGAACTTCTGATTTTTTTCAATCCCGATCCACGATAATCCATGCACATCCTCCCATAAACTTTAAATCTCCAGATTACTTATAATACCTAATACAATGTAAATGCTTTGTAAAATGGTTGTTATACTGCATTATTTAGGGAATGATGACAAGAAAAAAAGTCTGTACATGCTCAAACGACAAGTGCTAGAAGAGCACTTCCGGGCTTTCGCGATCCGCGGTTGGTTGAATTCGCGCATGCAAAATCCGCAGATAAGGAGGGCTGACTGTATTTATGTTTTTTGCACTTTTTAAAATCTATTCAATATATGTATACTGTAATTGATTTACTTGTTTATTTATTTTTTCTGCTACAAAGTTAACAAATTTCACATCATACGCTGGTGATAAAACACCTGATTCTGAAACTGTCAGTGGCTTCTTTATTAGGTACAGGAGATATCTAATAAAATGGCCACTGAGTGTATTATGTGTTCTGAAGTACTACATGCCGAAATCAAGTAAAATTTATATAATATGCATCAAAATGTACCTACTACAGCTAATGAGAGCTATATTAAACGCAATTTAGTTATACGTATATAAATATGTATTAACTACATTGAGTCAAACCCCAAATTATATTATTCACATTTTTATAGATTAAATTAATAGATCAAAATGATGACACTATTTAAAATTTCTAGCCTTTACATTATTTTTCCAAGCTAAGTACCTCACTGAGAGTTTTGGAAGTATATAATACAGCGCCTGTGACCAGAAACGGGATGCTTATTTCCAACACTATAAATGAAAATGCAAAGCAACTGGAAATATTAAGGCCAATTAAGAAATACAAATGTCTAAAAGGAGATAATGGATTTAAATTTTCATTAAAAATCTTTACCAACTTTACTCCAGCTACAGTTAAGTCATTTAAGCACTAATCTACATAAAGGAAATATAAAATGAATTAAGTCTCTTTAGACTTTATTTTTTGACCCAGTGATTGCGTTGCTAAACTTACATTGTCCTCTTTGGAAAACTATTCTGAAGTGCTCTGAAATAATTATTTCTAAAAGCTTAAGTTAGTTCTTTCCTTTTCCCAATTGGCATTAAACACATTATTTCCCCCTTTTAAACTGTTACACTTCCCAAAATTAATACAAAGACAACTTAAGAAATCATTGGTGCAGAACAAGCAAAAAGAAGATAGGAAATAAAACAAGTTTAGCTGTGTCGAATGACATAAACTTTAACAAAATAAAAGCAATGATTCTCTAGCAACCATATACCTTCTTAACAGCCTTTTTGCTCTTTAAGGACCTGTGACTGTACATTATAAGGCTTTTTCTGATTTTCCACACAATTCTATTTAGAGTGTAGATAGATATCTGATGGATAGGGGAATCAAGGGATATGGGGACAAGGCAGGGACTGGGTATTGATAGTGAATGATCAGCCATGATCTCAGAATGGCGGTGCAGACTCGAGGGGCTGAATGGTCTACTTCTGCACCTATTGTCTATTGTCTATTGAATGGCAAATCAGCATTTCTGGTTACAAGACCTTTGGTTAAGATAGAGAATTTTCCAGGTTCACAACAGATGAGATGGTCAAGAAGAAGAGGATGAAATCCAACTACATCTTCTAGCATGAGATCCACAGCCCTGGAGGTCATGGGTCTCTTCAAGATGGTGAGCAGTTTCAGATTCCACATCACAGAGAATCTACTCTGGACCTAACACATTGATGAAATCATGAAGGAGGCATGCCAGCAGCTCTTCTAAGTTTCTATAGATGTATGCTAGACCATTAGACATGGGAGCAGAATTAGGCCACTTGGCCCATCGAGTCTGCTCCACCATTTCATCATGTCTGATCCAATTTTCCTCTCAGCCCCAGTCTCCTGCCTTCTCCCCATATCCCTTCAAGCCCTGGCCAATCAAGAATCTATCTTCCTCTATCATACATAAAGACTTCGCCTCCACAGCTACTTGTGGCAAAGAATTCCACAGATTTACCACACTCGGACGAAAGAAATTTCTCCTCATCGTCGTTCTAAAAGGATGCCCCTTCATTGTGAGGCTGTGTCCTCTGCTCTTAGACTTGCACACCATAGGAAAGCATCCTCTCAACATCCACTCCGTCAAAGCCTTTCACCAGTTGATGGGTTTCAATGAGGTCACCCCTCATTGTCCTGAATTCCAGTGAACAAGGGCCTTGAGTCATCAAATGCTCTTCATATAACAAGCCATTCACTCCTGAAACCATTTTCGTGGACCCCTATTAAACCCTCTCCAGTTGTCTTCTTCCCCAGACTCAACTTGCAAATTAACCTTTAGGGAATCCTGCACAAGGACTCCCAAATCCCTTTGCACCTCAGATTTTTGTATTTTCTCTCCATTTCGAAAATAGTCAACCCTTTAATTTCTTCTACCAAAGTGCATGACCATACACTTCCCGACACGGTATTTCATCTGCCATTTCTTTGCCCATTCTCCTAAATTAAGTCCTTCTGTAGCCTTTCTGTTCCTCAAAACTACCTGCCCCTCCACCTATCTTCATATCGTCTGCAAACCTTGCAAAAAAGCCATCAGTTCCATCATCCAATTCAATGACATATAACACAAAAAGAGTCAGTCCCAACATAGGCCCCTGTGGAACAGCACTAGTCACCCGCAGCCAAACAGAAAAGGCTCCCCTTGTGTGGGAGAGCATTCTGAACTGGTAGCATCCCAGACTGGTTCAAATGCACAGGATCAGAAAAGGCTGAAGAGGGTTGAGAATTCAGCCAGCTCCATTGAGGACACAACCCTCCCTACCATTGAGGACATCTTCAAGAGGAAGTGTCTCAGGAAGCACAATCAATCACATCCAGGACATGCCCACTTCTTGCTACTGCCATTGGGGAGGTGGTACGCAGTCAGAAGAGCTACACTTAACAATTCAGAAACAGCTTCTTTCTTTCTGCCGTCATTTTTCTCAAAGGTCCATGACACTACATTCTCATTCAGTCATTTTTGTATTACTGTCATTTATAGTAATTTTATGTCTTTGCACTCTACGGCTGCAGAAAACCATCAAATTTCACATCCTTTAAGTCGGGGCAATGAAGTCTGATACTGTTTAGGAGAGTTTCTGCCTCCACAATCTTTTATAGTGCTGAGTTCCAGAGCTCTATCCATCTCGAGCTGTAAAAAGTCTCTCTTCTAATCCTTCCTCCAATAACCTTAAATTGCTTCCTGTTTTTGATCTACCAAGGGAAATATATCCTGCTTATTTACTCAGTCTGCACCCTTCATAATTTTGCACACATCAGTAAGTCTCCTTTCAGCTTCATCCATTCCAATTTTTTTCAAACTTGACACTAGACACTAGAACACTACAGCACAGTACAGGCCCTTCAGCCCTCAATGTTGTACCGACCCACAGATTCCTTTACAAAAAAGTACTAAACCCACACTACCCTGTAACCCTTTATTTTCCTTTCATCCATGTGCCTGTCCAAGAGGCTCTTAAATACCCCTAATGCTTTAGCCTCCACCACCATCCCTGGCAAGTCATTCCAGGCACTCACAACCCTCTGTGTAAAAAAACTTACCCCTGATGTCTCCCTTAAACTTCCCTCCCTTAACTTTGTACCTATGCCCTCTGCTGTTTTCTATTCATGCCCTGGGAAACAGGTACTGACTATCCACCCTATCTATGCCTCTCATAATCTTGTAGACCTCTATCAAGTGCCCGCTCATCCTTCAATGCACCGAAGAGAAAGGTCCCAGCTCTGCTAACCTTGCCTCATAAGACTTGTTTTCCAATCCAGGCAACATCCTGGTAAATCTCCTCTGCACCCTCTCCATAGCTTCCATACCCTTCCTATAATGAGGTGACCAGAAATTAACACAATACTCTAAGTGTGTGGTCCCACCAGAAATTTGTAGAGTTGCAGGATGACCTCTCTACTCTTGAACTCAGTCCCCCTATTAATGAAGCCTAGCATCCCATAGGCCTTTTTAATTACCCTCTCAACCTGTGCAGCGACCTTGAGGGATGTATGGATTTGAACCCCAAGGTCCCTCTGTTCACACTCTTAAGTAACCAACCATTAACCCTGTTCTCACCCTTCTGGTTTTTGTCAATAGGTGCAGCAGTAGGCCATTCTGCCCTTCAAGCCTGCATCACCATTCAATCTGATCATAGCTCTTCATCTACAATCAGTACCCCGTCCTCCTTTCTCCCCATATCCCTTGACTCCGCTATCTTTAAGAGCTCTTGTCCTTCCAAAATGCATCACCTCACACTTATCCGGATTGAACTCCATCTGCCACTTTTCTGCCCAACTCTGCATTCTGTCTATATCCTCTTGTAACCTTCGACAACCTACAGCTCCATCCACAACTCCTCCAATCTTCGTGTCATCCGCAAACTTACTCACCCATCCTTCCGCTTCTTCATCCAGGTCGTTTATAAAAATCACTAAGAGCAGAGGTCCCAGGACAGATCCTTGCGGCACTCCACTAGTCACCGACCTCCAGGCAGAATACTTTCATTCCACTACTACCCTCTGCTTTCTTCCTGTTTGTCAATTTTTTATCCAAACAGCCAAGGTTCCACTGATCCCATGCCTCATGACTTTCTGGATGAATCTCTCATGGGGGGCTTTGTCAAATGCCTTGCTAAAATCCAATGCAGACCACATCTACCACCCTACCCTCATCAATTTCTTTTGTTACCTCTTCAAAAAACTCAATCAGGCTCCTGAGACATGACCTTCCCTCCACAAAACCATGTTCACTATCCTTGAGCATCCTCCAAATGCTCATAGATCCAATTCTTAAGAATCCTTTCCAATAGTTTGCAGACTACCGACATAAGACTCACTGGTCTATAGTTCCCAGGATTCTCCCTATTACCTTTTTTAAAGAAGGGAACTACATTTTCCATTCTCCAATCCTCTGGCACCTCCCCTGCAGCCAAAGAGGTTTCAAAGATCATAGCTACTGCTCCAGCGATCTCTTCTCTCACTTCCCACAACAACTTTGGGTATATCACGTCTGGCGCTGGGAACTTATCAATTTTGATGTCTTTAAGATGATCCAACACTTCTTTTTCCTTAATCTCCACATCGTCCAGCACACAGGCCTGCTCTATTTCGACCTCACCCCGATCAAGATCCTTTTCACTTGTGAATACTGAAGCAAGTATTCATTTAGGACCTCCCCAACCTCCTCCACCTCCAGGCACATGTTGCCTTCTTTATCCTTTATCAGCCCCACCTTCATTCTTGTTATCCTTCTGTTCTTCACATACGCATAGAATGCCTTGGGGTTCTCCTTAATTCTAAATGCCAAGGCCTTCTCATGCCCTCTTCGAGCTCTCCTAAGTCCTTTCTTAAGCTCCTTCCTGGCTACTATATTTTTCATGAGCCCCTCCTGCTTTCTGCTTCTTATATCTAACATATGTTTTCTTCTTCCTCTTGACAAGTTGCCTCATGTCAGGCACGGTTCCCTTTTCCTACCATTTTTTTTCTTGTCTCAGTGGGACAAACCTATCCTGAACCCAGCACAAGTGGTCCCTAAACTTCTTCCGCATTACTTCTGTGCTTTCATCCTTGAACATCTGTTTCCAATTTACTCTCACTAATTCCTGCTTCATCCCTTCATAGTTAGCCCTTCCCCAGTTAAGCACTTCCACATTTTGTCTGCTTTTATCCTTTTCCATAGCTATGCTGAAGCTAAGGGAGTTGTGGTCACTCTCACCAAAATGCTCCCCCACCAAGAGGTCTGCCACCTGACCAGGTTCATTACCCAGAACTAGATCCAGTATGGCCTCTCCTCTTGTCAGCCGGTCCCATACTGTGTCAGGAATCCTTCTTGAACACACCTGACAAGTTCAACCGCATCTATCCCCCTTGCACTCAGGAGGTGCCAGTCAATATGAACGAAGTTGAAATCATCCATAACTACTACCCTGTATCTCCTGCACCATTCTAAAATCTGCCTGCTTCTCTGCTCTCAGTGTCCCGAGGGCTATTTGGGAGCCTATAGACTACTCCCAGCACAGTTATTGATCCCTTCCTATTTCTGACTTCCGCCCAACACTGTATCAGTGGACACTCCCTCTGCAGCGTCCTCCCTTTCTATACCCGTGATACTAACCCTGACCAGCAATGCTACTCCCTCCCTTTTCTACCTCCCATCCTATTCCTTTTAAAACTCCTAAACTTGCTTATCTAATCTTTCCCAATAGCTACAGTTACTAGCTGTGACAAAATCTCTGTAAATATCTTCTGAAACTTCTGTGTGACCACAACACACGCAGTGGACCAACTATAAACATAAGAAGTTCTGCAGATGCTGGAAGTCCACACACAAAAAGCTGGAAGAAGTCAGCAGGTCAGGCAGCATCCATGGAAGTGAATAAACATTCAACATTTTAGGCTGAGATCCTTCTTCTGGACAAACTATGTTTTATGTAGTTCTGATGTAACCTTCCTGATTTTGCTTGAACTAATAGAGAAAAGCAAATGATCACAACTTCTTGACCACCTTATTGACCTTTAAGTCCTTTTGTTCTTCCACATCATTCAAAATTCCTTTGCTCTGTTGTACTCCCCAAATCCATTATGAATTTGGCAATCCAAACCTGTTCCTTTGTGAAAATGTGTTTATACTGAATATCCTTCATAGGAAAGAAGTCAACAAAATAGAGAGAGTACAGAGGAGATTTACCAGAATGTTACCTGTGTTTCAGCACCTAAGTTACAGAGAAAGTTTGAACAAGTTAGGTCTTTATTCTTTGGAGGTAGAAGGTTGAGGGGGGACTAGATAGAGGTATTTAAAATTATGAGGAGTATAGATAGAGTTGATGTTGATAGGCTTTTTCCATTGAGAGTAGGGGAGATTCAAACAAGAGGACATGAGTTGAGAGTTAAGGGGCAAAAGTTTAAGGGTAACACGAAGGGGAACTCCTTTACTCAGAGAGTGGTAGCTGTGTGGAATGAGCTTCCGGTAGAAGTGGTAGAGGCAGGTTCAATTTTGTCATTTAAAAAAAAATTGGATGTGTATATGGACAGGAAAGGAATGGAGGGTTATGGGCTGAGTGCTGGTTGGTGGGACTAGGTGAGAGTAAGCATTCGGCATGGACTAGCAGGGCCGAGATGGCCTGCTTCTGTGCTGTAATTGTCATATGGTTATTACTTCAAAACTTCTTTCCAGTAGCTGATTCCCTTCTTGCGCTAAATCACTTCTCGTTATGGGATTAACGGAGGATTTAGCAAAATTAGTTCATGAACATTTTGTATTGGGGCATTATGGGCAAATGAAGGAAACAACAAACAAAACAGGGGCAATATCATTGCTTCAATGTTTTTCTACAGGCCTTCAAAGAATGAGAATGAGATAGTAGAGCAAATTCACGAGTGAGCTTCTATACACTGATTAGGTAACAGGCAGTAATGGAGTTGAATTACCTCCTCTTCAATCTGGGTAATAAGGCAGGAAGTCTCACACCATACTTGAGACAGTACTAATCAATATGGAAGATGGGCAACATGATGGAGAATGTAATTTTTGATGCATGGATATCAACTATTGGAAATGGCAATAAGGATCATAATCGTTTGAATTTCTAAATGCTAAGATGCATCATTGTTTCCCCAGAGAGATAGAAGTTCTCTTGATTGGCTTCTACATAATTTCACAAGCCTTGTAATCCTTGATCCTCCCTGTCAGTGTATGAAGATTAGGGCTCTCGGTGAGTTTTAGATGACGAAGTGGAAAGACGGGTTAGTAAGCTTGCAGATGATACCAAGGCTGGCAGTGCTGTAGGCATTGTAGAAGGTTGCGATAATGAGATATTGACAGTGCCGGGCTGAGAAGTGGATTTTTTCAGGGTAATTCTTACTTAATTATGCTCAGTGTACTATTCCCCAGTTGCCATTAGTCAGAAAACTATACCAGGCTCTCTCCATTAGAAAAGGCAATCTGATATTAATCAAATGTTATTTCCCCAAGGCAATTCTTATTAGTACACAATTATGCATAGATTAAGACACTGCTTTAAGATATTCTGTTTAGTAAATAGAAAGCCTCTTGCCACCAGCTTTTATGAACATCAAGACTGAAAGTTTACTAATAACTAGATGAAAAAAAGACAGCAAAGCCCACAGCATTGAAAAATGACTAGACCATGTGCTTGGAAGTTAAACAGAAAAGCTTGCTTTTGGAAATTATGATGTCAGAAGTCATATGCTAACATTTTAGTTCATTCATTTGGAAATGCCTTGAGACTTAAGGAACGAACTTCAATTGCAATATTTATTTAAGTATTTATAACATCATAGCATGCCCCCTATCTCTTTCTGTATTCTCTACTGCCCATCACGCGGGCAGCAATGAAGGTCCTCAATCTCCGGCGGGGTTCAGGCCTTCCTCCTTCATGTCAGTAGCTCAGTTTTCACTCCTGTCAGTCATGCAAGTCCCAGTGGAGTCTCAGGAATACCAGCACACTCCAATGTCGAAGGAATCTTCATTGCCATTTCCATAACAATTTTGTTTTACCAGTCAGGATCATTAGCCCTGAGCTGAACCCCCAAAACCTGGAGGACTGGTGGACCACTCTTAGTCTGGGCTCTACCCTTCGATCTGTTTGACATGAGTGACCCCACCAAGAGCAAAAGCATAAAGCCCTGACTCCAGCCAGCATAGCTGTCCGGGAGGTCATTGAGGCACACCAGCCTCCAAACCCTATGACAAGGTTGGGGCCCTCTTAGACGATGCCCTCTATGACATGTAAAAACTGAATTTGACAGCATAGATTTAAAATATTGTGTTTCAATGCACTTCAGCAAGAATACAAAATAATTAGACGAATGGAAAATAAAACTTGACAAGCAATTCTTTCAAAGGTTATGTGAAATGATACGTGCAAATTTATTAACCCATTCAATACTGATTGTAACAAGAATCTGATCACTTCTGAGAATCTATGCAATCAAGATTATGAAAATCCACAGATCCACAACTGTGATCCACAGTTGGATCAGTTTTAATATGAAGCAGGCTCCCAGTCCACAGAGACAGTAGTGACTGCTCATATTAATCATGTACCAAGGAATATGATCCAAGTCTTGGAAAACACACTTAAAGGCAAAAGGGTGTGTACATATATTTGCAAGTAACTATCTGTGGTTTTGAGAACATTCACAACTCCCTTCTCAACGAAAGCAACACCCAGCCAGCCATCTGCTGTAGGAAATGGATTACTACCCCGATCACTAACAGTGCAATCTCTACTGTAGTATGTTACATCAAGATAGCTATGTGATTGAACACCTCTGAGCAAAGTATTTCATCAACACAAACATCACCACTGCCCTCCTCTGGTTCTACACTCATACAATGATATTCTTGGCAGAAACATCAAATAATCAAATGTATTGAAATATATTAAGGTACGGCAATGCTAAAACATTTAGGTTACTGGAGATTTTAACAGAATACACCAATTAGCGTATCAAGCGGAATGTATGGATAAAAAAAGGTGTCCATTAGCATTTTGGATCAAAACCCAAAACCCTGCATCAGGGCTGATAAAGATTGTCAATATATAGCACTGTGGTAGGAGCGTCCAGGCCAATTGGAGATAGGTGGAAATAGTTGGGGAGAGACAGGTGGGCACACATGCTCACAAAGGATGGAATCAGCTGCCAAAGGAACAACCTTTAAGAGACACCTGGACAGCTGTATGGATTGGAAAAGTTTAAAAGGCTATGGGTTAATTGGGGCTAGCTTGGATGGGATACCTTGGTCAGCCAAAGGGCCTGTTTCCATGCTGGATAACTCTGTAACTATGAGGGCAGAGTTCAGTAGGTGACAGATGGAATCTGGGAGGAGGAAGGAATGGGGAACAACGAGAAAAGAAAGCTTGTTGGACAGGCGAGTGTGCGTGGGAGAGAACACTGCTAATGTGATAAATTCAATGTCCAGTTCTGAGTATCCAATACTGTTGACCTCCCGCACAAAAAATGAATCATCAATGAGATGCTGTGTGGTCCACACATGCAGGTTTAGTTTTAGACTGCATTAATTTTAGACTTATGCTATTTTTATATAATATTTTTTTCATTTTTCATTTTTAAAATCTTTTTATTGGTACATAATCTTCTACAGCTGTAAAATGATACAAAACTTCAACAAATTAATATGTATACAATTAACAGAGCTGAAGAAAAAAAGATAATTTTTTTTTAAAAAGATAAATTAATTATCCTTCTCGGCAAGGGCCATGCAGAGCAAGAAACCAAAACTACTATCAGATTAAAAGCTAAATTATAAGGACATTCAAATATTACAGTGTTCAAAGTACATTTATTATCAAAATATGTAAACATTACACAAACTTCAGATTTGTCTCCTCACAAGAAGCCCAAAAAAACCATCAAAATTGAGCAAGAGAGAGCGAGAGAGAAAGACAGAAAAAATGAATGGTGGTTTCCCATGATTTAATAGGAGAGTAATATTTAATACAAGTCAAAACCTAAAAGAAAAAGGTCATGCATATCAATTTCGCTTATTCTGAAAGCCATTAAAAGAACACTACACAAAAATGTTTTAAAAAAGTTTAACTAAACTATACATAGGAAAGCAGTGCACACTAGAGGATTAAATGTCAAAACAAATTAGCTTGAAATTACTTCCACAATGTCAAAACTGTGGCTTCTCTAACAGGCAATTGAATCTACATGAATAACTATAATTGCCCGTGCCCGTGCTTATTGCTTCATCATCTGAACTGCATTTCAAGGTTGGGAAGAAGAATGATCATACTATTTGTCTTTTTTTTTGAAAGCTTCAAATATTTGTTGTTAGATTAGGAATCATGATAAATAGGATCGTTGCAATTGCTCGGTTTAAATCTGGTGGTGTCACGCCACTGAAATGTAACACCACAGGTCCCTGAATTATTCATCTATGTCTGGACACATTCAAGCACTCATACAGAACTGTCAACAATGCTATCTAATTGATTCCTCCAAAGAAATTCCACCCTATTTTAAACAACTGATTTCCATAAGACTGAATCACTACTTTTACAGTGCGCGCTCAAATAAGTTAGTGGTAACTTGAGTAAAATGACTTGGTGACCCAGGGATGCCATGTCGCACAATACTGTGCACAAGTTCTGGCACATTTGTATAACTAGAGTGCCTAAGACTTTTGCACAGTACTGCAGTAATTTTATGTATTGCACTGTACTGCTGCCGCAAAAAAGAAACAACTTTCATGACATATGTTAGAGTTGATAAACTTGATTGTGATAAGGGTCTCCATTGTGGACTGAGAGTGGGAATGGGGCAGGGAGAGTGGAATCATGGTTGGGAAAAGGAAAAAAAGGGAAAGGAAGGGGGAGAAAGCGGGAAGCACCAGAGAGACATTCTGTAATGATCAATACACCAACTGTCTGGAATCAAATGACTTTGCCTGGCGTCTCAGGGATAGGTTTGCCTTCATCTGTGCCACCCTCTGCCCCTGGCTCTCCTTCTCTGCCACCTGTCCCACACCCCTCCACCCTTGCCATTCCCAGCTTCCTTTGCTCCCAACAGATTTACAAACTTGCTCTCTGCTCCACTTTGACATATACAGTGCTATGCAACAGTCTTTGCACCCTCGGTACATGTGCCTTAAGACTTTTGTACAGTAATATACTGGAGGATCAATCATGACCTCCAGCACTGTCTGTATGGAGCTCTGACATTCTTTGATTTGATGATGGCATTCGTTAATCTCGTGAGATCATGGATCGGCGCCTGGAAAGTCTTGCTTCAGTCTGTGTTGGTAGAGCAGCGTCCGTTGTGGCTGTAGAGGCCCGCACGGGAGTGACAGTCCCAGCTGCAGCGACTGCACTGGAAGGCGCTGTCCTCCAGTGTTGCCTTGGTACTGTTTTTTCGGCGAGTGCACTTTTCATCAGCAGCAGGCCTCAGCTCCTCTTCTCCTCTTTTTAGACCTCTGCATAGTTCCAGCCTCCAGCGAGACCGATCGCTTGCAATGTCCTCCCACCTCTCGACGTTCATGTTCAGTGACTTCATGTCTCTCTTGCAGACATCTTTGAAATGAAGATCGGGCCGCCCTTGTGCTCTTTTTTGTACAGTAATATGCTGTAGGATCAATCATGACCTCCAGCACTATCTGTATGGAGTTTTGACATTCTTCCATTACGTCTGTTCCCCCCACTGGTGCTCTGGTTCCCACCCACACTCCATAATGCGCAGGTTGGTATGTTAATGTTCTCTGTGAATTATCACCAGGAAGCAATTTATAGAAAATAGGTGTGACAGGGTCAGAGTGGAGTTGAGGGCCTGGGAGAGAGAAAATAAGGGGAAATAAATGGTGACTAGGGATCATTCCGAGTCAGCATGCAATCAATATGCACAGAGACATCCTTCCATGTTATTGGAAAAAACGAGAACCTGATATCTACTGAAAGTCACATTCAAGAATAAAAGTTCCTTGACATGGTGTGAGTCTCTTCCTTGTTTCAAAGGGGTTAATTAATTTCCACAAACTCTCAAGATGTTCTTCTTCACACTTACAAATTCAGCATTATTTTGACTAGCAGCCAACAACATTCAGAATCAATGTTTTTAATAATGAAATTAGTAAAATCAAATTTCATCTTGGCCATGCTTAATGAGTAAAATTGTTTTTGTTGTTTTCAGGTAACACATGTAAAATCAGAAATTATTTGTCCATGCCTCTTTCTTTAACAGTGAAATAGTCTATTATAAACATTAATAAATAATAACCTCACTCTTTCCCCCTTAGTTCATTTACCAGTTAGTTCGAATATCCAGTGCATATTCAGAATGTTACTTACCCAGAAACAGCAAAAGGTAGACAAATTTTAATTAATAATGCCAAAACAAACCACCCAATTCAGACTCAGGAATGAAGCTGAAACTCGCCTCAGGGAAAATAAATATTTCTAAACTACAACGTGGACAATTTAGATGTAGTCCTTATCTTCCTGTTAGTAATGAATGTTACCATGAAGATTGTGACTTCATTTTTTTATTACAAGTACAATCCTAAGTCAATCCACTTGGAAAAAAAAATTAAGACCATAAGATATAGGAGCAGAAGTGGGCCATTGGGCCCATCGAGTCTGCTCCGCCATTCAGTCATGGGCTGGTCCAATTCTTCCAGTCATCCCCACTCCCCTGCTTTCACCTCATACCCTTTGATGCCCTGGCTAATCAAGAAACTATCTATCTCTGCCTTAAATGCACCCAATGACTTGGCCTTCACAGCCACTCATGGCAACAAATTCCACAGCTTTACCACCCTCTGACTGAAGTTAATTCTCCACATCTCTGTTCTAAATGGACATCCTTCAATCCTGAAGTCATCCCCTCTTGTCCTAGACTCCCCACCATGGGTATTTTAAGGAGTTTCTGTGAACCACAGATAAACGTCTTGATATTAGATTGCATAGATCTGTATTCTTGTGCAATACTCATATGCACTATGATTCTGTGCAATGCCCAAACAACTTACTTACTTACTGCCCATTACAATGCAATGTAGCAATGAAGGTCCTCCATCCCTGTTGGTGTTCTAGGCTTCATCATCCCATCAATAGCTTCCTCTCGGTTTTCTCTACCGTCAGTCATGCAAGTCCGGGGTGGAGACCCAGGAATACCGACGCACTCAGATGTAGAAGGGTTCTTCACTGCTCTTTCCAAGTTGGGGTTGTTAGCCCTGAGCTGAACCCCCCCCCCCCCCCCGAAGCTGGAGAACCGGTGGACCACTCTTAGTTTGTCTTCTGCCCCCTGACTTTTTGGCATGGGCGACCCTACCAAGAGCCAAAGCATAGAGCTCTCTGGGTCAGTGAAGCACGCGAGCCTCCAATCCAAGACAAGCTTACGGTCCTCTCAGAGAAGGGCCCATTCAAACTACAATGAAAATGGAGCACAACTCTCTGGGTCAGCACAGCTCTCTGGGTCAGTGAAGCACGCGAGCCTCCAATCCAAGACAAGCTTACGGTCCTCTCAGAGAAGGGCCCATTCAAACTATAATGAAAATGGAGAACTAACTGCACATATGATAATGTGCAAAAGTTCTACTCTGGGCTCATTTCTGTGTAAAAGTGTAATGTAGGGTGGATTCCAGATGTGTATAATGGCACCCTAAGTGCAACAGATCTGAATAATCTTCCATTATTTACAGTGGCATTAGAGAGGCCTGTGCAGAATACAAGACACCACGCAATCACAGGCTTCTAACACCAATAAGAGGCCTCTATTCAAAAGCTTCAAAGTAATAAATATAGAGTAAATAATAACAGTAGTTAGGTTAATAAATTGAAACCCCAAATTAATTTGATTGGTCAAAGAATCCGAATGTAGAGCTGTGGATATTGTCTGCATGGATTTTAGTAAGGTGTTTGACAAGGTCTCTCATGGGAGGATCATCCAGAAGATTAAGATGCAAGGGATCCATGGTGAATTGGCCTTTTGGATTCAACCCACAGAAGACAGAGGGTAGTAGTTGCTGGATTGCTCGAGCTGGAGGTCTGCTGCTGTTTGTGATGTATGTGTGTGCAAGCGACCTGGATGAAAATGTAGATGGGTAGGTTTGCAGTTGATACAAAGATTGGCGGTGTTGTGGATAGCGTAGATATGTGACAAAGAGTACAGCAGGACATAGATCAGTTGCAGATATGGGCAGAGAATTTTCTCTGTGTGACTGTATGTTCACTGCTATCTTATATGATCGATATGTGCCTTCTGCTGTGCACCTTGGCTCCAGAGAAACACCATTTTGCTTGGCTGTATTCTTGGGTGTTCATGTATGGATGAACGACAACTAAACTTGAGCTTGAAGTGGCAGATGGAGTTTAACCCAGCCAGATGTGAAGTGTTGCACCTTGGTAGGTCAAATTTAAAGAGACAGTATACTGTTAAATCTAAGACCCTTTGCAGCACTGATGAGCACAGGGATCTTGGGATTCAAGACCATTGCTCACTGAAAGTGGCTACACTGACTGAAAGGGTGATTAAGGCAGAATATGGCATGGTTTACCTTTATTAGCTGAGCATTGAGCCCAAAAGTCAGGAAGTTATATTGCAGCTTTATAAAACTCTAGCTCGGCCACAACTGGAGTATTGCATACAGTTCTGGTCACCCATTACAAGAAGGACGTCGAGGCTTTGGACAGGCTGCTGCCTGGATTAGAGGACATGTACTATCACGAGAGAGTATACAAACCTGAGTTGTTTTCTCTGGAGTGGCAGAGACTGAGGAGATCTGATCAAGGTTTATAAGATTATGAGAGGCATAGATAGAGAGCAGAGGGGGTAAGTCCAAAGGAGGTTTGAGCAGCAAGTATTTTACACAGAGTGTGGTGTGGTGGGAATGCACTGCCCACGATGGTGGTGGAGGCAGATATACCTAGGGAATCCTAAGAGACGTTCATGAATGTGAGGGAAATGGCAGAAGGGATTAGTTTAGTTGGACTAATTTAATTGCTTCAGCAGAACATTGTGGAGAGTAGGCCTGTTCCTCTGCTCTACTGTACTATGTTCATACTCTTTATGTCTCAGGAAACTGTTGCAATGTTGAACACAATACTCCACAGGATGGCGGAAGTCAGTAGCAACATTAGATTGCAAATCGATCCATTACTGTCACAAGTACTGAGGTACGGTAAATAAATCTTGCTTTTCATGCCATCTATGCAGACCATTTCATTACAACAGAGCATTGAGGTAGTACAAGGGAAAACAATCATAGAATTCAGAATATAGTGGGGTACAGTTACACTGACAATCCAAAGTGGCCATTACAGGGTAGATCTGAGGCTAGGAGTCCTTTCTCATTTTATCTTTCAATAGTCTTATAACAGCAGGATGGAAGGTGTCCTTTATCCTGGTGGTGCACCTATTCAGGCCTTTGTACCTCCTGCCTGATGGAGGGGCGAGAAGAGAGAATAGCTAGAGTAGGTGGGGTCCTTGATTGTACTGACTGCTTTACCACAGCAACAAGGAATGTAAACAGCCATACAGAGGAGGCTGCTTCCTGTGATGGCCGCAACTCTCCGCATTTCTTGCGGTCTCAAGCACAGTAGTTGCCATACCAAGCTGTGATGCACCAAGATAAGATGCTTTCTCTGATATATCTATTTAAAAAATTGATAAAGGTTGACAGGGACAGACTAAATTTAGCCTCCTGGGGAAGTAGTTTTATTACTTCAGAGGTCTTGTCCAGGGCCCAGCATGCAAGTGCACTGCAACGGAGACTCAGCACAACATATAAAACTTTGATAAACTTCCAAAAGTGTGTAATAGGGAGTACATTGACTGGCTGCACCATAGCCTGGTATAGAAACACCAATGCCCTTGAATGGAAAATCCTAAAAAACTAGCAGATTCCGCCCGTTCTAACACAATTAGTGCATTGAGTACATACATCTACAAGGAGCCCTGTTGCAAGAAAGCAGCATCAGTCATCAGGGACCCCTACCACCCAGGACATGCTCTTTTCTCCCTGCTGCCATCAGGGAGAAGCTACAGGAGCCTCAGGACTCACATCACCAGGTTCAGGAACAGTTACTACCCCGTCAATCATCGGGTTCTTGAACCAGAGGAGATAACTTCACTCAATGTCACTTGCTCTATCACTGAAATGTTCCCACAACCAATGGACTCATTTTCAAGGACTCTTCCTCGCAGAAACTCAATATTTATTGCTTATTTATTATTTTTTTTATGAGTTTGTATAGTTTATTATCTTTTCCACACTGGTTGAATCCAGAAGACAGTGCGGTCTATCATTGATCCTGTTATGGTCAGTACTCTATAGATTTATTGAGCATGCCCGCAAGAAAGGGAACTTCAGGATTGTATATGGTGACATGTATGTAATTTGATATCTTGGTTGAACCAGGATATCCTATTGATGATGTTCACTTCTAGGAATTTGATGCTCTTAGTTCTCTCAAACTCAGCCTTGTTGAAGTAAACAAGGGAGCGTGCATCACCTCCTTTTCTCAAGACAATGACAACTCTCTTGTTTTTTTTTACCAACAGTGAGGGAAAAGTTGTATCCATGGCAACATGCCATTAGGCTCTCCATCTCCTTCCTGTGCTCTGACCTTGAAATACAGCCTACTAAGGTGTATCATCTACAGACTAATACTTCTGTCAACCTGAAGTTTATGGACAACAGCTCAGCGCTTAACACAATCATTCCTACAATTCTAATCAAAAGGCTCCAAAACCTAGGCCTCTATCTCCCTCTGCAACAGTATCCTCTATTTCCTATCCAGAGGACCAGAATCTGCACGGATTGGAAATAACGTCTCCACCTCGCAGATAATGAATGAATGAATTATCTTTATTGTCATTATACATAGGTATAATGAAACTCGGTTTGACTTCCTCTCAGGCAATTAAATAAAGCCGTAGATAAAAACAAGACAGTAATAGAAAAACAGTATTAAATAGATAAGCAGCAGAAAATAAGTTGCAGCAGCACCAGAATATCACAGTAATGCACAAAGTACCGTTAGTACAAGTATTTGAATCCTTGTGTGTGCTCACAGTTTCAGTCATTGTTCTGTGAGTCGTGTGATGGAGGCCACAGCTCTGGGGTAGAAGCTGGCGCACCTCGGGAATGTGTGCTTAGCCCACTGGTCTACTTTCTCCACAACCATGACTGTGTGGCTGAGCACAGCTCAAAGACCATCTACTAATTTGCCGACGACCCAACTATTGCTGGCAGGATTTCAGATGGTGACGAGAAGGTGAGATATATTCCCAGCATCCAGGGCATCTTCAAGGGTCAATGCCTCAAAAAATGTGGCATCCATCACCAAGGACCCATATCACCCAGACATGCTCTCTTCTCACTGCTACCATCAGGGAGGGGGTACTGAAGGCTGAAGGTACCCTCAATTATTCCGGAATAGCTTTTTCTTCTCTGCCATCAGATTTCTGAATGGACAGTGAACCCATGAACACAACCTCAATATTTTATTTTTCTCTTTTTGCACACTAAACTTTTAAATATATAATATGCCTACTGTAATTTAGTTTATTATGTATTGCAATGTACTGCTATCGCATAACAACATACTTCATGGCATATGCCTCTGACATTTATTTGGATTCTGAACTTGTAGATGGATTTGACCACAAAGTTGAGAGTGTATTGGGAATAGAATAGGGAACTAAGGACAGTGTGTTCTGAGCACTAAGTTCAGGATAATCATGGCAGAGGCTTTGCTGCCTATCCTTACTGACTGCGTGCTGTTGGCCAGGAAGTCAAGCACTCAGTTGTAAAGGACAAAGTCGAGTCCCAGATTGAGGAGTTTAGAAATGAGTTTGTTTGGAATTACAGGATTGAAAGGCAGTGCTGTAGTCAGTAAATAATACTCTAACATGGACACCTTTACTGTCTGGATGACCAGGGAGATAGCATCCGTGTGGACCAATTTTGGCAGCAAGTAGATTGCAGCAGGCCAAGGTTGCCTCGAAGGCTGGAGCTGAATTAGATAAATATTTCAAGGGAAGTATTTTCAGGGCTGTTGGGAAAGACGAGGCAATGGGATCATTCCATGCATGTTCTAACAAAGGCACAATGAACAGAAAAGCCTTCTATAGGAAATCTTTCAATGAAATTGGCATGCAACTAGTCAGGTAGCTTGCTAATAACGTAATTAAAATGAAGATAAATAACAGAGGTCTAGAATACGAGAGTAAGGGTGTGATGCTGAGGCTTTATAAAGTCACTGGTGAGGCCTCAGCTTGAGTATTGTGAACAGTTTTGGGCCCACTCATCTAAGAAATGATGTGTGGCCTTGGAGATGGTCCAGAGGAGGTTCACAAGGATGATTCCGGGAATGAAAGGGGTATCATACAAGGAATGTTTGATGGCCCCGAGTCTGTACTCTCTGGTATTCAGAAGGATGAGTGGAGGATCTCACTGAAACCTTTTGAATGTTGAAAGGCCTGATAGAGTAGATGTAGAAAGGATGTTTCCCATGGTGGGAGAGTTGAGGACAAGAGGGCACAGCCTCAAGGTAGAGGAACACCCTTTCGAAACAGAGATGCGGAGAAATTTCTTTAGCCAAAGGGTGGTGAATTATTGGGATTTGATGCCACATGCAGCTGTGGAGGCCAAGTCGTTGGGTGTATTTAAGGCAGAGATTGATAGGTTCTTGATTGGACATGGCATCAGAGGTCACAGGGAGAAGGCTGGGCTCTGGGATGGAGGAGGAGATAGTAAAAAAAGGATCAGTCATGATTGAATGGCAGAACAGACTCAATGGGCCAGATGACATAATCCTGCTCCTATGTCTTATGATCTTATGAATGCTCAAGCAGCCATTTTAATAGTGGTTCATAGTAACTGAATAAAAGTATTTTTTAATTTTTTATTTATTTGTTGGGATTCAGTGCAGAATAGGCTCTTCTGGCCCTTCGAACCATGCCAGCCAGCTATCCACTAATTTAGTTCCCACCTAATCACAGGACAGGACTAATCCTCTGCCTCAGAAGGAAGTGGAGGCCAATTCTCTGGATGCTTTCCAGAAAGAGTTAGATAGAGCTCTTAAATATAGTGGAGTCAAGGGATATGGGGAGAAGGCAGGAACGGGTTACTAACTGTGGATGATCAGCCATGATCACATTGAATGGCAATGCTGGCTCGAAGGGCCGAATAGCCTACTCCTGCACTTATTGTCTATTGACAATTCACAGTGACCAATTACCTCCGTCTTTGGGCTGTGGGAGAAAACTGGAGCACCTGGAGGAAACCCACACGGTCACAGGGAGAATGTAGAAACTCCTTACAAAAACCTAAGAACATTGTATAATGATAATGCACCACGGTAGTAGTTAATTAGCTAGTGGCCACAGGCATACAGTTACAGTACCAGACTGACCACCTACAACATCTTGAACCACAACTCTCAGAAAATTCTGATATTTATTATTTCTTGAGCGAGTTTAAGAAAAGTGACAATGACCTTCATGATAAGGAAACTTGCAATTTGTGATTTACACTTAAAGCTCAGCAAGAATGTAAAACAAGCTCTGTACTTATCAAATGAATGTTGTCACAGTCCCAAACATCAGGCCACGCCTGCTGGATCAATCATGGAAAGTCTTGTATAATTTATAGAGACCAAGAGATCTAGTTACAAGAGTTGCTCCATTGACTGATCAGGAAAGGGGGGTGGGGGGGGGGGGTTACTATTTTTCAACTAAATGCCCAGATTCCTCACACTGGAACACTGGGTACATTCTGTACCATCAGCAGTAGGGGGAACATTTATTGCCCGACCCCTCAAATGTACTAAAGATGATGCTGAACTTCTTCAAATACTGCGCTGAAGATATTCTAACAATATCGTCAGGTAGCAAATCCCAGTCAATTCCAGTGCATTGATTAAGGAATGCTGATCTACCCAGATTAGGATAATGTGCATTTTGGAGAGGAAACATTACCAATGCCAATGTACCCATGTGGCCACTCTGCCCTTCTTCTGGGTGGTAAGATCATAGTGCACTTTAGAGATGGTACACAATTGGGTTGGGAACGTACATATTGAGGAGGATGTAAATATTTGTTGCTTCAGCTGAAAACATTTACTTAATTCAATTTAGTATATTGCTCAGGATGTGGTCTCTACTTTGAGGAAATGAAAAACAAATACAACAACCACTTGACAGAACATCTCCTATCATCATCAAGCATATCCAAAGTTTCCACTTGCCCATCGCTTTATCTCTCCATACTATTTGCACTGTCCACGTGGTCGTCTGTGTCCAACACAGTCCCCAAAAGAAATCCACCTCACCCTGCGACTTGACACACTGCGGCCTTCTGGACTCAAGACTGAAGTCAACGGTTGCAGATCATTTCGAGCAGCTTTATTTCCGTCTCTCTACTGCTGGTAATTTTGATATCATCCATTTTCAATCTACTCCTCCCCCAGAAAAACCCTGTGCAATTGACCAGCCTTTAGCACCCCATTTCACCCCGCTCCTTCACCAGTTTTGTTACCTAATTGCCCCTGTCTTCTTCCACATTTGCACCCAGTGCTGAGGACAGGTCATCATCCCAAACTGAAGTCTCCATCTCTCTCTCTCTCCCTTTACTGCTTTATATGTTTAGTATACATAAGCAGCATCTTCAGTTTTCAATACATACTTTCCCTATACTCCTCCCTGCTCTCTCAGCAATTTGAAATTAGGTGTCCCTCATTTTTCATAATTCTAATGTTCTGAAATGTTAAGATTGTTTCTCTCTCATCTTGTCTACTAGTCATTCCTATCAATAGTCAACGAGAGATAGATTTATTGAGGACAAGGTTAAATGTCTTTCCTTTATTTTGATTCACTGACTGACTACTTCAAAGCCAGACCAAACTCAAAGTCGATGTCTGGTGAATATCAGTCATGAAGAATGCCTGAGGTGTCTCCCACTCTGAGTACATTCTTGTCCTTGCTATCCCAGTGCTTCTGCGACATGCCTTTCAACATGCAATAGCACCATTTCATCAGCTGAGGCAGGGCAATGGTGCTAATCTGCAGGAAATTTCCTTGGGCAGGTATGACTTGATGAAACTTCAAGGTATCCAGAGCACCCCTCTCCCCACCTAATGGATGCCACCATGCCACAGCTTGGGCCTGAAGGCATAGGCCAGGGACGGAGATGTTGAAAGAGCTGGGCTGAGGAGGATGCCTTCCATGCATATATATGCCTTCTCCACGACCCTGTCATGGTTTGGAGGCCTGCATGCCTCAATGACCTGGAGAGCTACGTTGGCTGGAGTCAGGGCTTTATGCCTCGGCTCTTGGCAGGGTCCCCATGCCAAAAAGGTCAAAAGGCAGAGGCCAGATGAAGAGTAGTCCATCGATCCTCCAGGGTCGGAGGTTCAGCTCGGACTTACAACCCTGACTGGTCAAACAGAACTGTTACTGAAACAGCAGTGAAGTTTCCTTCTACATCCATGCGTGACAGCATCCGAGTCTCCAACCAGAACTTGCATGACTGGCAGTAAACCAGGAGGAAGCTGCTGACATAATGATAGAAGCCGTCTATGCCGCCAGGGATGGAGGACATTCACTGTTGCCCTAAACGACAGCGGCGTAATAAGCAAAAGAAGAATACAGATCTCCATGAGGAGCCTGGGATGTTGGTTAAAAGGTACAGTTCTATTAATATGACTGTCAATTGCTGATCTGCCTTCCCAACTGTACACAAAGATGACTTGGCAAGGTCTATTTTTGTTTATTTTGTTATGCAATTTATGTATAATTTATGTTAACTTAAAATTTATAGAATCTACATGCATATTTGTCATGTTTATGATTTACTGTGCTGCAGCTGAAAAAAACAATTTTTAATGCATTTACAACCTGGCTAATATGCCCATGACAATAAACTTGCACAATTGGTGGTTAGTCAGCCTTTGTTATTTATAGTTTTTAATAAATTCTATTGCATTTATTTTCCTGTAAACCCCTGCAAGAAAATTAATCTCAAGGTAGAATATTTTGGCATACACATACTTTGGTAATAAATTTAAATTAAATTTGAAATCTAACATCCTGGTCAATGCTGGTCTATCAAACCGTATTCTCATTGTTGATGTCATTCAATCAGAGCTTTTAGGCTATTTCTAAACGGAACTGGACTGGATTGGAATGCAATTCTATCTGAGTTTTTAGACTCTTTCTAAACAGATTTGGAATGCAACCAATCACTGAGCAGGAACAGAAGAGAGCCGTCTTTACACGGGTTCACACTCAGTATTTAAAAGGCAGCGTTTCATTGCAGTTTTTCGGAGTTGGACTGCAGCCAATCACTGATTCATTAGAAAGGATGGATAAAAATAAGGCAGTCGCAAGCGGAGCAGCCACTGTTGAGAGTGGGCCAGTGTTGGAGCGGTAGGTTCCCATTTTCCTTCATTCCTCGACTGTTAGAGCACAGTCAGTGCAGTGAGAATGGCTCCAGGGGCAGTGTTGTGTTCTGGAAGTGAGATGTGGATATCCTGGGAGAACCCCCCCCCCCCCCCCCGCCTCCCAGATAACCAGGTCCACTGAGCTACAACTCCTCAGAGAAAGTATTGAGGAACTGGAGTTGCAGCTCGATGGCCTTCAGCTCCTATGGGAGAATGAGGAAGGGATAGGAGATACAGGAAGGCAGTCACCCCAGGTTGCAGAAGGCAGATAACAGGGTTACTGTCAGGAGAAGGGAGGGAAATGGGAGGCCACTTTAGAGTCACCCTGTGGCCATTCCCCTCAATAATTAGGATACCACTTTGGACACTGTTGAGGGGGATGACCCACCAGGGGGTGAGTGGGGGGGGGGGGGGGGGAAGCACAGTGACAGGGTCTCTGGTACTGAGTCTAGTGCTGTGGCTCAGAAAAGCAGAGAGGTGAAGAGAACTGCAGTGTTGATAGGAGATTCCTTAGTCACAGAAACAGACACAAGGTTCTGTGGGCACAATAGAGACTCCCGGATGGTATGTTGCCTCCCTGGTGCCAAGATCAGGGATGTCTCAGATTGGGTCCATGGCTTTCTCAAGGGCGAGAGTGAGCAGACAGAAGTTTTGGTACATATTGGCACCAATTGCATAGGTAGAAAAGGTAAGGAGGTCCTGAAGAGAGATTTTAGGGAGCTAGGTAGAAAGCTGAGAAACAGGACCATCACGGTAGTAATCTCTGGATTGCTGCCCATGCCACATGCCAGTGAGGGCAAGAATAGAATGACTTGGCAAGTGAATGCATGCTAAGAATGCAGCAGGGAACAGGGGTTCAGATTTATGGATCCTTGGGATCTCTTCCAGGAAAGGTATGGCCTGTAGAATAGGGACAGGTTACACCTGAACCCGAGGGGGGTCCCATATCCTTGTAGGCAGGTTGGCTAGAGTTGTTTGGGTGGGTTTAAACTAATTTGGCAGTGGGATGGGAACCGGAGTGATAGTGCTGAAGATGAGGCAGTTGGGTTACAAATTGGCAATGTGTAGTGAGATGCCCCAGCAAAGAGAGGCTGATGATAGGGCAAAGTTGCAGTCAACAGGATCAGTAGCAGCGTAAAAGGCAGACAAAAATCAAAATGGGCGAATACAGGACAGAAGGTGTTATATTTGAATGCATGTAATATACATAATAAGGTAGATGAATTTGAAGCACGGTTACAGATTGGCAGTTATGATGTTGTGGGCATCACTGAATCGTGGCTGAAAGAAGATTATGGCTGGGAGCTTAATCTCCAAGGACAGACCATGTACTGTATTGAAAACACAGGCAGGTAGGCAGGGGAGGGTGGCGTGGCTCTGTTGGTAAAAAAAATGAAACCAAATCCTTAGAAAGAGGTGACATAGGATCAGAAGGTGTTGAATCACAGATAGAGCTAAGGAAATGCAAGGGTAAAAAGATCCTGATGGGAGTTATATACAGACCCCCAAAACAGCAGTAAAGATGTGATCTACAAATTACATTGGGAAATAGAAAAGGCATGTCAAAGGGCAATATCACAGTAGGCACAAGGGATTTCACTTATGCAGGTAGATTGGAAAAATCAGGTTGGTGTTGGATCCTGGGGGGGGAGGGGAGAGGCATTTCTAGAAGCCCACGAGATGCCTTTTTAAGAGCAGCTCAATGGTTGAGCCCACTAGGGGATCAGCTATTCTGGATTTGGTGTTGTGCAATAAGCTGGAACTGAATAGAGAGCTTAAAGTAAAGGAACCCTGAGGGGCAAGTGATCATGATATGATCGAATTCACCCTGAGAGAAGCAAAAGTCAGATGTATCAGTATTACAGTAGAGTATTACAAAGGCCTGAGAGAAGAGCTGGCTAACATTGATTGAAGCTCTACACTGGCAGGGATGACAGCACAGCAGCAATGGCTGGAATCTCTGGGAGCAATTCAGAAGGTGCAGGATACATACATACATCCCAAAGAGAAAGAAGCACTCTAAGGAGAGATAGACACATCTATGGCTAACAAGTCAAACTGAACACAAAAGGCAAACAGAGGGCACATAATAGAGCAAAAATTAGTAGGAAGGCAGAGGATTGGGAAGCTTTTTAAAAAAAACAACAGAAGGTAACTTAAAAAGTCATAAACAAGTTAAAAATAGAATAGAAAGATAAGTTAGCCAATAATATTAAAGAGCATACCAAAAGTTTCTTCAGATATATAAAGTGTAAAAGAAAGGCAAGAATAAATATCAGACCGCTGGAAAACAATGCAGGAGGATAGTAATGGGGGACAAGGAAATTGCAGATGAACGGAATAAGCATTTTGCATCAGTCTTCACTGTGGAAGACACCAGCAGTACGGTGACAGTCTGAGAGTGTCAGAATGCAGAAGTGCATGAACTTGACATTATCACACTGAAGGTTCTTAGGAAGCTGAAAAGGTCTGAAAGTCGATAAATCACCTGGGCTGGATGGTATACATTCCTGGGTTCTGAACAGGTTGGCTGAAGAGATTGTGGAAGAATTAGTAACGATCTTTCAAGAATAAATTGATTCTGGCATGGTTCCAGAAGAACGGAAAATTGCAAATGTCACTCCACTCTTTCAAGAAGGGAGAGAGGCAAAAAAGGGAAATTATAGGCCAGTTAGTCTGACCTCAGTGGTCGGGAAGACGTTGGGGTTGATTGTTAAGGATGTGGTTTTCGGGTACTTGGTACTTGATAAAATAGACCATAGTCAGCATGGCTTCCTTTGTCTGACAGATCTGTTGGAATTCTTTGAAGAGGTAACAAGCAAGATAAACAAAGGAGATTCAATAGATGTTGTGCTGCTGCTTAACAAGAGTCCATGGTAGCACATGGGAAGTATTAGCACAGACAAAGCATTGGCTGATTGGCAGGAGGCAAAGACTGGGAATAAAGGGAGCCTTTTCTGGTCAGCAGCCGGTGACTTGCAGTGTTAAAAAGGGGTCTGTGTTGGGATTGGTTGTTTCTACGTTATATGTCATGATTTGGATGATGAAATTTGATGGTTTTGTGGCCAAGTTTGCAAATAGGTGGAGGGAAAGGTAGTTTTAGGAAGTAGAGAGGCTACAGAAGGATTTAAACAGATTAGGAGAATGGGCAAAGAAGTGTCAGATGGAATACAGTGTCAGAAAATGTATGGTCATGCACTTCAATAGAAGTAAAAGCATAGACTATTTTCTAAATGGAGAGAAAATTTAAAAATCTGAGGTGCAAAGGGACTTGGGAATACTCTTGCAGGATTCCTTAAAGGTTAATTTGCAGGTTGAAGTAGGCAAGTGTGATGTCAGCATTCATTTCGAGCAGACTAGAATATAAAAGCAAGCATGTTACATTGAGGCTTTACAAGGCACTGGTGAGGCCTCACTTGTAAGAGCAGTTTTAAGCCCCTTATCTAAGGAAGGATAAGCTGACAATGGAGATGGTTCAAAGGAAGTTCAGAAAAATGATTCTAGGATAGAAAGGCTTTTCAAACAAGGAACATTTGATGGCTGTGAGCCCGGAATTCAGAAGAATGAGTGGTGACCTCATTGAAACCTATCAAATGTTGTAAGGCCTCAATAGAATGGATTTGGAGAAGATGTTTCCTATGGTGGGAGAGTCTAAACCAGAAGATACAGCCTCAGAACGGAGGGGTGTCCTTTTAGAACGCAGATGAGGGGGAACTTCTTTAGCCAAAGAGTGGTGAATCTATTGATTGCCACAGGTGGCTGTGGAGGCCAAGTTGTTGGTTATATTGAAGACAAAGGTTGACAGATTCTTGATTGGTCAGGCCATGATGAAATGGAGAAGCAGACTTGATCAGCCAAATGGCCTAATTCTGCTCCTATATCTTATGGTCTCATGGTCTAATAAAGAGCCAACTGCAATACCATCTCTTTAACTGGATTCACATAAATCGTCCACGTACCCTTCTCAGTTTCAGGGCGTCCAAAATACTTCCTGTACCTAACAAAGTAACCACTAGTGTTTGTTTGTAGTCTTCCGCTGCTGTAGCCCAACCACTTCAACATTCAACATATTGTGCATTCAAAGATGCTCTTCAGCACAGCACTGTTGTAATACAGTTATTTGAGTTACTGTCACCTTCCTGTCAACTTGAACCAGTCTAGCCATTCCCCCATTAACAAGGTCCTTTCGCCCACAGAAACTCTGTTCACGATATGTGTTTTCGTTTTTCCAAACATTCTCTATAAACTCTACAAACTGTTGTGTGGAAAAAAAATCCCAGGAAACATGCAGTTTCTGAAATACTTAAACCACTGTGGTAGACTGGCACTAACGATTATTCCACAGTCAAATTCACCTGCATCACATTTCTCCCCCATTCTGATGTTTGTTCTGAACAACAACTGAACATGTCTGCATGATTTTAAGCATTGTTGCTGCCTCACAATTGGCCGATTAGATATAATTAGAGATTAGATATCAGGAGTACAAGTGTACCTAATAAATGTATAACTTCTGGAGTAACAATTAAATTTCAAAGTTAGCATATATATGTCACCATACACAACCTTGAGATTCATTTTCTTGCAGGCATACTCAATAAGTCTGTACACATATTCAGTTGGATATTACCTCAAGCATATGGCAATAATTAGATAATCTACTTTTAACAGTATTTGGTAGAATGGTAATATTGCCACTGATTTGAAACAAAGAGTGCATCTGCTTAACACCTCTGACTGTACAACCATTCCTCAATAATTCTGTATATTCAAGCCTTCATAGAAGGACAAGCCATCAATCCTTGAGCATTGACGGTTGTCAAAAATAATTGTGAGGGGTTAGGATTTCATTCAAAGGACTGAAAGCTCAAAATTAAGCCACAATTCTTTCTTGACAAAATGGAGGCACGTAGCCCTATTTCCATTAATTAACCAAAACTTCCAAGGAGCTTATTGTGACTAGACTTCTTCCCCCTTTCCAAACAGGGTTTAGAAGTTGAAGTAAGTTTTGTGACAACATAAAGCACATTTGCAGAAGAAATCCAATTTTAAAAAAAGACAGTACGTTTTAATCTTGTTCAAATAGTCCTGTTTGGTACGTTGCCAACTTATTCAGATTGCCTATTTATCTGCAATGAGCCTCGAATCATCAAAAGTTGATCAAACAATGTAAACATTGCCTTTGTCCTTTTCAAAGACCTGGAATTCAAATGATTACTTTGTGCTCCCTGACATACGAATTTAAAATTGGCTTCTAAGCAGCTTTGAGAGATTACCTCTGTGTAATACCAGCGGGACTTCTAGTTGCTTAAACACATAAATGTCATTACTGGTAATCATGCAGTTGTGGTTATTCTAATTGCATCTATTTTCTATCCAACTAAGTATTATAAGATCTATGATCTCTCACTACAGTGGCAGAATAGACTTTCAGTAGCTCAGAACTCAAGACATTAATTTCAGA
This sequence comes from Hypanus sabinus, assembly GCF_030144855.1. Taxonomy (NCBI): domain Eukaryota; kingdom Metazoa; phylum Chordata; class Chondrichthyes; order Myliobatiformes; family Dasyatidae; genus Hypanus; species Hypanus sabinus. The sequence continues at coordinate 95,650,060 of NC_082718.1, forward strand.
TGAATTTTACTACTTTACCATTCATTCCTTATCAGATCACGTTTCAAGTAATTTGTGAAAGGGTTAGTCAGAACATGAAACTAATATTTGTTCAGTGATTAAATGTAATTTCCTTTCTACAGGAAAAGAAGAAATTGAAGTAAGGGCTTCAATTTTGATTTTTCAGGTAAAAGTTCAAGTAATGTGAAGTTCTGCCTCAGTGGTTAATATTCAAAGCAACTACACATTCTCCACAATTACTATCATCACAGAAGTAAATCTGCATTGTGCTACTGTGACCTTATCAGAAGCTTAAGTACAAGATTCACAATGACTGGTGCTTTATTCTTTCGAACATGCTCATCAGAGATCAACAGAAAATTTTCTGATGTAAAAGGCATGCAAGTGGCATCTTTCAACTCATAACGGGTCCCTGATCCGCAACATTAACTGTTTTCAGGAAGGGACCCGGATCAGAATTTGGAAAAGCAAGGGCTTACTAGGTATAATCAGCATTGTTTTGTGCAGGGGAGGTTCCGTCACACAAATATGATTGAATTTTTTTTAAATAACTAAGTTAAATGATGAACATAGGGCTGTGGAAGTTGCCTATGTAGACTTTAGTAAAACACTTGAAAAGGTCGCTAATGGTGGGCTGGTCCAGATGATTAAGTCACATGGATGTTCGTATATTGGTTAAAACAAAGGTGTTTTTCTGGCTGGATCTCTGTGACTAGTAGTATTTTTCAAGGATTAGTGCTTAGACCTCTGTTGTTTGCAATATAGATTAATGATCTGGATGGAACTACAAGTGATCTGATTAGTAACACAAAAATTGCAGGGGTTGTGAATAACCCGCAAGGTTATCAAAGGATTCAGCAGCAGGATCTAGATGAGCTGGAAACTTGGACAGAGTGGGTGGAACTGAATCCAGGCAAGTGTGAGAATAAGCATTTTGAGGAGCACCAATGCCAGAGGGACGCATACATTCAACGGCAGAACATTTAGGAGTATTGATGTACGGAATGATTCTGGGGTGCAAGTCCACTGTTCCCTGAAAGTAAGCACACAAGTGGATAGGGCGATGAAGGAGGTGCCTGCCTTCATCATTCAGGGTGTGAAGTACAAGTTGGGACGACACGGTGCAGCTGTGGAAACCTTTTGTTAGACTACATTTGGAGTTCTGTGTGCAGTTCAGCTTGCCACATAATGGGGGGGGGGGGGGAACGAAGAGTGCTTTGGAGAGAACGCAGAAGAGGTCCACTAGAATGTTGCCTGGATCAGAGCGTAATAGCTATCAGCAGAAGTTGGACAAGGTGGACTGTGTTCTCCAAAGCACCTGAGCCTCAGGGACAACTTTATATTAATATGTATATACAATAAGAGACATAGACAAGGTTGATAGTAAGAATCTCTTGCCCCAACCCCACCCAGTGCCGAAATATCAAATTCTTGATAATAGGGGTTTAAGATGGGTGGGGGGGGGGGGGGGTGAAACATAAAGGAGATTTACATGGCAAGTTTTTTTTTTATTAGTTTTTCAAAACATTTTACAAATTAAAAACCCCAAATCCCAATGAGGAACATCAAAACAGTGCAAAATTAAGCATACAATAACAATATGCTACAAAGGAAGAGAATTTAGCAAAAAAAAGCACCTGAATTAAAGACAAGTAAGCTTAGTGTCCTCCCCAAGCCCCACAACACAAGAAAAAACAGCAGCAACTCCAGACCAACCACAACACAATATAGAGAGTATAAGTCAGGACAGCCAAACTCCCAGACTGTGAATACACTCAGCAACAGAGGGTAATAATGCCTTCTACCAGAAAAAAAAGGAGCTGAAAGCAAGGGACCGAAAAGAAAAAAAAACCCTAGTCAAGAGGAAGGTTATGAAAGTACTCGATAAAAGGTCCCCAGACCTTATGGAACTTTAGATCCGAATTGAGAACTGAATAATTAATTTTTTCGAGGTCCAAACAGGCCATGATGTCGTTAAGCCATTAAGCATGAGTGGGCGGGGCAACATCTCTCCATCTGAGGAGGATCAAGCGTCTAGCCAGGAGAGAGGCAAAGGATAATATTCGGCATTTGGTTGGACCCAGACATAAATCTGTCTCGCCCCAAAAACCAAACAGAGCAATTAAGGGGTTTGGTTCTAGGTGCTGATTCAGAATACACGATAACGTAGTGAAGACTTCTTTCCAGAATTTCTCCAAGCTAGGACAGAACCAGTACATATGGATGAGAGAGGCCATGCCCCTCTTGCATTTATCACAGAGCGGACTAACGCTAGGGTAGAATCGAGATAATTTAGATTTAGACAAATGGGCTCTATGAACAATCTTAAACTGTAAAAGGCAGTGGCGAGCACAAAGAGAGGTTGAGTTAACCAATTTGAGAACTGAATCCCAGCTCCCCTCAGATAAGGAGATATTTAAATCCTGCTCCCAGGCCATTTTGATTTTATCCATGGGGGCCCGTCGTAAGGCTGCTAGTTTATCTCGGATGATTGATATTAAGCCTTTACCTAGTGGATTCATGGAAAGAAATAGGTCCATAGCATTTTTCACAGGCATTTCAGGAAAGTTAGGAATTAAAGGAGCAATAAAGTGTCAGATTTGGAGATATCTGAAAAAATGAGCATTAGGCAGATTGAACTTAACAGAGAGCTGCTGAAAAGAAGCGAAGCGATTATCAATGAAAAGATCTTCAAAATGTCTAATGCCCTTCCTATACCAAACATGGAATGCTGAATCGTATGTAGTAGGTAAAAAAAAGGTGATTATGAACAATAGGGCTGGAAATGGAAAACCCCTGGAAACCATAGCATTTCCTGATCTGAGCCCATATACGCAAAGTGTGTCTAACAAGAGAATTAGCTATTGATCTGGGCAGACTACTAGGGAGTGCAGAGCCAAGAAGTGCAGAGATAGATAATTCTTTAGTGGAGCTCAGCTCCAGCAGGTTTTTTTTTAAAACGCAGAGTGGTAGGTGTGTAGAATAACCTACTGAGGAGGTAGAATCAGATATGACAGTAATGTTTAAAAGGCATTTAGGCAGACACACGAATAGGCAGAAGATGGAGGGATGCTGATCACGTGCAGCAAGTGGCTTTGTTTAGAATAGCCCAAACAGCTTGTCTACTCTACATTCTATGAATTTGCTGCAGATGTGTCTGGTTTATTTGAATCTCTCACTCGTTTTCTTTTACACTGTGCTGCTAAAGCATTAATCAATTCCAGTTCTCGCAAATACTGCAGAATAACTACCACACAGCAAACCCGTTTCATGGCTCCTTGCAGGGAAGGCAAACCTCAAAGTATGCCGTGTGCATACTTTGATAATAAATGTACTTTGAGTCTTTGAAGACAATATCTCAACCTAATGTCAGGGTGACACAGTGCTGGTAATAGAGCCATTGTTTGGCAGCCCCAGCAAACCAGATTATGTAATAACCCTGTTAATGTTCCTAACTGTTCTTGAACACATAGCTGTGGGTTTCTTCAACCACTACAGGTAATGTAGTGAAAGTACTCCTAACAATAGTGTAGGATTTGCTGTTCTAGGCTTTTAACCAAAGAACAATGCAAGATCTCTAAATTTAGCTTTTTAACTACAAATTAACTTTTTAACTGCAAGCACGCATTTGGGCCTACTCAATATTCTTCAGAATGTTGTTTGCATAATTCGTGTGTATGCTTTTTTTCTCCTTTCTCTTGCACATTGGGCGTTGCTCTTTTTTTCTTGAATTGGGTTCTTCCGGGTTTCTTGCTTTGTGTAAAGAAACAAATCTCAAGATTGTATAATTTATGCATTCTTTGACGATACGTGCACTTTGAAGAATGTCTATATTTGTCCAAGTTACGATGGCTGTCCACGTAGCTGCAGACTTTTCTCTTTATGGAAGTCCTTGACTTGGGATGTATCAACAAAGAAACTTCAAGATTTGCATGTGCACACATCCAGGTGGGAAGAATATTGTTTGCTTTGGTTAACAGTATGCATAGCAAGCAAGGCTTCACCCTGAATGGTTTACTGTATTACAGAGCTACTCACGTGGAAAGTATTCCATCATACTGCACGCTTATGTTGCAGCTGATGGAAGTGTTTTTAAAGTCAGGCAGTGAACCATTCACTAAGGAACTACCAACTTCTTGCCTTCTGTGGTCACCAAGGCACTTGTGTGGCTGGTTTTACTGAGTTTCTACTGCATGTCAGATACAACACAAATTCACAGAACTAAAGCTTAAGAAAGTAAGGGCAGCAACAGGTAACTCAGCTCTTCAAGTACTCCCCACCATTCAATATGATTATGGCTGATATGCCCAAGGACTCATCTCCCTTTTTGTGCCAGATTTCCCAATTCCCTGCTCTTCCTCCTTCATTATCCACAATTATCTACCTTCCACAACTCACCAAAAAAAGTAATTCCTACTTATGTCAGTTTTACCCCAATTTTGTCTCTACATTTCCTTATTCAGATTCTCGCACAGTTGGAAATACTTCAACATCTAACCTGTTGTGCCACTTACTGTTCTTACGAGGGGTGATTGATAAGTTTGTGCCCTGAGTAGAAGGAGTCAATTTTAGAAAACCTAGCACATTTTTTTTCAGCATAGTCCCCTCCTACATTTACACACTTAGTCCAGCGGTTGTGGAGCATACAGATCCCTTCTTTGTAGAAGTTGGCATCTTGGACCTCCAGAAAGTGGTCCATGGCAGGGATGATTGATAGGTTCGTGGCCTAACATAGAAGGAGATGAGTTATAACAACTCTTGTTACATGCACATACAGTTCAGCTTTCTGAGTGGTCATGCAGAAAATTTGAAGTTAATAACTTCTGTGGTATTTCTGTTTCAGATAATTGAAAATTGCAAGTAAGCACTGTCTGAGAAAATGGACAATATTGGCCTTCGTGCTGTCATCCGCTACCTCAGTCTCAAGGGCTCATCGCGCAAGGAGGTCCACGCGGACATGGTGGCAACGCTAGGGGAGGGTGAAAAATAAATGTGCTAAGTATTCTAAAATTGACTCCTACCTTAGGCCATGAACGTTATAATCACCCCTCATATACATTTCAGTTAGATCACCCTTCATTTATGTATTTTTTCAAACTCCAAGGAATATAGATTTAATTTCTTTAAAAGGTTGACACTCTCATCAAGGACCAGGAGAGTTACCTGGATGCTGTGTTTCAGGAGGCAGTTACACTGCTTCAGATTCCTCCGGTGTTAAAGGAGAAGGTGTGACTGCAAGTAAGGCAGGTAATGAATTGGAAGAAGTGTTGTTGGACAAGCCTCAGCCCATAGTTAGAACAAGGAAAGAGGTTCTGCTGAGGGAATTTAAACAGCATGGCACTAAATTTTAAAACAGAACCAAAGAAGGTAAAAGCTCCGGAACGCCATCTGAGCCACGTGCAAATAGTTTCATTCACTCATTATGTACCATGTTGCATGACATAGGCGATCATTTCTTTCCACAACCATGACTGCTCTTGGCAATTTTTTTCTACGGAAGCGGTTTGCCATTACCATACCCTGGGCAGTGCCTTTACAAGATGGGTGACCCCAGCTATTATCAATACTCTTCAGAGATTGCCTGCCTGGCGTCAGTGGTCGCATAACCTGATCTGATGAGCAGCCAGTGCATATTACACAACCGTCTACCGACCTGCACCCATGGCTTCACGTGACCCTGATCAGGGGTTTGGGGGGGGGGGGGGGGGGGGCAAGCAGGTGCTGCACCTTGCCCAAGGGGGATCTGCAGGCTAGCTGACGGAAGGGGCGCCTTACACCCCTTTGTGGAGACGCACCTTCACCCTGCCACCCGATGCAAGCAGGCACAGGGTTAATAAGATTAAGAGTTAAACTTGAGGCTCAAAAATCGGTGTGGAGAAGTGGATTTGAATTCCTGGGATATTGGTACCAGTATTGGGAAAGAAGGGAGCTGTTCCAATAGGAAGGAATGATGCTAGGACCTAGATCCTGGTGAATCACTTAACTAGAATGTGGACAAGGCTTTAAACTAAACGGTAGGGGGATGGGTTGAACAGATTGGAGAAGTATGGATAAAGTAAAAGGGAAGGAGAATGCAAGCAAGGTTACTTTAGTCTCCAAAATAAAAAAAAAGACAGGAAGTTCAGAAAGGGAAGAATTCAAGTTCAGGCAACAGGGAGACCAATTTGAGAAGAGAAGTGGTGAAAACAGGAGTGAAGATGCTGTATGAAAAATAAAGTAGATGAGTTTGAATTTATTTAAATCTTATAACCGTCTCACAATGTGAGTGAGTAAGAATCTTTGCATTATGCCTCTGTCGCAACGTACAGCCACGTGAATTTATAAGTCTAATGGCTTGTAGAAAGAAGCTGTCCCATAGCCTGTTGGTCCTGGCTTTAATGCTGCGGTACCGTTTGCCAAACGGAAGCAGCTGAAACAGTTTATGGTCGGGGATACTGGTGTCCCCGATGACCTTCTAGGCCTTCTTTCTGCACCTGCTGCTGTAAATGTCCTCAATGGAGGGAAGTTCACATGTGCTGGGCTGTCTGTTCCACTCTCTGCAGTGCCCAGTGATAAAGGTTGGTACAGTTCCCGTACCAGGCAGCGATACAGCCAGTCAGGATGCTCTCAATGGTGCCCCTGTGGAAGGTCTTGAGGATTTGGGGGCCCATGCTGAATTTCTTCAGTCACCTGAGATGGAAGGGATGCTGTTGTGCTTTTTTGGCACACACAGCCTGTACTGCCAAGACAGTTAGAAATTGGCTCTGCTGGACAGTGATAACACAAGTTGCGGCAGGCCTGTTACCCTTGTCTGGTGGAGCAACAGTCAACATGGGAGCTGTGTAGCCTCGGTTGTAGCAAGAACTAGGCCTCAAGCCTTTGGCTTGCCTGCTGCTGCAGACCAGGTGAGAAGGTGTGGAAGTATTACAGCATGGTTGAGCTTGGCTGGGGCCCGCCCTCTCCCATTGGTGCTGCTCTACAGTGTTAGAGCAGTGGAATGACATGTTGGGTTGTGTGTATCTGTGTACTGCCGGGAGTCTGTATCATCGACTGCCAGACATTGTTGTTCAGGGTCTTGGTCTGTATGTTTTTTCTGAGTGAATATGCTTCTTTGAATTTGTTACTCACTTTTTTTGAATGTTTTGCACCATTGACCCCAGAGGAACACTTTCTCATTCAGCTATACCTATGTATGGCTTGAATGATAATTAAACTTGATTTGATTTGATTTGATTTATGACACTGTTGGCATCTGGGAGTCATCCTGAAAGGTCACAATTAGAAGCTAAGCATCTGAAGACAGACTTTCTTCTGAAAAGATGGGCAGGTGAGCAGATGGGGTGGGGAGTCTCTGTCACTAAAAAATGAAATCAGATCCTTAACAAGTAGTGACAGAGGATCAGAAGAGATAGAATATTTGTGGGTAGAGTTAAGAAACTGCAAAGGTAAAAAAAAGTCCTGAATGGGAAGCTAGCTAATAACATAAAAGAGGGTACTGAAGATGTTTCAGATACAGAGAAAAAGAGAGGCAAGAATGGACATCAGACCACTGGAAAAATAAAGCTGGAGAAACAGTAATGGGGAACAAAGAAATGGCAGATGAAATGAACAAGTGATTTGCATCAATCTTCAGTTATCTATGGGGTAACTAATCTGCAATCCATGTCAATACACTTCCTTTAACAATACATGCTCTTACGAAGGGTCTTGGCCCAAAACGTCGACAGCGCTTCTCCCTATAGATGCTGCCTAGCCTGCTGTGTTCTATCAGCATTTTGTGTGTGGTCTTATTTTATATACCAGCTTTTTACGTGGCACCTCTCAAATGCCTTCTCAAAACCCAAATACTGCACCTCTACTAACTCTGCCTATGGGTGAACACCATGCCAGAAATCCGAGAGAGCTGGGGGGGGGGGGGGGGGGGGGAGGGGGGGATGTTGCAGTGTAGAAGTGAGTATCATTGATATTATTAAGAAGGTGTTTAGGAAGCTGAAAGGTCTGAAGGTGGCTAGTTATCTGGATAAGTCAGACTTTACCTCAGGGTTCTGAAAGAGGCAGCTGAAGAGATCGTGAAGAGATCTTGAAGACATTAGTATTGAGCTTTCAAGAATCACTAGGGTCAGGAATGGTTCCAGGGGACCGGGGGGAAAGAAAATCATATCACCCCATTCTAAGTAGGGAGAGAGGAAGTCAGGAAATTGCAGGCCAGTTAGTCTTTGGCGGCCAAGTCACTGGGTATATTTAAAGTAGAAGTGCATAGCTTCTCGACTAGGAAGGCCGTCAAAGATTACATGGAGAAGGCAGGAGAACAGGTTTGAGATGGAAAGATAAATCAGCCACGATCAAAGTGGCAGCGCAAACTCAGTGGGTCGAATGGCCCAATTATGCCCCTGTGCTTATTGCAGGAGCTAGCCCAGCGATTGCCTTGGACGTCAGCATCTCGTGTACTTTGTAAAAGAAGGGGACTAAAACTGTGCAGAGTACTCTGGGTGTGACCTCACCAGTATCTTGTACAACTGTGACAGCATTTCCTCATTTCTAAACTTCAACCCACCTGCAAAAAAATCCACACGTAATTAGCCATCCTAACCACTTGCAGCACCTGCCTGTTAACACTTATCGGCCCATTCATGCACAAGAACACTTCGATACCTTTGCACTTTGCTCAGATGAAATCTCTATTTGGATGATAATCAGTATTTTGCTACCTCCTGCTGAAGAGCATAGCCTTACACTTTCCCACATTAAACTCCACTTACCAGGATTTTGCCTGATCACACCACCCATTTGCAGACTACTAAAATTCTCATTGTACAAGGGATGATTTATAAGTTAGTGGCCTAAGGTAGAAGGAGTCAATTTTAGAAAACCTAGCACATTTATTTTTCAACATAGTCCCCTCCTACATGTACACACTTAGTCCAGCAGTCGTGGAGCATACAGACCTCCAGAAAGTGGTCCACAGCAGGGGTGATTGATAAGTTTGTGGCCTAAGGTAGAAGGAGATGAGTTATACAGCTCTCGTTACATGTACATGCAGGTCAACTCTTCCAGTGATTATGCAGAAAGTTTGAAGTTAATAACTCATCTCTTTCTACCTTAGGCCACAAACTTATCAATCATCCCGATGAGTTACTAACTTCAAACTTTCTGCATAATCACTCAAACAGTTAAACTGCATGTGCATGTAACAAGAGCTGTATAACTCATCTCCTTCTACCTTAGGCCACGAACATCAATCACCCCTGCTGTGGACACTTTCTGGAGGTCCAAGGTCCGTATGCTCCATGACCGCTGGACTAAGTGTGTAAATGTAGGAGGGGACTATGTTGAAAAATAAATGTGCTAGGTTTTCTAAAATTGACTCCTTCTACTTTAGGCCACAAATTTATCAATCACCCCTCACAGCATACCTCCTACCTGATCTTGTGCCACAGGCAAACTTAAATGCCTTGCACTCTACCCACTCCTCCAGATCATTAATATAAATCATAACTAATTGAGACTCGAAAGAATTCAACCTCATGGGTTCCACTGGTTGCTTATGCCCAGTCTGAAAAAGATTTGCTTATTCTGACTTATATGGGATAACTAATCTGCAATCTACATCAATACGCTTCCCTAACAATACATGCTCTTATTTCATATACCAGCCTTTTATATGGCACCTTTCATATGCTTTCTCAAAACCCAGATACTGCACATCTACCTCTACCAGCTCTGCCTACTGTCCCCTCAAAAGAACTCTAGCAAATTTGTTAACTGTGGTCTGTCTATCATTCATAAGACTGTGCTGACTTGGTTTGATTTTGTTAACTAGTGCAGGAGCCCTGCATCTGTTCTCTACCTGCAGGGTATTCTGTGTTGTGTGTTTGCTATGGTAATTAATCACATGAGTGGGGCGTGGTAAAAGCAAAGGGAATAAGTTCCGTATTTGCGCTTTGTTCGGGGCAGTTTGCCACGGGGTACACAAGGATGTCATATCTTTTGCTGACCACTTAGTAACACTCAATTTTTATCACTTCAAGTTGGTAAGTTTGCTACTTGCTAATAAAGCATTAAATCATCAAATACATATCTTTGACTTGGAACAATTTTTAATGACTGGAGGGCACATCATACAAATATAACAAATCTGTGGAGATCGCCAGAAGCACCAATTGGATTGGTTAGAATTGGCTCTTTCTTGATTATAGGCAAAAATGAGGAAATAAATATTTAGTTAAAGTCTTGAAAAATGAAGTATTTTCTTCCCACAATAAAATTCCAGTTACAGGTCCCAATGATAGTATAATAGAGAATAAAAAAATCTTCAGAGATTCAGAATGTTGATCCTGTTTTCAAGATCTGTAGTCATAAGGTATCGCTTGCTAATCTTGTCTTGCACATCCTCTAAACCCTTTCTAATATCTCCTTTATATTTGTAGAATTGTCCTAGTTCATTGTCATCTTTAGGATTAAACAGCTAATTCACTTCCATTTATCAGAAATCTTCCACATAGCAAATCAAAAATTCTCACAGAAACATGATGACACAAATGAAGCAAAGCTGCAAGTGTTTTTACTTCCACTTCCAGCGATTAAGATACTAGATGCGGGCTGAATCGCTCGTGTTCGAACGCAGACAGGACCAGGAGTCCTTGTGCAGACTTTTGCATACTCTTCTGCTACAAATGTGATACAGTATCAAATTTCACTGGCAACAGAAGCAGAAAATTTTTATTCTTACAGAACAGTGATACGGTGGGGCATCTGTTCAGAACACTTCCTTCTGATCTGTGGTATCAAATTGACTTATCTCTGTGTATTGATCTCAGAGGAAATCCTCTGCATTTCTATTCAACAATTCGAAGAGTAATATTCAGTTTTTCAGATAACTTAATTAAAAGACAATATTGATCTGTGCATCAGTTTTCCAAGCCTTCTTCTGAAGATCCTAAGACCAGCTTTCTTGTTGCTTACCCCCTTAAAATATGCTCCCAAGTCCCTCAGATAGGAGAGATCTATAAAAGATAGGTCAAGTTTACAACATATAAACTGTTACAATCCTTCAATGTAGGCTGTAACACCACTTCACAATTTTAAAGTTCCTGTGCAGATAAGATTCCATGTGTAAGCTATCACCAAGTCAAATCGGATAGGACAGTAGGTCTAATTTGGACATTTTGAGGAGGCAGCAACATTGTTTCCAACACCACGTGTATTATGGCTTGGCACATCCTTCACTCTACTAAAATAAACCAGAGGACCAAACAGTTTTTGGTGACAGCAGTACAAAGTAGTATGCTGTGAGTAGCCCCATTTATATCTGACATCAGATCGCCAAGTGCCAATGATGGCATCCATCTGTCTTGAAGGACAATGGAACATTTTGCGACCCCTCCAGGACACCAGCCTGGGCGAAAGGTATGGAGATTCTGGGACGCCCAGTCGTCAAGACCCCCATCTCGGCCTCACCGGTGTAGTCCAAAGGAAAGGTTATGAAGCAATACACTGGAGCTGCCGGAAGGGTGTTCAGTGACATCCAGTCGCCCTGGGGGCTCTGCTCCGGATTTGCTGTCAGGGCTTACTCCCGTAGCCTTCCTCTCTCCCGAGGCTGTGGAGCTATTTACCCATAGCTGGGGATCTGGTTCGTGAGCACCAGGGCGTGTCCTGTAGACCTCCGCCCCTGTAACTCAGCCCGAGTCCGTCAGTTTCCGGGTGTCACCAAGTTGTCAAGTAATTCTACATCAATAGATCCCAGTTGTGCAGTCGTTCTACTTTGAGAGAAGTTAAACAGCTACTACGCAAAGAGGTTAAACATGAGGAGGCTCCACAAACATCTTGGAGTTTTTCCCCTTCCAAGGTCCCCACTGAAGATACCAGTCTTTAACCACCTTGATTCACTCTATGTCACAAGAAAAACAAAGCCAAGAATACTAGATACATGAAGGCCACTGGGGCCAGAAAAACAACTGTAGAAATAAAAAGCTGCAACACAGAACTACATGCACTCATTACATTTACAGCACTGACCCCTGAAGGTCAAATATCCCAGATCTGGAACAAGTAAACTCCTCTCAGCAATTCCTACAATGTTCTGGGCCTGAAGCCTCTTCAATGACCTTCATTGCATCGAGAGATCTGAAGTTGTAGGATTTGGGGTATTATTCAGGCACCTCCACTTCCCTGCCCAAATACAGCCTCGGCAACAATCATTAAACTAACAGCATGCAGTCCCTTTGATTGGAACACAATCTAAACTCACTACGTCTTCTGCTGGCACGCTTTGGCTCACAAAGTATACTACAATAACAGCACCTCCCAGACTCAACACAAACAGAAAACACTGAAAATTCTCAGCAGGCCTGCCTGCACCTGTGGTAACATCTCTGGCTCTAGAAGTGCAAAGTCGTGGCCCACTGCCAACCTTCCCAAGGGCAACTAGGAAATGTTTACTTCTTTTCTGCCATAGAAGGAGGCCATTCAGCTCATCAAGTCTCTTCTATCTCAAAGCATCCCCATCAAACCCATCCCCCCCCCCCCCGTATATCCCCGTAACTTACTCCCTCACCCATGCTCATTAGTATTATGCTAAAGTACCCACTAACTCAGGGGTTCCCAACCACTTTTATGTCACAGATCCCTATCATTAACTGAGGGGGAGGGGGTCCGTGGACCCCAGGTTGGGGACCCCTGCACTAAGGGGTAATTTAAAGAGTCTAACAACCAACTCATCTTTGAGGTGCGAGGTGAAATTAAGGGGAACATGTGGAAAATGTGCAGGCAGTTACAGACAGAGCGTGCAAACTCCACAGAGGCAGCAGTGGATATCTTAATTCAAACCGGCCACTGGCATTGTGAGGTACTTGCACAACCTACTGTACCACCCAATACATACTGGGTCTGTCACCTACACTGTGTCCAAAAATAAACAAACTGCAACTTTAGTGTGGCTTTAGTTGATTAAATGATGCAAATTGGCATTTCTGGAGCATACAGGAGCTTGAAAGCCTGGAAGATCAGATTTTGGGACTGCTTCTTCCCCTCTGCCAACAGACTTTTAAACCAATCACCTCTTTCACATCCCTGTCCCAACGACACTGCCACATTCTCGAACTCTTAACTCTTCCTATTTATTCCATGACTATCACTTTAGCATTTCTCTTTGCACTGCTGCAGACTGCGCTAAAATCTTACTCCATTGTTGTTTCCCATTCATCACTCTACTTACCATTACCATATGTACCATTTTTGGTTTCTTAAGGTTGCTATAACCAGGATAGCAATGGGGACAAGCTCCCACTACCTATTAAATGCCCCCAATAGCGTGCGTCTCAAATAGACTCTGACAACCAAGTCCAGCTCCTGGATTTCCCATGTGGTTCAGCTATTAAGCCCAGCAGTATCATTTCTACTGACAGGAGAAGGGGTAAAGGCGGGTTACTGGTGCCTTAAAGCCATTCACTTTGGGGAGGTGGGGTTTGTCAGCCATGGTTGACAGCACGTCTAGAAGGAAAACTCTATTCTCAAACTTCCACCGCCTGGCAGTTATACCCAGCCACGGGGAAGGCAGCGGGAGTAAACCTTGAGGAAAAAATCCGGAGCTGGAGTCCCTAAAGCAGTCGTACGTTGAAGTCAGCTCTGACTGGCAACTCCTGCGACTCTGCTGGGGCCGAACTGTATTGGTCTCTGGCATTCCTTTGGGTGAGGAGGGGGAGCTCGCTACATGGGCTCTCAATACTGTACTGTCCAGGTTTGCGTACCTAAAGAGCTAGGTCGCAGTATCCATGGTTGACCCTGACTGACGGAGGCCTCAGAGATGTAGTATTTAGTCCACAAGTTTCACAAAAGCAAGAAATTTCATTGCATTTCAAAATTCATGACAAGAAACTAATTTGTCCAAATTGAATAACCAACAGGTTCTACAAGTATTTGTAACCAGTCAGCAAGTAGGAATGAGGTTGCCTGGTAGCTGGGTACAATTAAATGGGGAGGCATATTTTTCTCTGATTCATTCACAAAGGATTCGTGTTACACTATCTAACTTCCATCCCTTATTGCCTCTGGGCTGCAAAGTGGAATGTGAAGTCAAAGACATTTCTTTTCAAACAACCCAGCTATTTCCTGGTTGACGGCAACTGAGTGCAAATTGACACTTCAATTTAAATTCACAAGAATTTAAATTCTTCAAGGTGGATGCGAGGGGCAAGTTTTCTTTAAAAAAGAACAGAGTGGTGGGTGCCTGGAATGCACTGCCCGGTGTGGTGGCATTGGAGGCTTTAAAGAAATGTTTAGATGGGTACATGAACTTGAGGAGGATATGGGGGATATGGAGATTGTGGAGGCAGGAGGGATTAGTTTTTGGAGTTTTCTTATTTACTTTTTCACTGGTTCAGCACAATATTGTGGGCCGAAGGGCCTGTAGCTGTACTGTAATATGTTTAACTATTGTGTTACCGTATCAGTTGATAGTTTTCACACCTTGGACAAACCAAAACTGGCTACAAAAGATAATCTAGTGATAATCTAGTAAATAAAAGTGATGCTGCAAGTCAACTGGATCTCACACAAACAACTGTTAGTTGATACTGAACTTTGGAACCGCAGATATTACGAGTCTGTAATCGTTTGAACACCATCGGGGAAGTACTGTACCAAAGTGCCTGTAAGGAAATAGTACTTTGATATCAACACAACACTGTTGTAACCTGAGAAAGAGGCAAACTGTGCAGAGCAAGCTCACGTGACTGGGTGCACAATACCAGTTTATGCAGCTCTCAGGTAATAGTTGTCATATAAATATTTTCCAGGAAATTAATCATTATTTATGTTGAATAATTGAGTATGTACGTGGCAAACACGAATTTTATTTTGAATTCTGACGTCAGTCAACTGCACCGCCGGCTGATTTAAATATCTCAAATATTTCTTCCTCCAGGGAAAACAAGTACATCAAACATTGAAAACTATATTGTTTGGGTCATTCATTCAAGTAAAACAAGACTTATATACAACTTAATTTGAACAGAATCAACCATGTAGACTACCCAAGAAGTATCTCTTTAACACAGCAATTTTCACTCCCTAATTAACATGTTTGATACTGGAAATTACATTGTTTATAAAGCATTTATGAAAAAAAGTTAGAAGACTGTTAGACATCAAAAAGAAACCTACCTACAACTCTGTCACCTATCTTCAGCCCCATCTTTCGAAGTGCTGCAGCATACAGAGCAACGTCTCTCTTTAGCTCTCCAAACGTCACTTTCTCAATCTCCTCCTTCCCCTCTGCTGTTAAGCAAAGTAACAGAGCAAAATGGATAATAATCCAATCATCTCATGTGAGCTGGAATTCACTGCAATTGTGCATATACCCCAGCATCATGAAGACCATTTTGATTATGTTCTATGAAACATTGATAATAATTATGAGAGGTTGCCATTATTTATCCATTCCTATGAAAATAAATATCTCGATCAGAAATAAAATTAAAATTTGATCACATGGGACAGTTGTATGTATAAGTAATTAATTACTGCAATAGATCCCAAAACAATAAGTGCAAGTGTGGAGATTTAATCTGGTGTTTGGCAAAATACAGGAAGACATAATGCACCAGGAAATCAACTCCCTAATTAGGATTATTTTAAGATACTTAAAAAAAAGCAAAAAAAAAACCATATTTGAACAGAACAACGATAAAAATGATCCAACCCAGTGGACCAATATTCTATTGCTGGTATATTAGAAACTGATATAACATAATGAATACTTCTGCAAGTGTGCTCAAGGCATGGCAACTACTTTCCGTTGTCACATTTACTGAGAAATTATTAACCAATAATACTCCCAGTACTGGATTTCAACGTGTACCTCTAGCTCAGGAATTTCTTCAGATGGGCATCTATTTTTGAAACGTCCTCTTGAAGAATTATTTACTAAACCTTCCACAGGAAACAGGAATTCCACAACAGCTCTTTTCTGAATACCAACCAACTAATAAAATTTAACATAGGGATCATAATAACTTCTAGGCTCTGCATAAATGCACTGTACTGGATAATTTCCTTGAGTTTGCACTGAAAGTTATGATCAGCAGGGAGGAATTAGGTGCAGGTGAAGGACAGTTACTGATTTTCCCTTTCAGACTAACCAGATTACCATTAGAGAACTCAAGATCTTTAACAAAAAGATAACTTCTCATTGTACTGAGATTAAACATACTCAGTAGAACTGAGATTTGCTAAGACATATTTCAGCCATACATGGTGGTGAGAAGAATGCCTTGGATGTGCCATATTCCAAAGCCACAAGGCAGGTATATAAAAAAAGGACAAGGCCTTTTTCATTCAAGAGAGCCTTTAACCATTTCACCTACGTCACTGACAAAAGAAAACTCACAAAACACCAGAACACTTACATGCTGCATAAAGGGCCACTTTGTCATCATCTTTATGCTTCAGAAGATTTTCTGCATAGTTTAATTTACTCCCTTTGAACCATTCAGGAGCATCCGCAATTCCTTTCCTCCTGTCAATCACCTGTGGCGACATTAATAGGAAATTTACTATTCATTTTGCTTAAAACGTGTATAAGCTATGTATGCTGTTTATACACAGACGGTTAAATCTATATTCTGAACTGCAATTTTAATATTTTCACAAATACACGTGAAACAGATGAAGATTCAAATATTTTTTAAACAATCACTAAATGCTTATCAACTTATTCCTTTGAAGAATTAAAAAAAATAAACTTTTGTGCTTTTCACTTTATTAACATTCAGGTTTACATACAATCTATGAGGTAAGTACTTAAAAATATTAAAAAGACAAAAATACTGCATACACAGTTGATGCAAAACCACCAGCTTAAAATTGATTTCCTGTTCCTTAGAATTAGGAATATGGGTTTAACAACGCAAGGTAAAATTATCTTATATTTCAGCAATAAAGTTCAAACAAGTGCAACAATAAAAACCACTAGCGAGATGGTAAAGCAACTCTAAATGAATTTACAACATGAACTGCATTTCAAGGTTCAGATGATTTACGGGCATCTGTTCACAGATAGCCTGTTTGAGATGTTCTTTGTCGATTTGAAACATCAATTATGTTTAACAATCTGAAAACACTTTAATCAAAATAACCTGGACTTTTCGCAACTTATTTTGGATTATATTCTTCCTCATGGAGCATTTTTGCTTTGCTGACAGGTACATGTACAAGAATGCTCCATGAGGAAGTACATGAAAGGGACATGAATCCACAACCTTCTGACTTGAAGGCCCTGAGCCACTGTGTTAGAGCAATTAGTATTACTTGAGAAATAATTTGCAAGCTGAAAAGAGGAACAAAACAAGAGTGCCCAGTGCACAATTCATTTTCTGAAGTACATATTGTGCATCCATTTCAATTCATAGTTAATAAATATACAAGTTATGAAGCTACAGTGTATAATCTTCACCTTTACTTTTATTTCCACTATCCCATTGAATATACTACCCATCCCTTAGACTTCAGCACCAAACTATTTTGTTGACACAATGTTTTTAAAAAGGAGCTTATCTTTCATAGATATAAAGCCAGTCTAATTCAACCCTCATAAATGCTTTCATTAATCTTTGACATTCACAGGAGGGTTGTAAGGGCCCATAGCCACCTTTCATAAGCACTAAAATAAATATTGCTGAGGAGTTCACTACTAACATGGCCTGTGCCCCATCTTCACCCTGCACTGCTACATTCATCTTTATTTTCTTCTTCTCAATGAGCAATTTTGCCACAGAATAGTTTGGCGATCAGCAATTCTGCTCTGAAAAGACCCTGCAATCCATCTGTTCATTTGGCTCATACAGAATTCCACAAACAACCCCAGGATCTGGTCAACCCTAAATACAAATACTGAGGCAGACAGTCCAAGACTAATCCATCTTTACTCATCCAGCAATGCCTAGTAATTCTCCCCCCACCCCCTTTAAGTAATATATCCTGAAGGATTATAGAACACAAGTACGAACTGCAGACTAAAAGTGACAAAGAGGTACTGTGGAGATTTGGAGAAGAAAAAAAAATTGCAGACCCAGTTGCTTGCTGCAATAAAAATTTGGCTCTGTTACAAAAGAAAAAGTAACCAAACCATCAGCCAGTCAAAGGCCTGTTTAATCATGCCAGCTCAACTGAAACATTTATTCATTGCAACTCACTCCTTGATCACTTTGTCTTTTCTGGCCTTCTTACCTCCTCTTGGGTTTTGAAGGGTTAAAAGAGTGGAGAAAAGAGGGGAAAACAAGTCAATTAATGGTCTGGAAAATACTCTTGTATCCTGGTTACCAATCTATCAAATCCTACACTAATCAATTTCCTATACAACAAAAGCAGGCTTAAAATGATCAATAGTTATTACAAAATCATGGCTTTCTTCCTCCACACCTCCTATTTATCAATCTGCCAATAGAAGATATTAAAATTCCACACCAAAATTAACATTATTTGTGAAACCCCCGGTTTCCTTGACCGCGTAAGTCCAGGGAAGACACTCTCTAGTCCCACCAAACCCTGAGGTAGAGTCAGCTCTCCCACCCTAAACCCTGGTGTGTGCAGATGTTGGGTAATTTGCCACCCTGCTACAAATTAGTGCCACGAAATGATGGACAGTGCAGACAATGAAAGGAATTATACGTATGACTCTTATCTTAACTAAAGGGTTAGTAAAGAAAAACAAAAAGGGCCTGTTTTAATTTATCAGTCAAATGTGTACAAGTTGGAGCTCCACCGTTTTCACCAATCCTCCATTAATCTCGACACCTGGCTTCATCGAATCCCAGTCCCACACCGGATCGAATCCTATGAACTGTTCTCTTGAGAGTCCTCTCTCCTCCTCTCCCCACCAAACAAAAGCCCCAAGACCAACCTTAGTGTCCCTCACCAGAAACCCCACCATCCTTTTTGGATGGCACACATTCCTCATCTTCAACAATAACCCAGACAGGCTGAAAGCAGAACAGACTGCTCTTACAGAGCTGCCAAATGAAATGCCTGCAGCATAACAGTCAAGATGTGAACCAGGGTGTTGCATTTATAACAAATCACATACTAATAACTTCATAACATAAAGTTTTGTAGAACATAGGCTAACATGCTCACTGTTGGCATTTCCCTCTCCAACCAACCCTTTCAGCATAGGTACAGCAACCACAGACAGGAGAAAGTCCGCAGATGCTGGAAATCCAAGCGACACACAAAATACTGGAGGATCTCAGCAGGTCAAGCAGCATCTGTGGAAAAAAGTAAGGAGTCGACATCATGGGCTGAAACCCCTCATGGGTCCTGATGAAAGGTCTCAGTCCAAAATGGTGACTGTTTGCTCTTTTCCATAGAAGCTGTCTGGCCGCAGAGTTCCTCCAATATTTTGTGTGCGTGGACAGGAACCACAGGCCAGCTGGCCTGATATCAGCAGAAGGGAAAAAGCTGCAATCTAATATTAAAAAATTTGGTATCAGATAACATAAATAACAGCTCTGGTAAGAGACAATGTAAATTCATGGTCAGGAAATAGTACTGGGCAAACCTGTAAAAATTTGAAGTGACAAATAGCAGAACAGACAAGGGAGACCCAGTGAATGTATATGTGAACTTCCAGAAAGCCACTGGCAAAGGTGGTCACATACAAGAGGTCATTAATCAAGAAAAGCATACTTGTGTACATTGAGGATTAATTCACACAGAATAAAGATATGAAATATAATGTATGAATTACTTGCAGTATAACCATAGAATTAAATTACTAAATTCCTCTGCTCCCAGGCCCAGGGAGTCAGCATCACAAAAGCTACTTTGTGCTGGATACTCTAAAACCTACCACAAGGTTTGACTGTTTTTAATCCATAATATTCTACACTCCACTGGCCGCCCTATCCTCATAAGGCACATTTCTTCATGTTTTTGGCACGCTTCCCGCAACACACTTTAGGAAAAAGGAAAATAAAAACTAATTTCAAATTAATAAATCATCTTACCTCACTGTAATGATGAGAATAAACCAATCCACTAAATTTCCAAAACTCTGCCCAAAACTCCGGATAGTTCTCCACCGACCACTGATACAGTTCATTATAATTGGCTGTAAAAACCAATAAAAGTGTTTTAAATCCTGGCTGTCCAGTTGCATTAGGAAACCCATTCCTTTTTTTTGCTCCAGTACTAATTGGTATAAATTACAGTTGGGTGCAGGATGTCTTTTATTATTCACATATCCAAAGGCACCAACACCCGCCACTCAGTTACTGATTAGCTTGAAACCACAGCTATTAACCTGTTGTAGCATCATGAATTACTTTTTTAAAATTGCATATCTTCATTTTCAATCACTGTAGCCACAAGCCTTGCAGTCATCCAACTTTATTCCAAGGGAATATCGCTTGACAAATTTATTCCAAGGGAATGTTTTGTCAAACTGCCAACATAACATTTGACTACAAAATATCAATTTTAAAAATCACAGAATTGGGAATTCATAGGTGCAAATATTTTCTTAGCAAATGCAACCCAATTTATTTTCATTATTAAATAATTGCAAGAATATGGCATTTCGTGCATTTTAAAACGTTACCTGTCAGAACTACTTATCCAGTGTGAGCAAAAACAAGTCCAAAGCACACTGCCTATATACAGTAGTAGGATACTGACCTGATTCGAAATACACGATCATTCAGGCCAATATTAAAAGGAAAAATCTTAGAGCAATTATAAACAAATCATTCTCAGCAGGCAATCACGGACTGACAGGGAGAGCTATCCAATTAATCAAAAGAGATGGTATCTGAAAGCAGAGTGATGTGGAAGAACCACAACGAGGACGCGAGGAATTTCAAGAGGAACGGGGCGAGGCAATGAAGCAACTTGTGGGCGAGGTTCGGGGGGTTTTAAATTAGCTGCATGAAGAAACACAATTCCATAAGCCAGGCTATTCCATTCCGACAAATATTGGATAGGGAAGCTATTTCAGTCACGCAATTGTAAACAGCTGACTTTAATGTGACATTTCATAAAGGCGCTCCGGAGAGCAATGGAATTAATCCGTCGGAACTGCTGTCAGTCACGAAAGACATAACGACGATCAACCTTATTTAATTAGGCCCAAGAAAGTGGAACAGTGATTGAATTGTTCAGGAGAAATATAGACCAGGTGGACAGAAGAGAACGGGACACTTCAAACATCCTGGGCGACGATGGGTTGCAATCACAGACCAATGGTGGCAGCTTCTAGCCACCGTGCATCTGACAACGGCGACACTTACCGAGCTGCAGGCCAAACTTGTCATTGATGAGCTTCCTGAATTGGTCCATGTGCGTGTTCCTTTTGGAGTCGGGGTACCACATCACTTTAGATTCCACAATTTCCTCGCACACTACGTCCTCCTTCGACATCGTGGCCGCTGGCTACCTTGCGTCCCGGTCGCAAGTCAACGTGTCTGTAATGCAACCCCCGGTGATGCGCTTCGGCCGTGCGCGCAAGCCCTCGCCGGCTCCGCTTGCGAAGGCGAGCAGCGACCGCTCCGGAGTCCGAGCCGAACCGAGGTCGGGACAAAGCGGTGGGGAGCGAGCGGGGAAGACACGCAAATAAAATCGCCTCCGATAGCCCGGCTGTTTTCCCCGCTCCCTCTCTGCACGGTCAGCCCAGCCTAGCCCATCGACGCCCGCTTCCACGATTGGCTGCAGCCGCCTCAAGTCATTGTATCGGCTGAGAAAAGACGCGGAGGTGTGACCAATCAGCGAGGCGTAAACGCTCGCCCGGCGCAAAACCGCCCAATACCCGAGCGGCATCGACTTACACCGCTCTGCCCAATTAGGCTCCTGCGCTGGAACAAAGATCAGCGCTCCAACCAATCACTGCAAAGAGGGTCACATCCTTCCTGGCAGGCAACGATGCTGGCAACCTCGGGCACTTTATGGAGTGTTGAATCGCAGGAGAGTGTCTTGATACTTCGATACCAGACTCTATTCTTCCCCTTAGCTATTATTGTTGGTTTGCAAGTTCACTCCCGTTGTGACGGGAATTGGGTATTTCATAAAAATTACAAATTAGGTGAAAACTCACAAATGATTTTATTTTAATGTCTCTCCTTTGAGTAACTTAGATTTAAAATGTCCAAAAACTGATTCATTAAAATATTTCCGAACGCTTGAATAATAGAGAGAATTTTATAAGTCAAGCATTATTAAGTATAAATGATTAAAGCTGAATATTGAGAAAGGCGGGGCATCGATGTTATTGTGCGGGGGGGGGTTGTGCGAATGCAAGTAGGGTTTGGAGGCGGATGTTCTTAATACATTTCGTGTGGGGGGAGTTAATGATCATGTTGCCATTCTTTTTTATGTGGGGCGGGGTGCTGTTTCCCACTAAACTGACTTCAGAGGTTTTTCTTGGTTTCGTGGCTATTTGGGGAAGAAAATTCTCGGAATTGTATGCGGCCTACATACTATGGTAATAAATGAACATGTGAAAGGCATGCAAAAAGAGATTCCTCACTTCAGAAGTGAGCTAAGCCCTCAAACTAAACGGTAACATTCCTTGCAACGGTAAGCGAAAACGGGATCAAGTTTAAATCTACTGTAATGCTGCAGGCGAGAGGTGGGAAGTGAATGGAAAGTCAAACATGGGTTAAATGAAACAAAGTGTTAAGGATAAAGGAGTTGAGGTGTTACTTTGAAGTGTGTGAAGGGTGGAAATGGGAGGAAATAGGAACACCCCAGGGAGTCACGGACAGAGGGTGTAACCTCCATATGCATAACACTCGAGACTGAACCTGGGTCACTGAAACTGTGAGGCGGCAATTCTACTTGCTGTGTCATTTGCCTCTCACCAGTTTTAGGATTTTTGGTTAAAGAATTTTGTTTTCTCAGAGAATTGTGAACTTTTAGAATTTTCCACCCCAGAGCACTGTGGAAGCTGCATCTTTAATGACGCTCATAGGCAAATGCTTGATCCAGAGAGGGGCCCAGGAAAATGGCACTCCGGGCAAGACCAGATCAGCAATGACCACATTCAACGGGGACCAGGCTGGAGGAGCCATGTGAACTGGTCCTTTTCCTTTTCTTATGTAAATCTATAGATTATGATAATCATTTATATTTCTTAAGCAGATCTGTTAATCAAAACCACTCATGTATGTGGCACTGCTAATATGTCAAGAGTGTTACTTCAATGTTCCTTTCTTTAAGCTTACTGAAAATGCTTGAGAAATCCGGGTTGCATGGTTGTCTGATCCAGCACAATTCCAACCACCAGTCACCATTGTTTGATCAAGAACTGAAGGTCACTGATTGTGTGCTGTGAGGAAATTGTCTACGTAAATAAAGGTATCAATCTGTTTACCTCTGTTTGAACTATTTTATTTCAATTATCATTGTCTGTAACACAAGGTTCAGCACTGCCAAACAATGAAGAGGAGGACAATTGCTATTGTACACGTTGTTGTCAGAGTCTTGCTGAGGTGATATGGAAGACGCAGCAACAATTGGCCAGGTCTAGTGGAAGAGGCGGAAGAGGAACGCTGCGGTGACCCAATCCAACGGATTGCAAAGGAAGCCCTGGTCCAGGTGCGGAGTTCGGATGATACGTGATGAAATAAGCAAACAAGAATTGCTGAAATTCTGCAGCCGGATGGCACAGTCAATATTAACTGGTAATTATTACTGATATCTCAGGACACATAAAAAAAGACATGACATGACCAGACCTATAGAACTTCAAATAAAATGTTAGTTGCAGAAAAAAATCACCTTTGTAAAACTTGAATGCAAAAATGTGCAAAAACATTGATATGAAAAATCTGGATTGAAGTTCAAAGTAAATTTATTATCAAAGTCACCATATACTACCCTGAGATTCATCTTCTGGCAGACATTCACTGAACAAAGAACGACAACAGAATCAGTGAAAAACAACCAGGTACAAATACCAAAAAAAACACAAATAAAAGTAAATAGTACAACAACGTGAGTTGTAGGGTCCTTGAAAGTGAGCCCATAGGTTGTGGAATCAGTTCAGTGTTGAGATGAGTGAAGTTACGCACACTGGTTCAGAGCCTGATGGTTCAAGGATAATAACTGTTCCTCAGACTGGTGATACGTCCACCGTGGACGGTCCCAAGCCCGGCGGTGAAAGGAAGAGGGCTGGGCATAGGGCTGGCAACCCTTATCCATAAAAACCCACAGCTACAGAAATGCCAACAAAACCTCCAAAGACCTCATCCCTGAGAGAGGAAAGATCTTTGCCAAAAGATGTGTGACAGCATGTGGCGAAGTGAGCTGCTGTTGGCAGCCTATGCCCTAGCAGAGGTAATGGGCTGAAGAAGAAGAACCCAGTGGTGAAGGACATAAGGCTCCTCTGCCTCCTTTCTGAAGGCAGTAGCAAGAAGGGAGAATGTCATAGACAGTAAACTGTGCAAGTGCTAGTAAGTTCTCCCAACTTTTCTGGCTGATATTTATCCCTAAATCAAAGCTCAAGGGGAGACATGCTGGTATTATATATTTGTGGGAACTTGCTGTGCACATATTGGCTGCTATTTTTCCCAAGTTACTATAGTAACTACACTGAATGACTGTGAAGCACTCTGGGAAATCCTTGTGCTGCAAGACTCCAGATTCGAGACTGCTTAATGTCATATCCAGTACGCACAATAAGTGTAAAGGAGAATGAAGTCATTGTTACTCCCGATTCAATGCAGCACAAAAAAATCAAAGCATAAGATAAAGAATGTAATAATATTTTTTAAAGACACAATAAATAAATAGTTGCTATCCCTTACACCATAGATCCTCCATCTCTGTCTGTCCTTGGCCATTTTCTCTATTGTGCCCCAGGTGTGGTTCAGGGTCCTCACTTCTGCCTCTATGGTATAAATACATAAGATATCTTATTAAAGTGATGCTAGGCATTGAAGTATCTGTTCATGAGGTGACTGACAGGAAATGATATAGTAGAGGTGGTAGAGGGCATGGAGTTGTGGGTTACTGGGTGGTTGTGTTGATCAGCCTTTAATACTTGGAGAAAGTAACTTTTTCGGAGTCTGGTGGTCCTGGCGTGGAAACTATATGGCCTCCCCCGGATGGAAGTGGGACAAACAGTGGGTGGGTGGGATCCATCATGTCACTGGCCCTTTTCCAGCACATATCTGAATAAGTGTCCTTAATGGTAGGTTGGCTGGTGCCAGTCACTGGGTATTTTTTACAATCCATTGTGCGGAACTCCTGTCTGCCACAGTACATTTTCCTACATAAGCTCTATAGACTGGCAACACACACAAAATGCTGGTGGAACACAGAAGGCCAGGCAGCATCTATAAGGAGAAGCACTGTCAACGTTTCGGGCTGAGACCCTTCATCAGGTCTAACTGAAAGGAAAGATACTAAGAGATTTGAAAGTAGTGGGGAGAGGGGGTAATGCAAAATGATAGGAGATCTGGAGGGGGTGGGATGAAGCTAAGAGCTGGAAAGGTGATTGGCGAAAGTGTTACAGAACTGGAGAAGGGAAAGGATCATGGGACGGGAGACCTCGGGAGAAAGAAGGGGGGGGTAGGGAATCACCAGAGGGAGATGGAGAACAGGAAAACAACTAAATATGTCAGGGATGGGGGCATTAACAGAAGTTAGAGAAGTCAATGTTCATGCCATCAGGTTGGAGGCTACCCAGCCGGTATATAAGGTGTTGTTCCTACAACCTGAGTTTGGATTCATTTTGACAGTAGAGGAGGCGATGGATAGACATATCAGAATGGGAATGGGACGTGGAATTAAAATGTGTGGCCACTGGGAGATCCTGCTTTCTCTGGCAGACCGAGCACAGGTGTTCAGCAAAACGGTCTCCCAGTCTGCGTCGGGTCTCACCAATATATAAAAGGCCACACCGGGAGCACCGGACGCAGTATACCACACCAGCCAACTCACAGGTGAAGTGTCGCCTCACCTGGAAGGACTGTCTGGGGCCCTGAATGGTGGTGAGGGAGGAAATGTAAGGGCAGGTGTAGCACTTGTTCCGCTTACAAGGATAAGTGCCAGGAGGGAGATCGGTTGGAAGGGATTTGGGGGACAAGTAGATGAGGGAATTGCGTAGGGAGTGATCCCTGTGGAAAGCAGAAAGGGGGGGGGGAAGGGAAAGATGTGCTTGGTAGTGGGATCCCGTTGGAGGTGGCAGAAGTTGCGGAGAATTATACGTTGGACCTGGAGGCTGGTGGGGTGGTAGGTGAGAACAAGGGGAACCCTATCCCGAGTGGGGTGGCGGGCGGATGGGGTGAGGGCAGATGTGCGGGAAATGGGAGAGATGCGTTTGAGAGCAGAGTTGATGGTGGAAGAAGGGAAGCCCCTTTGTTTAAAAAAGGAAGACATCTCCTTAGTCCTGGAATGAAAAGCCTCATCCTGAGAGCAGATGCAGCAGAGACGGAGGAATTGTGAGAAGGGGATAGCATTTTTGCAAGAGACAGGGTGGGATGAGGAATAGTCCAGGTAGCTGTGAGAGTCTGTAGGCTTATAGTAGATATCAGTAGACAGGCCGTCTCCAGAGATGGAGACAGAAAGATTAAGAAAGGGGAGAGAGGTGTCGGAAATGGACCAGGTAAATTTGAGGGCAGGGTGAAAGTTGGAGGCAAAGTTACTGAAGTCAATGAGCTCAGCATGCATGCAGGAAGCAGTGCCAATGTCGTCGATGTAGCAAAGGAGAAGAGTGGGACGGATACCTGTATAGACTTGGAACATGGACTGTTCCACAAAGCCAACAAAAAGGGAGGCATAACTGGGACCCATACGGGTGCCCATGGCTACACCCTTGGTTTGGAGGAAGTGGGAGGAGCCAAAGGAGAAATTATTGAGAGTAAGAACTAATTCTGCTAGACGGAGGAGAGTGGTGGTAGAGGGGAATTGGTTAGGTCTGGAATCCAAAACCCTACAGACTGGCATGTCTTATTTTCATTATAATTTATAATTTCAAATGTTAGATAACTATAATGCAGTATTTACAGATTGAAAAAGAAACAAAATACATATGTCAAGATCACAAAAGGTTTAGCAGCAACCGCTAAAATGCTAAATCTCCATCTACAATTGAATAAGTTTGGTTCTTATACACAAAGTGAATAATCTAATTCATTTTTACCATTTATAGCCATTCTAATTAATTGTAATATTAAGAAGTGACGTTAATCAAGCTTGACATCTTAAAACAAACAGTGTTTCCAACTATAATTATTTATTTCTTTCAATGCTCTTCCATAAGACATGGCAGCAGAACTGGGCCACCAAGTCTGCTCTGCCATTTAAGCATGGCTGATTTGTTATCCCTCGAAACCCCCATTCTCCTGTCTACTTCCCCCATGATGTGAAGCACGAGATTACAATATCATAAAAACGTTTCAGACTCCACCACAGGCAATTAAAGTGCAGGTCTATCACAAATATGCAGAAAACTATTTTTGAGAAATTACTGATTTACAGTTACCACTATATAAATCACTGAAAAAACAGCACCCTGTGGGGTATCCAATAAATGAAGGGTACTGTGAATATTCAGTTGACTCTATTTAGTTAAGCCATAGGTGATTCAGGTTTGAAATACATACTTATCCAAGGACAAGTTTCTCTCAGTCTTTGCACTATGTTTTCTTTTAAATTGGGTTAATTTATGTAAGACCATAAAATATAGAAACAGAATTGGGCCATTTGGCCCATCGAGTCTGCTCCACCATTCAATCATGGCTGATCCTTTTCTCCCTCCTCAGCTCCACTCCCCAGTATTCTCCCCATAACCTTTCAAAGGCAACTGTAGAGTACTATTGAAGAGTGCTACATGACAGGAAAGACCTTGGAGGTACTTACAAACAAGACTGAATGTCTTAAACTCAAGCTCAACGAAAATGTGAATTGGTGCAAGTTCAGACACGGGCAATAGCTTTAATTCGAATGGGCTGAGAAAATACATTGACTTATTATTTAACCAACTTCAACTAATCCTGTAAAACACTGACTCAAAATTTCTTTTGTTTGGGAAACTAAAATTTTGCATTTCGCCACAGTTAATTTTGATGAGATGAAATGGGCTGATCGCAACAAACCAGCCAGTAGCAGTAAACCTAAAGATGAAAGCTAGGTGGCGCTGCAAGAAAAGACTACACCTCAGCATAGAACTAATAAAGCGAAGTCAAGTCATCAAATACACAGCAAAAACGGGTGACGGCATACATTTAAAGAACATTTATATGTATCTAAAAAGTGAGATCTGGGGACTGGATGAAATATACAGAAATTCAAAGGAGAATGTAAGATTTGCAAGAAAGAATACAAGTGTTTTTTTTTCTTTGAAGGACTACAAATTTCAACACAAAAGCTTTTCAGTTGTATTAAAAGAGAGAGGGGGATTAAGGGGTAGATAGACCTGTAAATACAGTGATAACGTTAAAAAAAATAAGGGCGTCTAAGCAATTATTTCCGTTCAAAGGGAAAATAGTAAAGAGGCTAGAAACCAGTTTCTGCACCCAGAAAGTGATAGGGAGACACAATAGGCAGAGTTGAGAAGTTGAGTCAATGCTTCAAGTCACAAAACTTTTCTTCATCTTCATAATCGGGGTGGGAAATCTACAGCATGCCTACAATAATGCAGAATTTCAGAGACAGGTATCCTTCGAGAGAAATAAAAGTGATAGAGTTGCAAACTTTGGCCAAGCAATTGTGAGCTTGAAGCTAAGTAAAGGAAAAGATGTAGTTAATTTTCTACTTTGTTAATTTGGGATCTGTGCGTTTCTGCAAATCGCAGCTAACTTCTGGTGGTGGGATTCACTCCTTTAGTGTTTTTGGGTAGAGAGCCCGATGATGATGGAGAAGTGATTTGTTATCAAAAGGTGTGAAACATTTTTGGGGGGACCAGAATACACAGGTGCTCCCACATCCATTCTGCCCTTGCCCTGTTAGGTGGGTCTATTGTCTGAGCATTCTGGATGACGGACAATACAGTGCCCACTGTGTAGTGGTGGCAGAGGGGATGCATATTTACTGCTGCGAGAGAGTGGTGTAAAGATTGGTCAATATATAAGAATCTTGATTTTAGTGGTACTGTAAACTGGACACGATGCTAATAAATGCAGTGGGTAAGACTGTTTCTTTCTTAATAGTGCAAGCACAGCAGTATTTATCAGGTGTTTCCTGATTTTAGATTAAAGGTTTGAATTTATCGAATGAGCAAATAAGAATGGTGAGGTTATTCAATCATAAATGAGAAATACAATATAGGTAAGAGTTTAGATCTCATTTGATTTCTCTATTTAAGGATTTTTTAATTTACCTTGGAACTGCCCACAATGACACTCTGCCAGAAATTATTATTTTTGATCAACTTTGCCAACTTTCCACCCTAACTTTTATACCACTAACTTCAACCAAACTGGTTTAGAGATCCATGTATTTATTCCCTCCATTGTTTTAAAGGGAGGCGTCTAATGATTTTGTCTGTGATGTTTTACCAAATGCCTGTCTTTAAGAAAGGCAAGTGGGTGAAAACAGGGACTCTCCAGAAGTATCTAGAACATTGTCCATGTATCTGGTATCCCTTCTCAGCAAAGGGTCAGAAATCTGATGCCTGGGATGGCAGGTTTATTGTGAGAAGAGATTTGAACTAGGACTGTGCAAAGAGGTTTTGTCATTTGAAGAAGTATTTGACAACGTGGATGTTTTCTCAGGCCAGGCTGTCAAGAACGAGCAGTCCCAGTTTCAAAATAGGTTTAACTATTCCAATCCCTAAAAGGCAGTGGAACTTTAATGTAAGGGCTGTGGCAGCTCAGTAACCAGCGATATTGAAGAGAGAGACTAATGAATTTTTGGACATTACAGAAACAAGGAATACGGGGTGTAACGTTCTCCTTCGCGTGTCACGAACGCCGAATTTAACGTCGAGATAAACCACAGTTAATAAGAACCAGATCGCAGCAAGATTAACCATTTACTGTTCACTCTTCACATTAACATATGGTGAAAACTGTTGATAAAACAATACAAGATTGATACAGTATTTGTTCCTTCCTTAATATCACATTTCAAGTGTAAATACTTGCAAAGGTGACTATAACTACATTACACTAAGGTGCAGTATACAGGGAGAGTTTACCTGCTCCATTGACTACTTTAAATACACTTCCATGCAAACTATCCGCGACTCTTTAACTAACGAAAGCATAAACATTATCTACCGTCGTTACTTCTAACAGGATCGGAATAGCATCTTAGTTCAATATATCGATTATCTATTAACTTACAGCGTTGCTCTCACTGTGATTTCTCATGCCTGCAAAACAACTTCTGCTCGGGTCTGCCTCGTGGTGAGCCCCCACCCTCGCGCTAATTTCAAACCGGTATTTTCCCACAAGACGCGGCGAAACCGGATGTGACGTCATTGCATGCCGATATATTTTACATGCAATGAATATACTTTAAACACTTCTAATTCTAACTAGAAAATAGTATCGAATGAATTACTAAGCGGAAATATTATAAACTAAATAACTGTCGTAAAGACAGCACACTCCCCGCTTGACCTTCGTAAGGTCACAATGAGCAGAGTACAAAACTTAGTCTCTTAATCAGTCATTGGGTAGAAGTAGAATAACTTCTGTAACTGGCCCTTGGTAAATTTTCACATCGCCTTGGTCGGTAGTCTTCAATTCGATCTTCCTGACATGTCCATCCCCGCTAGGGAATGTAGCAGTGATTCTGGCCATTGGCCAGCTGTTGCGGGCGATTTGCTTGTCCCTGAGCAGGACTAAGTCTTCAACTTGAAGATTCCTTCGGGGTTCTGTCCACTTTTGTCTCTGTTGCAACAAAGGTAGACATTTTTGTCTCCAGCGAGGCCAGAACTGATTTGCCAGAGCCTGGACTTGTCTCCATTGCTTTGTGTACAAATCCTTGTCTGAGAAGTCTCCTGGTGGAGGAGGTGCTCCTGCCTTCTGCGTAAAGAGCGTTGATGGCGAAAGTATAAAGGGGTTTTCTGGGTCAGAAGACACAGGTAGGAATGATTGTGCGTTTATAATGGCTGTGACCTCTGCCATTAGGGTGCACAGTACCTCGTGGGCCAATCGGGTGCGTTGCTGCATCTCAGGTTTCCTTTTCTGGGTTTTCCGTAAGGACGTGAACCGTTTGACTGCCTGCTCTTTGTTATCTGGTGAGCGCTGGCGTGGTTCTCTGAAAGGCAATGGGGCAACCCCATTATTTGCTTCATCTCTGAAGACCTTGGTGTCTTTGGGTTTTAAAGAAATGGTATCTTGAGCTGATTGTGCAAGTTTGTTTCCGTGCTCGGTTTGAACGAAAACTGACTGACCTAGCGTCTCGTCGGTTACTTTACGCTTGGTAATGTCTTGTTGTGCTTCTTTAGGGTACACCTCAGTGAGGCAGATCTTGGAACAAGAACGGCTTGACTGAGTTTGACTGCAAACTTCTGTACAGTTCGAGCTGACAATTGTTGTCCTGGAGTGAACCTCTCCCTCCCCGCCGTCCTGTTGTGGGGGTGAAGGAGCGTTGTCGGTTCTTTCATTCTTGACTTCATCACGGAGCCGTGAGGGTAAATTTCCTTCCTCGTATGGATGTGATGCAATCGTGACTCTCTGAGGTTCCTCGTAGCTGGGGAAGTTATCGAATACGTATGGAGAGGGGAGACGAGCCTGCCTGTCTATTTGAGATTGTACATAGTCGCTTGTGCGTTCCAGTCTGGTCCTTTCTAAAGTAGATCTTGCTTCGGTCAGATCACGCGACCCTTCAGCTTCTTCTATGTACTCTGCTTCCGCCATGGCAGCTTCTTCTTCTCTTTCTAGCTGCAGCACTTGCAACTCTGTCGATATTTTTGCCATTTCCAATTGGGTTTCGGCTTCTCGGGCGGCCGCTTTCCTTTGTCTGGCAGCCTTTTCTTTCTGGATTTCGGCTTCTCTGATGGCCTGCAGCATTTTCAAAACTGCTTCTTGTCTGGCGTAACGCAGTCGCACCTTGGCGGCTTCTGCCTTGGCTCTCGCCTGGGTGGACTTACTTGATGTCGGTTTACCGCCCTTGTCGCTGGGCGGCGTTGACTTGATGCTGGATCGAGCTGACATTGCAGCACTTGAAACACCTGATAATGTCGCTTTTTCACTGTAACGTTCTCCTTCGCGTGTCACGAACGCCGAATTTAACGTCGAGATAAACCACAGTTAATAAGAACCAGATCGCAGCAAGATTAACCATTTACTGTTCACTCTTCACATTAACATATGGTGAAAACTGTTGATAAAACAATACAAGATTGATACAGTATTTGTTCCTTCCTTAATATCACATTTCAAGTGTAAATACTTGCAAAGGTGACTATAACTACATTACACTAAGGTGCAGTATACAGGGAGAGTTTAGCTGCTCCATTGACTACTTTAAATACACTTCCATGCAAACTATCCGCGACTCTTTAACTAACGAAAGCATAAACATTATCTACCATCGTTACTTCTAACAGGATCGGCATTAGCATCTTAGTTCAATATATCGATTATCTATTAACTTACAGCGTTGCTCTCACTGTGATTTCTCATGCCTGCAAAACAACTTCTGCTCAGGTGTGCCTCGTGGTGAGCCCCCACCCTCGCGCTAATTTCAAACCGGTGTTTTCCCACAAGACGCGGCGAAACCGGATGTGACGTCATCGCATGCCGATATATTTTACATGCAATGAATATACTTTAAACACTTCTAATTCTAACTAGAAAATACTATCGAATGAATTACTAAGCGGAAATATTATAAACTAAATAACTGTCGTAAAGACAGCACACGGGGCTTGTGCAGGAAAATAGCACAGAGGTAAAAAAAAAGCTCAGCAATAATTTTGTCCAAGTGCAGTGATGAATATTTTTTCTTCTGCCATCACATTATTTGGAGGCCTACAAAGAATCTTGAAATGGTTGAGAGATTTTACCATAGTGATACCGCCTAATCACATAGTAGGGTTCAGCACCTGGGTCAAATCCTGACCCATCATTAATGGAGTTTGCATGTTCTCTCTGTCACCACAGATTTCTTTGGGTGCTCTGATTTCCTCCCACAAAGATATGTGGGTTAGGTTTTTATGTGGCCCACTGTAAATAAATTCTAGAATGTAGGTGAGTGGAAGTATTTGGGGCAATTGATGGGAGAGTAAAATGGGATCAGTGCAAGATAGTTAGCGTGAACTTGGTTCAAAAGACCAGCTTCTATCCTGTTGGGAGCAACACGCACAAAATGCTGGTGGAACTCAGCAGGTCAGTACAGTTGATGTTTCAGGCCGAGACCCTTCATCAGGACACTGTTTGTCTATGCTGTCTGGCTTCATGATTCAAATTATAAGACTTTAAAGTTACAAGGGTAGTTTCCAGCAAAAAAAAGGTTGAGGGATACTTGACAGGGGTATAAAATATGATAAATTTAAATTTTAAACAGACCAATAGATTAGGGTAAATTTCATCTAAGAAACATACGAAGGATTCAAGAAATACAGCAAGTGTTGGTAATGACCTGTAAATTGCTAAATTGGATGCACCAATGATCAATGCTGGCAAAAGGATATTAAATAAGCAACTGAAGGGAAAAAAATTGTGGGGCCACGGGGATAAAGCAGAGTACATGATTGATTGGATTTTCCTACTCAAGAGACAACATGGGTACAATGGTCTATTTTGTGTCGTCATGACATCGATTCAATAAATAAGATTGCATACAAACTGGATAACTCCCTAAACAACCAGCACAGGTTCATTAGGCCAAACTCTATTACTGTAGTTTGGACTTTCAATAGGATATAGTTAGTCTCACTTTTTTGATATTGCATTTCCCTATATTTATGATGCATGTATTTCTAGAAGAGTCAGAGTTGGCGAATGGGCTGCGTTGACGCGTGAATGAAGTTACCAGAGAAAAGTACAAACAAGAGAAAATCTGCAGATGCTGGAAATCCAAGCAACATCCGCAAAATGCTGGAGGAACTCAGCAGGCCAGGCAGCATCAATGGAGAAGAGTACAATCGACGTTTCCAGCAGAGACCCTTCATCAGGACTGGGAAAAAAAACAGATGAAGGGTCAGAGTAAGGAAGTGGGGGAGAGGGGGAAGGACCACAGGTTGGTTTGTAGATACTATTGGAGTATAAAACTTGTATCATTTGCTGTGTAACCAAAACTATGTAGTCAGTTTGCTATGCATGTACTCAATTTAGTAGAATGAAATCTTAGGAATGTATAAGACAATGGTGTGTTTATTATTTGCTATGCATGTACCCAATTTGGTAGGAGACTGAAGTCTTAAAAATGTAGACAATGATATGTTAATGAGAGGTAGCTAAGAGATGTAGATTAGAACATGATTAATCCAATTTATAGGAACAATAGGGACATGATGTACGTGTAGTACGTGTAATACGCAACTATAGATCGATTACATATGCTAATGCAACAGGACCAGGAGATTGCTATAAAAAATGCCGTGTCCGAGGATCTGTGGGCAATCAGCGACTGGCTCAATGACTGTCTCAGCTTTGATTTGCAAATTAAAGTTTAACCCTTCTTGAAGAATCTTCTGCGTCTCCTGGTCATTTGTGAGGCACGAAAAACCACAACAATACAAAGCAGCTTCTTTATTCGACAAAACAAAGCACCATACGTAGACGCTTTCAGCCGCAAGGTCTGCTGGCCCAACGTGGGACTCCAAATTTTTATGTGCTAAACATCAAAAGCACAATTCCATATTTACAATGTATCCGTAATGCTTTCTTTTAAACTACCAACAAACTTCACACTTCCCGACTCGCACGCACACCACAAATGAACATTGTCTGCTCGGAGGTTTTCAGCTTTTCGGAACCCATTGCTCAGAGCTGCTCCCCAAATTAAATCCACGATTCACATTCAGATATGAGGACTGGTGGCTAAAGTCGTCTGCTAAATGTAAATGCTTTAAACCCAAAATCGCTCTAACATAACCTCCTTTTAGCTGTCCTGGTCAAAAATATATTTGCACCAGAAAAGGCCAACATAAAGGAGGATCTACTCAAACAAGGCAGCAAAAATGCCCTGACTCGTAATTCCACCCACCCACAAGTATTTAAATGTGCACCTACATCTACCCTCTCCACAAAACTGCTAAGCAGAGAGATTGTTGCAGAAATTTGAAGAACAGTTTTTCGAAATGCGTCTTCGTTCGTGTGCCGGTTTGTCCCCCCCCCCCCCCCCCCCCCGCTGGCCGATTTCAGCTCAACCACATTCCTTGTCCTCACCCCTTCATCCTCTAGTTGCTAAAACTCTCCCTTTCCGGGGCTCAGAGGCCTCTCAGGAAGGGGCTGGGGTGGTTTCTAATTGAATGACTGCAAGGACTTCTCCCCAGTGGTACCCCCTTCCGAAATGTCCAGTCGATCGCTGGCCCGACTCACTTGCATTAACTGCCCACTCAGGCTGGGGGTGACTAC
Organism: Hypanus sabinus; assembly: GCF_030144855.1. Classification (NCBI taxonomy): domain Eukaryota; kingdom Metazoa; phylum Chordata; class Chondrichthyes; order Myliobatiformes; family Dasyatidae; genus Hypanus; species Hypanus sabinus. The sequence continues at coordinate 95,685,507 of NC_082718.1, forward strand.
CTTCAGGTGCCGTGCGCGATCTTTCCCAGTCTGCTATGCTATCGAAGTTGCGCAACCTGCTGTCTCAGCTTTAACTTAAAATCCATCCCCATCTTCTGCCTTCCCGTTTCCGGGGGGTGCGTTTTCATCAGCTGTGGTCGGCTAGTGTTCATCTCTTGGGATAGCATAAACCCCGGCCTTTCAGGCAGCACCTCACCGTGACTTGGTCACCCGGCTGCGGGGGGACTGTCTCCTTTCCCTGCAGCTCTCTCTGATCAGCAATGTGCCGCTGTTGTTTTGCTGGGTCCTTCAACGCTTTAAGGTGGCTACAAAGGTCTTTCACATATTCTGTCCCCGTAAGCCCCAGGGAGTCGCGTTGCTCGCCCCCCCCCCCGTCAATAATTCGTAGCTGCTGAGACCCAGCGTGCAGTTTTGGGTTTGCTCGCAATCTCGTCAGCATTCCCGATAAATACCCCGACCCAGGTCTTTCCCGTCTCGATTACAGCACCGGCTAAAGCGTCCTTGATTGCTCTGTCCCTGAACTCGGAGGGTGGTAGGGTACGTGGAACCGTTGTCGGATCCCTAGCAGCCAGCATATTTCCCTCCCGACTTCCCCTGTGAACTCTGCTCCACCTGAACTGGGGTTCCCCTCCTTGGGAGGACTTCCTGAACTAGGATCCGTGTAGCGGTGCAGTCGCTGAAAGATCTCGGCCCGAAACATTGACTGTACTCTTTTCCATAGATGCTGCCTGGCCTGCTGAGTTCCTCCAGCATTTTGTCTGTGCTCCCTCTACAAACGTTTGTATTTCCATTTGGCGCTCGTGTGCCTGCCTCCCCCTCTGTTAGGATGGCGCTCGCGGGATTCGTTGCAGCGTCCCTAACTATCGTTACCGACTTGTCTATGGGGATGAGAACTGCCTCCCCAGCTGCCCTTCTGCTGCCGGTGACTGTCCTCAGCCTCCCCGTATTCAGGAGCTTTACAACGGTGTGCAGTACGAGTTGTCCCATCGCACTGCCCACGGGGCGCAGTCTGAGGTCCTGCCGCAACGGGAGTCAGTTTCATTGAATAACGTGTCCCTGGCTTTGGGCCGCCGCTGCAGTATAGGTGAAAGGGGCGAGACGTGGCCCCATCCTAGCGCGGGTGCACAGACCAGGGCTTTCTTGATACCTGTAAAGGCCTTTTTCTCATTTGGCCCCAGCCTTACTTCCTCCAGAGGAGGCTTCCCTCCTTTAATCACTTCGTTGCGAGAACCCCGGTGTGAAACCACTGCCTTCCTCGCTCCCTTTGTGGGGCATGAAGCTGATTGCAGAACGCCTGTCATCTGACATGTCCTTCCTCATCCATCATCAGAAGCCATGAGTAATCATCTACATAGGGTCAGGTGGTCGACCACTTGACGTTCGATTAAACTTTCCAAAGTCTGCGCCATGACCTTGTTGGAAGTTGGCTGGGGGTATTGTGGAATCCCCGAGGGAGTCTGCTTCATGTGTACTGCCGCTCACCCAGGGTGAAGGCAAATCGGTCCTGGGACTCGGTCGGGGAGCCTCCAAAATCCATTAGCGATACCCAGGACTGAAAAACCATGTTCTGGAGACAGGCCATTCAGTATTGTCGCAAGGCTCACCACAATGGGATGCAATCTCGGGATGGTCTTATTAAGGGCGGTATAGTCTATATCATCGAAAACGTACACAACGCTGGAAGAACTCAGTCGGACAGGCAGCATCCGTGAGAAACGTTTCGGGCCGTTTCTATATCATCCATCGGCTTCTTTACTGGCTATATAGGCGAGTTGATAGTTGACGCAGTCTCTCCGAGTATCCCCAGGTGTTTTAGCTCCTTCACCATGCCCTGAACAGCTTTAACTGGGTATATCTTTATTCCACCACAATATCGCTTGTGTCTGGCCCACACTGCTGGGAACTGCTGAAAAAGTAACCCATGAACACCATCTTAGCTCCAGCCTCTGATGACCGGGGCAGCTGCGACTATGCTAGCCAGGCTGTCTATTATATTGTTTATACATGCTCGTGCCCCTGACTTATCCACGTTATTTCTCCCTCTCCCTAATCTACAACGGCCCCTGCTTCTCTTAGAATATCTATTCCAGGGATAGTACCCCCCATTATTTGGATATGCCTGTTTCCCCTCCTACACCTGTAATATAAATAGCTTGTCTGGTTGTTGGCAAGGGTAGGACAGTTATCGAATGCCCCGATATATTGCATTGCCGGCCCCCTAACAATGTTGTATACATTCGCGGGTTACCAGCGCTGGCAGTGGGGGCTGCCGCCAGCTATTTTGCTGTCTTCACCAGCACTAAGATCTGATCAGCAGAGAGATTGGACAGACTGGGCACTGATGGGATTACAGTGACTTTCGCCTCCTTTTAGGGCACTGCCTCCAACCATGTCTCGGTAGGCCACAGCTGTAGCATGTCAATTCCTTTACCCTCCCTTGTCTATTCCTTGCTACGTGACCCGGGTGCCGGCACACAAAACAAACCCTGAGACGTCACAATGGGGGCACCCGCTATAGCCACTAGAATTTCCCTTTTCACTTTCTTTCGCTTACCTGTCTGGCTCATAAAACTATCAGAGTAGGTCGACCCAACTGCTATTCCCAAATCTAAAACCCTGGTGGGCTGAGCTCCAGCATTTTCAAGGAGACTGGGTCATCCCTCCCTAGATCTAACGCTGAATGCTCCTCATACACTCTATATTTACATTCTGCATAATCGGTGGCTGTCTCATTCGCTCTTTGAATCAGTGCCATTATCACTCCCCAGTTACTCTCACCTCCCCCACAGTCGCTGTCTCACTGCCCCTTTTAAAGAGTGATATCCTTCTTCATTGCTGGCATTCCCAGTAGTTGCCCATGTACTTTCCTGCAGCCCCTGGTGTCCCACATATTCCTTGGGCATGTCGCTTTTACCAACATGTGTATATCTTTGAAGTCCAACCATTTCCTTGAGCTTGCACCAGACTTCTGAATTCCCACATACAACTTTAAGTGAGGACAACTCTGACAGAAGGCACTCTTTCTCCCAGGGGGTGACGGGGTCATGACTGTTTGTGATCAGGGTCAAGACTCCGATCATCAGGGTTTTCAACCTGGCGTTGCCTGATCTCAATAGGTGCCATCCTGGCCATATATCTGTGTAAAATCTCTCCCCAAAATATCTCCACACTAAGCAAAATAAAAATGATGGGTACCAGTTAAACATGCTAAAACTGCAGAAAATGTACTCTGCAATCCACCACTTTTGAGCATCTAGCTGATGATGCCTGCTGCATTCCTTTGCATCAAACTCGCAAAACACGTACAGCTCCCCAAACGAGCATACACACTGGCGTCCCAAACCTCGGTAGCCACCCTCCTCAACTGGTGGCTCCATCTCACCAGATTAACACACAAAGTTTCGTCTCTTACGTAAACACACATGTACGCAAACACACACAAACACGACTTTTGTACCTACCAATTCAACCCTCCGTGTTACCCTGTACCGCCAACCCAAACAGACCCAAATGAGAGTGTTAATTTTAAAAAATGTCACCCACTTAGACTGCTGAAATCACTGGCCACACAATGGGTCGCAGAAAGGTATCCCACTGCTGACACCAAATGTCACGTGAGTGAAGTCGCCGCAAAAAAAGCACTGGTAGAAACAAAGCAGTTTCTTTATTCGACAAAAGAAGGTATAGCAGGCATCATACGTAGACGCTTTCAGTCAAAAGGTCTGCTGGCCCAACATGGGGCTTGAAATTTTATGTGCTAAACATCAAAATAATTCCATATTTACAATGCTTTCTTTGAAACTACACACAAACTTCACACCTCCCAGTTCTAGCATGCACCACAGACATCCAAATGAATTTTAATCTGCATAGTCTGGTCTGAGGCTACGTCCACACAAGACCAGATAATTTTGAAAACTCCAATTTCGCCTAAAAGTGATAGGGGTCCACATCAAGCGTTTTTGAAAATATCTCCGTCCACATTAAAACAGGTATTTGGGCGAATCTCCTCCTCCTGCGCATGCTCAGGACACATCTAGAGAAAACAAGCCACATGTTTGGTGTCGAATCTCACTGTGAGTGTGCGTTTGTGCAGTTACAGACTAGGGAAACTTAAAAGGAAATTGCCAAACGATAGACAGCTGCTGGCTCTCGTGCAGTTGGACTTAAAACTGAAAAAAAAAACATATACTGGAGCGTATGGAGCCAACCGACAGGGAGTTTATGGACAGAATAAACTGGCGGACAACAAACATTGGAAAAACTGACTAACTGTTGCATTAATAAAGCACCTTGTTAAACGTATAAAACATGTCTGCATCAGTGCTATCTCATATTTCCATACAATGTTACATTTCTATTGTCAGAGAAGTACTTGCGTAAATAGGTAAACTACCTTCATACAAGCAAGGACAGAAAACAAGGCAAAGTGAGTATACTTATTTATTCAGTAAGTTATGAGTCATAGTAGCTGGTGAGTACATTTCTAACTCTCCTGGCTTCAGTCTTGTTGCCGTCTGTTCTGAAATTGTTAAGTTGTGTGGGGGTTGCCTTCAAAAAAACAATGAAATGCTGCGCTGCCACCACCATCTATTCCGGCGTGTCATGACAGCGTTTTTGGAACTCTCCCGATACCCCGTCCACATTACTCTGCCCAATCGGCGTTTTCAAATTTACACACTCTGGAGGGCATTTTAGAAAAGCACTGTTTTCGGGGGAGGAAAATGCCATTTCAGTGTGGACGGAGGATCAAAATGAAGAGAAAAGGTTTCGGTTACGGATTTATCCGGTCAAGTGTGGACGTAGCCAGAGATCCACGGCTTTTAGGAACCCATTATTCAGAGCTGCACTGCAAATTAAATCCACAATACATATTCAAATGTGAAGACTGGTAGCCAAAGTCAATTGCTAAATGTAAATCTGCTAAACCAAAAAAAATGTTCTAACAGGCAGAGTCTTACATCCATCCACAGAAATGTCTAACCAAGAATAATAATGCATTGGTTAGATATTAAAACATTTGCATGGATCTCTGAAAACCATTCAATAAGGTCATAGGTATTCCCATAATCTTCTGATCCAATAGCTTGACGATATTTGCAAAACTAATTTTGAATGTTTGTATTTAGTTCAAGGAACCTTACTGACTCACTGCCAGTGAAGCTTTATATCTAACAACGTGCAATTTTAAAGAAATATAATTGAAAATGTACTAATTGTTTTGCTTTTATTAATGTACAGTAGCATTGCTTAACAGATTCCATATATAGGTAAAAATGACACTGACAGAATCCAAATACTTAACTGTAACATATAATTATACAATGCAATTCACAAAATGCATGACACTTGTTTGAATCTGGACAATTAAAGGCTTTGACTGAAAAAAAATCCAAGTACATAACCATGATTTTTGTAAGAAGGCATAAAACACACTATTTGACTTGCTGAAAATATCATGTGGCCCAATGAAAAATTAGTACGGTCAAATAATGAACTAGCAATGAAATTCTCACATGAAAATAGCCAAAAATTAACAAAGTCCACTTTGTATAATATTAAAGTTAGGTTTAAAATTATTTCAATACACCGAGTTTGAAATCTGGCTACAATGCTAGCTCAAATAAGATTATCATGATTTATTCAATCTCTTCAAATATACATTTTAAAATATTAATGATTTTCCTACAATTCAGAATCCACAATAACTTCAATTAATGTTCAATGGCTACAAAAAAAATAAGCATTTTTCTAGTGTGAAGTGCTTGGTTCTAAACTCCAGAGCATACAGCATTTGAGAAAATCCTCTAGAACAGGGGTTCCCAATCTTCATTATGACATGGTCCAATAACATCAAGCAAGGGGGCCATGGATCCCAGGTTGGGAACCCCGCTCTAGAACCAATATAAATCACTATTTGTTGGTGGAATTAACTCCACTTAGTATAAATTTCATAGATCTTCATAACTTAAATTCCCATCCTCCTCATTTTTTTCTTACCTGATCAGTCATAACAAAGAACAAGGAGACTCCAGCACCAAGTCTGATTCATTTCCTCGATTGTCACATTTGACTGCAACCATTTACAATTCTACTCGTCTATCCTGTGGAATTGATGATCTCTAAAGAGGAATCATACAAATTTGTGTGGTCAGCCCTAAATATGAGGCTATCTATCTTAAATAAAGTTCTACTGAAGACTGGAGGTGGGATGGTAAACAGTAAACTTTACATCTTTTTTAATATATCATAATTAGGCTATACATAAATAATCTGTCAATGAATCACTCATCACAATTATAAACATGCCATATTAATAGATCTATGATCTTTGAATAATTGGCAATAAATGATTGCAAATATACACATTTCTATACCTTACTTCTATTCACATGCAATGTACCCACAAAACCAAAGGAAAATTTCAAATGCACAGTAGTAAGAAATCTGGACTGTTTCTTTTCACCACAGCACATTGCATATAGAACACCAGCTTAAGTTCTCTTACATAATTAAGGATCTAACAACATAGCTACACTGAAATGGACCGGAAGGGGGCAACTAGAAGGAAAAATTGTACAAAATGTCTTTTGAGTTTGTCCTTGGTTTTAATTGCAAACTGTGCAAGTGCTAAAAATCATCCAGTTTATTTATGAATGCACAAAGAGCTTAGAAACGATGGTGCACAATTGTTAAGCACACACTCCTCTCTTCCCCCACAATAGGTTGAAAAGAATATTGGACCAAATTATGCTGGCCATTGAAACTTAAAAAGAAAACTTCCATATTAATGGGTCTCTGAAAATCTAGTGATCAGTCACTGGTGCAAACCGGAAGATAAGCTCTCTGCATATTGCCCAGTAAGCAAGGGTTTGCAGGGACCATGGATAGCGATTCCAAACAAACTGGTCCAGCATATTTCACCATTGCCTCTATAGCAATGAAAACAAACCATATGTATTTAAGACATTTAGAGAAAATATTAAGATACAACAATTTACCACTTGTTATTAGTAATAATATACTCAATGAGTATAAAAATTAAAAAAAGGGTTGAATGATAAAAAAGGAAATTTAGGAATATAATTACTGGTCACTAATTCACTGACACTTCACAACTAATCTTGATTGTTATGAACATGGGTTGACCAAATCACCCCTGTTAACAATGGTTCATTATATATTAAACAGTGCTGGTGATAAGCAATGGTGTTTTTCCAGCACTAAGCAGCATTTTGGTCAAGTTTTTCCAAGACTCTATTAAGACGAATGTTCATGAGCCTGATTTGACCATCAAGGTGTTCAAGTTTATCTTCTACATGATTACCACTTCTCCTCCAATAAAAGCCAACTGGACCAGTTATAACATATGTCAAAACTAGAATGCAAAGGGGGAGCACAGCACCTTCAGGGTCACCTTCATTCTTCTGCAGAATATACAAACAAGCAAGGGCAAAAAAGATGATTCGGGCAATCCAGAAAAAATAGCCAAATACTGTGCGTAACATATAAAACAGAAGTCCCAGACACATTGATATAAACCAGTAAGCTAAAAGCACAGCAACAGATATCAGGAGGACTTGAGATGGATGGTGAACTGCTGTCGCTGGATTCAGATACTGGTGCAGGTTGGATGCTGCAAGAATAAAAAAAAACAATTTTACTTATCATAATAAACAAAGCAATTCAATTAGCTATTCACTATGAAAATCATTCAGTCGTTCCTTTTGTGGGAATGCAAAAACTAAACTGCATCAAGTTATGGGAGAGGATCGCAGAGCTGAAAAAATTGACAGCTTTGCTTTTCACTAACCTGCTGAGTTCTCCCCCCCAGCATTTTCAGTTTTTATTGTAACTTACACAGCTAATTCAAGCTGTACATGAACTATGGTGCAGAACAAAATGGGAACAAATAGAGTAATGGGCTTTGACTAAAATATTTAACTTTATTCAGTCCTAAGTGCACTTACTTGATCTTAAACCAAAGTAAACTTGAGTACTTATGATTGTACAGTACAATAACCTTAGGACTTTGGTGAAGCTAGGTGAGCAGATATTGCAGACTACTTCTAGATAGTACACTTTTAAGTCATTTTTTTCTATATTTAATTAGAGATCTAATAATTTTTTAACTGAACAAGCCAAGGTTAAAGCAAGCAGGAAACTGACCTAGAATGAGCTAAAAATACAGGAGCCTCAGGATTCACACCACCAGGTTCAGGAACAGCTATTACCCCTCAAACATCAGACTCTTGAACCAGAGGGGATAACTTCACTCAATTTCACTCACCCTGTCACTGAACCGTTCCCACAACCTATGCACTCAGTTCGAAGGGCTCTTCATCGCGAACTCGCTATCTATTGCTTATTTATCTATTATCATTATTTGTTTAGTGTTTACACAGTTTGTTGTCTTTTCCTGTTGGGTGCAGTCTTTCAATAATCCTACTATGGTTCTTGTATTTACTATGTATCCAAGCGTACTATACGGTGACTAACCTCACCATCAAACCCGCAGATAATGGGGTTGCTGCAGTAGTCTGGTGGACTGATCTCCACCCAGCTGAAGCCAGGAAACAACACTCAAGACACCTGCACTTAATTAACCCTCAAACAGGACCCCACTAAGGGGCACCTGGCCATTGTCTCCCACACCATCAGCGACCTTATCAACTCTGGGGATCTCCTATCCACTGTCACCAACCTCATAGTTCCCTTACCCTGCAGCTCCCTTTTCTACCTCCTATCCAAGATCCATAAACCTGCCTGTCCAGGTAGACCCATTGTTTATTTGTTCCTGCCCCACCGAACTTGTATCTGTACACCTCAACTCTGTTATACCGCCCCAGTTCAGTCCCTTCCTACAAGCATCCATGATGCTTCACATGCTGTCAATCTTTTCAATGACTTCAAGTTCCCTGGCCCCAGTCATATCATTTTCACTATGGATGCCCAGTCCCCATAACCTCTATCCCCCATTAGGAGGGCCTTAAAGCTCTCTGCTTCTTTCTGGACAACAGACCCAACCAATCCCAATTCCCTTCCACCACCACCCTCCTCCATCTGACGGAACTGGTCCTCACTCTCAGTAATTTCTCCTTCAGATCCTCCCACTTCCTCAAGACCAACGGTGTTGCCACGGGCACTTGTGTGGATCCCAGCTATCCCTGCCTTTTTGTCAGCTACGTGAGACAGTCCATGTTTGAAACCTACACCAGTATCACCCCCCAACTCTTCCAATACTACATCAACGACCAGCATTGGTGCTGCTTCCTGCACCCATGCCGAATTCATCGACTTCAACTTTACCGCCAACTTCCAACCTGCCCTCAAATTTACTTGGTCCATTTCCGACACCTTCTCTCGCCCCTTTCTCTATCTCTGTAGACAGTCTATCTAATGATAACTTTTATGAACCCACTGATTCTCACAGCTCCCTGGACTATATCCCTTTCCAACTGGTCACTTGCAAAAATGTGATCCACATTTCTAAGTTCCTCCACCTGCACCGCATCTGCTCTCAGGATAAAGCTTTTCATTCCAGAACTAATGGGATGACCTCCCCCTTGGGATTCTGCCACCAAGCACATCATTCCCTCCCCCGCCCCCACTTTCTGCAGGGATCTCGTCCATTCATCCTTCCCCAGTGACCTCCCTCCTGGTGCTTATCCTTGCAAGCAGAACAAGCATTACACCTGTCCCTTCATCTCCTCCTCACGACCAGTCAGCGCCCCAAACAGTCCTTCCGGGTGAGGCGACACTTCACCCGTGAGCCTGTTGGGGTCATCTGCCATATCCGATGCTACTGGTGTGGCCTCCTGTATATCGGTAAGACCTGACGCAGATTGGAAGACTGCTTCGCCGAGCACCTACATAACATATGCCAGAAGAAAGCATGATTTCCCTGCAGCCACCGATCTTAATTCTATTTCCCAATGCCATTCTGACATGCCAGTCTAAGGGCTCCTCTACTGCCACTATGAGGCCACACTCAGGTTGGAGCAGCAATATCTTAGATTCCATCTGGGTAGCCTCAACCTGATGGCATGAACATAGATTTCTCAAACATCTGGTAACTACTCCCCCTCACCATTCCCCCATCCCTGCTTCCCTCTCACTTTTTCTCCTTACCTGCCCATCACCTCCATCTGGTGCTCCTCTGCCTTCTGTCTCTTCCATGGTCTTCTACCCTCTATTAGATTCCCCCTCTTCCAGCCTCTTACCTCTTTCACCAATCAACTTTCCAGCTCTTTACTTCATTTCTCCTCCCCTCCTGGTTTCACCTATCACTTGCCGCTGTGTATGACTACTTCCCTTCCTCCCCACCTTCTTACTCTCACTTCTCCCCTTCCTTTCCAGTCCTGAAGAAGGGTCTCAGCCCAAAATATTGTCTGTCTACTCTTTTCCATTACGCTGCCTGGCCTGCATTTGTGCACGTTGATTTGGATTTCCAGCATCTGCAAATCTTCTCCTGTTTGTGACATATATTTACTTTCATAATAAATTTATTTTGAATTCTGAAATGATTTGGGGAAACTGTGATTTCAGCATGTCTGCCTACGTTCCTCACTCTGACTGCACACCTTGCTTGTGGTCCAGACCTCGATTCTGGGAAAAATTCTCACCTATGGTACAGACTATGAATGAATGACATGTGGAACTACGATTTCCAAACAAATCGATATTGGATAATTAAATGTCAAACTTTAGGTCAACAACCGGTATGTATTCTGTATCAAATGCAACATCAAAATGGAAATTATCCTGCATTAGACACAAGGCAGATATTTGCCTTCATCTTCTTATGTAATGGCAGTTCACAGTCTTTGGTGGCTGCAAAATAATTTTGCATGCAAAATTCTATCAAGCAGTAATTTGATAACAAAGCAGGCATAAAGACTCAAGTTCTTTCATTTCAATATCTCTTGCATCCCAATGTGAACAAGCAACTTTTTACCATCAATTCCAAGAATTTCCAGGAGGTCCGCCCATATTTTCCACACGGTTTCCACCAACACATCCATACCAAAGACAAACTGTTCAGTTGCCCTGGAGAAAAACTGGAAGAACATTTTGTTCATTAGACCATGAATTCTAACTCAATCTGTTCAAACATAAAGTGGAGTACAGTTGACATACAGTATGAAGCCCGTAATGTGCTTCTCTTTACCCCTCCATCCCAAAGCCCAAAAACACTTCAGGCAATACCAAGATGTTTTTAAAAATCAAATATCAATGCAAAAATCATTCCATTTTAACATTACACTAAGAGCAGCTCAATGTTTATCTGAAATAAAGTAATTATAACTGAAGGTTACATGAACTTTGTAAATGAAAGCTACAATTAACATTAAAAAGATCCCGTACAACAGCAATACACACAATAACCACTGGGTGCTGCTATTTACCAACGGCAAAACAAGCCTGTTGCCTTTGTGGGGATATAGCAAGTCATGACTGCAAATTATTTGTTACAAATTATTATGATCAGAATACAGATGACACTGAACTTCATCTGTTTCCAAAAAAATAACATTAAACTTTCATCTCAGCAACTCAAAGCTGCAATACAAACCTGAGCAGTATCACTTTGTATAAATGTCACCATTTGTTCTTCCTCCTGAAACCACTCTGCCCGCCCCTCCCCTGTGATCATCACTTCCATCCTTCAAGACCAAACCCCATCCTCAAACCCACCACCTCCTTCGGCATCCCCTTTCCAAGCCCTCTACAATGACCCTCCCCCCTCCACTCACTATCCTCTCCTTGCCACGCCCTCCTCAATCTAAACTGCCTTTGCCCCACCCATTCAGCCCCCCAAACACCTCTATTCTTCCCCTCCATCCACTCCCCATAACCTCCATCCAAGCACTCTGTCCTCCCTCCCTCCTCCTTGATCTTCCTTCCAATTCTACCTCACTGTAGCAGTCAAACCAAAACAATTGCTGCCGCCAGCAACCCACACAGATGTTATACTTGCAAGGCGCACCTTCACTCCAATAACGATCGCTCTAAATGTCGACGATATGTGTCCAATACTTTATTAGCAATTAGCAAATGTACAATCTTGAAGCAATGAAACCTAAGCGTGGCTAAGTGTAACTGAGCAGTCACTAAAAGCTAAATCATCTGCCAGCCCCCAGATACTAGAAACTGTGAAAAACAAAGCCCAAATACATAACTTATTCCCTTCGCTTGTACCACACCCCCCCCCACTCGTGACTAATTACCGGAATAAACATAATTACTCTCAACACAGACAGGACTGGTGCATGGCTCCTACATTCCTTTTCTTCACACAGCCATGCATTGTTCCCTCATCATCCTTGCCTCCATCCTCTCCATTAGACCACAAGACCAAAATACATAGGAACAGAATTAGGCCATTCAATCCATCGAGTCTGCTCTGCCATTCCATCATGTTGATTTATTAACCTTCTCAGCCCCATTTTGACACCTTTTGACAAATCAAGTATCCTATCAACCCCAGCATTAAATATACCCAATGTCTTGGCCTCCACAAATTCACCATATACCCAATGTCTTGGCCTCCACAAATTCACCGGTCTCTGATAAAATATGTTCATCCTCATTTCTGTCCTAAAGGGATGTCCTATTCTGAGGCTGTGCCCTCTAGATCAAAACTCTCCCACTATTGGAAACACCCTCTCCACTTCCACTCAGTCAAGGCTTTTCAATATTCCATGGGTTTCAATGAGATCCCACTCCCCCCAACCCCAATTCTTTAATACGCTAGCGAGTGCAGGCGCAAAGCCCTCAAATGCGCCTCATACATTAACCCTTTCATGCCCAACTCTCCATCCTCTATTCTACCAGGCAACTTCCTCTTTATATCTACAGCTGTGCGAACCAACCATTGCACTGAGCAGGAAATTTTTACATGGTCTAAAGACTGCGCAGCACTTTAAATTTTTTTCTGTAACATGCACATCAAACAAACACAAGTAAACAAAGTCAGGTAGTCAAAACAGCTGACAGGCAGAATGGCAAAAATAAAACGTTTTGACTAGATGGCGTTGGCAATCAGCAGGCCGGCGGTTTAGTAATAATAAGCTACTTACTTCTATTCTGTGTTGTTACAATTTGGATATTTTCAATTAGTAATTGGTAATTTCAAAATTATATTTACATAATGTAAGAGAAAATTCCAGACGCACAGCAACAACAGCTATGTGTGTGGGAACATTTCAGTTACTGTGTGGCTGTGTACCCATGCAGCTTAGAGGAAACAGTGCTACTAGATCCTCATTTCCCTATCCCACCCTCATCTGCACTTCCACACTTCCTCTCTCGCTCCCTCTGATCCTCGCTCACTCACTCTTCCTTCTCACCTCCCACTCTCATTGCCAACAGCTCCCTTTTTGCCTACTTTCTCAATTTCATTTCCTTCTCCCACCCTCATGCTCACGTCCTCTGTCCGCTTCCCCGATCCTCCCCCACCCTTCCTCATCCCTACTGCCCCTCTACTTATTACCTCATCCCTTGCCTTCCCTCCTTGTCACAACCCTCCCTCATCTCATCCCCTGCCCTCTAACTCAACTTCTTCCCGTCTCAATCCCTGCCACTACCCCCTTCCCCTGCTCCCACACCCTCTCATCCTCCTCGCTACAGCCACTCCAGACCCCTCATCCCATTTCTGCTCTTCCCTACCTTCTCTTGCATCCCCTCCTTCTTCTCCCCCTCACTCACCTTCCCCTCATCCTACTCATTCTTCCCATTCCCTCACTCAACCCCCACTCCTCTGACCATACCCTTTTACCCCTTACCTATCCTACCCTCAGCTTTCCCTTCTTACCCCACTCCTACACCCCTTTACCCGTCGTCCCATTCGTACCCCTTTGCTTCTTGCCTCATCCTAACCTCTCCTTCTGCTCAACCCATTCCCCTCTTGCCCCACTCCCACCCCCTCCTCCCACTCTTGCCCCTCCCCCCACCCGCCCTACTCCAACCCCTCCACCCACTCCAACCCTTCCACCCTCTTGTCCCATTGCAACCCCTCCTGCCTTATTCCAACCCCCTCCATGCCGTCTTGACCCATCCTACCCCTACATACCCCGCTAGCTCCAGTCACACTCCCTCTTCCCTACTCCACCTCCACCTCTTCGTTCCCTCTCCTCTCTTCCCGCCCCACCTCCTGCGCAACCTTACCTTGTACACCGCCTCCACCATCTGCTCCCCGAAAATGGCCACCAAGTTCCGGTAAATGCCATTTGCGACCTGCCTGAAAAAGTTGTTGGACTTCTCGTGCGTGGTGGCCCGCCGTGCCTTGGCCGAGTCCACGGACACGAGGGCTGCGAGAAGCAGCGCGGCCAGCAGCACGGCTCTCGCCATCGCCAGCCCGGGGAAGCCGAGGTGCACCCGCCAAAGGCGTCCGGCCGCCTCTCAGCTGCCCCGGTCCTCCTGTGCAACCGCCAAACACTTCCCACTCCCAACAAACCCGTGCCGGGGAGGCGAACAGGTGGGGTCATTTCCGAGTTGTTGCTTGCCTTTGCTAATTGATGCAGGGAAATTTACAATTTTATTTCCCACAATGCCATTATTTGCAATTTGATTTGTTGGGAGCAGGAGTCGATTTTCAAGCAGCTCCTGCTCAGTGACTTCAAGCCTTCCATTCTTATCTCCGAAATCTCACAACTGAATTGGAAGGCTCTCACCCTCGAACCAGCGAAGAAGCAATCACCTTAAAAGCCTTCGACAGGGTTAAATTTTTGTGACTAAAAGGTTATCTCCACCATTGCAATTCCATCATATCAATGCTGATGTAAAATTCATATTTCCTTATGACGTAAGAGGCCATTTGGCCCATAGAGTTTCTTCTGGTTCCTGCTAGTCCCTTCCCCAATTTATTTGCCAGTATTGCATACTTCCTCATATAATCATGAAGTGCGCCTGAATCTCCTACCATCCATAATCACAGAATCAGGTTTAATATCACTGGCACATACTGTGAAATGTGTTAATTTTGCTGCAGCAGTACAATGCAATACATGATAATATAGAGAAAAAGTATATAAATCAAATACTTAAGTAAATAGTGCAAAAAAGAAATAAAAAGTAGTCAGGTAGTGAAAAATGATTTAGTTCCAGCATATACGATGAATGAATTAATGAAATTTTATTTCGGTCAGTACAAACATAACAAAAGGCATAATTTTCAACAATGATTTCATAAGACAAAATTAAATAATAAAAATCTTTAAAACAGACCAAAAGGGTGTAGGATGAAGATACAGCTTATTACGCCTACCCCTCTTACTTATACAAAAACATATTTGGCATCAATCATCACATCAAAACAAAAAATTTCGTAATCTTTTAACACAAAATCCAATTCCAAGTATAATTTATTTACATTACTCCCATTCATTTTAAATCATGTATTTTATATTTGTTCATTAAATTATTTTAAAATATTTTTTTAACTTGGTAAGTGTGGTGCATGTTTTTAAATTCTCACTACAACTGTTCCAGATTCACCCCTCTGACTGAAATACTATTATTTTTTTACATTTGTTTTTATCCTTTGTTTTTGAAAAATATACATGTTCCTCTCAAATCATGTTGACTTTCTCTCATTTTAAACAATCTTTGGAAACGTTGTGGTAACTGTCCATTTTTTACTTTATACATAATTTGTATTATTTTAAAATCTACAAAATCTCTGAATTTTAAAGTGGTTAGTTGAATAAATAATGGATTGGTTGGTTCATAATAATTTGTCTTATTTACAATTCATTTGGCTTTCTTTTGGAGTAGAAACATTATTTGTATTTATTTTGTATGTATTTCCCCATACCTCTACACAGTAAGTCATGTATGGGACTATAAGTGAACAGTATAAAGTATACAAAGACTTATGATTTAAGAAATCTTGCACTTTGTACAGTATTGCAATAGATTTTGACATTTTTGCTTTGGCATAATTTATATGTGCCCTCTAGTTAGAAAAAGTTGACAAAGAGAAGTATATTGATAAGCCTTGGTTAACAAAGGGAATACAAAATGCTTGTAAAAAGAAAAATGTATTACATTTTTATAATGTATAACATAGAACAAAGGAAGCTGAAATTAAATATAAGATATATAAAATAAGCTGACAAGTATTACGAGATCTAGTTAAAGGAGTTATAGTAAATTATTGGAGAATAATAGAAATAACATTAAAATACTTGGAGAGTTTTAAAGTATTAAAAATGATAAAAGAAAAACAATTTACCCTTATTACTTTAATTCAAACAATGATATGGTAATAGAAGATACTAATTTGGTTGCAGATAGGTTTAATGATCTCTTTGTTAATATGGGAACCAAATTAGCTAAATCAATTACTCAAGCCAGCAATAAAGATGGAGTAAATAGTAATATTATCAATAGACAATAGAACCCCCCCCCCCCCCCCCGATGCCCTGAGCTTTGATTTTACCCATCAATCTCCTATATGGGACCTTATCAAATGCCTTCTGAAAATCGAGGTACACTACATCCACTGGATCTCCCCTGTCTAACTTCCTGGATACATCCTCGAAAAACTCTTTGTTTATTAGAGCAACTGATGAAAAAGAAATAATTGATATAGTACTGTATATATATCAAAGAGTAAGTTATCAACAGATTGGAATGGATATGATATGTATTTAATTAAAAACATCATTGACTGTGTTGTGGAACCACTGACTCATAACTGTAATCACTCTTTGATTACTGGAAAATTTCCAAATAAAATTAAAATAGCCAAGATCATTCCAATACACAAAGCTGGAGATAAACATGTATTTTCAAATTATAGACCAGTTTCTTTGCTCTCACAGTTTTCCAAAATACTTGTAAGAAGGTTAAATGATTTTATAACAAAACATAATATACTCTGTGAACAGCAAAATGGTTTCAGAAAAAAACATAACCACGACAATAGCATTAGTAGATTTGTAGAAGAAATATCAAACGCTATAGAAAAAAATGAATACACAATGGGAATATTCCTTGATCTAAAAAAAGCATTTGACACCATTGACCATAAATTATTATTAACAAAATTAGAAAGATATGGTACAGAGGGGTGGCACATGACTGGTTAAGTCGTTATTTGGAAGATAGGTATCAGTATGCACATATAAACAACTTGAATTCAAAACTTTTAAGGGTAACTTGTAGGGTTCCACAAGGTTCAGTGCTTGGTCCATTGCTGTTCATTTTGTATATAAACGATATATGTATGGTTTTTCAGACATTAGAATGTATTTGCTGATGATACAACTATATTTTGTAGTGGGGAACATCTGAAACAACTTTTGGATACAATGGAGAAAGAACTAAAAATTATAAAGAAATGGTCTGATACTAACAATTTATCACTGAATCTAAGTAAAGCTAAATTCATAATATTTGGAAACTGTGTATAAAACACATATAGTAAATTTAGAATAAATGATGTTGAAATTAATAAGGTATCTGAAATAAAATTTTTAAGAGTGGTAATATGTAAATAAATTAAGCATATATGATGAATACACTCTCTCGAGTTTCCAGCCAGGTACTAGTATCCCGACATTTCAATGACAAACTCTGCCATTTTCATCAGGGATGATGCCTGGGCGTCTCTAGTCCAGTGGTATTTATACCCCCATGGTTCGTCCCTCCTTATTGGTAAGTCCTCATCTAATCAGGTTTCCACTCTATCACCTTGTCTACAATTGAATTCCAGTTCTTGCTTAGAGTGAGACCTTTGCCTTTGTTAAAATTATTTTCCTCTAGTTTTATTTCAATGGCTTCCTTTACCAGGCAGTCCTAAAACTCATTGGCACAGCCCAGTAGTTTTGTGCCATCGAAGTCAATCCTACGACCATTGTGAATGTGGTGTTGTGCTACCTCCAGTTTCTCCAGTTCACTCAAATGGATACACCTCCTGTGCTCCTTGATGCGGGTTCCCACCATGTGTCCCGTCTGCCCAATACCAGTACCACTGGACTAGACATCCCTGATGAAGATGGCAGTGTTTGTCTAGCAGTACTGTACTTACAATTCTGTGTTGGATCAAGGTTATACAATCCTCTTACACCTCCATCCCATGTCAGGTCCTCCACTTCTTCCTGGAGAACAATCTCCCTCCGGCAACATATTTATTCACCTGGCTGAACATGTTCTCATATTGAACATCTTCACATACAGCTCCACTCACTTTCTGCAGATCAAAGATATAGCTTTGGGTACTCACCAGTACCCAAGCTGTGCCTGTCTTTGTTGGATAAATGGAGCAGTCCTTGTTTCACTCGACCCTAAGTCCACTCCCTCAACTCTTTTGTTGCTTTCTCCTGTGCTTAATTGTGCTGACCTCCATAATGTCATTACTTTTCCTGCCAAATTCCACCCTGCCCTCTTTCTTCCCTTCCTTTTCTGGATCTCCCAGTCTTCATATTGGAAAATAAGATAGCTACTAACATCCATTATCAGTCTATCAACAGTTATCTCATCTATCTCTTTCACACTGCATCCTACAAGGACTCTATTTCCTAGTTCCTCGGAGGGTGGGTCCTGCAGGTAGTCTCTCTTCCTGAATCATGGCTTCAGCTCTACCATTATTAACAAAACCCTTGACAACAACTCATCCATTTCTGTCACTCTGTTCTCACTCCATCTCCTCCTGTACGGAACAAGGATAAAGTTCCCCCACTTTTCACTTTACACCCCACCAGCTTTGCAGTTTCTGCCACCTTCAAATAGAATCCACCACCAGTTACGTATATCTTCTTACCTCTTCCCCTTTCTGCATTTCTTTCCTTTCCTGACTCCCTGGTCCATTCTTCAGTTTCCACCGGCCACTTACATCACTTTATCTTGTAGCTGAACTTCCCTTCCAACCATCTGGTGACCCCAAAAATCTTTCCAGGTGAAGCAGCAATTCACTGGAACTTGCTGTTATCTACTTCAGAATGTTCTGTCCTCTACACTGGAGAAACCAAATGCAGACTGGGTGATCACTTTTCAAAACTCTGGCATTCAGTTTGCAGGATGACCCTTCCCTCTTGTTGCCAGCCACTTTAATTCTCTAATTCTGGCCTATCACATAGTAGCCTCCTGTACATTTATATTGAGACCTAACACAACCTTGAGGAAGAATACCTTATCTTTCACTTAAGCAATGTTGCAGCCTTCTTGACTCAATATTGAACTCGATTTCTCTCTGTATTAGTCTTCTATTAGTCATCTATCCAGTACATCATGGGTAAAGCCCTCCTAACCACTGAGCACATCAACAAGAAACACTGTTGTAGAGAAGAAGCACCTATCATCAAAGATCCTCATTACTCAAGCCATGCTTTTTACTCACTGCTACCATCAGGTGGAAAGTACAAAGCACCACCAGGTTCAAGAACAGTTACTACCCCTCAAGCATCAAGTTCTTAAACAAAATATGATAGCTACACTTGTTATGAGTGATGAACAGACCTGATGGACAATGGGGTACAGAGTTAACCATTCCCCTCCTGAGAACCACGAACTATTACTGTTGCTATGCTGACCATGAGAAAGAGAGATGGAAAAACAAGCAAAAACATCGGCGACAGATAAGAGAGGGGGGAAATTGCTGATTAACCGTATTGTGACTTCTTTTTGAATTATTTACTGTTTTGCTGCAAGGACAATCGTTTGCTCATAAACATTCCTCAGTGGACTGAAGGAGTGGCCTTATTTGATGGACACGGTCATTCAGAAGTGATGGATAGCTGAGTACCCATTAGTAGGGATAAAAAGACAGGTCTGGAGAGACACCCTCCAGACACGCCAGTGGACACTGACTGAGTGTTGGAACCCACAAGAAAGGTGGGGGCTTCGAAGACCGAACCAGGAGGTCGGTCAGTAAGGCTATCAGTGTAAAAGCTGGGCCGGTGGGGACTTGTGTGTGTGTCCACTCATGCCAGAATGACGAGTCCACCACAGCAGAACGGTCTAGCAGAAGGTCATAACTGGATCACCATACCGATACGACGGATTAAGAAAGTGGCAGGAAGGTTTGCCTGACTGTAGCTGTTATCTCTCTCGCTCTCTCTCTCTCCAACGATTAAAATACAACAACTATAACTACATTAGCACTCATGAACTGAACTTTATATTCTATGACAATTTATTTACCCCCAGACATCGATAGAGCTTGTTTATTATTGATTATTATTCTTCCTACACTTTTAGGTTTATTACTGCTAACTTGTTTTATATGTATATTTGCAATATTGATATGGTTTTGCTTATTTTTTATTAATAAACACCTTTAGTATAGTACCACCAGACTCCAACGAATTCTTCTTTCTCTGCTGGTTAGACACCCATTTACGGGGTACGAACACGCACATCTATTGAGATGTTCCCTCAACCAATGATCTCACTTTAAGAACTCTTTATTTTATGCTCATTATTGATCCTGCTAACAGATACTGTTCTGTTGATATGCCGAGTATGCTCGCAGTAAAAAGAAACACAGGGTTGTATGTGGTGACATCTATGTACTCTGATAATAAATGTTACTTTGAACTTATATTTGTGATACTGGCTCAACTTGCTTTGGGATTTTCCCCTTTTTTCTTTCCTTTCCCCTCATGAGTGAAGGATGCACCCATTTTGACATGCATCTGAACGAGCGTCCGTCTCCTTCCCACTTCTAAGGAAGCCGCTCTGACCTGAAACATTAGCTCTGCTGCTTTTTCTATGGACGTGGCTTGATCTGCTGAGTATTACCAGTACTTTATGTTTTTATTTAAAATTTCCAGTTTGATTTTCACCAGCAATCACTGTTCCTCTAAGCTGCATAAGTGCATGGCTACACAGTAACTGCAACGCTCCAACACACATAATTTCGGTTGCTGCACCACTGGAATTTTCTTTTATATAATACTAATATAATTTTTCTAAAATAATACTAAAACTAGTATAATATAACCAAGGAGATGATTGTCGATTTCAGCCGGTCTCAGCCTGAGCACACACCCCTCAGCATCAGTGGCTCCACAGTGGAGAGAGTGGAAAACATCAAGTTCCTTGGGGTGCAGATCTCGGACAATCTCACCTAGTCCAGGAGCACCACTGGGATTGTGAAACGAGCCCAGCAGAGATTGCACTTTTTGAGGAAGTTTAAACAAGCATCACTCCCCACTAACATCTTAACTACATTCTACAGAGGAGTGGTTGAGAGTTTGCTGACCTTTTGCATCACAACCTGGTACTCCAGCTGCAGTGCTGCTGACAAAAAAGCCTTGCAGAGGGTGGTTAGGGGAGCAGAGAAGGTTATTGGGGTCTCCCTACCTTCTGTCCAAGACCTCTTTCAGAGTCGATGCCTCCAGAAGACACAGTACATCATTAAAGACCCCTCACACCCTCTCCATGAACTGTTTGTTCTTCTGCCATCAGGTAAATGTTACAGGAGCATCAAAACTAAAACCACAAGGCTACTAAACAGCTTCCTCCCACAGGCAGTCAGACTGCTAAATAGCTGCTCTACCTGACTCTGCTTTGGACACTTTTAACTTGCACTGGACACTGTTTTTAACTGACATGTGGCTGTTGTGTTTTACTATTTATTGTTACGTTTATTATTTAGTGT
Source organism: Hypanus sabinus (assembly GCF_030144855.1). Taxonomy (NCBI): domain Eukaryota; kingdom Metazoa; phylum Chordata; class Chondrichthyes; order Myliobatiformes; family Dasyatidae; genus Hypanus; species Hypanus sabinus. The sequence goes on from NC_082718.1 coordinate 95,707,117, forward strand.
TGCGTTTGTTATGTTATGATTGCACTGCTCCGGGGAAACGCTGTCTCATTCTGCCCTGCAGAGCTGATGTACGGTTAGAATGACAATAAAGTTTTTGAATCTTGAATCTTGAAATCAGTTAATATAATTGTGAAATACCCTATAATTATGTGTTAATGAATATAATCCATAATTTTTCCAAATAATAAAGATAACACAACCTTTACTTTGAAACATCTTAGAGCTTCAATGCATTTACTATTTTGTCAGTGTTTCACATTACAACACTGTTACAAATTGCAACAATAAACACAGAATGGACGTCAGTTGCTCATTGTTAACATCACACTGAGTTCCAATGCCATGAAATCAAAACATTTTACTTTTCCAATGTGCCTGTTGGTTGTTTTGACCGCTAAACATCGTTTACTTGTGGCTTGTGCTTGATGTGTACATTACAGTAAAAAACCCACCTAAAATGCTGTGGAGTTTTCAGGCCATGTAAGATTTTCCTGCTCAGAGCAATAGTTGGTTTGTGAAGGTGCGAAATAAAATAGAGGGAATGTTGCTACAAATCCAAGTTCTTTCAACTTGTCTGTTAGAATGCTACATTTGAACATTAAAGTTGGCAGTGCTGCTCATAGATCATGCCCATTCCTGTTAATGTTTATTAGATAGAAAGATTGAATGCAGAATGTTGCATTTGTAGAGGCCTGTTGCTTGCTGCAGAACCTCCTATAACAAGGGCTCTTCATCGAGTATACAGTGCCTGTACCCAAACTTGTCAGTTGTAATTGTGAAATTGAGAAAAATAAACCATGAAGCTGATAGGGAGAAGAAACTCTTAAAACTGCAGGTCGATTTGGATGGGTTGGTCAGTTGGGCAAAATCAAATAATTTAAATAATAATGCAGTAAAGCAGTACCGCAAAGGAATTCACAATAACTGGGACAATATTGAGTGTTGTTGAGAAACAAAGGGGCCTTGGAGTATAATGTACAGATCTGCAATAAGGTGTCAATAAGACAGTCAAGAAGGTAATTAAAAAGACATGTAATCCAGGTGTTTATGCAATCCAGAGGTTTAAGGTTAGGATTGTTGCATAAAACTTGTTGCTTATGGCTGTTTATTAAATCTTACAAGAACAAAACAACAAACAAAGGAAAGAAGAGAAGGAAGTCACAGTTGTCTTGTGCAAAAAGCGTTGACTAAAAACATGATAACATTCCAGTGAAAACAATTAAACTATGAACAAGATTCAAGTGGTGTGACACCTGCTACAGAAAAACTAAGAATGTCTAGAAAAAATACAGAAGCAGCTTCCTGGAAAATTCACTGAAGTATTATAAATATATAGGTAATTATGTAAAAATTCAGGCAAGCACAGTTAAACTAATAGAAAAATAATAATTCTATACCCTAACCTAACAAAGTCGTATTAAGTGAAGTACAGAGTAAAAGAGCAGAAAGACTATGTTAGAACGGCATAATACTAGACAGACCACGGCATAAGTGTTGCCAACAGCTCTCGTCATCACAGTGCAGGAGAGTAGTAAATCACCAGAGATTTATAATGACATTGCCAGGACCAGAATTAATTAACTACCAGGGAAGATTGATTAAGCAAGTGTTTTTGTTTGGCACAGAGGAGGCTGAGGGGAAACCTTAGTGAAATGTACAAAAATTATGAAAAGCCTAGACAAAACAAATAGGAAGGATCTATTTCCCTTTTTAGAGTCGAAAACCTGAGGCCATAGATTTAAGATAATTGGTAAAATGATTAGAGAAAGATGAGCAGAAATATTTTCATCCTGAAAATGACAGGGTTTTGGAACTCATTGTCTAAAAGGGTGGAGGAGTGAGTAACCTCTACCACATATAAATAATACTTGAATGTGTAGTTATAGAGTCATAACTGCAGGGTTACAGACTAGACCTAGACAGTGCAATTAGGCTGGAGAGCTGCTTTTCATCAACATATGACAAGGTGAATGGAATCCTCCTGTATTATAAATTGTCTATTATTTCTATTTTTATGATATTTGTTGGTTTCCTAGAAAATAAGTCACACTTGTATAAAACACCCTCAGCATGTTCAAAATAATGTTTGCCCCAGGACTGTGTCGGAGGCCTCATGCAGCATGGAACTATTGGATCAAATTGACAGCCTAGAGTACCAAAGGGAACTGCCAACTGCCAGCTATTCATAGTTCAGCTTATCTCAGGTTTCCACACATGCTCAGCCAAACATCCTGGCGTAGCCAATCAGTTTTTTTAAGGCTTTAAATTAGTCTTGGGAGCAATTTTCAGCAACATTAACGAACCCCAAAGTTAAAGCATCTAACCTAGCCCATTTTCTCCTCAGCCATTCTAGAAACAGGCAGACTTAGAATATCGAACAATTTCACTGATAGATATTTGTGTTTCATTTGGCTCCAGAGAAACCGATCCACTTTTTTTGAGGCATCAATTTAGTCTTCATAACTATTCTCAGCAATGTTACCTACATCCAAATTAATGCATTTAACCTGACCAAGCACCCTACTAATTTTGTATGAATAATTCAAATTTTGAAAAAAAAATTATTAAAGAGGCAAAAAAAAGAACAGTTAGCCAAGTTTTTTTGAACTCCCATTTGGGTACATTGCTATAGTAAAAGTGGAACAAATACCTTTGATAATAATGTTTTAAAAAAGCTTCACTGCAGAACAGTATTTTATAGAGTTACTTAGATGTAAGTTAAGTGGTGTTTTAAAATAGCTCCTACAAAACAGAATGTCTTGCAAGTTAACTGATCCTCAGCTTCCTGTGGCAACAGGCCAGAGATAGAGCTGAAACATTGTGGTTCTGGTTCTTCAACATGCACAGCTCAATACTGTGAGCCCACAAATATATCTTTTAAATTCAAAACACTTCTCACTTCCCAAAACTTTTCAAAACAACTTACTGGCAGGCAACAGGAAAGAAAGCTGTCCCGTTCATTAAGGTATTTTGCATTATATAGCAAAGTGAAATTCCTATTCTTTTATCTGAGGAATGCAAACTCTTTAAAATCTTTTTGACCTGAGTACAAGCAGAAAAGAACAAACAGTTAACATTAAAAATTACAATTGTTTCTTCACAATATATTGTTAAGATTGCTTGGCATTGCATTGAACTTATTATATAGCACGGCATTACTTCTTACAGAACTAAGTTATAAAACAAAACAACAGAGCTTCCTTTGTTGTATGTATTAAAAGATTCCACATTTTTAAAAGTCCAGTTTACAACAACCACTTAGGAATTCTGCTTACTGTTTTAATCACTCACTGCATTGTTGTGATGTTGTTGTTAATTCCTCATTTTGTTGTAGATCTGTTGGTTGCTATCATGAGTTGTATGCCATTGTGGAGTAAACATAAGTTGGAGATGATTTGCTGTGGGCAGCTAAATTGAATTGAGTTGAATTGACTTTATTACATCCTTCACATACATGAGGAGTAAAAATCTTTATATTACCTCTCCGTCTAAATGTGCAATGTGCAATCATAGTAATTTTTTTGTCTTTCTAAATCTTTTTATTATTATTAGTAATATGGACAGAATACAAATGATATATTGATAAAGAAATTACCAACATACAAATTCCATTATATACGAAAAAAAACATACATAATAGTTACAATATAAATGAGTTTACCAAGACGTAAGCCATAAAATATATGTATGAACATGGTAAATCTAAATATTTCATAATATATGATATAAAGAAAACAGAAAAAAGAAAGAAAAAAAATAAAAATATATATATATTATGCAAAACTAGCTAATCTACTAATCTAATAACTAATAACTAATATAGAAGAAAAAAGAAACAAAAAAAAAAGAAGGGAGAGAAAAAAAAGGGGGCTGTTTATAATATCTCACAAAAATAAGTATTCATCAATGCCGTCACTTCCGGTCCTCTCAACATACATAAGCTAAAAGCTGGGAAATCAAATGAACTTGGCACAGGGTCATATTACATCATATGAAAATGTTGAATAAATGGTCTCCATAACTTTTCAAATTTAATAGGTCTCAAAAGTACCACTTGTAATTTTTTCTAAATTTAAACATAACATAGTTTGAGGGAACCAATTAAATACAGTGGGAGGATCAATTTCTTTCCAATTCAACAATATAGATCTTCTAGCCATCAGAGTTAGAAATGCAATCATTCGACGGGCAGAAGAAGATAAATGCAGTGAGTCTAACATTGGTAAACCAAAAATTGCGGTAATAGGATGAGGTTGTAAATCGATATTCAAAACCGCAGAAATAATATCAAAAATATGTTTCCAATATTTCTCCAAAAATGAACAAGACCAAAACATATGAGTTAAAGACGCAATTTCAGATTGACATCTGTCACAAACAGAACTAATATGAGAGTAAAAATGAGCTAATTTATCCTTAACTTAGGTAAAATAACCATCTTAATAGCATTAATCCTACCTATTAGGGATAAAGATAAAGATTTTTTCCAAGTTACTGGCATCTAGATTGGAGAAGGTATTACCCAAAATTATTTCAGATGATCAAACCAGTTTTATTAAAAATTGTTATTCTTTTTTTAACATTAGGAGATTGTTGAATATTGTTTATACTCCCTCACATGACACTTCAGAATGCGTGATTTCATTAGATACGGAGAAAGCACTTGATAGAGTTGAATGGCCTTACTTATTTAATGTGTTGGAGAAGTTTAATTTTAGTCTGATATTTATATCATGGATTAAATTGATTTATCGTACTCCAGTAGCCTCAGTGTTTACCAATAATCAAAGATCTCCCTTTTTTCGCCTATTTCGGGGCACTAGACAAGGATGTCCTCTTAGTCCATTACTATTTAACATTGCCTTAGAACCTTTGGCAATTGCCATCAGACAATCACAGGATATTTTGGGTATTAATCGTGGGACAGATATTCATAAGTTATCTTTGTATGTAGATGATTTATTACTATTCATTTCTAACCCGGAGAAATCCATCCCAGCAGTTTTATCATTATTGGCTCAATTTAGTGAGTTTTCTGGGTATAAGTTAAATCTTAATAAAAGTGAATTGTTTCCTTTGAATAAACGGGTCCCAATTTATGGAAATTTACCTTTTAAATTAGTTAATGATTCTTTTACTTATTTAGGGATCAAAATCACAAAAAAAACAACAAAGATTTATTTAGATTTAATTTTTTACCCTTAATTGATCAGATTAAAGGTTTGTTTACTAATCATAGTAATTTATAGTAATTCACAACAAATAGAACAGTCAATGTAACATAGAAATACACTCAAATCCGCGTGAGTTAATCAGTCTGATGGCCTGGTGAAGAAGCTGTCCCGGAGCCTGTTGGTCCTGGCTTTAATGCTGCGGTACCATTTCCCCGATGGTAGCAGCTGGAATAGATTGTGGTTGGGGTGACTTGGGTCCCTAATGACTCTTCAGGCCCTTTTCTCGCACCTGTCTTTGTAAATGTCCTGAATAGTGGGAAGTTTACATCTAGAGATGCGCTGGGCTGTCCGCACCACTCTCTGCAGAGTCCTGCGATTGAGGGAATCACAGTTTCCGTATGAGGCAGTGATGTAGCCAGTCAGGATGCTCTCAATTGTGCCCCTGTAGAAAGTTCTTAGAATTTGGGGGCCCATACCAAACTTCCTCAACTGTCTGTGGTGAAAAAGATGCTGTTATGCCTTTTTCACCACACAGCTGGTGTGTACAGACCACGTGAGGTCCTGGTGATGTGGATTAAATTTTATGAGGTGTTTCACTGAGTTTAAAGAAGGTCATGCATAGTGTTTACTGCTGGCCCTGACATTTTTCTTGGAATTGTTACACATTATGTCCCAGCTGTGTCTTTAGATAGACGGATTCAGAAAGTGGCTGTTTGGCCAATGGAATAAAATCTTCAAAATTCACCAAGCCAACATTCCCAACACAAAGAAGTGCTTCCTCACTTTTAGCTGCATTGGGTTGACCACATTGTTGATATGTCCAACACCAGGCTCCCAAAAAACACACCAGTTCCTGGCTCGATTGTGGCAGAGTAAAGGATTCGGGGATGGCCTTGAAACTTCTGGGAATCTCTGGTCCTCTGACCACTCAAATGAGGAAAAGGAACATTCAATTTGGTATTGAGAACTACAAGACCAAACATTGGGAGAGTACAGAAGGTCTGTATAGGTAGCAAAAAGAGCACATTACCTCACAAGGTTTGTGGGTTCCCATACTGTCTCTATCACCCATAAGACCAGAGTAGAAGCAAATTACACACCATCTCCAGTGACTGGCAAAGATGAAACAAAACAACCCCTCACTAAGTGCTTCAGGGATCATGCGTCCAAACAAAAATAAGTTACACGTAGTCATTAACATAACACAGATTTAATTAGGGTTCGAATGGACACTGAAAATTTGCAAAAGTGCCATGCTATGCTCCCACACCCGAAGTAAAAAATATTTATATTCTGCAAGGTTAATGAAAGAAGCTGGGAGTACCAGTGACCAAGTTGCATAGCGGGATTTCTGAAAACTGAAATCATGAGGCAATATAAACACCATAATCAATGGAATAAACTGGAAGCTTGATGGTCAGATAATGGTCCACAATGATCCAGATAATGGGTGTGCGAACTCGTCTCATGTCTGGCAATTACTATGAAGGAAACAGAGAAAATGGCTGCTAATAAAATGGACCAAAGTCTTTACACTCTTTGATTGAAGCTTAAAGCAGATTATATCTGAGCATGCTGTGTGCATAATGAACATGACATTTTGCTCTGGGCTTGGGGGGTGCTTATCAACAATCACTCGTATATGTGGCAGTAAGGTGAGATAATCAATATGAAGATCATTATTCTAATAGTAGATGGGTGAGGGAACTAAGACTTAACTCACTTATGGGTTGATATATATTTATATATAATATATGTGGTCAAATACAGTAGATTAAGATGGAGATTCTAAGAACTTAACTGAAGCTTTTAGATAAAACAAAGTAAAAGCCTCCTTTTCCAATTCTGATTATCAATGGGTTTATAACATTGTCACAACAGCATTAAAACAGCTGAGGTATATTCATTAGGAATATTGGTACTTCCTGATTGATCTCATAAGCTTCTTTCCGAACTTAATATATTTGAACTAAACAGAATAACTATGAAGGGCTTCGGCCTGAAACGGTGACTGTACTCTTTTCCATAGGTGCTGCCTGGCCTGCTGAGTTCCTCCAGCATTTTGTGGGTGTTGCTTGGATTTCTAGCATCTTCAGGTATTCTCATTTGTGATGGGAACAGCTATGATGTTCTGAGTTCTGTTGTGAACATTTCCATAGCAACTGTACTGGTTTTCTCAATGCCTCGATATTAGATTCATGGAAAAAGGCCCTTCATCCCAGTCTGCATTGCTCAACAAGGTAGTTCCACCTGCCGTTTTCTTTTACAACTGTCTAGTCAGCACACAATGCCAAATAAAAAGAGGTATGGTTTCCAGTTTTCAACATTGAAAGAGCAGAATAAGCCCATTCAAGCCAGGTATACTTGATGATGTTAGACGGCATCACTAGTTGAACGCATTCTGCACAAGCAAGGCCCACAAATACCATGAGTCTCACTCTAATACAGGGCTCGTACAGGATCTGTTGGAAGGGACCCTATTATGATGAAGTCCAGGTGTACATAGTCTTCCAGAGAGATTCACTTTTAAGCAGTTTCCTTACTGTTCATGCTCTTGTCAAGGTTTGCAGGTGTCAGCTGACCTCCCTGCCCCGGCCTAATTTCCTCTGCAAGTGACCCCAGTACTTTAGCCTAACCATCTGTTTTGTTGACCCTTCGCCCTTCCTTCTCTGCATTCTGGCTCCATACCCTGCACATTGAAGTTTTGCTCTGTTGCACATCAAATTCTGGGCTTTCTGGGAGAAAAAACATTGCTGCCAGGGTCTTCACACCCACCACCACCTCCCCCCCCACCATCTCCCCACAGTGCCACTATAATACAGCTCTCAGGCATTACCTCACAAGATGAAAGCTTTCTTGGTATCCAAAGTGTGCAGGTGTTGTGGAATTAGCTATGCTGGATGCCACTTTGTTAATAACACTGGAGTGTACGCAAGGTAACCCGACCTTAAAATCAATCAGCATCCAATATTAACACCATGCCAGCATTGTCATCTTTCTTAGCTTAAACACATTAGCTTGTAAAGTCTTGTACACAAAAGATTCTAAATGAGAAGCAAGGATTCCATCCTTCTTGCCAACAAATCTATTTTTAAAAATACCATCTTTTACATATTACTACTGGTATTACAAGTGTTAGTCCATAAAGTCACAGAGTCATAGAAAAATACAGCACAGAAAAAAGGCCCTTTGGCCCATCTAGTCTATGTTGAAGCCATTTAAACATAGCCCTCCATACACCTAATATCCATGTACATTACCAAATTTTGTTGAAACGTTGAAATCGAGCTTGCGTGCACCACTTGTGCTGGCAGCTCATTCCCCACTCTCGCGACCCTCTGAGTGAAGAAGTTTCCTCTCATGTTCCCCTTAAACTTTTCAGCTTTCACCCTTAACCCCTGACACTCCGGTGTGGTCCAAGTTTCTTTAAAGTGGCACATCTGTAAGGGGCGACACGGCTGCCAGCGATCAACAATCAGGGTTAAATTCCTTTTAACGACGCGGTCTTGGCATGCTCTCAATAGCAGAAACCTTCAATGGATCAGGGTGCACACCCCCTTTGCTGATGATATCACCCATAAATTTAAGTTCAGTTACACCCAGTTGACATTTGTCTTTATTCAACTTCAGGTTTGCCTTGCGTGTTCCCTCAAAGACTTGTCTGAGCCTGGCGTCATGCTCTTGTTTAGTTGATCCCCAAATAATAATATCATCCATGGATGTATCTACGCCCTCAATGTCCTCATATAACACGTGAATAACTTCAGCAGCTGATGCAGTTCCAAAAGGAAGCATAAGAAAACAGTATCTGGCAAAAGGAGTGTTAAAGGTACACAATCTTGAACTCGGTTCATCTAGTTTGAGTTGCCAGAATCCAAAGGATGCATCTAATTTACTAAAATACTTTGCATTAGCAAATGGTGACGTAATTTCTTCACGAGTGGGCAATTTGAAATGCTCTCTTTTAATGGCCCGATTCAAGTCTCTTGGATCTAAACAAATCCTCAGTTTTCAATTTTTCTTATCAATAATGACAAGTGAATTGACTCATTCAGTTGGTTCATCAATTTTTTTTATGAATCCTAGCCTTTCCATTCTGTCTAGCTCTGTTTTCAGTTGATGACATAATGCAAAAGGTACTTTTCTGCATGGATGTATTACGGGTTGCCCTGTATTGTTAATTTTAATCGAGTGCTCTCCTGGAAGACAACCAAGCCCTATAAACAATCCTTCATACTCTTTCATCAGGTCACTGTATTCACTATCCAGAACTAAATTTCTTTTCACCAAATTAAGTCTTTCACAGGCAGATAAACCCAGAATTGACTGTACATTTTTTGGCACGACCACAAATGAAAGTGTGTGCACAATATTTTTGTGTGATACCTTTGCCATGCATGTTCCTTTAACTGGAATGTCTGCACCTGAATACCCAGTCACTTTTATGTTTGTCTGTTGTAACTTTGGTCTTGGCTTTAAAGCATTAAACTCAGATTCTGCAAGAATATTTACTTGTGCTCCAGTATCCACTTTAAACAGAGTATTGTTTTGGTTCACTTGCAATGGCATAGTCCAGCCATTCTTACTTTGATTGTTTTCACAAAGCACATCGATATAAAACTCCTCATGTTCATTTTCAAGCACAGCATTTACTTGTTTCATTTTATTTTCCTTCTTTTTACTTTTACAACAGTGTGAAAAATGATTAATCTTATCGCAGCCATTGCAAATTTTTCCATATGCGGGGCACTGATTTGGACAATGTTCCTGTGCACAGCGATCACATGACTTTTTTCTTTCCAATGCCGTCTTGCTCTCTGTCAATATTATTATATTTCCTGATGCATTTGTGCTTTTTTTAGTGTTTACATTGCAGTTTTCGACAAAAAGCTCTTCAGTCTGCAACATCACGGTCTCAGAAGCTTTGCAAAGCACCAAAGCTTCTTGAAAGTTTAAATCTTGCTCTCTCAACAGCCTTTCTCTCAGAGCATTATCTCGAATGCCACAAACAAGTCTATCTTTAATGGGAGATGCCGTAAGCAATCCAAACTTGCATGTTCTACTATGCTTTCTTAACTTAGTTACATACTGATCAATTGTTTCGGCAGCTCTCTGCGCACACGTGAAGAATTTATATCGCTCCTACGTTAAAAGTACGCTTAGGTATACAAAATATTTCAAATCTGTCCATTACTGACTTTAAATTGAAATTATCTCCATCTTCAAAGACAAAATTATTTTATACCCTACTGTGTCATTCCCGATTACATGGAGCAAAAGCGCAGCTTTGTTTTTTCCTATTTTTCTTCATAATCGATCACCGATTATGTACAATTCAAACTGTTGCTTGAGTATCCTTCAATTCACAGCTACATTGCCAGTTAGCTGAAGTTTTGATGGGGGTTGTAAACCTTCTACATATTTTACCATTTACAGTTCGAAATCTTTTTCTTATTTTTTTCGATTATCTTCGATTCTCGATTCTCGATTCTCCCATATTATTCTTCCAGAACCACTTCTGACACCATGTTATGTTACTTCTGTTTAAGGGTACAGTGGGTTAACAGTAAAGAATCATATTCTGGAAGAATTAGAGAACTTTTATTTACAGTAATAAACAAACACATCTTAACCCAGCCATGTGCTGGAACATTCTAGCAATCTTGCACATGCTCAGTGCTCTGCCCACTCACGTACTGGCACATCATTGCACGTGATATCACCACAAATACGTCATCCTCTGGTATATTATCCAAATACCTGGCATTCTTGTCCACAAATAGATAGTGACTGGCAGCGACTATTCCCCTGTTGCTCCCCATAGTGTACATATGTATGATTGGGGCTAGAATCCCTGAATGATTTCCCTTTATTGACAGTTACGGAACGTTGTAATTACCAGGCAAGTTGAAGGGTCTCAGTCCGAAATGTTGATTGTTCATTTATTTCCAAAGATGCTGAGTTCCTCCAGCATCTTGTGTGCATTGTTCTGGGTTTCCAGCATCTCTTGTGCTAATGAATTGCAATCAACCAATTCAACACAAACCTTGACCTATTTGGTATAGAATTATCAATGATGAAGCGAGCAGAATCTTAAATTTGTTGCCGACCATTAGTTATTTATACCACCAAATGTTGAACAATTTTCCAGTCCAACCAATCTTTGTTGCCAGAAGTCTGATAGTAGCAACTTAATGAATTATTGATACTGTTTTAGTTTCAGCTGCATAATTGTGAAGGTTATTAACTTTGCCAGAACAGTATTGAATTCCTATTAATGTGAAAGACAATATTACATTGTCAGGAGCAACATGAATGATTTTAAGTCATTAGCTTTTTTTGATTATCTTTAGTCATACAGGCTCTATGAACCACTTTAAATTGTAAAAGAGAGTGATGCGCACAAAACAAAAAGATGTGAACAAGTTAAAAAATTTCATTCCAAGTATCCACATCAATTGAAATCTGTAGGTCCTGTCCCCAGAGATTTTTAATTTTGTCTAACGGAATGTTTCTCATTCCCAACAACATACTATAAATATTAGAAGTAGACCCATTATGAAAAGGTTTCAGAGCAAAAATTGTATCAATTAAATTCTTACCTGGACAATTAGGAAACGTATGAAGTTGAGAACGCAAGAAGTCTCTAATTTGTAAATATCTAATAAAACAAGCTTTACTAAGATTATATTTAATAGATAGTTGATCTAATGAGAAAAGACTATCTCCAAGAAACAGATCCTGAAAACACTTAATACCTAGTCTATTCCACTCTTTAAAAACTACATCAAACAACATCAAACTACATCAAACTACATCAAACAAACAAAAAAATTTTAAAAATGGGACTAGAGAGTGAAAAACCAAATATTCCAAAGAATTTTCTAAATTATAACCAAATCCTCAAAGAACGTTTAACTACATAATTATCAGTTAAATTACTTAAGGATAGAGGAATTGAAGAACCAAGAAGAGAAATAATAGAAAATTTATTAACAGAATTAACTTCTGAAGAAACCCAAACCAGACAGTCATCACAATTAATATAACCAAAACGTAAGGTAGTTTATGTTGATTGCCCAGTAGTAAAACCTAAAATTGGGTAGGGCTAATCCCCCGTTTTTTTTTAATTTTCTGAAAATGAACTTTGTTTAATCGGGGGGTTTTATTCTTCCATAAATAAGAAAATATAATCGAGACTAAAGAGTCAAAAAAGGATTTAGGAATAAAAACAGGTAGGGCTTGAAATAAATATAAAAATTTAGGAAAAATATTCATTTTAGTAGAATTGATATGTCCAATCAGCGATAAAGAAAGTGGAGACCAGTTTGATAGTACCTTCTTAACATATTCCAAAAGTGAGATAAAGCATTTTCAAGTCCCTTGGGCATCACCAGTTTAGAAGATCTTTCCTGGGCAATCATGACAATGGCTCGTCAGTGGTATACTTCATCAGGAGATTGAGGATACTCAGTCAGACTCAGAAGCCTCTAGCGAATTTCTACGGATGTACTACGGAGAGTGTTCTAATTGATTGCATCACTGATAGGTATGGAGGCACCAACGCACAGGATCGTAAGAGGCTTCATAGGGCTGTGGAGACAGCCAGCTCCATCAAGGGTATAAGATTCCTCACCATTGAGGACATCTTCTGAAGTCAATGCCTCAGGAAGGCCGGACCCACCATTAAATGTCTCACCATCTTCAGTACGCACTTTTCTCATTACTGCCATCAGGGAGGAGCTACTGGAACTTAATATGCACACTCTTCCCCAATGCCTTCAGATTTCTGAATGGTCCATGAACACTACATCACTACTTCTCTTTTGCATTATTTATTTATTTTTACTGTAACTGAAAATGATTGTGCGGCTGCAATGCATGACTAACGTGTGTCCATTGTTTTCAATACAATTAGCACACCACTCATAATGAATCAGAATCAGGTTTATTATCACCAGCATGTGTCGTCAAATTTGTTAACTTACCAGCAGCAGTTCAATGCGATACATAATCTAGCAGAGAGAAAAAAATAATAAATCAATCAATCAATCAATCAATCAATCAATTATAGTACATGTATAGTACATGTATATTGAATATATTAAAAATCATGCAAAAACAGAAATAATATATATTAATAAGTGAGGATGTATTGCCTGGTTTTTTCCTCATCTTCCTTCACTCACTTATTTCACAATGTTTACAAAGAATTTTAAATTTATCAGCCTGCATGAATAGGATTTAATAATAAGTGGTAAATGAAAAACTTATTTCTCACCCTGTGCTTCTTTGCGAGTAAGATGTCCCTCTGATTCAGACAACATTTCAATGATGAAAGTATATTGCAACCCTTTCAGATGTTACAACCCAAGTGTGACTTTAATCCCATCTGACAGCAGAATTGTCAACATTCACCTGTAAGGTCATGAGCCAAAGCTAGAAATATACACGAGACTTATTAGAACTTAAAATATTGCCGCTGAACATTTAAGGTATGAAACTGATTTGAAGACTGTCCATTAAGCAGTCTTATAAAAAATGCAACAAAAAATATGATTTACTTTTAAATTAATTAAATGGCGCTGCTATGTACTGTATATTTTGAAATTAATGAATTTGATATTTGGAAATTTTGGAAACAAACTTCTAGTTACAATGAAGTTCCTACAGATCAGAATTCCCAACCTGGGGTCCTCTGACCCCTTGGTTAATGGTAGGGGTTCCTGACATCAAAAAGGTTGGGAACCCCAGCTGCAGATAAAGAAGATACTTAGAATTGGGCAATTGAAGCTCCAAGCAGAGGATGTCCATGAAAGATGTGCACCGTCCTAGGCATTATCTAGAGTATGATTCTATGGTATATCAAAATCATGAGAATTCTTCATGCACTAAAACTATACATATAGTGGAAAGTCCAAAGAATTATAATTTTGGATTCTGTAATAAACCTGCTCAACAGCATCACAAGCAATAAAATTAAATATCAATTGAGGGAGGTAAATGAGTCTTAAGTTAGGAAAATAATTGTATTGTTTACAAAACAGACATTTTCTGCTGCAGAAATTGTGACAGTAAAGAATAATAGTAGAGTTTCCACCATTAAAATATGTCCACATCGCTAACCGTAATCTCACCCTTTTCAATGACATGCAGAAAATATTACTATATCTGAACTACTCACGTTACCAAGAAATATGGCATGTATTCCATTTAAGTCAAAGAATCTAAAAATATTGTGAAGAGCCATTATGGCATTTCAACTCTTTCACTCAATTTCTTTTTAATAATAGATGGCAATGCTGAATATTGTATGACTTGCTGGAGTGGTCCCAAAAGGAAATAATTTAATTTTCTCACAATATAGCTTTTGCAGATGTGGACCCCAACCAATGAAGTAATAATGCTTGAACTTTCTATAACAATTTTAAAACATTGTTTTCCATCTTACGTTTGATGTAAATCCTTTCATGCAGAACAGAGATCTTTTAAATGAGCACAAGCCCACTTCCTCCAAGTTAGCACAAGGAAACAGATATTTGAGAGAGGAGGGAGGTGGGGATATGTCTCTACCAAAGGAGGTGTAAGGCACTCCTTCCCTCTGCTAACCTGCAGGTCACTCTTGGGCAAGGTGTAGCACCTGCTACCCGTGAAGCCATGAGAGCAGGTGGCGGGTGATCAGCTGGTTCATATCACGTCCTGGTTATGTGACCACTGACACCAGACAGACAATCTCTGAAAAGTATTGATAATGGCCATAATCAAGACCTGTATATTCTTAGACAATACAAAACACATGTTTCAGTTTTGAAGACTAATTACAGCACTAATTCCTGCAACTAAGAAATCACAAGTTAATGTGTTGGTTTATTGGAGGTTTGGGTGATGCAAGTCATGAACCTTTACGATAGAGCAATTCATTAAAAAATAGATGAAATCCAATCTGTTGTGAAGATGTACATAACAAGTGTCTGGATCAAGGTCTCTTTGGGGGGGCTTTTGCTGTTGCTTGCATGGTGAGGGGGCAGGGTTTTCAATGTTTCTGCGGGAAAAAGTAGTGGCGGGAGAGAAGGTTGATGCTTGTATGAAGGGTAGGGGGAGGGGGGCTTCAGGGCTTCAATGTTTCTATCATTCATTCTAAGGAGCTTCTTGTTTCAGTGGATGTCTGTGAAGAGTATGAATTTCAGGTTGTACACTGTATACATTCGCTGATATTAAATGAACCCTTGAACTGAGGGCTTCCTACTTTCCCCGGTATTTTGTTTAACCATCTGAAAATTATTTTTTTTATTTTAAAAGGCAAAACAGCTGTATTCCATTCAGATTGGTTCAGTCACTACATAAACAAATCAAAAGAGAAAAGGTGACACAGTTTGAACAGAATTAACAAAGTAACAATCCTGAGTGTCAATAACATTGGGGAGCCATGGGTTATCAAATGATTTATTCATTAAAAGACTCTTTACAAGGCCTGTAGTTATCTTCTATCCATCTATTATACATGATCTTACTCAACATTCCTGTGAAATCACACTTATTTTTCTCCAGGCATCTCATTAAAATTTATTGATTGTTGTCCCAATGGATTAGTGAGGTTATCTTGTAAGCAGCAAAACTGTCCAAATGAAGAAAGACTCGGTTCCAGTTTTTGGTCTGTGCTGTGTTAACTCTACCCAACTTGGACAAAAGTTTGCCTTGAACCCAACTTGAAAAGTTTGGGATGAAATCTGTGACCAAGGTTGTGTGGTTACAAATGAGTGTCTAGGTTTATAAAGCAAACCAAGACACAACTCTAATCAGTAGTAATACTATTCCCAACCAACTGATACTAATTATTGTGGCTCCCAGATAAATAAATGCCACTTGAATTGGGTGATGAAAGATGGCCAAGACCGAAGAAATCAATAATTTGAGGAAGCATAGGGATGGTTTGGGAAAGGGTAGTGTTTTTAAAATTCGTGTCTGGGATGTGGGCATTGGCTTCTTCTACCCTTTTTGTCCACTATGCCACTGGTGTTTAGAGCAGCAGTGATGGTCCTCTATCTCTGGCAGTGTTCATGGCTTCCTTCATTGTGTCAGTAGTTTCCTTGCAGTTTACCATCAGTCATGCAAGGTTTGGGTGAAGACTCAGGAATACCATCGCGCACAGATGTAGAAGGATTCTTCATTGCTGTTTCTGTAACAGTTCTGTTTGGCCAGTCAGTGTTGTTAGCTCTGAGCTGAACCCCCGAACCTGGAGGACTGGTGAACCTCTCTTAGTCTGGCCTCTGCCCTTTGACCTGTTGGAATGGGTGACCCTACCAAGAACCAAAGCATAAAGCCCTGACTCCAGTCAACATAGCTCTCTGGGTCATTGAGGCACATAAGCCTCCAAACCGTGAAAAGGTAGTGGTCCTCTAGGAGGATGGGTGTCTAAACCATCCTTATTTACCCATGAGAAGATCTGATGGGCTACTCTTAACCTGCTGGGAAGGGAGTTCCAGCATTAAGATAAGTTACAATGACTGAACACTGATATACAGTATTTCTATGTCAGTATGTGTGACTTGAAAGGGAACCTTTAAGTGG
Organism: Hypanus sabinus; assembly: GCF_030144855.1. Taxonomy (NCBI): domain Eukaryota; kingdom Metazoa; phylum Chordata; class Chondrichthyes; order Myliobatiformes; family Dasyatidae; genus Hypanus; species Hypanus sabinus. Next base: position 95,723,859 of record NC_082718.1, read on the forward strand.
TGGTGTTCCTGTGCACCTGCTGCCCTTATCCTTGTTGGTGGTAGAGGTTGAGGGTTTGGGAAGTGCTGTTGGAATAGCTTAGGCAGAGCATTTTGTAGACGATACATACTAAAGCAGGTGGCAGGATGGAGATGTGCCTCTGCCATAGGAGATGCAAGGCGCTCCTTCCCTCTGCTAGCCTGCAGGTCACCCTTGGGAAAGATGTAGCACCCGCTTAGCCCTCTCGATCAAGGTTACATAAAGCCATGGGAGCAGGTCGTATGAGCAGCTACTACATATCACAAGTCCTGGTTATGCGACCACTGACACCAAGCAGACAATCTCTGAAGAGTCTTGAGAACGGCTGGCGTCACCCATCTTGTAAAGATACTGATGACCAGAAGAAGGCAATAGCAAACCACTTCTGTAGAAAAGTTTGCCAAGAACAATCATGGTAATGAGACCATGTTCGTCTACATCATACAACACGGTACATAATGATGATGTCATATGACACGGCACATAATGATGATGATATGACTTCTGGAAGTATTCATGAGCAGTCAATGAAAAGTATCTGCATTTTCATTGGTGGGATTGCATAATATTCCTGCTTATTAGCTTGTATTTAATTCATTGTTTCAACTACACCAAATTAGCACTTCACTTCTAAGCTTTCTTGGAGCTGTTCCTAATATGGCTCCTTGCCGAACCACTGTTGCTCCTTCATTTTAATTGCAACAGTAGAATGAGTGGAAGCTGGGCTATCATATTACTTATTGTGATGGTATATGCCTTTGGTGCTACTGAAAAATGCCACACAACGCAATTTTATTTTCTTTACTGCCTTTAAGGCAGCAATGAAGGTCCTTCATCTCTAGTGGTGTTCAGAGCTTCCTTCATCGTGTCAGTAGCTTCCTCTCAGTTTTCACTACCATCAGTCATGCAAGTCCTAGGTAGAGACTCAGGAATACTGTTGCACTCAGATGCAGAAGGATTCTTCATTGCCTTTTTTCCGTAACAATTCTGTTTTACCAGTCAGGGTTGTTAGCCCTGAGCTGAACCCTCTAACCTGGAGGACCGGTGGACCGCACTCAGCCTGGCCTCTACCCTTTGACCTGTTTGGTATGGGTGACCCTGCCAAGATGCAAATATAAAGCCCTGTCTCCAGCCAGCATAGTGCACTGGGTCATTAAGGCACGCAAGCCTCCAGCCCACAAAAAGGTTGTGGTCCTCTTAGAGGGCACAACACAATGGAACATATTTTCAGTGTGAAAATGAGGCAAGGAACTTTGTTTTATGTCACTTGGTCAATTTTCTACCCACATTGCTGTAACCTCCTTGTTTCATAGACTTCAGTTTTGATGACAAGCCTATTATATGGCACCTTATCAAATGCCCTTTGGAGGTCTGTAGATAATTCATTTCTGTTAACAAACGTTTCTACTACTTCATCAGAGAAAAACTATTCAGTTAGTTTACCTTAAGTAAATCCATGCTGGCTTCTCTAATCAAATCCACCTTGTACAGGTAACTGCTATTTCTCCCGATTATAGTTTCTGCAACTTACTTTACACCAAGGTCAAGCTGGTTGAAAAAAGGTAATAGGGAAGTCATTTCCTCAACTGTTTTTGACCTGATGCCTTGTGATTTCTTCTCCGCTTCTCCACGACACTGTTTCATCTCCTCAGAATGGACTAACCTGCCAGTGGTGAGGATTTCAATGGTGGGGCTCAGCACATTGTCTGTAAAGCGTGATGTTATTTCTGCAACAACAACAACAAGCTGTGGCTTGACTAACCTTTGGGACAGATCTCTCAGTTTAGACACCAATTCCCCAATGTTCATCTAGGGAATTTTTACAGAATTAACCGGGCCAAGAGAAAATTTGTTGCGTTTAAGTTCAGAGCCTGAATTGGTGCTCAGTGATATGTCTGGCTTTATTCTTTCTCTGCACGAAAATGCTGATTTTGATACAACTGAGTGGCACAATTAGTCATTTAATGGGTCAATCGCACTGCTTGGTTCTGGAGTTGCTAAAAGGCTAGACTGAGCAAGTGTGGCAGATTTCTTCTTCACATAACCAGTTGGATTTGTGCTATAATCTAATAAGTTTTTGATCATCAGTTATAAGACACCTTTTCTTTTTTCTTTCTTTCTTTTTTTTAACAATATTTTTATTCAGAAGAAAAAAAAGATTTACAGAGTGCAACACATAGATACATCTCAACATAACTTGTGTACATTCATATATGGTAATAAAATTGATCAAAATGTTATAGCATAACACATAAAGGTATATCACTCTGTAATCAAAAATTTAAAGATAGGTCATATATCATAAAAGAAATTTTTTATATATATAAAAAAGTCAACCCCCTACCAACTACCAAAGAAAAAAGCTGATGGATGATAATGAATAATTAGAAAAAAAAACATATTCACTTAAGAAGAGAAGATAAAAATATACATAAAAGTTTGTGCACTGTTAAACTTTATAAATTGGAAAAGTAATTTAGGAAAGGTCTCCAAATATCATAAAAAGATTGTTTTGAATTTAAGACTGAGCAGCAGATCTTTTCTAAATTTAAATACGACATAATATCACGTAGCCATTGAAGATGTGTAGGAGGGGTAGACTCCTTCCATTTAAGCAAGATTGCTCTTCGTGCTAAAAGAGAGGTAAAAACTAAAACCTGTAGGTTAGGAGTATTTAAAGTTATATCTTCAGTTGCAATAATACCAAACAAGGCAGTAAGGGGATTTGGGTCAAATTGGACCCTAAAAAGTTGAGAGAAGGTATGAAATACTTCCCGCCAAAACTTTTCAATTGTAGGGCAAAACCAAAACATATGAATTAAAGAGGCATCAGCAGAGTTGCATTTATTACAAAGTGGAGAAACATTCGGGTGAAAACTGGAGAGCTTCTGTTTAGAAATGTAAGCTCTATGAACCACTTTAAATTGTAGAAGAGAATGACGAGCACAGAAAGATGATTTATTAACCCGTATAAGAATTTTATTCCATCTATCATCAGAAATTTGACAATTTAGGTCATCCTCCCAAGCTTTTTTTATTTTATCTAAAAAGTTTTGTCTAGAATCAATCAACAAGTTATAGATACCGGTAATAGAACCATTAACAAAAGATTTTAAATTTAAAAGATTGTCCAGTAAATTTTTATCAGGACCTATAGGAAAAGTAGCTAATTGGAAACATAGAAAATCTCTGATTTAAAGGTATCTGTAAAAATGTGAGTTTGGGAGTGCAAATTTATTTGACAACTGGTCAAATGGAGCAAGAGGTCCTGAGATAAACAGGTCCCAAAAACACTTAATACCTAATTCATCCTAATCCTTAAAGACTTTATCAGTCATGGAAGGGATTAAAAAAAATAATTAAGGAGAATGGGAGATGATAATGAAAAATTCGCTAAACCAAAAAATTTTCTAAATTGAGACCAGATCCTTAAAGTTTGCTTAACAATTATGTTATCTGTTGTTTTAATTGCTGAAAAAGAAGAGTATGATCCAAGAAGAGAGACAATAGAGGAATAGAGGAATAAGACACCTTTAAAATACTAGATTTTCAATCTGAAGTTGAAGTTCACAACTGCCATGGAGGGATTTGAACTTTTCCTGGGTCTCTAGTGCTGATGGTCCCTGATATATATATTTTTAACTTAAAAGATCTGTTTATTTTCATGTCCCATAAATTCAAGGTAGAAGATCAGCAATAAACTATTGAATGTAGGAACTAGTTTGAGAGGCCAAATGGCCTCCTGTTCTAATTGCCTATTCTCTTAACAGTCAAATAAATGACAAAACAAAACATTAAAAGACTTAGTTCATGAGGAGTACTGTAACCCTGGGGAAATGATTAATGCATACAAAGAAAATAAGGCAGAAGTTATTTTCTACTGATATTGCTCTCAGCATATCTCACACACTCGTTAATGTTGTAGCCAAGAAAAGGAAGGTCAATATTTTATCAATTCACAAAGCATCAACAGCTACAAAAACAATGAAGCCCTTTATAATTAGAAACATAGCTAACTAATTCTGGTAGTGTTTCCATTTACCTGCAAGGGAGTAAGACATCTCCCACCAGTAAAGCTACCTGTGTGCCTCAAACTACAGTTCACGTGTTGCCATGGAGATAAGGTCTTTAATGAGACTGAAATAGAAAACCAACTGCATGTTCTACTGCAAACAGTAATTCAAGTAGTACATTAACTCTGGTTAAAATCTGGAATAACAGAAAATGTGCTATGACTATAAAATATCACAGAATATGTAAAAAAGTAGGAAATTTAAGAATATGGAGTCCAATTATCAATAAAAGACTTTTTACAGGAGCTTGCAGAAATTATGCTGTACTCTCTGTAAGTTACAAGCACCTAATACCCCTGGAGTAATCAATAGTGTCATCCAAAATGGTGGCTGAAATAGCACAGATCTGGTAGATCTTTGGAACACCACATAAACTTTAGCAGCAACTGAGATCTGAAAGCCTCTCTCTCAATAGGCAAGGGTTTGCATGTTTCTGTGCCAACCGAGGAAATGCGAAGAGCTCATGGGAAATCAGAAGCCACAAACTTGTGGGGGATTGAAGGCCAGCAGCAAGCATACCATATCAGAATCAGGATCAGAATCAAGTTTAATATCACTGGCATCTGCCATGAAACTTGTTAACTTTGTGACAGGATTACAATGATGTGCATGATAAACATAGAAGAAAATTGAAGTACAGCTGTGTGTGTGTGTGTGTGTGTGTGTGTGTGTGTGTGTGTGTGTGTGTGTGTGTGTGTGTGTGTGTGTGTGTGTGTGTGTGTGTAAGAGATAAGTTAAGGTAAGTAGTGAGGTCATTTTTATGGATTCAGTGTCTATTTAGGAATCAGATGGCAGAAGGGAAGAAGCTGTTCCTGAATCACTGAGTGTGTGCCTTCAGGCTTCTGTACACCCCTCCCTGATGGTAACAATGAGAAGAGGGCATGTCCTGGGTGATGGGGGATCCTTAATAATGGAAGCCGTTTTTCTGAGGCACTGCTTCTTGAAGATGCCTTGGATACCATGGAGGCTCGTACCCATGATGTTGCTGACTAATTTTGCAACTCTCTGCAGCTTACTGCAATCCTGTGCAGTAGCTCCCCCCATACCAGATGATGATGCAGCCAGTCAGAATGCTCTCCATAGTACATCTGTAGAAGTTTTCAAGTATTTTAGGCAACAAACCAAATCTCCTCAAACTCCTGATGAAATATAGCTGGTGTCTTGCCTTCCTTATAGCTGCATCAATATTTTGGAACCAGCTTAGATCCTCAGAGATATTGACACCCAGGAACTTGAAATTGTTCAACACACAGAAAATGCTGGAGGAACTCAGCAAGCCAGGCGGCATCTATGGAGAAAAGTACAGTCGACATTTCGGATTTCCGGCATCTGCAGATTTTGTTCCCTTACTTGGTCAGGGAAGTGAAAAGCCAGTCATATTCTGGGGAAAGAGGCATGTTGAATTCTATGATTGCTTGGGGCTCAATGGGAGTGGAAAAGAGTAGGCAATGGGATTCCACGTGGTTCAGTACTAGATAACTTGTTTTTCACGTTGCAGTGACCATGAAGAAGTTTGCAAAAGATGTAAAAAAGATGTAAAAAGGTGAAGAAAACTGTAGACCCGAGGCCAGTATCAATGCAAAAGTAAAATATTCCAGATGCTGAAAATCGGGGGGAATAAAACAGAAAATACTCTGTATACTCAACAGGATCTATGGAGAGAGAGAAACAAAGTGAATATCTCAGTCCACTGACTTCTCATCAGAACCCCTCACTGTGTATTAGTGGACTTGTAAGGCAAGTGGGAAAGTGATTTCAATCTGCTGAAGTGTGAAATGTATTTTGGAGAGGGGAAGAAAGCCAAGGCAGCAGCATCACATTGAGAATTAGAGAGGAACAGAGACACCTTGAAATGCATGTCCACAGACCCCTGAAGATTGCAAGACATGTAGAAAGGCACATGAGACACCTTTGTCTTTAAATAGGCTTAGACACAGAGTAAAAAGTGATAATGTTAGGACTGCCTTAACTACTGATTAGGCCACAGTTTGAACAATATGTAACTATTGTTTCACCACATTACTTAAGATGGTTGCAGAAATGCAAGGTCCAGAGATCTGTGAGGATATAGCCAGAATCAGAGAATTTCATCTGGGAGGATTGATTGGATAACCTGGGAAAGGTATCTTCAGAACAGGGAAGGGTAATGGCAGATTTAATTGCAGCTTATAAAATTAAGGGATTCACTGACTGAATGACTGAAAAAATCTACTTCCCTGGAGAAAGATCAGTTACTGGGGGGCGGGGGGGTGGAGATTTTGAAGTCATTGACAACATATTTTTTTGATAAAATGTAAGAAATCTTTCCTCTCGTACATTGAAATTTCTCACTCTATCTTTATGAAATGCTCTGCTTCCTGATCCTTTCCAGGAAGAAGATTATATCCAATGCCTCACAAAATCTGCAGACAGGCATCCCTCGAAGACTTAATAAATCTCTTCTGGTCCCACAGATCAGTTGAATTTCCTTGAGCTCAGTCATTTTGAAAATATTTCACAGCCTCTCGTTTTCAGGTAGGCTATTTTGTCTCTAAAATTACTCGTGTTTGAATAGCACAATACTAGATCCTCAGAGCACATTTTGAAAGTTTTTAACTACAGTAACTGCTCAGGAATGTTTTACTTAAATTCCAAACATTTGATCATCAGTTCAATCCAGAATAGAACAGCATTGTGTTCTCAAGAACTTTGGCTTCTGACTTCTTGTTTGCCCATTTTATTGACATAAGGCTCCCCCAGATGGTGTCAGCAGTAGCATGCAAAACTCATTTCAGTATTACAGCAAGTTTGCTGATGATACAAAGATTGAAGGTGTAGTGGACAGTGAGGAAGGCTTTCAAAGCTTGCAGAGGGATTTGTACCAGCTGGAAAAATGGGCCGAAAAATGGCAGATGGAGTTTAAAACAGACAAGTATGAGGTATTGCACTTTGGAAGGACAGACCAAGGTAGAACATACAAGGTAAATGGTAGGACACTGAGGAGTGCAGTAGAACAGAGGGATCTGGGAGTACAGATACAAAATTCCCTAAAAGTGGTGTCACAGGAAGATAGGGTCATAAAGAGAGCTTTTGGTACATTGGCCTTTATAAATCAAAGTATTGAGCATAAGAGTTGGAATGTTATGGTGAGGTTGTATAAGGCATTGGTGAGGCTGAATTTGGAGTATTGTGTGCAGTTTTGGGTCACTGAATTACAGGAAGGATATTAATCAGGTTGAAAGAGTGCAGAGAAGGTTTACTAGGATGTTGCCGGGACTTGAGAAACTGAGTTACAGAGAAAGGTTGAATAGGTTAGGACTTTATTCCCTGGAGCGTAGAAGAATGAGGGGAGATTTGATAGAGGTATATAAAATTGTGATGGGTATAGATAGAGTGAATGCAAGCAGGCTTTTCCACTGAGGCTAGGGGAGAAAAAAACCAGAGGACTTGGGTTAAGGGTGAAGGGGGAAAAATTTAAAGGGAACATTAGAGGGGCTTCTTCACACAGAGAATGGTGGGAGTGTGGAATGAGCTGCCAGATGAAGTGGTGAATACGGGCTCACTTTTAACATTTAAGGAAAAACTTGGACAGGTACATGGGTGAGGGGTGTATGGAGGGATATGGTCCAGGTGCAGGTCAGTGGGACTAGGCAGAAAAATGGTTCGGCACAGCCAAGAAGGGCCAAAAGCCCTGTTTCTGTGCTGTAATGTTCTATGGTTCTATTTCTAGTCTCACTGATCTGAAAACCGTCAGATCATTTTTGGTCACAACACAGACAGGTTTTATTGGCCCTATTTCTCCTGAAGCCATGGGTTTAAAATGGCCAGCAGCAAAACTGCACTGCTCATTTAGAAGTGTAACCACCATTGCAGTATCATGTGCTATGCTTGGTCACGGGTGGAGGGCAGCGTCACTCAGAAATTAAAGTTGGAAAATACACAAAAATTCACTCAATACACATAGTGTGGTAATGAATGACACTAAAAGCATAGAACATACAACACAGGAACAGGCCCTTCAGCCCACAATGTTGTGTCAAACTAATTAAACTAGTAACACTGGACAGCGAATATTTCGCTTCCTGAACACTTTTTGGGTGTTTGTTGTGATTAATCATGAAAAGCACCATGGAATTTCCCTATCATGCGCCACTTTAAAAAAAAATGCCTATATTTTTTTATTTCAATTCATAGTTCAAGTCAATTAAAATGTTGTCCACAATGTACACTAAAAAGTTTTCTATCTAGTTGCAAGCTTAGGCAGGGTGGATACTGCATGGCAGGACAGGTTTTAGAAAGACTATATATCTCAGTGAAGGATTTTGATATTTGAAACAGATGTTTCCCAGGATAACTGATGCCAAGATTAAGGAAAGCATTTTTGTTGGTCCACAAATCAAACAGGTCATCAATGACAGGCAATTCAAACAACTTCTAGTGGGACTAGAGAAAATCACATGGAGGGCATTGAAGGATGTTGTTGAAATTTTTTTTGGTAACTACAATGCACCAAACAACTTGTAGCTGGCTGACAATGTGCTTCAAGCATACAAAACCATGAAGTGCAACATGTCACTAAATGTTCATTTTCTGCATTCCCATTTAGATTTTCCCCTGCAAATCTCGGCACTGTAAGTGACAAGCCTGGTGAAAGGAGTCACCAGGCCGTGGAGAAACGGTATCAGGGTAACTGGAATCCATCAATGCTGGCTGATTATCGTTGACACTTGAGCAAGAAAGCCTCAGAGACCGAATACAAATGAAAATGATCAACAAACCATTTTTAGCTCAGTTGAACTATTGCAAAGCATCAGCACCATTATGTAATTAAACACATTATACTTAGTAAAAGTTAATTTCTTGTTTCCTCAAATTCCTACATGATACAAGTAGTCTGAAATTATATTCCGTGTTCAAATTCAGTCTATCATCAACAAAAGAAAACTGAGGATGCAACATCTTTGTTGTCCTGTGTAAATGTCCAGCTAAACTAAAATGCACCTGACTTCACCTATCACCTTCCAGCATGTCCTCCTTCCCCTTCTCCCACCTTTTAATTCTGCCGCCTTCCCCCTTCCTTTCTGGTTCTGACAACCCGAAACCTCATTTCCACGGGTGTCGCCTGACCGGCTGAGTTCCGCCAGCACTTTGTGTGTGTTGCTTTGGATTTCCAGCATCTGCACAATTTCTTGTGTTCATAAAAGGAACTTTCTACTCAAATACTTTATTCATAATACATGACCAAATAAATCCCTTTTTTTTTGACCATGTGAGCATATTGACAACTGAACTTCTATTCTGACCTCCCTGCATTTTGATTGATGAAATATTCATAGAACCATAGAGAAGGGAAAGAGGCCCTTTTGGCCCACCAGGTTCCATGCCAGCCAATAAGTACTTCTTTTACTTATCCCATTTTCCAGTTGTCATCCCACAAGCTTCCACATCACGGTATTTAGTTGCTCATCTAAATATTTATTCTGAAAGTGCCTACCTCCACTACTCCCTCAGGCAATGCAATCCAGATTTCAACCATCCTCTGGGTAAAAGGAAAATTACCCATATGCCCACATACCCATATAAATCTCCAGCACTTATCTTAAACCATTACCCTCTGTTTTTAGACACCTCTGGTCAGGAAAAATGTTTCCTACTATCTGCCCTGATTTATAATTTTGTATCTGCATCTTCTTCAGCCTTCTCATTCCCAGGGAAAACGACCTATCCAGTCTCCCCTCATAACTGAAATACGTCACCCATATACAATCCTGACATTCATTTTCCTGCGTGCATACTCAGTAAATAGGAACAGAATTGGGAAGTCAAATTGTAAAGGGTGCCCACTGGGGTATCCTGCTTTTTGTGGTGGATGGAGAGAAGGTACTCAGTGAAGCAGTCCCACAATCTACGTGGAGTCTCACCAGTTAGAGGAGGTGAGAGGAGGCCGCACCTGGAGCACCAAATACAATAGATAAACCTGAAAGACTTGCAGCTATCACCTCACCCGGACGGACTGTTGGGGCCCTTAGTATAGTGAGGGAGTGGATGTAAATAGGTGAGGCACTTGCCCTGCTTGCAGGGATAAGTGCCAGGAGGGTGGTCAGTGGGGATGGACAAGGGAGTCACGCAGAGAGCGGAGCGTGGGGGTGGGGGGGAGGGGGAGGGAAAGATGAGCTTAGTGGTGGGATCAGCGGATCTCCTCTGCACCCTCCAGTACAATGACGGTGTGGGAACCAAAACTGTGTGGAGGCTCCAGCTGCGGCCGGCGAATGTTTCAGATAGTTATTAAAAAAATCTCCGCTCTTGTGTCTTGGCAAATGAAAGCAATTATGCTTTTGTAATTACCTTCTGTGCTGGGCCGTTGCCTTCAGGGATCCAGGTAGACCATTCATTCTGTACAAGTAGCCATATTAGTCCTCAGCAACTGTATCATCTCAGATTATTAAAACATTAAATTCTACTTTTTCTTCAAATAACCTGTAGCCTTTATAACAAATACCAGCAATTTTTATTTCATTTGCAAAAGTGAGAATTGTACCTTTTACATTAACACCCAGACCATTAATGAATATAACAACCACAATGGTCCCATCACCAGTTTCTGCAGAGAGCTAAATGGCACAGGCTTTCAACTGCAAAATTCATCATCTTTCTCTGCTTCCTATCATCAATGTGCCAGATTGCCTTGGATCCTATAACGTTCTCCCTTGCTGGAATTTACCAAAGACCTTGCTAAAGTCCAGGTAGAGTGCACAGCTATATTACTTATCACCTCCTCGAAAAAATTCAATTATTCAGACAGGATCTCCCCACACTGACCATTCCTGGACAATTAGTGCAGATTAATTCCTGGACAATTCCTGGACAATTAGTGCAGATTAATCCTGCCCCTCAGAATTTTTTGAAAATCTCTTCTGCCAGAGATGTTAGATTCACTGGCTTGAAATTACCCATTTTATCCCTGCTGTTCTTCTAGAGTAAAGGCAAAACGATGACCCTCCTCCAGACATCTGGCACCTCTTTTGTGGTGCATAAATCTGTTTGAAACAAGGTTAAATTCAATTCATGAAAACTCAGCTCATTCTGCATATAGGCAGTCAGGAGCTCCCTAGTGACAACTCTGACCTGAATTTTATTGATCTAGTTTTTTGAATGGAGTACTGGACATTGAATATTTGTTTCTGAAGGGGAGAAGCTGTGGTCATGAGTCCAATGAAAAGTATCTTGTATTTTTTTAAGTTTTACGTGGTAGATAAAGCAGTTCCTCATCGGAAGAATATTCGAATGAAGCTTTAAGAACAAAAGCACACACGTTGACGTCTCGGCCCGAAACGTCAACTTTACTTTTTTTTCCCATAGATGCTGCCTGGCCTCCAGCCTTTTGCGTATTAGCTTCGGTATCTTTCCAGGTTTCAAGCTCCCTCTCAAGGTTGCGTGGTGTAGTCCGGTGGCCGCTTTGTTTGCCGGAACGGCTCCACCGCCGTGGATTCCAGCCGGAATCAATTTACAGGGTACCAGCAGACACTTCCGGCGAGGACATGTGTGCAGAATGAGAGCATAACACAAACCTGAGATCGGGAACGGGATCGGGATTGACAGGTGCACACTCCAGTTTCTCTTTAACATGACTGTTGCTCCTCATTGACCCTGGCTTCGGTGTCACTATCTTACCCCCCTACCACCATACCCTCTCCATTGACCTAGGGTTCTATGTCTCCACGCACTCTCATCCTCATCACCTCTGTTAGCCCCGGTCTCTGTGTCTCCACACACTCCCATCCCCTCTGTTGGCCCCGGTCTCTGTGTCTCCACACACTCCCATCCCCTCTGTTGACCCCGGTCTCTGTGTCTCCACACACACCCATCCCCTCTGTTGGCCCCGGTCTCTGTGTCTCCACACACTCCCATCCTCTCTGTTGGCCCCGGTCTCTGTGTCTCCACACACTCCCATCCCCTCTGTTGGCCCCGGTCTCTGTGTCTCCACACACTCCCATCCCCTCTGTTTGCCCCGGCCTCTGTGTCTCCACACACTCCCATCCCCTCTGTTGACCCCGGTCTCTGTGTCTCCACACACACCCATCCCCTCTGTTGGCCCCGGTCTCTGTGTCTCCACACACTCCCATCCCCTCTGTTGACCCCGGTCTCTGTGTCTCCACACACTCCCATCCCCTCTGTTAGCCCCGGTCTCTGTGTCTCCACACACTCCCATCCCCTCTGTTGGCCCCGGTCTCTGTGTCTCCACACACTCCCATCCCCTCTATTGGCCCCGGCCTCTGTGTCTCCACACACACCCATCCCCTCTGTTGGCCCCGGTCTCTGTGTCTCCACACACTCCCATCCCCTCTGTTGGCCCCGGTCTCTGTGTCTCCACACAATCCCATCCCCTCTGTTGGCCCCGGTCTCTGTGTCTCCACACACTCCCATCCCCTCTGTTGACCCCGGTCTCTGTGTCTCCACACACTCCCATCCCCTCTATTGACCCCGGTCTCTGTGTCTCCACACACTCCCATCCCCTCTGTTGACCCCGGTCTCTGTGTCTCCACACACTCCCATCCCTTCTGTTGACCCCGGTCTCTGTGTCTCCACACACTCCCATCCCCTCTGTTGACCCCGGTCTCTGTGTCTCCACACACTCCCATCCCCTCTATTGACCCCGGTCTCTGTGTCTCCACACACTCCCATCCCCTCTGTTGGCCCCGGTCTCTGTGTCTCCACACACTCCCATCCCCTCTGTTGACCCCGGTCTCTGTGTCTCCACACACTCCCATCCCCTCTATTGACCCCGGTCTCTGTGTCTCCACACACTCCCATCCCCTCTGTTGACCCTGGTCTCTGTGTCTCCACACACTCCCATCCCCTCTGTTGACCCTGGTCTCTGTGTCTCCACACACTCCCATCCCCTCTGTTGACCCCGGTCTCTGTGTCTCCACACACTCCCATCCCCTCTATTGACCCCGGTCTCTGTGTCTCCACACACTCCCATCCCCTCTGTTGGCCCCGGTCTCTGTGTCTCCACACACTCCCATCCCCTCTGTTGACCCCGGTCTCTGTGTCTCCACACACTCCCATCCCCTCTGTTGGCCCCGGTCTCTGTGTCTCCACACACTCCCATCCCCTCTGTTGACCCCGGTCTCTGTGTCTCCACACACTCCCATCCCCTCTGTTGGCCCCGGTCTCTGTGTCTCCACACACTCCCATCCCCTCTGTTGACCCTGGTCTCTGTGTCTCCACACACTCCCATCCCCTCTATTGACCCCGGTCTCTGTGTCTCCACACACTCCCATCCCCTCTGTTGACCCCGGTCTCTGTGTCTCCACACACTCCCATCCCCTCTGTTGGCCCCGGTCTCTGTGTCTCCACACACTCCCATCCCCTCTGTTGACCCCGGTCTCTGTGTCTCCACACACTCCCATCCCCTCTGTTGGCCCCGGTCTCTGTGTCTCCACACACTCCCATCCCCTCTGTTGACCCCGGTCTCTGTGTCTCCACACACTCCCATCCCCTCTGTTGACCCTGGTCTCTGTGTCTCCACACACTCCCATCCCCTCTGTTGACCCCGGTCTCTGTGTCTCCCCACACTCCCATCCCCTCTGTTGGCCCCGGTCTCTGTGTCTCCACACACACCCATCCCCTCTGTTGGCCCCGGTCTCGGTGTCTCCACACACACCCATCCCCTCTGTTGGCCCCGGTCTCTGTGTCTCCACACACTCCCATCCCCTCTGTTGACCCCGGTCTCTGTGTCTCCACACACACCCATCCCCTCTGTTGGCCCCGGTCTCTGTGTCTCCACACACTCCCATCCTCTCTGTTGGCCCCGGTCTCTGTGTCTCCACACACTCCCATCCCCTCTGTTGGCCCCGGTCTCTGTGTCTCCACACACTCCCATCCCCTCTGTTGACCCCGGTCTCTGTGTCTCCACACACTCCCATCCCCTCTGTTGACCCCGGTCTCTGTGTCTCTACACACTCCCATCCCCTCTGTTGGCTCCGGTCTCTGTGTCTCCACACACTCCCATCCCTTCTGTTGACCCCGGTCTCTGTGTCTCCACACACTCCCATCCCCTCTGTTTGCCCCGGCCTCTGTGTCTCCACACACTCCCATCCCCTCTGTTGGCCCCGGTCTCTGTGTCTCCACACACTCCCATCCCCTCTGTTGGCCCCGGCCTCTGTGTCTCCACACACTCCCATCCCCTCTGTTGGCCCCGGCCTCTGTGTCTCCACACACTCCCATCCCCTCTGTTGGCCCCGGTCTCTGTGTCTCCACACACTCCCATCCCCTCTGTTGGCCCCGGTCTCTGTGTCTCCACACACTCCCATCCCCTCTGTTGACCCCGGTCTCTGTGTCTCCACACACTCCCATCCCCTCTGTTGACCCCGGTCTCTGTGTCTCCACACACTCCCATCCCCTCTGTTGGCCCCGGTCTCTGTGTCTCCACACACTCCCATCCCCTCTGTTGGCCCTGGTCTCTGTGTCTCCACACACTCCCATCCCCTCTGTTGGCCCCGGTCTCTGTGTCTCCACACACTCCCATCCCCTCTGTTGGCCTCGGTCTCCGTGTCTCCACACACTCCCATCCCCTCTGTTGACCCTGGTCTCTGTGTCTCCACACACTCCCATCCCCTCTGTTGACCCCGGTCTCTGTGTCTCCACACACTCCCATCCCCTCTGTTGGCCTCGGTCTCCGTGTCTCCACACACTCCCATCCCCTCTATTGACCCTGGGCTCTGTGTCTCTACACACTCCCATCCCCTCTATTGACCCAGGCTCTGTGTCTCCACACACTCCCTTACCCATTCCCTCTCTTGAACTCGGACTTTGTAACCTTCCCCCAGACTCCTTCCTCTCACCACAGATTTCGTGTCTTCCACAAATCTGGACTGTGTATTCTCTGGCTAACCCTAGTCTTCGTGCCCTCCCAACCATTGTTCCATCACCTCCTTACCATCAATCGCGTGCGCGTTGGACCCTACTGTCCTTTCTGTCCTCCATCCCTAAACCTGTTGCTTCAGCTCTATCTGCTCATTTCTTTCTCTTCGGCCGATGCTGTGACGTTTGCGTTTCTCTGTGACAGATCGTGGATTTTCAATTATGGGGAGATTGCGTAAAAGGCACAACTGGAAGGCAAGAGTTCAGGGGAATTCTGTGGCGTGCAGTTCGACACAATCTGATGATGGCGTCAAGGTTGAGATTGAGCTGGAAGGTGTGTATGAGAAAATAATTAATGAGCTGAATAGAAATTTAAATTACTCTGAAGGTAACTGACAATCTCCCCGTCTTCATCTGCTTACTGATGTACTCCAGTGAACTGAAAATTTGCTTCAAGGTTTTCTGTTCATTGTATGAGAGTGACAGAAAAGAACGTAGTACATCACAGAACTAAGAACTTCCTAAGGGGCATGATTGAGAGCATCCTGACTGGCTGCATCACTGCCTGGTATGGGAACTGTACCTTTCTCAATCGCAGGACTCTGCAGAGAGTGGTGTGGACAGCCCAGCGCATCTATAGGTGTGAACCTCCCACTATTAAGGACATTTAGAAAGACAAGTGTGTGAAAAGGGCCCAAAGGATCATTAGGGACCCGAGTCACCCCAACCACAAACTGTTCCAGCTGCTACCATCTGGGAACGGTACCATAGCATAAAAGCCAGGACCAACTCCAGAACAGCTTCTTCACAGGCCATTAATTAATTTATGCTGATACAACTGTATTTCTATGTTATATTGACTGTCCTGTTGTACATACTATTTATTATAAATTACTATAAATAGTGCTTTGCCCATTTAGACAAAGACATAACAAAGATTTTTGTTCCTCACATATATGAAGAATATAAGATATAAAGTCAATTCAATTCTAGCCTTTGCGCCCTCAATATTGTGTCGACCTTTTGAGCTACTCCTTGATCAATCTAACTCTTTTCTCCTTCATAGCCCATGATACTTTATTGTTTTTCATCCACATGCCAGTCTTGGAGTCAGTGTTTCTAAAGTGTGACTCTGTATGCTTGCTGCTGATCAGACACGAATGAAGTTTTTAAACCGGCTGTGATTTTGCAGATGGAATTACGTTAAAAGGAGTTGATGAGTGTAATGCACTGGTATTACCTGCAAAAAGAGTGAAAAAGAAGCAGGTGAACAAAGAAGTTCGGGCACCAAAGCAACCTCTGAGCAAGAAGAGAAGGAAACAGCTGGAGAAAATATTGGAGCAGAAGAAAAAGAAAGTTCAGGTTAACCATGTTCAATATTAAATACTAAGCCCTATTTAGTATAGGTGCTTTAACATTGATTTCACTTAAGATCAATTTTGTGCAACTTTATTTTTGATTATGTTTTTTTTTAAATACACAATGGCTTGAAATTTTAGAGACCATCTCCCTGAGGATAAACAAGTTAGCCTGCAATCTTGTAAAGTAGAACTGTGTCAAATCCATGGAGTCTGTGGCTCACGGCTGAAGGCCTTTTATGGCTGACAAAATGAATCTATTGGTAGCCATACCTCAGGTGAAGTAGGGTTTCAATGTCCTTCTATATTGACAGCCTCACTTGCCAAGATCTGCAGCATCCACAAGATACATTTCAGCTATTTTTGTTTTAAACCAACAATCAGTTTTAGCAAAGATTTTTAAGGATAATATTCCAAGAAAAGTATTTTTTTTTTAAAAAGTTCCCCTGAAGCTGGTGGAAGATCTGACCTGGACCCAACTGGTATTGTTCCCTCTGTTGGACTCTGCCTTCCTTACACTTTGGTCCAGACTGTGATTGCAAAGAATTTCCTGCCAAAGAGTCTCAGGAAGAAACGTCGACTAAACTCTTTTCCATACATGCTGCCTGGCCTGCTGAGTTCCTCCTGCATTTTGTGTGTTTTGCTTATATTTTCAGCATCTGCAGAGTTTCTCTACTCCAAATTTCCAAGTTCTTTTAACTGAAAGTTTATTGCTTAATTTTAAAAAACTCAATCCCCTTAAAGCACCATTAAACAAACCTTACTAATTGTAACAAGTGGCAGTTAGCATTCTCTCTCACCGAGTGAATTAATGGTGAGTACAATAAAAGGGAATCGTCCTGACTTATTGCATTCTGTATAATTTTGTGCCATTGAAAACCCTTTCAACTAATTTCCATTTTTCTTCACAGAGGAAAGAAATTTTGAGCAAACTTGCAGAATGTCAGGTCTCAGAGTCAGAGATGAAACTTTTCTACACTACTTCAAAAATAGGCATCGGAGAACGCTTGTACCAGACAAAGCTGTAGGTTATTTTGTTATTTTATGATAATTATTTTATGTATGTGTATATACGTGTGTATGATAGATGTCTGCACGTGAGTGTGTGTGAATATTGCCTGTTACAAAATGCACTGAAAAGTTTACACATACCCCTGCCCCCCCCCCCACCCCTTTAGTCCTTTAGGGACATAAGCTGGCTATTGTCCATAAGATTTCTGTTCATTTACTACAGAGCCTTATAAAAAGCATTCAGCCCCAACCCTTTGTTCACAGAAATGGGTATTACAATGAGGGATTTTGATAAATTTAATTGGGAATTTTTATTTGTGAATCAAATGCTCTTTTTTCATGGTAGGGCAAAACAAAACAGAGGAAATTGCTAAGTATAAAAATTAAAAGTTTGAAAATTGAAATGTCAGCAGTTCAAAAGTATTCATCCCCTTTTGCTCTGTACAGTTGAATCACCTCTCGCAGTTGTTACAACCAATAGTCTTTTGAATAAGTCTGTTTGCTTTGCACAGCGTAGTGGAGCAAGATCTGCCCAATCCACCTTGCAAAATTGCTCAAACTGCCAGGTTAGTTGAGCTGCAGCAGTGGGTAGCAAGAGATGTCCGATCGGATTAAGGTCAGGACTCTGACTGGGCCACTCAAGGACTTCAATTTTATTCATTTGAAGCCACTCCATGGTTGCTCTGGCAGTGTGCTTTGGGTCTTTGTCCTGCTGAAAGGTGAACCTCCTCCCCAGGTCAAATTTTCTGGTAGAGACTAGCAGGTTTTTATCCAGGATCTCTCTGTATTTAGCAGCAGTCATCTTCCCATTAATCCTGACCAAATTTCTGGTCCCTGCTGCTGAAAAGCATCCACAAAGCATGATACTCCCTCCACCATATTTTAAGTAGGGATGGTGTTACCTGACTGATGAGCAGGTTATATAACAATTTTTCTAATAGGTTTACACCACACGTACTACGTAGTGTTGAAAATGGAAAGTTCCACTTTAATCTCATCCAGCCACCAGATCTTCTTCATCTTTATAGTATTTTCTAAGTTATGCTTTACAAAGTCTTTACGGGCAAGGATATGCTTTTTATTTAAGCCTGGACTTCTTCCTTGCCACTCTTCCATAAATACTCTTTTTTTGCTGCCTCTCCGAGATTGTGGAGCAATGAACCTCATCTCCAGTTGTAGCCACTGACTTCTGCAGCTCACTGAGAGTAACTGTTGGCGACAGAGTAGGCTCTCTTACAAGTGCCATTCTTCTCCGGCGACCAAGTTTAAAGGGGTGGCCTGACCTAGGCAGTGTGACTGTGGTTGTTTTTTTTTTCACTTTTTCGTGACTTCTGAAGTATGTTCAGTACCTTTGAGATGGTCTTGTAGCCTTTCCCAGATCTGTCTTTATTATCATTTCCTTGACTTGCCTTGAATGCTGTTTTGTCTTAATTTTGCTTTGGTCTGTTGAAACTCTACCATACTGTTGGACCTTACAGATATAGAGGGGGTCTTTATTCCGGTGATCCTCTAATTTTCTACATCATCAAATTGGGTGAGTTGGTCTGGTAATATATAGTATTGCACCTGAGGAAAGTTAGCATAGTAATTACAAAGGGGATGAATACTTTTTCAGCCTCTCAATTTTGATTTTAAATTTTTAGTAAATTGACAGGTTTTGGAATTTTTCTTTTGCTTTACCATGTTGCATAATGTTTTGCAGATTTGCTTGAAATATCTGATTTTAATGTATTTCAAATTTAGAGAATGGGACGGTAAAAGATGAAAATAGTTTAGGGGCTAAATATGTTTTCAAGGCACCGTATAATCTGCCTGATAGAGCATAATTAAGTTTCAAAAAGCAATTTTGCTTTTGTATATTAATTTGTAAACTTGAGATCACAGTCTGCCATCTAATTTATGCTAGACTTCCCCATGGATTGTCATTTGCAGAATTGAGCTTTTACAGGGATGTTCAATTTCAGGCGTACTATTTGTAGACAGCATAAAGCAGTTCTTTCCAAATGTCTTCATATTCTGAAATAGTAATAATTTTTTTATGTACTTAGCCATTTGTTTACGGCACCATTTATTTCTGATATTCTACTTGTTTTGTTTATTTTAACTGAAGATCTCCAAGATTCTACTGGTTGTGATTTGGATAATTTTATATTAATTTGAGAAGAATGTAAATCTGAACACATTTGTCTGGCAATTTTGTATCTTATTTTGCTAAAAAATATTCTTGGCTAAGGAAACTAGGTTATTTTATGTATGGCACCCCATTTATAAGTTGCAGGATAGACATCAAATTGTCAGCACCTGTACACTAGTTAGCGTACACTGATGCGAAATAGATGAACCAAATTGTCAAACCTACCTGCCGACATGCGAAAATGTTTGAAATACATTCCTTGTCCATGTCTCTCACGAAGAAACTCAACACAGTGGCATAGAAACTCCTCTGCCAACTAGTGTTTTGGCACACACCAATGCATGCTTGCTATGGTGTAGAGCAATGCAGAAGTGAAAATCAGGGTTACAGTGTAGGCTGTGGCATAGCCCATATGTACAAGTATAAATCAGCCTTAATACCTACCCTGTAAATGAAACTAGCATTTATCCATTTTTGGGGACATAATAATTGTGTGGTATATCCAAAACCATTTACAATCTCGTTGTATTGAGGTTGCGTTATATTCAGTTACTACCTTTTATAAATTGATTTTACACCATCTACCTCAGGGATTCCCAACCTTGGGTCCATGAACCCCTCGGTTAATGGTAGGGGTCTTTGGCATGAAAAAAGTTGGAAACCCCAGATCTACCTCATTGTCTGCCAGCACTGCACCTTCTCTGTAACTGTAGCACTTTATTCTGCACTGTTCTTCTTTTCACTTGTCGAATTAATAACACTAAAGGATTAATGACTTTCTACATCTTAGGTCTGAACATAAGGTTAACAACGAGTGCCAAATCAACAGTGTTAGTGGAGCGAACAGAAAAAGATTCAAAAGAAGCTCAGAGGTTGTGGAGGAAGCACCAGAATCTGAAACGAGCTCATCTTCAGACAGTTCAGATGAAGAAGCAGAACAAATGGATGATGTAGAAAGTGAGGAAAGAGGCAGCACACAGACAATCACAAAAGAGAATGTTAGCAATGAACAAATTAAGAACTCGAGCACTTCCAAAGCACTGACAGAGAAACCTTCTGTTAATAAGGAAACCAGCCAAAATGCAACAAAGCAACCTTCCTCGGAACCTGCAGTTTTTATTCTAGTGAATAGGACCCCAGAGATTCAGGTACTGTAACAAATTATAAGTTGCTGTTTTTATTTAGGGTTTCACTTTTCTTTTGTTCAAAGTAAATTTTATTATTATAGTACATATATGTCACCACATACAACCTGAGATTCATTTTCCTTCTGTCATACGCAGCAAATCTATAGAATAGTAACTACAATAGGATCAAGGAAAGATCAACCAGAGTGCAGAAGGCACAAACTGTGCAAATGCAAATATAAACAAATAGCAATAAATATTGAGAACATGAGAGGAGAAGAAGAAGATAAAGAGTCCTTAAAGTGAGATCATTGGTTGTGGAAACATCTCAGTGGATGGGCAAGTGAGTGTAGTTATCCCTTTTTGTTCAAGAGCCTGATGGTTGAGGAGTAGTAACTGTTCTTGAACCTGGTGGTGCAAGTCCTGAGGCTCTTGTACCTTCTACCTGATGACAACAGCAAGAAAAGAGCATGGCCTGGGTGATAGGATTTCTGATGATGGATGCTTCTTGGCTACAACAAAGTTTCATGTAGATGTGCTCAGTGGTTGGGAGGGCTTTCCCTGTGATGTACTGGGCTGAATCCACTACCTTTTGTAGGATTTTCCATTCAAAGGCGTTGGTATTTTGATATTAATAGTTAATATTAATCTGGAATCGTTGTTTTAAAGATGCAATTTTCATTTTGCATTTCTAATTTCCGATTGTTTAAAGCCATACTGTGGTGTAGAAGTCACACTGCCATTTTCTGTATATACCTGTAAGGAGATTTGATTCATATTCATATCATGTATACTGGTAATGGCAAACACTGCTTGATATGGAAGAGTGATGTTCTTTCAGCTTCCCTGATAACCTCATCACCTGTATAAGAATGGAAGCAGGGGGACACTGTTCCCTGAAGTTTGTTTTACCACTTGAGATTGAGGTTTATCTTTTCCCTTGGCCCCTTTTCCTGTGTTAATCCCATTGTGCTCTTCATGACATGAAGACATTTAACTTTATCACTTTGCTTGCTATAAGACAACCTCTCATTCCAGACATGCAGGCAATGGGAAATGCACTTCACTGAGGTCATCTCTCATTTTTATAAATGCAAGGCAGTAATAAGTCTAATCTGGTTAACTTCTCCTTGGAAGTCAAATCCACCGTCCCAGAAATCAATCAGATGAGCCTCGTTTGCATCCTCAATTGTAAATATATCTGTCAGAAGGGCGAAACATTCCTGTTCACATTATTCCAGATGCAACCTCAGCAAGCCCCTTAAATTATATGTCGACTGTAGAATATGCTCATGGAACTGATACATTGTGCATTTCTTATCTTGATGTAATACATTTTGCAATTGTTTCTACACGGTATAAAATTGAGCTGTTGAAATAGCTAGTTTGAAAATGGAGATTTTGATGTGGTTTGATGTTATTCATAAAAACTTGCAAACCTGTCCAGTGTTTCTTTGCCACTTTCAAAATGAGATTTGACTATTTGGCTCCAGCTTATTAAGTTATAAGTTTGGCAGTTGTAATGCTACATCAATTCATAATGTAGACTATCTCAGTTGCAGTCATCAATAAACATATTACTTCACCTTCTATTTTAGTCAGTTGGTTCTTTTACTGACTTCAAAGGATTTGCTCTCTGATTATTCTTCCAGGAAGCTCGCCTCAAGTTACCAATTCTAGCAGAAGAGCAAGTTGTCATGGAGGCCATTAAGGACAATCCAGTTGTAGTTGTATGTGGTGAGACAGGCAGTGGGAAAACAACACAAGTTCCCCAGTTTGTCTATGAAGCTGGCTATGCCAGGTATGTTTGAGAATTTATCTACCTATCTATCCATTTATTTATTTATTTACTGGGATGCAGTGGGGAATCAGACCTTTGAGCAATCCCCCGATTTAACCCTAGTCTAATCATGGGACAATTTACAATGACCAATTAACCTACCAACTGGTACATCTTTGGACTGTGGGAGGAAACCAGAGCACCTAAAAGAAACCTATGCAGGGAACATATAAACACCTTTCAGGCAGTAGCGGGAATTGAACCGGGGTTGCTGGTACTGTAAAGCGTTGAGCTGAACCACTAGGCTAATGTGCTGCCCCAGGAATATTCACAAAATTTGTTTATTTTTCTAAAGAAAGATGTATTCAGTAACAACAAAATAGCAAATGAGTTTACACCTTCCTCGGAATTCTGATGGAAAATATTTAGTTTCAGTGCAATTGTCTAATTTTACTGTGACATTAAGATAAAAGTTTGTCAGAAACCTTTTTATACAAATACATTTAAACTGCAATGTTGAACATTGGAGTTTATTTGTAAGTATTTTAAGTGAGTGAAATATTGTTAGTTATTCTGTTTATATGGTTTGAATGAGGTATTGATTCAAATTATATTTACAGAATGTTTTTTTTGTAAAATTCATGCATGATTAGTTGAATTGGTGCATTAGTCCTGATCTAATTTTCTATCAGATAGTATGAACAAGATGTACCATATGTTGATCAAGTCTAAAAAAGTATTATCAATTAGGTTATTATTTTTTATGGTATAGAATTAAAAAGTGGAGAAGCTATGCTAAACTATACAACCTTAGTTTGGCCAGATTAGAGAAAAGTATTCAATTCCTAATAATAACATGAAGACGTTAGAAAAGATAAGGAAAGAATGGATTAAAAATCTGATAAGAGTCAGGACTGCAAATTGAAAGGAAGAACAGGCTTGATTTCATCCAAGAAGATTTTGAGGTGTGATTTAATAGAGCTCATTGATGGAAGAGTAGAAGTTTGTCTTCTGGTGCATGTGTTGAATGTGATGTAGTTGCCCGTGTGCATTGAACTTATCCAAAATTTGGCCCAGTTGACTTTAAGACAACTATAGTTCAAAAATGGTGTTCAAAGTACGTTGCTGCAAGGTCATGACATCCCCGAGAACACTTTTCTAGCTCAGTCAGCATGTCCATTTGGCAAGCGGCCTTCAGTGTAAAATATCCCCCAGAAAAACCAAATAAAGCAGTTCTGGAGAACCACTTTGCCAAGAGTGTGACAGGGAGACTTCTCCTACTTGGAACAGTGAAGTAAAAAGAATGGGAAAGCTTGACGGGTTTATGAGTTAGAAAAAATTGGATTGTTCTGCTGATAATTGAAGCGGGAGACAGTTAAATGAATATGGTGCAAATTTTGAACAGTCATGTTTAATTATGGGGTTCAACCCACATTACCTAATTATTGTGTAGAACAAGGGTTCCCAACCTGTGGTTCATGGACTTGGTTGATGGTAGGGGTCCGTGGCATAAAAAGGTTTGGGAACCCCAGGTTTAGAATAAACGCGAAGCTTTTTAATGACTAAGTTTGTACTTTAAGTGCTTCCCTGATTACTGCCCACAGTGGTGATGGAATCATTGGCATCACAGAGCCCAGGAGGGTAGCAGCTATAAGTATGTCCGAAAGAGTTGCAAAAGAAATGAATCTTTCGCAGAGGTAAAATTTCTTCTTCCTTTACTATGAATTCAAATGTTACTGTGCTTAAGGCTTTAACAGAGATCAAATTGCACTAGTAAAAAAATGATTGAAGTTTACCTTTTGACGAGTAATGAGTTGTAAGTCATTTGCTAAATAGAACACGAGCAGAAAATGTTTGAAGTGATATACTGGTGTAGTTCTCTGCCTATCAGTTCTACTGGTTTTGTAGATGATTTAGTCAGTCTCTTTTAGTTGTGACAATACTGATTATTTAACTTGTGGCTTTTGAAGGGTGGTTTCTTATCAAATACGATATGAAGGAAATACAACTGAAGACACAAAAATTAAGTTTATGACCGATGGTGTCCTTCTAAAAGAAGTGCAGAAGGTGGGTTGAATTAATATTTATTGTTAGAAAAATAATAATTTGATGGTGATTGATTGCATGTTTACTAGGATGTTGCCTGCATTAGAGGGCATGATCAACGAGAAGCTGGACAAACTTGGGATGTTTCTCTAGAGTGGCGGAGCTGAGGACAGATTTGATAGGTATTTAAAAGATTATGAGGTGCATTGATAAAGTAGACGGACAATATCTTTTTTCAAGTGTTGAAATGTCTAATACCAGAGGTATTAGAGGTGAGAGGGGATCATTTCAAAGGGGATGTGAGGGGGAATTTTTTTTTAAACATAGAGAGTAGTGAGTGCCTGGAATGTGCTGCTTGGGGTGGTAGCAGAGGCAGAAGCATTAGAGACTTTTAAGAGGTGTTTAGAAAGGCACATAAACAAGAGTAAGGTGGAAGGATATGGGCCTTGTGTAGGCAGTCAATTGAGGTTGAGCACAACATTGTGAGACGAAGCGCCCATTCCTGTGCTATACTGTTCTGTGTTCAATATTTTATTCCTTAGAGGGTAGAAGGACGAAGGGAGATTTGATAGAGATATACAAAATTATGAGGGCTGTAGATAGGGCAAATGCAAGCAGCTGACGTTGTGTGAGACTGGAACTAGAGGTCATGGGTTAAGAGTGAATGGTGACATGTTTAAGGGGAACCTGAGGTGGAATTTCTTCACTTAGAGGATGGTGAGAGTGTGTGATGAGTTGCCACTCGAAGTGTTGGGTGCTGGTTCAATTTCAGTACTTAAGAGAGATTTAGATAGAGGGGTATTGGAAGGCTATGGTCAGGGTGCGGGGCAATGAGACCAGGCAGATTAATAGTTCAGCATGAACTAGGTGGGCCGAATAGCCTATTTCTGTGCCATAGCTCTTTGTTAGCCACTATTTTCCAGAGTAAGCATGATGCACCAGTTGATGAAAAAGGGATGAGATATGCTGTTACAACAATCAGTAGACATCCCAACATGGATTTCCCTTTCCTGACCTGATCTACAATTAGACACCAGCTGTATATGATCTGTGATGTGCAGGAACTTTGATGTCAAGCACATTGGGCAGTCAATCAGACTGAAAGCAAGAGACACTAATTATCTGGATTCTACTCTACCACATGAACCATTCTACAGCATGGACCCCACTTCCATCAATTACTCTAGCATCTTAAAATCTAGTGATCACTGTTTTTGGCATCAGGAGTAGCGAATACTGTGGATTCACTATTCTCTTTCGGAAGAATGTATTTCTGATTTCTGACCTAAATGTCTGACATTTTATTGTGATTTTCACCTCTGGATCTAGGTACCCCAGCAAGGGTAGGCTCAGATCTGCATCTCTTCTGGCAAGCTCCATAGGGATTTCATTCAAACCTGTAATGCTTAATGTTATTTTTCAGCAGGAATGGTGCATTTAAGAAATTGAAGTTACACTGAATCTGATTATATGGTATTATATGCTTAATAGCCCTCTCATGGAGGAGCAGCTTTAAACCAGCAATGCCTACTTAATAGCATATAACTGTAAAAGTTGCCCTCAGTTTTAGCAATAATGTTGACAAGCAAGTGAAGCTGTGACTGATGTTACAACTATAAATTCTAGGCTATTGATTTCTTTGAAGCTGTTGCTACATTTAAGACCGCATGAGAAACTCTGGGCTTGTACATTCTGCAGTTTATCTAAAGCTGGTTGTCCTTGGTCAACAGTGCCTAATACAAGAGCACTAGTTCATTTATGGTTTAGGCAGACTAAGCACCATTGTTACGTGGTGATTCATTTTCACGTTGTGTTGGAATGCAAAAAAGATTGTGATCACAATATGCCAAAATAATATATTTAGTCATTCATATTACAGTTGTTTTGTATGCATTGCATATTTTCACTATTTACGTAAAGTTCACTGAGGTACAAAGTATTCCTGAGTGGGGACCTTGAGTTACATATCTAAGGGGATACTTAGAACTGTCTTACTCAGTTAATATATTTGAGGAAGATACCAGTTTCTAAGATTTTGTTACAAGGTTTAATGAAAGGATTTGAATGAACCAGTGAATCTGCACATTTCAAATGAGGTTTTGAAAATGACCAAGTTTTACAAGTTGTCATATTACGTTATTTAATACTGAAGTGGTAATGTCTAAAAATATCCCGAAGTAATTTTGTTCAATTATAGGCTTAACCTAGGTTTAACAGATTTGTGTGCTTCAATTCCAGCCAGAAATTGTGAAAAATGTTTTAAATTTTGCAGGATTTTTTGCTGACAAAATACAAAGTGATTATCATTGATGAAGCTCATGAGCGAAGTGTGTATACAGACATCCTGATTGGTCTGCTGTCTCGTATTGTTCCACTTCGAGAAAAGGTAAAAACAGAATTGCCCAAAAATCTGAGATACAGAATAAAATTTGCTCCCATGGAATTTTATGTGTGTGCTTTGGAAAGCGGGAAAACAAAACAAATAATTTTTTTTCTATTTTCTTGACCATCATATTCTGGATGACCATCCATTTTCTAGGAAACAAACTACCCCAATAAAGAAGCTTACATAACTAATTTCTTTCCAAGAATAGAATGAAAAAATGTACATGTTTTTACAAAAACTTAAAATATTCTATGATCTAGCTATTGGAGAAATGATCAAATAAAAAAATCAGATGGAATCCATGTAACTCTTAGATTTCATTATCAGATTCATTAATGTAATAGAGCTATTAATAAGTTGTTACTTTCTACATTTATCCTCTGCACATGAACTAAGTCCATCACTACTTGTTCCCTACAGAAAGGGCAGCCAATGAAACTGATTGTGATGTCTGCTACTCTACGTGTGGAAGATTTTACAGAAAATAAAAGACTGTTTCCAACCTCTCCCCCTGTCATTAAGGTAATATAATTATAACATGCTAATATATACTAATGTTATGTAGAAATGTTTACTGATATGAGGTACATTGTAAGAAAATGCCTTAAGACTATAAGACATCAGAGCAGAATTAGGCCATCAAGTCTGCTCTGCCATTCCACCATGTTTGGTTTATTATCTCTCTCAATCCTATTCTGCTGTCTTCTCCCTGTAATCGTTGGCACCCTTACTAATCAAGAATCTATCAACCTCAGTTTTAAATGTACACATTGGAGCTCCGCTGTCATCAGTGGCAATGAATTCCACAGATTCTTCACCCTCTGGCCAAAGAAATTCTTCCTTTATCTTTGATCTAAAGATGTTAATTTTCCACATATTTCCTTCTACTCAATTTATATTATCATTTTATAATATGGGTTAAAAAACATTTTGAGGACAGTTAGGTAAATATGATTTCCAATAATCCTTTAAGGTGGATGCCAGACAGTTTCCTGTCACGGTTCATTTTAACAAGCGGACTCCACTTGATGACTATGCAGGGGAGACTTTTAGAAAAGTTAGCAAGATCCATCGGATGTTACCTCCAGGTAAGAAAATTGCCATTAGTGCCTTTCAGTTTTTACGTTCATCTAGGTGAATTTTAATTAAATTTTTCTGATTGGAAGATTTCCTTCTGAGGGAATTCTTCAATTTGGGCTCAAAATACAACTCTTTTTAACATAAGAAACAGATTTTGGATTTATTTATTACAGGTACGTCGAAACATAGAGTGAAATGCACCATTTGTGTTAACAACCAACACACCAAAGGATGTGCTGGGGGCAGCCCACAAGTGCCGCACATTACATCACCAATATAGGATGCCCACAATGCTCGTCAGAACAGCACAGAACACAAGAAGCAACAAAATAATAACACCTAAGCTAGTTCCTTTCCTCTCCCACGCTCTCACTCTCTCACACACCCAACTTTTATAAACTTAAAAGAACAGCTCAGTCTAAACCACAATCTTCACAGAGTCTGCAGCTTGGCGCCATCTTGAACAATCTTCTTCATACAAAGGGTGCCGCACGTTTGGACTGAGTTGCCAAAATTAATGGTTGTACTGGGCACATTAGCAACATTTAGAAGCCCTTTAGATAAGCAAATGGAGAGAAGAGGTTTAGAGGCCGTGGACTAGGTGCTGGCAGATGGGACTAGCCCAGTGAGCAACACAGTCACCATGGATGATTTGGACAAAAGGACCTGCATCCATTATCTGTGACTCTATGACTAAAAGTTGATTTGGACATTCAATTAAATACACATTTATGAAAACATCTAATTCTTTCAACACAGAAGAGCAGCTTGACCAGTCTTGACTCCCCCACCCTCCAGTGCGGTCAGTATAGGTTTTCTCCATTTTCCTCCTGCATCCTAAATATGTGCAAGTTGCTGGTTAATTACCTGCTATAAAGTATCTGGTGTGTAAGTGAGTGGTAAAACCTGGGAAGATTTAGCAGCAGTGTTGGGAGAATTAAAATGGGTTAGGGTTGGATTCGTGTAAAAGTAGGTGATCATTGTTCAGTGCAGACTATGGGATAAGTCAGAGGGGTCTATTTCCATTTGTATCTATCTCTGACTCTGACTTAAACTTTTGCACAATACTGTATTTGTCAATGTGGAGCAGAGAGCGAGTTTGTAAATCTTATGGGTGCAAAGGATGTTGAGAATGGAAAGGGGGAACACCGCAGGAGAGGTATGGGACAGGTGGCAGAGGAGGAGTACCTGGGTCAGGGATGGCGTAGGTGCAGATACACCCAACCCTGAGACACCATGCAAGGTCATTTGATTCCAAACTATTTGTTTATTGATTATTACAGAATGTCTCTCTGGTGCTTCCCGCTTCCTCCCCTCTCCCTTTCCCTTTTCCCAAGCATGATTTCCCTCTCCCTGCCCCCTCCCACTCTCAGTCCATTACAGCGACCCATAGAGTTTATCATTACTCACATATGTCATGGGCAGTTTTTGTTTGTGGCAGCATTAAGAGCAATACATAAAATTACTGAAGTACTGTGCAAAAGTCCTGGGCACCCCAGTATATATATGTGCCTAAGTTTTGCGCAGTACTGTACTATTTGACCCTGCATGTTAATGTACTTAATATGGTTTTGATCTTGCATAATTAGGACTAAGTGGTTTTTTTAAGAAAATGTATACCTTTTTGATTAAATATTTACATGCATTCTTTTGGAACTCAAATGATCACAAATCAAGATTATTTCTTGTAGGAGGTATCTTGGTATTTCTGACAGGGCAGGCCGAAGTGAATTCTCTTTGCAGAAGGCTGAGAAGAGCCTTTCCCTACAGGCCTAACAGCACCTTGCAAGGTAAACATTTTGCTTTGCAGAGCACATCAAATATCTTTTAATAATAATAATATTTGATCAAATGTGTGGAAGTAGGATATTGACAAGAGAATGTTTGAAAATGTGTGGAGGACCTTTCGTCATCTACACGAGAGATTCTGCTGATGTTGGAAATCCAGAGCATCACATAAAATGCTGGAGGAACTCAGCAGGTCAGGCAGCATCTATGGAAATAAATCACCAGTTGACATTTTGGGCCAAGACTCCTCATCAAGACTTGAAAGGAAGGGGGAAGATACCAGAATAAAAAGGTGGGGGAGGAGAAGGAGGACAAGCTAGAAGGTGATAGTGAAGTCAGGTGGGATGAAGTAAGAAGCTGGGAGGTGATTGGTGGAAAAGACAAAGGGCTGGAGAAGGAGAGGAGAGAGGACCATGGGAGAAAGGTAAGGAGGAGATGCACCAGGGCGAGGTGATAGGCAGGTGAGGAAAAGATGTAAGAGGCCAAAGTGAGGAATTAAAAAAGAGGGAAGGGGAAGTTGGTAACACCTGTTTTCTTGCATCAGGTTGGAATATGACATGTGGCTTCTCAAATCTGAGAGCGACCTCATCATGGCAGAAGAGTAGGCCATGTCAGAACAGGAAAGGGGATAGGAATGAATTGGCTGGCCACTGGGAATTCTGCTTTTTGTGGATGGAGTGGAGGTGCTTGACAAAGTGGTTCCCCCAATTTATGGCAGGTCTCACTAATGTAGAGAAGGCACTGGATAATAGTAGACAGCCCCAACAGGTGAAGTGTTGCCTCACCCGGAGGAACTATTTAGAGCTCTGAATGGAGGTGAGAGAGGAAATGAATGGGCAGGTGTAACACTTTTGCTGCTGCGGGGATAAGTGCCAGGAAGGAGATTAATGACGAGGGATGAGTGGACAAAGGAATCATGGAGAGAGAGATCCTTGCTGAAAGCAGAAGTTGTGGGTGGGGGGTGCAGGTAAAGATGTGTTCGGTGGTAGGATCCCAATGAAGATGGTGGAAGTCACAGACAATGATATGTGGCATAAGGAGGCTTCAGGCATGGTAGGTAACCTATTTTTTATCTGGCCCTCCTCAATAACCTTTTAATTGCTTTGTCGCTGCATAACCCTGTTTTATTAAGGATTGGGCAACATGCTCTAGGCAATGCAAAATCCAGGTTTGACAGCGCTGAAAAGGTGATACTGTCTGAAGTTTTATTTCATTTAGATTACAATTTTAACCAGAAAACATTTGGCAAACGTTTTTTTTCCTGATGGTCGAAGTAGAGTGGGGGAGATGAGAGACTTATTCAACGTACTTAATGTAATCAAAATCCTAAATGGGTTTAATAAAAGATTTGCGATTTTGCTGAAAACAATAAATTAAGGAAATATTCTAAAGAGGATAAACAGATGTAATGCAAAATGTCAACGATGACTTGGTTTGGAGCTATCATATCATCATGTGTCCTCCTTGCTTTAGGGATGTATCTGACTTTTGGAGTAGCATTTGTCAAATTTTAACTCCAGATTTCTATTGTAAGAACCTCGACCTCATTTTCTAAAACTTATCCTTGTTGTGAGAACATATGATAGTTCTTAATTGTACAAAATAATATGCCACGTCCTTAGTTTTTGACTTTTGTTTAAGTTTGAGATTTACTTGCAATCGTTGACTAGACCCCACGACTGAGTATCTAGGTGTAACCTCTAAAGAAAACAGTCACATTACTGTTGCAATTTAGAGCGTATGCGAACAATCATCACCAACACCTGAGAGTTTACTTTCTGTTGGATATGTGAACTGCAGTGGTCCAGCCATTCATTCATTCATTCATTCACAGTGTTTTCTTTTTTCCTTAATGTAGAAGTTGATCCTGCCGCGGATGATTCAGTTGAAGCAATAAAGAAGTTTAAGAAGGCCAAACCTAAACCAGTATGTGCTCTAGCTTTTTATTTTTATATTCTATACTGTGACTTGACCATCATATTACTGTAGTTAGAGATTTACAGCATAAAAACAGGCTTCTCAGCACACCGACCCATTGCACAAATCCTATATTAATCGCAATTTTATTTTTTCTCCCCACATTCTCTTCAGCTCCCCCACATTCTTCCACACATCTACACAAGTTGGAGGAATGTACTGCAAACAGTTAACCTACCCAGCTGCATGTCTTTGAGATGTAGGAGCAAACTGCAGAATGCCCATAGGATCACAGGGAGAATGCACAAACTCCTGCGGAGAGATTTGCACCCAGTGCTCTTTGGTCTGTGAGGCTGTGGTTCCACTAGTTACGGCACTATGCTGATTGTCTTTTGGGTTTCTTTCTGTATTATTCAGACTGTGCCGACCTTTGCAATATCTTAACGGTAAATTTAATTTAACTTAATATCCTCATCTCAAAGATTCTGAAGTAGAATTGGTATTGTTAAAGCAAAGCCTGTATTGCATAAAAAACTGCAGTAAGCCAGTTCCCATGAATCTTGGCTGTTTGGATTTTCCCTTTGCCTTTGGACGGTGATTTGTCACTGATTTGGTTGTTCCCACAGCCTAATGCGTAAACATGGGCTGAAGCAAGATGAAACATCTGGGATCAGATGCTCCCATTTTCAGCGGCACCTCTTGTATGCATCTCTGGAGCCACCTGCAGGAAGAATAATGGCCCTTTAGTAGTGTCACAATCATCTTGTGATTCTCACTACACTGAAAGCGTTACTTTTTCTCTACATTTTGTGTTTGATGACAAATATGGGAGTATTGTTTTAAAGGTGTTCAGTACACTAGCTGTTTCTTTAGTCTGGGAGAAAATAAAGGGTTCCCATCTTCCACACAGCATGTTTACTTTGAATGTTTAGTCATACAGCAGCAATAACAAACTCACCATCATTATATGCTGTGTCGTAAGACTTTGACCATGATTGCTCTTGGTAAATTTTTTCTACAAAAAAGGTTTGCCATTGCCTTCTTCTGGGCAGTGTCTTTACAAGACGGTTGACCCCAGCCATTATCAATACTCTTCAGAGATTGTCTGACTGGCGTCAGTGGTCACATAACCAGGACTTGGGAAATGTACCAGCTGCTCATATGACCATCCCTCATCTGCTTCCATGGCTTCACATGACCCTGATCTGGGGTGGGGGGGGGGGGGCTGGGGAGGGGCTAAGCAGGTGCTACACCTTACTCAAGGGTGACCTGCAGTCTAGCAGAGGGAAGGAGTGCCTTACATCTCCTTTGGTAGATAAATATCTCCACCCCAACACCCAGAAATTAGTCCTTCAGAATACAGCTTGTTAGTTTGTATAAGCTCTGTTGTCTGAACCTCTTGAATCAATTTGATTTGCAAATATGCAGTACTGCGTAGGATTGCCACTTTAATATCATTTGGCAATTTGCAATGCGATTCTAAATGTGTCTAGGGACTTTTGTTTTTACACTGTAGGGTGCATAGCTCAAAGCTTCAGGAAAACAAAGTTCAGTTAGTGTTTCAGTAATATAGAATGCTGATATAATCAGGTGTTCATGCTTTGGGTTAGCATTCACAGTGTTTTTTTATATGAAATGCCCAGAGGAAAACACTCCAGAATTGTGATTTCAAAAAAAAATACAGAGCAGCAACTACAAGTAAAAATTGGAAAAGTGTCAAGATACTATATAACAAAATCTAACTGCAGTCTCTGTACTTTTAATTTCTTCACACTTGCAACCTTTTGTGCAGTTAGCAATTATGAATTGTGTTTTGCTATCTGGATAACGTTGGTCCTGATGAAAAGTTTGGCCTTCCATGGACCTGTCATTGATGTGATTCACGATGTTTCTTGGTACTTTCAAAGTAATAATATGTGCTAAATTTGTTTTTCTTTCACCTTAGAATTTACCAAAGATTAACCTAGCTAATTACTCTGCAATGCCAGTTGATGAGGCAGGTGTTGGTGATGAGGATGAAGTTGGTTCTGATCTTGATATGGATTTGGAAGACATTGATGATTCAGAAGAAGGTATACAGATGATGGGTCTTTTTCTGCTTTAACATGGGAAGAATTTTTGTAGATGGAAAACTAGATGAACCCATACTTTGTTAGTATCACCATGTTTCTAACTAAATTAGCTACAATTTGGGGGAATTATTTAGATTATTGTATTGCTATTTTGGCATTATAAATGCTTGAAATCATTTGATTTCATTAGATGGGGCCAATTTGTGCTAGCTATGTTGTTTGAAGTTTGCTGTAAGCACATTTCAGTCTAAGTCCAGGACCAGAGTGTCTCTATCACTTTTTCCCAGTCACTGGACTCTACATCAAATAGTGGTTTGACTGAATCATGGTAAACCCAAACAATTGCTGTACAAGTAGTGATCTCAATAATTGTCCATTTGTGTTTGAATGAAACTTTTAATAACTCAAAGAAGTATTTGCCAAAAAGTCGAAAAAGGCTTCCTACGAGTAAAGTGCGGTGCTGTGCTGGCTTGAAGCCAGTTCATTTCAATTTAAAAAATCTTTCTCCTTTGTTAAAACATTGTGGTCATTATGTGATCAAAGGCTGATCCATTCATTTGTTTGTATACACAGTTGAGAAGTCGGATCCTTCTAGTCCACTTTACGTTCTTCCACTGTATTCATTGTTGGCAGCAGATAAACAGGCAAAGGTGAGCCTTCTCCTCTCTGATCTGAGTGTGAACTCTCGATTGCAGAATGCTCGAAAAATTACAGGTACTGTGCCATGGAGCATTTTAGTAAATGTAATACTAGCTATGTAAGTTTTGAAAGCTTCAATATTCATTCAGAAATTTTGATTCAAATTTGAATGGTTATTTTTTTTCCCCACTGGTTTCATACGTTTGCTCAAACTGAGAAAAATACACAGCATTGTGACAAGTTTTAAACTATTTTGCAAGTAAGTAAAGAAGCTACATTTGCACATATATGAACTAAATATTTAAATTTTGAATTCAGAAGTTTAAAGCACAAGGAATACGTAGACATTGTCTTTTTAGATGTTTGCTTGGGATTGCTTCTCCAGATGTCTGATTAATGAGTCCAATGCAGGAACTATGGGCGCTTCCACAGATGGGGCAGGTGACTGACTGGGCAGGTAGGTGGAAGTTTGTGAGGTGATCTGGTGCTTTTGCTACTTGCTCCCAAAACATTATCTCGAGGTTCACAATACCATCCTGAACGCTCATGTGCTACTTTGAGTGGTCATGAGCTAGGGGCCTCCTAGGAGTTCAATGGGAATGTTGTATTGTGCAGCTTTGAGGGTAGCTTTGAACACAGACTTTG
Organism: Hypanus sabinus; assembly: GCF_030144855.1. Classification (NCBI taxonomy): domain Eukaryota; kingdom Metazoa; phylum Chordata; class Chondrichthyes; order Myliobatiformes; family Dasyatidae; genus Hypanus; species Hypanus sabinus. Next base: position 95,758,778 of record NC_082718.1, read on the forward strand.
AATTTTCTCTTCTCAACTGGTAACAACACCTTATAATAGAACTACAATAGAGTGTCAGTTTTGGGAGCCTGGTGTTAACTATGCAAATTGTGTGGTATGTCCAACAGCCCATTGTTTACAGCCTCAGTTCTGGAGATGTTGGCCTGCAAGGGAATGGTTACTTTGCTTCATTGATCTGTCCAATGGATTTGCTGTATTTGTGGAGAAGGCTGCTGTCAGTGGACCAGCTCCCGAAAGCATAGAGGAGATCAAAGATCACAGTTCAAGTGTTGAAATTAGTTATGCCTCATCATTTCTTGGTTTAAAACAAGTATTTTATGCAGAATTTAAGAGCTCCTATTTAAGCTTGCTAATAATCCGTAAATATTGATTCTTTATTACTTAGGTATTTCATCCAGCTCCAAATGGCACAAGATTGTGTGTGGTAGCAACCAATGTTGCTGAAACCTCTCTCACTATCCCAAACATTAAATATGTGGTGGATTGTGGAAAGGTGAAAAAACGCTTTTATGATAAAGTTACTGGGGTCTCATCGTTCAAAGTTACTTGGATCTCTCAAGCTTCATCGAATCAAAGAGCAGGTCGTGCTGGACGAACAGAACCAGGTCACTGTTACAGGTCAGTAATTAGACATAACAGCCATTCTTAAAACTGGAGCGGCACTTTGAACTGGTATCCTGTCCGTCGAAGTGAGAAATTTTATTACCTGTGAGCTTCCAGTCCATTGATTAGATATCAGGAGGTGAGCGTTATTTCTGCCAGTTGTTGGGTCAATTTCACTTAAGAAATAGACACAGAATTAAATTGTACAGCCTTTTGAACTTTTACTGTCATTCAGTGAGATCATGCCTAAACTTCCACAGCCATTCCATTTTACTGTCCATTCCAGATTCCTTGATTTGCTTCACAAACAAAAAACTTACCGAATCCTTCAGCTGAGGGTGGAGAACCCTCTGGATAAAGAACACCAAAGATTTGAAACTCTCTAATATATTTGTATTATTCGTAGTGGATCTGCACTGGCAAACATCTTGAGAACAGGGATCTACCTAATGGTATTGGTTCTAGCTGATGCTGAAAATGTAACTTAAATGCAAAACAAAATTGTTAACAGTGCTTTTTGGTTCATTGCTTTAGTTTCTTTTTCCAAATGAAGCCACAAAGAGACTGCGATGCCAGAACCTGGCACAATAAACAACCTGCCACAACTCGGCAGGTAGAGCAGTGTCTGTGGGGGATAGGTTTTTTTTTTAAAGCAGTCTCTGCTTAGATGAAACAGGGTGAAAATTCACATCCCCAAAGAAATTCTTACAATGAACTTAATTCTCCAAATGTGATATGAAGTGATGCAGAGTACATCTGTGGTCTGTTGGATTAAATATCAGAACTTGTCTAGACATTAAATGCAGAGATTTTTTTGTGTGCAGGCTATACTCCTCAGCAGTTTTTACTGACTTTGAGAAGTTCTCTGCAGCTGAGATTACAAGAAGGCCTGTGGATGACCTGGTTCTACAGATGAAAGACTTGAACATTGAAAAGGTAATTTTGTAGCAAGATTACCCTCCTACGTTTGGGACATATGGTTTTGGTTTGGACTGACAGCTTGTGCACTTAATTCAGGAGGCAAAGAATTATAATACCACAGGATACAGAAGCAGAATTAGAGCATTCATCCCTTAGAGTTTTTTCCACCATTCTATCATGGGTGATTATTTACCTGTTTAACTCCGTTCTCCTGCCTTCTCCCCTTAACTTTTGACACCTTTACTAATCAAGCACCTATCACTGCTTTAAATATTCCCAGTGACTTGGTGGCTGGTTTTTTGCAAAAGCAGGCCTTTTTGAGGCCTGCCCACTCTTTAAAGCTTCATAATTTCCTTCCTCTCCTGTACTTCTCCAATTCTCAACTTGAACATCGCAAATCCTGACTTGCTGCTATAAAATCCTTCTATTACTTTTGGTGCTTTTGCCGATCACCTTCATTTTGCCTTCTGAAATAAGAATAGTTTGAAACAACTCCATCCTTTCTGCACACTATTAAAGAACTTCTTTTCCTCCCTGAAGTACAGTGCCCTGAATTGACCACAAGACTTTATTTGTGACTGAACCAATGTTTCGCAAAGCTTTATTGCAACATTTTTGCTCTTATAATCTATGCAATATTGTGGTCGTAAAAGATGCACGATGAATTTGGTTCCTTATGCATAGGTGATCAATTTTCCATTCCCAACACCTCCATCAAGAGAGTCACTAATAGCTGCTGAGGAATTGCTCATTTCCCTTGGAGCTTTGGAAGAGCCACCAAAACATGGAAGGTAAGCTTTCATGCACCTTTTTAAGCTATAACTGTCTTAAGCCAAATATGATGTTAGTGATGACTGTACCACTGAAGCTGTTCTCCATTCCTTTCAGGTTTAAAGAATTAGAAAGAGCAAAGCTGAGTTGTCCAATCACATCACTTGGTAGAGCAATGGCATCTTTTCCAGTGGCACCTCGATATGCAAAAATGCTGGCTTTAAGCAAACAACATGACTGTATGCAGTACGTCATTGTGATTGTTTCTGGGATGACTGTAAGAGAGCTGTTTGAGCAGTTTGACAGGTAGAGTTCCCATTAATTTTTGAATACACTTTTAATTTTTGCCTTCTGATTATCTCTCGTGCAAATTAGAAATAAGAAAAAAGTAGTGAGGTAGTGTTCATAGGTTCAGTGTCCATTCAGAAATCTGATGGCATAGGGATTACTGCTTGAAGATGTCCTGGATACTACAGAGGCTAGTCCCCTTGATGATGCTGACTTAGTTTTCCACTCTGCAGCTTATTTCAATCCTGTGCAGTAGCACCTCCCCCCCTGCCCCCCCCCCCACACCAGATGATGATGATGCAGCCAGTTTAGAATGCTCTCCATGGTACATCTGTGGAAATGTACAAGTATCTTTGGTGACATACCAAATCTCCTCAAACTCCTAATGAAGTATAGCTGCTGGTGAACCTCCTTTGTTGGGTCCAGATTAGATTTCAGAGACATTGACACCCAGGAACTTGAAATTGTTCATTCTTTCCACTTTTGATCCCTGTATGAGGACTGGTGTGTGTTCCCTCGTCTTACCCTTTCTGAAATCTTCAATCAGTTCTTTGTCATACCTGCCAGTCTAATTGTACTACAAGATCATCTACCTGATTCCATATACTGTGTGCATTCAAATATAACACCTTTAGTCCTGTATTCATCACCCTTTTTGATTTTGCCCCCATTTCACTGGCCACAATTTTGCCGTATCATCTGCTTGTCTTTTTTCACACCACATCTACTTGTATACTAAATGCCCCATTCTCAGCCCTAATATCCAGTTCCCAACTCTCTGCCAAATTAGTTTAAACCCTCCCCAGCAGCTCTAGCAAATCTGCCTGCAAAGATATTGATCCCACTCAGGTTCAGGTGTAACTTGTCCTTTTTGTACAGGTCATACCTTCCACAGAAGAGATCACAATGTTCCAGAAATCTGAAACCCTGCCCCCTGCACCAATTCCTCAGCCACACATCAATCTGCCAAGTCATCTATTCTTAGTCTCACTAGTGTGTGGCACAGACAGCAATCCAGAGATTACCACCCTGCAGGACCTATTTTTCAGTTTCCTACCACACTCCTTACATTTCCTCTGCAGAACCTCCTCCAATTTCCTACCTATGTTGTTGGTACCAATATACATCATGACTTAAGACTGCTTACCCTCCCCCTTTAGAATGCTGTGGACCCGATCCAAGACTCTTGTGCCTGGAAAGGAAAATACCATCCAGGTGTCTTTTTACATCCACAGAATTTCATGTCTGCTCCTCTGACTATGAAATCCCCTAACAGTACTGCACTCCACTTCTTTCCTCTTCTCTTCTTGCCACAGAGCCACAAACCTGCTTGCTGAGGCATCACCCCGGTCGGTCATGTCACCCCCCCCCCCCCCCCCCACCACCCAACAATATTCAAGCAGTATACTTATAAATACGGGGAACAGCCACAGGGGTACTCTGCACTAGCTACCTATTTCCTTTCCCTCTCCTGATAGTCAGGTACCTGCCTCCTGCAACTTAGAGATAACTACCTCCCTGTAGCTCCTATTTATCACCTCCACATTCTCCCATGTGCGCCGAAGTTCATTGAGCTGCAGCTCCAGTTCCTTAACACGGTGTCTGAGGAGCTGCAACTGGATGGAATTCACATGTTGTAGCCATGAGGCAGAGTGGAGTTCTCCCAGAGTTCCCACATTTCACACAAAGAAAACACCACCAGCTGTGGATTCATTCTCAGCACAGTAGCTATGTACTAATAGGTAAACAAAGGGGGGGAAATCTTACTACAAATCTACATAGGACCTCCATCTGTACTTGCTCAAGCCTTTTGAGCCAATACTGGACTCCCTACCATAGCCCCACTCCAACAATGGCTGCTCCAGAACAATTGTCGTAGTTTGTTTTTTCTTAGAACAAACTACTGTCTAACATTTTTAGCTTATTGTTTCCAGACCAGCAATCAATGATGAGAAGGCAGAAGAACTGAAAAAGAAGAAAGCTAGAGTTTCACAAATGCAGCGTGTTTGGGCTGGGCAAGGTCCCTCTCTTAAACTTGGAGACATCATGGTCATGCTAGGTACAAAGAATTTCTTAACATTTTTGGGTTACAGTTTTTTCTTATCAGTATCATGAACATGTGAGTCAAAGGTAATGTTTGTGAATAGGCTTCCATTTTATGGAAGGCTGTCCAGTAATTCGATCCATCTTCTCCAGATAAGATACAAACTCGGGTCGTTAATGATTCTCAGTAGGAAGTGAAGTTCCTATCCTAAATGGAGCGAATTTGAGCATAGCAATTTTACTGTTACTTCCCCGTTTCTGTTCACTATTCCCCTTTTAATCTTCTCTCTGTCTGGTTCCATTGGATATGTACATCAGATGGTTTGACATACTGTAATGCTCTACTAACCATAAATATATTTTGCTGCTTAACCTCTTCCTTGATTCAGGGCCACTTCAGCAAATTCAGGGCCACTTCCTTTTCCAGTTTTGCCAACTTTCTAAGTCTGGCTTCTTTTGTATAACAGAATTCTTTTGTCTCTGCATTTGCAGGTGTGACATAAAGCATGTCAGGTTTTTAAATGTGTCTTTGTGACTTTTATAGTTACCTACCGCTTTGATTTGAGCTGCATTTTGTCTGGTTTCATTTCTATAAAGTACAGTTAAATAGATCACAGCATTAAATGAAGCTTGCCAACTCTGTGTTCACCTAATGTATATAAAATAGACCAATAATTTATTCCATAAGAAGCCAAATTCCAGAAAACTAAATAGAGTGGAAGGTGATAGCTGCAGCTTTATTTATGACAACAGAATAGAATTAATGTTGGGGATGGGAAAGGGTTAAAAACAAACAAACTAGCTTACTTTAGCATTTGTTCCAAACTTTAATGGTTGCTTTTGAGTGCTGTTAAATCACTGTCAACACATGGCGACCCTATGGACACAGTACTGTAGTTGTCCATAGGAATTTTGTGGCAAGATACAGAAGTAGATTGCCAGGCTTTTCTTCTGCACAGATACTGCCGCTGCCCAGTTTGGGACCCAGCCGGATTCAAACTTAGGACCACATGCCTCAAAGTCCAGTGCTAGTGCCATTACACCACTGACTGGCCCAAAGCTTCAATTACTGTGTAGTAAATTACAGTAAAATTCAGGGACGGTTAGTGTGACTAAGATGTCGGTAAAGTATTGCATTACAGTCTTTAAAAATCGCGAATCCTGCAATTTCTAATGTACTACTTACCACTAAATAACTAGATTTTAGTTTTCTTTTTCTATATCTTTCTGATCAATTCAGGTGCTGTTGGTGCCAGTGAGTACGCAGGATGCACCCCTCAGTTCTGTATAAAAAATGGACTTCGGCATAAGGCAATGGTTGAAGTCAGACGTTTACGAGGGCAGCTTACTAATGTTGGTAAGAATTAATGTCAACTGTTAACGGAATTTGATAAAGTAAAGAAAAATTTATTTGGGGGTTGATCTTGTGACTTGCTTCAGTTATTGGTTATGACGGCAAATGGCTATTATATTTTCTGTTTGGTACAATATCCTCAATGCGGTTTCCCATGAAACCATAATAGACTCTTGTCTTCTCATCCTTTTTATCAATAATCTGGAGGAAGTAGCTGCCAGAGGAAGGGTAGACATGAGAAAATTAAAATGTTTAAACGGCATTTTAGCAGGTACTTTGATAAGAAAGGCCTAGTGGTATTCGGCCAAGTGGGATTAGTGCCGGTAAGCATCATGATTGGCATTAATGAAGACCCTTCTCTGTGCTGCACAGATTCACTCTGTCTATACCCAACTTTGTAGCGGATACTAAGCAGTTTTAAAAGTTTAATTGGAGTTAACAAGTGTGATTAACACATAAACGTTAAACATGTCGTAATGGAAAAGATAGAATTAACTTCGGAGGAAACATTTAAAAGTAATGCTTTGCACAAGGTGTTCCAAGAATACATGCTTACTATTTTGTTCCAGACATCCCTCCGTCCCTCCCTTTGTTCCCTATTTTGTCATGGGGCCCCAAACCTACAAATGAATTGTATTTATGACAAAGCTAGTTTTGCAATACACTGTGCTGGACAAAACTTACCTTTTCATTATTTAACAGTCCTTCTTTGAAATTAAGTATGTTAGATGAGTAAAGAGTTTTAATGAGACATGGAGGACACAGTCCATTTGAGGTGTTTAAGATTATAGAAGGATTCAAAAGGAAGCTATTTGGTGGGAAACTAGAATTGCTACAGCACATTTGAGGTATCGAATCAATCTAGGAAGGACAGGAATCAACCTTTCCTGTCTTTCCTAAATTGTGGTTGAATCGAACTGGATGGAAACTTCAGTTGTTGCTTAACCAATTTCAACGTTACTTCTTGGTTTTGTACTCTAGGCTATTCATTTATCAAGGGAAATTTAAATAAATGACTTTGTTTTAAACAAAGTCTTTAAATTTGAGTAGGCCATTCATGAGTGACATCAGGAAATTAAGTATAATAGATGAGTAAAGAGTTCTATACGAAAAAAGTCTGCAGTTTTATTTCAGAAGTTTGTAGATGTTGGGTGTGGATCAGAATCAAATGGATAAAGTTGAGGTACAGATAATTCATGGTCCATTTGAATGATAGGTCTGATTTGAGAACTTGATTAGTTAACTTCCTTTTTCTACAAACTTAGCAATAAAATGGTGAGTTATCCGCTCTGCAGGATTATCTACAAAATAGGAGCATGCATGAATAAGCGCTCTTCCCCCAATATGGTTCAGTTGAACCGCGTTGCAATGTTTTAACCTCTACATAATTCTAGACAAACCAATGTTATTGTTAACCTGACTGAGTTCAAAGCCACGGGTTGTAATACCCTGTGTTTTCTCTAATCCATATCTTTTGAGTGGTAATTTTACTTGCCCTTTATCAAGCTCTTTCCAGTGTTCGGTTTTACTCCAGTGTTAGGTGATAGCGGGTGGCAGGGTGGTGGTACGCCTCTACCAAAGGAGGTGTAAGATGCTCCTTCCCTCCTCTAGCTTGCAGATCACCCTGGGGCAAGGTGTAGCACCTGCTTAGCCCTCCCAATCGGGTTCATGTGAAGCTGTCGGAGCAGGTGAGTGGTTGTATGAGAAGCTGGTGCATATCACTTGATGGTTATGTGACCACTGATGCCTGGCAGGCAACCTCTGAAGAATATTGATAATGGCTGGCATCATCCTCTTGTAAAGACATTGCCAGAAGCAGGCAATGACAAATAACTTCCATAGAAAAATTTGCCAAGAATAATCATGGTTGATTAGTGTTAGCTAATACAGAATTTTATCATGCTGCAGTAGTATTGGTAGTGTTCTAATTTGTTCTCTATTTCATTTAAATACATAGTTTATTACTCATTTTGCTTTTTTTTTAAAATACCTTTTTAACTATTTCTGTGGCTAATTGGGGCAGCTGCTCAATTGGCTGAAATGTACTAGTCCTGGTGTGTACCAATGAACTGGAAACCACTGTAGTACCAACCATTTGGTTTCTTTGCAGTGGAAACAATAACTTTTTCCTTTTTAAATAGGGCTTCCATTTAAAGTTAAAGTCAAGTTTATTGTTATATGCACAAGTACGTGTATTCAACAGTGCAATGAAAAACTTACTTGTAGCAGCAGCAGCGGAACACCACTGAACACCACAGGAGAACCTTTCTCCCCAGGGCTACAAGACTCTACAACTCCTCCTCCTTAAGTTTATAAGTGTGTAGTTTTATTGCACATCTGTATTTAGCACTATGACTTTTTAATGCACATTTTGTATTCTTTTTCTTGCCTCAGTGCTTACATTTTGTATTTTTTAAAGTATATATTTCTGACTGAGCAACCTTGCAACAATAATTTCCTTCAGGATAATTAAAGTTTTATCTTACCTTATCACAGCCTCCTAGCATCATATAAGAAGCATTCACAGGAAAAACATGAGCATAAATCATTCACAATTCTTGCAAGAAAGAACACAAATAGGACAAAACAAAACATAAGTCCATTTTAGTGCAAAGTGATTTAAGTGTTCATAATATTGCTAAACTGTAGTGAAGAAGCTTGTGCTTGATTCAAAAACAGAATTTTAATTGTCATTATTGCATTTTCTAAATGATCCTAATTTGTGTTCTTTCTAAATGCCTATTGTCCCCTTGTCTTCTACAGTAAATGCTGTCTTCCCACAGCTCGGATTGTTCGTTGATCCCAAGATGAAACCACCAACAGAAACTCAGGTCCTTTACTTAAGGCAGATTGTTATGGCTGGTCTTGGGGATCATATTGCAAGGAAAGTCCAATCGGAGGATGCGTTAGATAAAAAATGGAGAAATGCCTACAAGGTAAAGCAAATTGAACCTTCAGCACATAGATTTTTGATTTGAGTTGTGATAGTTTCCAGTTAGCGTATAGCAGCGTGAATGAACTGGTCTGCATTTGATCTAATGTTTGTCTGTTCTTTTCTTCAGACCCCCCTCCTTGATGAGCCTGTGTTTATCCATCCAAGTTCAGTGTTGTTCAAACATCTTCCTGAGTTTGTTGTTTATCAAGAAATAGTTGAGACTTCCAAGATGTACATGCAAGGTAAAGGATGTACTTCTCTCCAAACTTAGAACTTTTGTAGTGCTTTTTTTTAAACAGCTAGCATCATAAGGATGTCTCTAATATGACAAGGGCCAGTAAAGGTGAGATATTGAGGCATGCGTCATATATTCCTCTATTTTCAGCAGTTCTCATTTTATGTATAGGGAACTGAGTTTGGAGTAGCTGCATTCTGACAAAACTGATTTTATCTTGCTAAAAATTGAGAAGAGATGCACTGTTTTTCTAAAGTGATTCTGAATTAAGTAGAATTGTAGCTTCAATGTAAACTAGAAATGTTTTGAGCTCTGTTAATCTAGCAAAGACCTGAAGCAAAGTTTTTTAAAACCATGGCTAGATTATTTTGTGGCCTAGAATTGTGGTGGGGGTGGGGGGGGGGGGGAGAGGCTGCATATGAAAGCGTAAGAAAGAACTAGGCAAACGTAGATTGGGAGCAGATACTGTATCTGCGGGATTACCGTAGATGGGCATAAAGTTAGCATGGATGCGGTGGGTCAAAGGGCCTATTCTTTGCTGTATAAATCTTTGACTCTAAGGACAAAGTGTTATGTGTACCTGGAATTTTACCACGTAAGCCCCGCTGATTCAGCATTACAGCCGTGAAGATTCTGGCAGAGATGTGTAGTTATCCATTGTAATTCTTTGTTTTTGCCATATTAAGTCTGTTTGCAGTTGCAGCTTTGTAAATGAGTTCAGTATAAATATTCTGAAAATAACTTGTTTTATTTCTGTATTTTATTAGTAATCAGATGCTTGAATTATTGCAAAAATATCTTTGTAAGGTGAAACAGTCTTGACCACACGTTGATTATCTTGGGAAATATAGTCTTTAATGATAGTTTGCATTTTTTGACTGGGTGTTTGATACCTTCAGGAATGGTTTGCTCAAAGATCTTTGAAATTCACATTTGCAGGTGACTTTAACCACATTACTTCCTCTCCATCTACATCAGTTTCTTCCCCCAAGCCATCAGACTCCTCAGTATCCAGAGTCAGGACTGACACCAATTTACTGCCCTCTACTGTGCCTATTGTCTTGTTTATTATTTATTGTAATGCCTGCACTGTTTTGTGCTCTTTATGCAGTCTTGGGTAGGTCTTTAGTCTAGTGTAGTTTTTGTGTTGTTTTACATAGTTCAGTGTAGTTTTTGTATTGTTTCATGTAGCACCATGGTCCTGAAAAACGTCGTCTCATTTTTACTGTGTACTCTACCAGCAGTTATGGTCAAAATGACAATAAAAAGTGACTTGACATCAGAAACATGTTCATATTGAAAATACTTCAAGCTATTAATTGGACATTACCAGTTTTCTTAACTTGCATATTAACTTCCTAGTCTCAATAACCTGCACACATAAGATCCTCCACCAACATTTACTAAGTTCTCAGTTTTAAATAGACTTTTTTCCCTGATCTTCTTTCCAAAGTGGTTAACCTCTTGTTTTCTTGCAATATACTGTTGGCACCACTTTGTTTAGGCTGACTAAGTCCATCCCTTTTGTACATCTCCTTATTGTTCACTTTCTAAAAAGAGATTCTAGTATAGTTTTCCAAATCAATATGTTCATAGGAACTGTATAACCGAAAGTGTGACAAGAAGAGCATTTGAATCATAATTTAAAGTCCCCTGGAAGATTTGTTCACTGCATCCTGTTACCTTTCTCATCAAGTTTGTTTATTTCAAGTACAACAGCATTGTCTATAATTGAAGAAATTAGCCAAAATCCCCATGCCATACTGAATAGATGCCAGGTGATGAAATTATCTTTCCATTAGGTATATGATTATTGACATTTCAAACTATTTTAATCTATAGATCAGACTGAGGATGAATGCCTTTCAGCAATATTATTCATTACTCTCAGCTTTCCTGAGAGCAATGGAGTGGAGCAAATTAGGTTGGAATGATAATTTTGTACATGAACACTTTTGACAGGCTGTGTGCTATTATGACATGGCACAAATTCCAAATTGGTGAACATTTCTTTTATAAAATTTGTAAGGCTATATTCTTAATGTTCACTTAATGCAAATTTAATAATTGTGAAATCAAATTCCCTTACTAGGGCTGACCGTGATTGAACCTGAGTGGATCCCTCTCCTCCTACCCCAGTACAGTCACTACGGAAAACCTCTTGATTCGCCCCCTCCCCGTTACTGCCCTGGGACTGGTCGTGTTAAGTGTCACAGAGGAAGTACCTTTTGTAAGTTGATGGGTTAGTTATTGCTAATGCGTGCCGTATATGTGTTAACTGGACCCTGAGGAGGAAATCTGCCTTGGGGTAGTACAAGATCTACATAATGGACAAGCAAGCAGCTTAATTCACTGAAATAAAAATAAGTAAAAAACTTCCTTGCATTTATATTTGGTGAGGTAAGGTAAGTTTTCTATACTCATCAATTGCAATATTTCTAATTATAGTCAGAGTTGGCTGGGAACTTCCTGCGGTTGAAGTAGACTATCCAGAGGGACTGGACCGATACAAGTACTTTGCTAAATTTTTGCTGGAAGGAACGGTAAGTGTTTCCTAACACAATACTTCACGAAAGGAGTCATATTCTAGCTGTCAGTGTTACATCTGAGCTCCATAATTGCAGCCTTTTACAGTAAAAATATTGATGGGATGAATTCTACAGCCAAAAAACTGCAAAGACCTTTGCCAAAAACACCCAATGAAACAAGATTTTTTTGTATGAAAGTTATTGTATTTCTGCTCTGCCTTCTGATGGTTTCCTCCCTGGTCGCTGCTCTCTTGTGGCATCAATCGCTCAACGAAGTGCATTTTCAGAACCTGCCACTTTACCCAATTCATAGCTGATGAGTGGCTGCGGGGTGTGCATTTACATGGAGTATCTTCACACTCAGCTGTATCCTCATTAGATATCCGTACTCTCTTTCCTTTTACTGAATGTCAAAGGCCAGTTGAGATTGACGGATTTAACGTAAGTGAATGATTTAGGCACTGGGCCAGATTGAAAAGGTCAGAGTGTTGGGGCCTGAGGCGAGAGATAGGCCAGTTCAGCTTGCTGCGCCTTTCTGCGCTGTACTGAGAGTCTGTGGACTTAGTTCAGAATGCTCTTTCCTTGCGTTTATTGTTTTCATGATTTGCATTTTTCTCTGTCTGCACATTGGGTGTTTGACGATATTTTTTGTTCTGTGGCTACCTATTAGGAGACAAATCTCAAGGTTGTATAATGTATACATACTTTGATAATAAATGTCCTGTGAACTTTGTTTAAAGAAACCTGGGGAGAAACCCTTAAATGCACGATTTTGTGCAGCTTGAAATATTTAAAATCTGAGCACAATTTGACTAAATTTTAGTTTTATATTCTTAATCCATTTACATTGATGTAAGTTCTCATCAGTGAATATAGCATCTGCATCTGCAGGGGCTCCATAATGAAGGTGTGGGGAAGGTGGGAAGGAGAAGGCTGGTAGGTGCCAGGTGAAAAACCAGTAAGGGGAAAGATCAAGGGGTGGGGGAGGGGATAGGCAGGAAAGGTGAAGAAGGAATGTGAGGGGAAAGCACTATGGGTAGTAGAAGAAGGCGGAATCATGAGAGAGGTGATAGGCAACTGGAGGAGGAGGCAGAGTGAAACTGGGATGGGGAAGGGAGGGGGAGGGAATTAACGGAAGTTGGAGAATTCAATGTTCATGTCAAGGGGCTGGAGACTACCCAGACGGTATATAAAATGTTGCTCCTTCAACCTGAGTTTGGTCCCATCATGGCAGTAGAGGAGGCCATGTATGGACATATCCAAATGGGAATGTGAAGCAGAGTTGAAGTGGGTAGCAACTGGGAGATCCTGTCTGTTGTGGCGGATGGAGCGGAGGTGCTTGACAAAGCGCTCCCCCAGTCTGCTACAATCCTTCTACTACCCATAGTGCTTTTCCTTTACATTCCTTCTTCACCTTTCCTGCCTATCCCCTCCCTGCTTCCCCTCCCCCACCCCTTGATGGGTTCTTCACCTGGCACCTACCAGCCTTCTCCTTCCCACTCTCCCCTCACCTTCCTTATAGGGCCCCTGCCCCCTTCCTCTTCAGTCCTGATGAAGCGTCTCAGCCTGAAATGTTGACTGTTCGTTTCCACGGATGCTGCCCGACCTGCTGAGTTCCTCCAGCATGTTGTACATGTTGCTTTGATCCCAGCAACTGCAGTGTACTTTGTGCCCGTGTAGCAAGCTCCCCCTCTCCACGCATCTGATGAACACAAAGGAATGGCAGAGACTGATATGGTTTGGCACCGGTAGTGTCACAGGAGTTGCCAGTCAGCATTGAACTCAACGTAGGACTGCCTAACAGGCTGAACTCAGTGAGTCTGGCTGATTCTTAATATAAGATTAACACCAACAGTTCCTTGAGTACCTCTTAAAATATTTAATTGACAGGGTGAAGGAGAGAGAGTTAAGATTAAGGTGAAAAGTTGCTAATCTCTTGAGCTGTGTATGTTAATAAATTAAGATGCAAGACAATTTACTTAATAATGCATTACCTGCTTTGGAAATAATTGCTTTTTCAATTTCCACCCTACATTGAAGGTGATTAAAAAACTTGCCTCGTATACCAAGTGCCTACTCTCCAGTCCATCAACGATGTTAAAGTCCTGGGCCAAGTAAGTTTGTATATTTCTGTGAATGACTGCGTATGAGATAACACTGTTAAAGTAGTATTTGATAAACTCATAACATTTCAATTATTATCTCTAGTGTTGAAGATAAAAGTGACTTTTTAATGAAGTGCACATGTGTCAATTTGGAATGGATCAAGGCTGCAGTGCCAATGTGCTATATCAAGCAGTTGTTGTCTTCTCGCCTTGGACAGTCCCTCAGGACTGTGGCTTTCGGGCTTAAAGATGTCAACGGGCCAGTTTCAGATTCCCCCGTTGATGAGGCAGAACGTGCTGGGTAGTTTGTGATGTGTTCCACCACTCATACAGGACTTACGTGCTCCTGTTGCTTGGTCTCCAAATTTTTGATCTCATCCAAAATGCTTCTCTCTACTTTGAGCAGTCCTTGAGGCTTCTGTTTGTCAGGAAATATCCATGACGGAGCAGTGTTCCAATTCCACTGTCTAGTACTAGGCACCAAGACATCCTGCAGTGGTGTGGCATGTTGGTGTGCCACGACCCACAGTGGTGGTGTGTCATCATGTCAGTGTGACAAGCCTCACGGTGGTCTATCAGTGTACCACGTCGCACAGGGGTGGTGTGTCCATACTAAATAGAACTTTGTTTCTTTGGAGCTATTGTTCAAGTTTAAATAATAGCCAAAGTCAATGGAGTAATGGCATAAAAGTTAATACTGGGAAGCACAGTAGCGTAGTGGTTAGCATAGCGCTTTATAGTACCAGCAACTTGAGTTCAATTCCTGCTGTTGTCTGTATGTTTTCTCTGTACTTTGTGGGTTACCTCCCACATTTGAAAGACCTACTGGTTGATAGGTTAATTAATCATTGTGAATTATCCCATGGTTAGGGCAGATTTTAAATTTGGGGATCGCTGGACAGTGCAGATGGAAGGGCCTATTCTAAATTGTATCTCAGTGAATAAAAAGGAATTACTATTTAGGTATTTATTTGGGCTGGGAGATGACATTGGGTGAAGTGGGGAAATTTTATTACTTGCTGTCATGTTTTGATTTGTGTGCAAGTCCAGTTACTAAGTTCTGCTATTTCAAAGGCTTCAGCCGAGGACAGACGCCCTGCTGAGAGCTCTGGTTTCTGAAAAGGTAGACAACCGTGATGCATTGCTCGCTGCCTGGAAGAAAGATAACAAGTGTGAGAAAACTATTATGTTTTTGTTTCATGTTACCTAGTGCCATGATAAATGTTTTTGCAACTGGCATTCTTTTGTTGAATATAGAGAAGTTGCAGTAAAGTCAAAAGTAACAAGTAGGAGAAGTTATTAGTCTTCCTTAGAGCTATTTCTCCATCCGTCACAATCAGGGTTGATGTCTTCCACGTTGAAAGCCATTTTCTAACTCCATATCTTTTTTTTATTCCCTTCATGCCCAGTAATTTTGAATGAACACACAACTAAACTTTCATAGCCATCCAGAAAAGAGAATTCCAAAGGTTCACCAGTTTCTGAGTTGAGACATATTTCTTCATCTCAACTTTGTCTCTTATTCCCAAACAAGACTCCTCTGTCAGGGGAACCATTCAAGCCATTAAGAATTTTTGAAGTGTCAATGAGATCCTTCATCATTCTAAACTTTAAGGATTACAGTCCCAGTCTACTCAATTTCTCCCATTTCTGGAATCAATCAGACTCTTTGCTACTCTCCCTCCCTCACATCCCTCCTCAGGTAAAGGGACCAAAACGGTACAAAGTAAATCCAGACCCTGTCTCAGCAAGGTCCTCTAGAATTACCCAGGACATGCTCTGTTTCACTGTTGCAATCAGGAAGAGGGTATAGGAGCCTTGAGGCTTACACCACCAGATTCAGGAACAGTTACTGCTCTTCAGCCATCAGGCTCTTGAGCCAAAGGGGATAACCTCACTTGCCTTGTCACTGTAAATGTTCCCACAACCTATGGATCACTTTCAGGGATTCTTCATCTCACGTTCTCGATATTTATTTACTTCTCATTGATTCTTTTTGTATTCATACACTTTGTTGTCTTCTGCACTCTGAAACACCCTAGTTGAGCGGTCTTTTATCAATTCTGTTATAGTTATTGTTCTATAGATTTGTTGTGTGTGCCCACAAGAAAACAAATCTCAGGATTGTATATGGTGACAAATGTGTATTTTGATGATAAATTTATTTTGACTTTCCTGATCATAAAGCTGACCTTCCAATCGCAGCAGCTTTATATTGGCTTTTAGTGATGTGTGTAGAAACAAACCTAGGTCTGTTTGAATGTCATCTCTACCTAGTTTAATGAATAATCTGCTTTTCTGTTGAATGCACTGAAGTATTTTAAAAACCATTTTTAAATTTCCTGATAGTTAAATGTTTGGTGACAATTAACCTATTAATATTATTTTCATATTTTAATTTTAAACAGACCTATTGTCAGCTTATTCTCAATGGCTTCCTGAGTCAACGCACACAGACGTCTCTCTTAACTGGCCTCCAGTAAAATTGTAAAATACAGCTTTAATTTCCAGTTGCCGGAAATAGTTTTCATTCAGAACTTACCTTCTTTGGTGGAATTATATCCTTCTGATCAAGAACTGGCTTAACAATGTTTGAAGAAAAAATAAAATTTGCTCAAAGGATTGTAGATACGAAATAATATTTTGTCTATGTCAAGGACTGTAAAAGTGAAAACTGGTACATTTATCTTAAAAGCAAACCAATTTGGATTTGTTGGTTATTGAGCATTGGCGTAATCCACATTACAGTTAAATACTTGTATCAAGGTAACTTGTATTATCTATTTCAAAGGAGCTTTATTTGATTTCTCATAGTTACTACTTTGCTGCACTGTAACTATTTGTAACGTGAGAAAGGAATGCTGCTTGTAGTATTTTCTACCTGTAATTCTACTGTAGCAGTAAAAGTACTTTGAGTGTAGTTGCCTTGTAAACTAAGATCTTGGTCTTTATAAGACCAGGTGGGAGAAGAAATGGTCCGAGGCATGTACTCAAATTACCATTAAAAATGTTTAAGCAGACCTATTCACTCTTGTTGGGTAGTTGCAATTTGTCAAATAAATCTTATTGTATACATAAACTGATTTTGAGTATTTTCTTGCCAACGTAGATCTTGCCAGAGTAATGCAAACAGTTTAATTTGTGAGTTTATTTTTAATAGCTCACCCTCAACCTTTATTAGCAATTGGCAAACAAACAAGCTTGAAGTGATATTAAATAGTCAGCAAAGATATGACCTCTGCCGGTCCCAAGCTGCAAATACCACGAAATAAGCAAGAATACGTAAATTATTCCCTTCACCTTTACCACACCCCATCCACTAATGTGACTAGTTACCATAATAAACATAATAAGTGCGCAATACCTAAGAAACATGCAGAGAACAGATACATGGCTCCTACACAATCATTCTTGCACACACTGCAGAACTAACGATAGATTTTGCCAGCTATAGAGTGTGGTAATTTGCCTTGCTTGAATGATGAACAAAGTAACCTGCAATTAACTTAAATTCTCAGATTTAAAAAAAACATTCTAAGGCAAGCTGCCTCCTAACATTTTGTGCAAAATGGTTCTAAAAATATGAAATTTGTAACTGGTGGGAGTGAAAGAAATTAGCAATTCCTTTTTATTAGCTGGATTTTATGCTGGAATTCAGCAAGTTTCTCTGCTATCTTTTCAAAGGCTTTGAGCATGCTGAAGTGTGCTGTACTCTGATTTCTTCAGCACAATGAGTGTGCTTGGAAATTCTCTCAACTTTCTCTTGAATCAGAATCAGGTTTATTATCACCAGCATGTGACATAAAATTTGTTAATTTAGCTGCAGTAGTTCAATGCAATACATAATCTAGCAGAGAGAGAAAAAATAAAATAAAATAAATAAGCAAGTAAATCAATTACATATATTTAATAGATTTTAAAAATGTGTAAAAACAGAAATACTGTAAATTAAAAAAAGTGAGGTAGTGTCCACAGCTTCAATGTCCATTTAGAAATTGGATGACAGAGAAGAAGACACTGTTCCTGAATCGCTGAGTGTGTGCCTTCAGGCTTCTGTATCTCCTACCTGATGGTAACAGTGAGAAAAGGGCATGCCCTGGGTGCTGAAGGTTCTTAATAATGGACACTGCCTTTCTGAGACACCACTCCCTGAAGATGTCCTGGGTACTTTGTAAGGCTCGTGCCCAAGATGGAGCTGACTAGATTTACAACCTTCTGCAGCTTCTTTCAGTCCTGTGCAGTAGCCCCTCCATACCAGACAGTGATGCAGCCTGTCAGAATGCTCTCCACGGTACAACTATAGAAGACTCAATAGGTTGGTAAGTTATCTCGTAGAGTCACAGAGCACCACAGAATGGAAACAAGCCCTTTGGCCAGTCTAGATCATGCCAGCCTGGCTTCATGCCTATTCCCATTTTCTTGCACCCAGACTGCAACCTCTTGTCGTCTATATAACCTTCCAAGCTTCCCTTAAGACCATAATATATAAGAGCACAATTTAGGCCATTTGGCCCATCGAGTCTGCTGCTCAAGTTGAACTTTTCAGCTGGCTGTTCATTCCACACTTTACTACCTTCTGATTGAAGCAGTTTCCCCTCAGCTTTGTCTTAAATATCTCACATTCAACCCCAAAACGATGACCCCTAGTTTCCAGACTATAAGCATATCCTATTCTGAGCTGTTGCAGGAAGAAATTACCAGGGGGCAGTGGTTGTGCTCTTTATGAGGTGGTGTCTTTTAATTGCAAGGGATCATCTACCATTGTTATCCCTGGAATTTGGAACATTAAGAATAGATTTGGTGTTTTTTTTTAAAGTACAAGGAGGAAGTGATGCAATAGATGTAAATTAATGCCATTAATATGGGCATCCAGGTTGAGGCATCAAAAACACAAAGTTTGCAGATTCTGGAAATCCAAAGTAAACCAACACACACAAAGTGCTGAAGGAACCCAGCAGGTCAGGCGGCATCTATGGAAATGAATAAACAGTCGACATCAAAAGTTGTTCTGTTTTCGGTTGTAGCCTAAAGCGAAGAGCCTGGATTTTCAGAGGATTTTAGTTCGGGATAGTAGATGCTGGTTGAATTGTTCATTTAAAATTTAAGACTGATGGAATCATAACCTTAAAAATTGGAAGAACAAATCTGATACGACAATTTATTCATTAATTTGCCTAATAAATTGAACATGCTAACGGAGAAAAAGAGTAATCCAGCTATCTTCAGTATTCTGACCAATTATTGTTCAAAATTAAAATTTTAAAAAGGCTGGAATTATTGCGATGACCATCTGCTTTGACAAATACATTGAAATATGTTATAATCTTCCATTATTGGTGCTCACGGTATGTTTACAGTACAAGTATTTACTTATTTATCTTTAGAATGATGTACTTTCAATTTAAGAAAATGTAACTCTACTGAAAAGATGTTTGCTTACCACTGCATCCTGTGGTCCAGGTTAGGAGATGGTCAATGATAATGTTTGGGAATAAAAGAGTGGAGATGCCGGGGATTGAACCCGGGGCCTCATACATGCAAAGCATGCGCTCTACCACTGAGCTACATCCCCTACCCACGAAGAAGCCAGGGAAACCTGCTTCCTTATAGAACGCAGCAAACGCTTGCGCGAAATGGCTGAATTTTTTCAATTGTGAACATTCAGGTCACAAAATCGGCCCGGAAAACGACTGCTTACTGTGTTAATAAACCCATACTCATTGAGGAGGCGCTTATAATCATCTAAGTAACTTGTAAAGTCCGAGTTGGTTTGGTTTTGACGAGTAAGTAAAGTTACTTGATAAGCACACACGAAGCGCTGGCTGGAGGAAATCAACAGGTCAGGTCGACATTGGGCATGAGACCCCTCATCAGGACCGTTGGTCTCTCTCCATAGACGTCGCCTGATCTGTTGAGTTCACCCAGTGCTTTGTGTGTGTGTGTGTTATTCTAGTAGCTGCAATACCTCAAAATATTCAGTTCAGTTTATAGACGTGTTGAAATAAGCGGCAAAGAAAGCTGACTAATTTTTTAAATAAAATCGCAGGGAAACCTAAAAGAACCTTTGCAATGCAGTGGTCATTGAAAAAGAGACTAATGAAATTTGTAGGAAGAAAAATAGAAAAGCAACGACCATCTCCCCGTCGGGGAATTGAACCCCGGTCTCCCGCGTGACAGGCGGGGATACTAACCACTATACTAACGAGGACTTGGTACATGCGGACGTCCTACTTTCCTCCATTTAAAGACGCTACAATGCAGGTTGAATTTTGACTGGTGTCGTTCCTTTTGCAGCTACGATCGGTAACATTCCGCTAACTGTGTGTTTTTCAGACCACTCGTGACACCCACCACTGAGGCACCATAACTGAGTTTACCCCATAGAAGACGGTATAGGTACAGTATGAGAATTTGGAGCAGGACTTGCCCATTTCATCCATCAGATCTCACTCACATGGGATGCAGCGCACAGAAACAGAGCCCCTTGGCTCACGCCGGGATTCCAATTCAGTCTCCCGGCGCTCAAACCACAACATGGTGTTTCAGACATGAATCCTGACGAAGGGTCTCGGCCCGAAACGTCGACAGTGCTTCTCCCTATAGATGCTGCCCGGCCGGCTGTGTTCCACCAGCATTTTGTGTGTGTTGTTTGAATTTCCAGCATCTGCAGATTTCCTCGGGTATGGTGTTTCAGATGTTAGTTTAAATTTTTCATAAATATTGTGAAATTGTAAATATTTTCACCGTCTCCATCACTCAGAATTGGACTTATCAATGTCTTCAATGGTGCAAAGATTTGTTGTTTAGCAGCAATACAGTACAGTCCAAACACATGAAATTGCTATGATTTTTAAGTACAAAAAAGTTAATGAGATAGTGGACATGGAATAGTGCACCATTCGGAAATTTGAGGGCAGAGAGGAAGAAGCTGGTCGTGAGTGAGGATACCTCTCCCCTGACCGTAACAGGAAATCAGGTCCCAGATGGTGAGGATCCTCTTCAAGACGTCCTTGATGGTGAAGGGAGTTGTGCTTCTGATGGAGCTGGCCGAGTCTACAGCCCACACAAAATGCTTCTCCCTACAGATGCTGCCTGGCCGGCTGTGTTCCACCAGCATTTTGTGTGTGTTGTTGTTTGAATTTGCAGCATCTGCAGATTTCCTCGTGTTGAGTCTACAGCCCTTTGCATCCTCTTGTGATCCCGTGCATTTGTGCCTCTATTAGGATTGCGATGCATCCCGCTCAGGGAGCTCGCAATCATCCATTATAGAGTTAGAATGTCATCAAGGGCTTTCGGTGACGAACCAAATCTCCTCAAAATCTTTACGAGTTGCTAGCTGCTGTCTTTGTGACTGCATCAGTATGTGAGCTGGGGACAAATCCTCTTACATGTTTACAGCTAGGAACTTAAAGATGTACACCCTTTCCACCACTGATCCCTCAATGAGCGAGCACTGGTGCCTGTTCTCATGATTTCCCTTTCCTGTTTCATCAAGATCAGAACTAATCCTCTATTTCAATGCTATCTCCTAATCCCTCAGTTCCCTTTATATCCAGGAAACTATCAAGCTCTGCGTGAGTTCAGTGACTCCACAACCCTCCAGATCACAGAATTTCAATGATTCATTACCCTGTAAGTGAAGAAAGATCTCCTCTGTTCTAAATGACCTCTTCCTCTTTTTGATATTGTGGCCTGTGGTTTTAGGCATTTGAACTGGGCGTGTTTTATGAACCAATGAAATCTCCTTTCATTTTCTTGAATTCTAGAGGGAACAGACATCTCTCACATTTCTCCCCATTTTATGATACATTCTTGTCCTTTATGCGAATCTCTAGACCAGATTTTCATCCATGTCTGACTAAACTGTTACTTCCTTTTTGGCAGAACTATGGACTCTTGTCAAAAAGTCCATTTGGCCAAGAGGTGTCCTTGGTGAAATAGTTCAACATTGCTAGCAAACCGTGTATTCAATGTATAAAATATTGTTACCGTGTTTATGGTAGCACCTAAAGATGCTAAGAATGCTGCATTTTTTATTTATTATTTTTTATTTATTTACGAAGAGATACAGCGTGCAACAGGCCCTTCCAGACCAACGAGCTACACCACCAAGTAAGCCACCGCAGCCTAATCACAGGACCATTTACAACGATCATTACCATTTACCTACCAACCACTGTGGTTTGGAATGTGCAAGAAAGCCCAAGTGGTCATGGGGGGAGATGGTACCAGAATTGAACTTCGAACTGATCTGTAAGTGTTGCGCTAACCATTTATTATTAGCATTTGGGTGAAAACTGAACCATATTCTATCACTTACATGAGAACTTACTGTCAGTTGGGGTATAAGCACTGACAAGCTTCTCTAAGTGTGACAAACTTCTATAGACGTGTAGCGGAGAACGTGCTGACTCATTGACCTGGTATGGAAACACCAATGACTTTGAACGGAAAATCCTGCAAAAGTTAATGGATTCGGCCCAGCATATAACAGGTTCCCTCCCAAACTTAAAGTACACCTATATGAAATGCTGTGTAGGAAAGCAGCATCCGTCATCAAAGATCCTCACCAGCCAGGCCATGCTCCTTTTTCGCTGCTGCCATCAGGTAGAAGGTATAAGAGCCTCAGGACTCGCACCATCAGATTCTAGAACAGTTACTACCCCTCAACCATCAGGCTCTTGAACAAATGGGGATAACTACACTCACTTGCCCACCAATTGAGATGTTCTCACAACCAGTGACCTCACTGTAAGGAACCTTGATCTTGTTATTTCATGTTCTCATTAGTTATTGCTATTTATTTATATTTGCATTTGGACAACAGTTGCTGTCTTCTGCAAATTACGATCTTTCAATGAATCTTGTTATAGTTACTACTCTATAGACTTGCTCGGTATGCCTGCAGAAATTGCATACATAGAACACAGAACATAGAAAACCTACAGCACAATACAGGCCCTTCAGCCCACAATGCTGTGCTGAACATGTACTTACTTTAGAAGTTACCTAGGGTTACCCATAGCCCTCTATTATAGGATCAATTACATATCTATAATATAATGTAGCTAATTTAAGTAGAAGTCATATATTTTGTTTTAAATCCAATGTTTGTCATCTTTTTAAAATGAATGTTGTTTCTTATTAAGAATTAGGAGAACTTCCAATATCCTGTCCAAATCTGGTGTATTGTGTGATTTTTTTAAAACCCCATTACACAATGCAAATAAATTTCAATGTTGAGAACTACTGATCATGTGACATTTGCCTTCAGTGTAAAGCTTTCAGAGAGATTGTACCGCTCATTTATAATAGAAACTAACACACAATAGAACCAGACCAATCTGATTATTTGAAGTTCAGAGCATAAGTAGAAAACAGAAACATGAGAAGGGAGAACACGAGAATGGCTGTTACCATGAAGAGGATTCTAAAGACTCTTTAGAAACGTGAACTGGGAAATAGCTGTAACAGGAGACTTTGCACCAAAGCCAAATAGGAAATATACTCATGAAACAGGTAGCATTATTGAGGTACTAATTGAATAGTCTAGATCATTTCACGAAGGAGGAGAATAATGTTCAGCAAATAGAAACATGGTAGAGATTCTAGATGGGATAAAAAAATTGATCAGCAAGAAGTCCAGCATATCTGATGCAGATGGGATGCATGCTAGATTTCTGAAGGAAGGAAATTGCTTAGGCCTTCATCATGATGTGAACATGTATAGATTTCCTGAGTGAGTGCTAGTGAATTACAAGGGATAAACTCAGTTCACTATTGACCGAACGATTGAACTTTTCATGGTTAGGTATGTTCTAGAAATAGCAGTCATTTGGACAGTTTGCAAAAAGCCAATATGAGTGGACCTACTGAAGGCAAATTATAAGACCATATGACCATAGAACGTAGGAGCAGATTTAGGCCAGCTGGTCCATTGAGATTGCTCCACCATTCAATCATGGCCAATCCTTCTTTTATCCCCTCCACTTCCCAGCCTTCTTCCCCTAACCGTTGATGCTGTGGCCAATCAAGAACCTACCAAATCTCCACCTTAAATACACCCAACAATTAGCTGTCTGTGTTAAAAAATTCCACAAATTCACCACCCTCTGGCATCTTTGTTTAAATGGATGACCCTCTATTCTGAGGCTGTGCCCTCTTGTCCCAGACTCCCTTACCATGGGAAACATCCTTTCCACATCTACTCTTTTCAATATTTGATCATTTTCAGTGAAATCCCCTCTTATCCTTCTAAATGGCCCAGAATCATCAAACGTTCCTCATTTGATAACCCTTTCATTCCTGGAACCATCCTTGTGAACTTCCTTTAAAACTTCTCCAAGGCCAGCACATCTCTTCTGAGATAAAGAGCCCAAAGCTGTTCACAGTACTCAAGGTGAGGCCTCACTAGTGCCTTATAAAGCCTCAGCATTACATCCTTGCTCTTATATTCTAGACCTCTGGAACTGAATGCTAATGTTGCATTTGCCTTCCTCACAACTGACTCAACCTGCAAGTTAATCTTTAGGGTGGTCTGCACAAGGACTCTCAAGTCCCTCTGCAATTCAGATTTTTGGATTTTCTCTCCATTTAGAAAATAGTCTGCACATTTATTTCTTCTACCAAAAGTGCATTGCCATGCACTTTCCAGCATTGTATTTAATTTGTCACTTTCCTCCCCACTCTCCTAATCTGTCTAAGTCCTTCTGCAGCCTTCCTGTTTCCTCAACCCTACCTGCCCTTCCACCGATCTTCTTATCACCTGCAAACTTGGCAACAAACCCATCTATTCCATCATCTAAATTATTGACATAAAGCATAAAAACAAGAGGTCCCAACAGCAACCCCTGCAGAACACCACTAATCACTGACAGCCGAACAGACAAGGATCCTTTTGTTCCCACTCGCTGCCTCCTACCAATCAGCCAATGCTCTAACCATGCCAGCAACTTTCCTGTAATACCATGGTCTCTTAACTTGGTAAGCAGCCTCATGCATGGCACTTTATCAAAGGCCTTCTGAAAGTCCAAATATACAACATCCACTGCATTCCCTTTACCTATCTGACTTGTAATCTCCTCACGCAATTCTAACAGGTTAGTCAGGCAAGATTTTCCCTTAAGTAAACCATGCTGACTTTGTGCTAGCTTGTACAGTGTCACCAAGTACTCCATAACCTCATCCTTAACAATTAACTCCAATATCTTCCCAACCACTGAGGTCAGGATAACTGGTCTATAGGTTCCTTTCTGCTGCCTTCCTCCTTTCTTAAAGAGTGAAGTGACATTTGCAATTTTCCAGAACCATGCCAGAGTTATGTTCAACTAACGAAAGTTATTGATAAAGCGCAGTGAATGAGGCAAATGAGTTTAATGAAATGGACTGTGATACCTGTTGTACTCGTTATTAAGAGATAGAGCAGAGCACACAAGGGTGTTAGCATGCGGGATACTCAACTGAACTTTAATGACAACCCTGCTTGTACAGTATGTGAACTCCTCCCGTGTAGGAAAGGCTAACTGAGTGGTATAGGAATATCATGATTAACTACTGTTATGAACCCTGTAACTGGGTCACCTACCAGCAAAGATAGAGAGGTCCGTTGAAGTCTGATGGTACTATCTTTAACAGTATTTATTAGTAAAAATACACAAAAATAATATCAATGCAAACATACAGATAATATACGTCATCAATACTAAATCTGGAAGTGCGGGTATAATACTAATCAATAAGAAATAGCTCTATCGTTGTCTAGGGGATAAATGTATTGTCCAATGGAAATATAAAAGTCACTCAGTTCATTCAGGCTGCAGCCTTTGGGGACCACTGGGTTTGCAATTGTTGGAGAGAGAGAGAGATTTTTGAGAAAAGAAACTTGCCGGCTTTCCTTTATCCAATCTTGATCCGTATTCGTCCTTTAGCGAGGCCGTTCCGTGGAGGACTTGTCATCCAGGCAAGGATGGACACACACACAAGTCCCCACCGGTCCCCTACGTTTCTCCTGGTGTGTCTACAGGGGTTGTTCCCCAGACCCTCTTTTATCCTTACTCACGGGGTCTCAGATGTCAATCAGGTTGGGATGATGCAATCCCTCAACCAGACCACTCTGGTTGTCCCCTGAGGGCTTCAATGAATAGTACAGTACTCAATACACAATTCCATCTCCAAGAGACAATGGCCGATATTCATGGCTTTGTCTCGCTGAGGCCAGGACACATTCCAAAACCTTGAGGATTCTCTCTCATTTCCTGGGTCCCAGACCTGAATTAATAGTGATCTTGCTATTCTCAAAAAGGAGGGGGCGACTTTGTACCCTTTGGCCCCTCAGAGTTGTGACACATTCATAACACTTCCACTAGATCTGCTGTTCTAGAAAAAAAAAACTAGGTATTTACTTCTTGTGCATAGAACTGCATTGAAATTAAAGTCACTGAAATTGAGCGATTCAATTCACTTTAACCATAGCTCATAACTTATGCTCTTCACATAAACATAAAAAATGAAATGCCAACATTATAACTGCCTTTCTCTTTGTTTTTACTCTCTTTTTTCCCCTCTTTTTTTCAACAATTCATTTTTTTTTAAGAACAGTTTCATTTTGTGAAATGTTTTCAACATTAGAACACTTTTTTGGAAACACTAAATCTAACCGAGGTCAGGGTGGACTTCCTGAACACTCTGGCAAAGTGAGGGGATTATTCAACCTCTTTAGTCATTTGCCCTAAGCTATTAGGCTATGGTCTATATCTCTGTGGTGGGACAAATAAAGGGTCCGATCTGTTATAGGTTGCTGGAAGTGTTGGAGCGGAAGGAGATTCTTGAACCAGAGCATACTTCTCAGGTAAGTGGTCCTCATCATAAGGATCAGGCCACTCTATTTCTTTCTCTACTTTTCGTGGACTTTGAAGGTGCACGAGCACACACCTATTCTACCTGACTTCACCTTGTGATGTTCTGATCACAAACAATCGTGGTGCATGCTGCCGGACTATTGTCCCTTTGGTGGATTGGTCTGAAAGCCAAACAGCTTCACCAGTCCTGAGCGGCGACAAAGATTTTACTCTGAGTCTGAGATCATGCAAGCTCTTTGTTGTCTCATGCTGCGTTGTCTCAGAATTCCTCACTTTATGTAAGTGAGGCTGGAGAAGGAAAAACAGGTAGGTTTGTTCCCATTGACAACTCTGATTGACTGTGGCCAATCACAAGAGGTGTGGAGCAATAAGCTAGCAGTGCTTTGTAAAGGTCTTTTGCCTTCAGTCAGAAACTCTTAGCAGTTTGCACTGCTCTTTCCGCTTCTCCATTTGTTTGTGGGTACTGTGGACTGAAGTTTGAACTCATAGCCCCTTGCAAAGGCTTTGAGTTCTGAGCAGCTGAATTGTGGACCATTGTCTGACACAAGTGCCTCTGATATTCCATGGCACAGTGAGTACAGCTTTCAGGTGCCCTATAATTGCTGATGAGAATGTAGAGGACAGCTTGGACACCTCAACATTCCATGAGTAGTAATCCACACTGAGAAGATAGCTGTCTCTTTTCAGCATGAAAATGTCTGTGCCTGCAATTTGCCAGGGAATTCTATGGGACAGAGAGGTTCAGTATGATTTTTTTTGTTGTTTCAATATTCTGTATGCTTCACATTGCTTTACATAATCCCCCTGCTCAGACCAGCTCACCACACATGCAGCTTGCTCTTAGGCAACATTTTTCAATGCCTTGATATCCTTGGTGGCTTTGACTGATGATTCTAGCATGCATAGAAGCAGGAATGACGAGTCTAGAGCCCTTTAGCAGCAAACCATCAAGAAGAAACTTTCAAGAGAGTAAGGTCTGAGTTCATGAGCTCCTTTTAGAACAGCTGGCCATCCATGCTCACAGCATTGCATGACCTTGCTGCAGATTTGGTCTTTTTTTTTTCAAATTTCGTCCCATATACGCTGTGAGGCGGGGAAGGTTTCAAGTACCTGAGCTGAGTAGATGTTGGTATCTTTGCTGAGTGTCTGGTGTTGTGAAAGATTTGCCAGGGATATGTTCAATGTCATAACAGTACTGCCTACATCTCATTCTGAATCTTTGCAGACGTGGAGGTAAGTCAGCCATGTGTTGAGGAGGCTGACAAGTGGCTGTGTCTGTTTCAAGAAAGAATTTAGTGCCTGCCAAGTAGCAGCTGAAACATTCAGGAGAGCCAGCATCTCCTTTTCGATTTGGGCATAATGCTGTTCAGTAGGAGTCAGTGCTCTTGAGGCATATGCTTCTGGTTTCTGTATGGGACTGCAATATTATATAAGCACTCCCCATAGCCCAAAGGAATAGATATCTGAAGGGACCTTGTTTGCTTTGTTCAGATCAAAGAACACCAATGTTGGCAGACAGATAATCTCTGCTTTAAGAGATGAGAATGACTTCTCTTGTGGTGCGTCCCAGGTCCAAATGTTCCTCTGAGAAAGGAGATCATGTACTGGCCAAATCTGGAATGAACTTTCCCAGCTGGTTTACCATGCCAAGGAAACTGCGGATCTCTGATACATCCCTAGTTTGTTCCGTGCTCTGAACTCCTGCCAGTTTGTCTGAATCTGGTTGCACTCCTTCTGGGGAGCATTGATGGCCTAAGAACTTCACCTCCAATCTTGCGAATTCGCATTTCTTTCTGTTCAGGTTGATTCCAGTCTGTTTCAGTTTCTCCAAGACAGCTTCCACTCTTTCGTCATGTTCCTCTCTTGAGCCTCCAAAGATGAGTGT
This sequence comes from Hypanus sabinus, assembly GCF_030144855.1. Classification (NCBI taxonomy): domain Eukaryota; kingdom Metazoa; phylum Chordata; class Chondrichthyes; order Myliobatiformes; family Dasyatidae; genus Hypanus; species Hypanus sabinus. The sequence continues at coordinate 95,787,303 of NC_082718.1, forward strand.
ATCTTCCATGTGTCAGACTACCCCTTCCAGTTCCTCCAAAATTTGGTTCATCCTCATCTGAAAGCGTTCAGGAGCTGATGAGATGCCCAAGGAGTGTCTCTTGAAAGCATAGCGTCCATATGATGTGATAGAGTTGTGAACTTCTGTGACTCAGGAGCTAAACGGTTCTGCCAGAACCCTGAGTTTGCAACTAGTTTGGTGAAGAACTTTGCTCCATCCAGCAAACCCAATGTGTGCTCAACAGAGGGCAGAATAAACTCCTGCCTCACTACATTATTGAGTTTTGTTAGATCAATACAGATATTCACTATGTCATCTCACTTGGGAACGGGAACATTGCCCCGCAGTTAGTACTCCATTCACTCCAATTATAATTTCAAATGTCTCTATTCTCTCAAGTTCAGCTTTGACTGTGTTCGTCAGTGGGTCTGGTATAAGCCCCGCTGTGGGCAGAGGGTAGGGGGTCACTCCTGGCCACCAATGGATAAGGTACTGTCAGTACCCTCAGACCTGTGAACAACTCCTGGTATGTCTCCTGCCGCTGAACATTGTTTACCGAATTCAACCTAGCGATGTGGTTCAGCTTCTCGATGGCATGTCATCCCAGAAGTGGTGAGGAGAGATTCTGAACAAGGTAGGCTTCCTCTTTTAACGGTTTCTCATTTTCACAGATGGAAGTAATAAACATTTATTTCACACTGAGCTTATGTTTCTCTGGCCCGATGAGCACTTGACTTGACTTCCTTTGATGGATTTAGCGTAAGGCCTGCTTTCCTTACCAGTTTTGCAAACAGACATTCAGGGGCGGCTGACATCTGTCCCTGCGCCCATTTTGAATGTCACTGCCTCATTTTACAACCGTAGTACACCAGCCACATCTATAATCTAGAAGTCCAAGGTAAGCTGTCTCTTTGGCTGAATCATGGTCTCCTTTGACCTCCTGAAGAGCTGTTTTTGAGTGACACTGGCTTTTACAATGACCAACTCTATTGTATTGCTTGCATTTCACTTCTTTTACTGGACAAAGCTGTTTGTCTCACCTGTTTTGCTTGATCTGAGTTCTACCGTCCCCTCTTTCTGACTGCACAGTGGTAGTATCTTTTTTTTGTACGGCTTCCATCTTTACTTCGGCATCGTTTTTGTGTCCAAATTTTTGTTGCTGACGAACATTCTCACTTTGCCTGACTGTACTAATAGCTTTCTCTAGTGTTAGATTTGCTTGCAATTGACATTTCTCTGACAAGTTGGTGTCTAGTAGCAACAACAATCCTGCCTCTAATGAGCTCATCCCTCAGATTTCCGTATGTACAGTTGTCTGACAACACATACAATGCTGTGCTGAAGCCAGTTATACCTTCATCTGGCTTCTGTTTTCTGGAGTTGACCTTTGCCCCCAGATATATAACAATTTGTGTCTCTGTGAAATATTATTTGAACTTGTTCATTGTTTTGTATACTTTTCTAAGCATCTTTTAGTTTTAATCCACCCATAATGTCATCTGCCTTGATACCCATGCGGTATATCAGTGTACACACTTGATGCTCTTTTGGAGCCTGAGCGAAATTGCTTGCAACCCCAAATCCTTTAAAGCATCTGAGCCATCTCACAGTGTCCCCTGATCTACAGAAGTCAAATGTCTTGGTGGGGGGGGGGGGGTGCATTATCGGGTAAGTAGATGTAGGTACTGCAGGTATTTGCTCAATTTTCCCATTATTTGGACTACAGATCTTTTTTTCTCTTCAAGTTTGACTGACCTGCCCTGCTGTGTCTGTGTCCTAAGCTAGTTGCTAAGATTATTTCGATGCATTCAATATTGGGTGTAGCTTGAAGTTCTTGTCTGGCAACTCTTTTCCAACTCAACCTCAAGGTGCATGGAATTAAAAAACTATTTTAGACGGTTGATCAGCCTCTGGATATTTTTAATAGATATATGCAAACACGGAGTCTTACTGTAAGTTCTTTCTTGATGGGGATCTCACTTGATCTGTAGCACCAATTCATCGACGATCAACCACTTCTGATATCACGCTGTGTTCGTTAATGAGGGATAGTGCAGAGCACACCAGGAAGCCAGCATGCAGGATACAGAACTGAACTTTAATGACAAATCTGCTTGTACAGTATGTGAAATCCTCCCACGTGGGAATGGCATAAGGACAACACTATTGACTGCCACTACATGAGCGTTGATGGAAAATTAGCTAATAGGAAACAGAGAATGGCAATGAAGGATACAGAGGCACTCCCTAGATATCAATGCTAAGACACACTGTTTATTTTACTAAGTACTGTATGCTTGAATTTGCATATACAATGCACTATTTCCAAACCTGCATGCGTAGTGAACTATGAGACTACACAGGCAGAATAAAGAATCATTGTTGCACGCCAGTTGTAACACATGGTTACTTGTGTTTCTGTTGCCATCCTGTCAGCTTAAACCAGTCTGACCATTCTTCTCTAACCTCTCTTATTAAGATGCTTTCACCCACAGAACTGCCACTCACTGGCTGTTTCTTTTTGTACCATTCTCTTTAAACTCTAGAGGTTGTTGGGCATGAAAATTGCAGATCAGCAGTTTCTGAGATAGTCAAACCACCTCGTGTGGCACCAACACTCAACCCACAGTTAAATTCACTTAGATCATATTTCTTCCCATTCCTGATGTTTGGTCTGAACAATGGAACCTCTTGGTCATGTCTGCATGTTTTTAATGCATTGAGTTGCCCCCCACGTGCTTGGCAGATTAGATATTTGCATTAACAACCGTGTACACCAAATAAAGTGGCCACTGATTGTATTTTAAGCAGCTGCAAAATATTGTGCACTAACATGAACTCTTGAAATCTGACAGAGGTTAGATTAATAGCTCTGAAATATATACAGTATTTAACGCATGTACTTCTCTACCACTACAGCTCCAAACACAACTCATCACAGCTATCACTCAACTTCACCCCAGCTGTAGAATTGATTAATCGTATTTACATTTTACTGAGATATCTAAGGCCAAACTCTTTTTTTATAATACAAAGTTCACACATGATAATTAATACTGATCGATTCCAAAGGTATCATCTGTGAACGAACTGGTGCATCTACATCTGTGAATTCCTGATTTGTCATAAATGCCCACAAAAGAATTTTGATGAGGAAGAATGCTTGTCTTATCAGCACATTGCAAGTTCTTATTCTCATGTACATTCTGGCCTTGAGTTTGTCTCAAGTATTTGTCAATGATTCTTTTCCAGAAGCTTTAGTCTAGTCTGTTTGTAAAGCTTGTTGGTTTATTGTAAGCTCAGCTAAGACTTTTGGCCAGCAACATTTCTACTAGTACAAGTTCAAAAAGGATCTGTAATACAGTTCAATATATCTAGTTCCACCGCCCCCCCCCCCCCCGTAGTTCCTTTGCCTCAGTCTTTAAACGTTTGTCACAAACCTAGCCCCCATATCAATTTGTTTACTCATTAGACTTGCTCTATCTCCCCTTCGCCCAAACCCATTAAAATGTCTGATTGTTAAAGACTGGAAATGGAAACTACTCAGGCTTGTGCTGACCTTCAATAAGATCAAGGCTAACCTCATATCCCAGGCTCACTTTTCTGCCTAGACCCATACCTCGATTCCTTTGGTGTTCAAAATCATACTCAGCCTCAGATATTTCAAGATTGCCCACCCATTTTCAGGGAGGTAGAAATCCCAATATTTTACAAGCCTGTATGTAAAAAGCAAACATTCTCTCCACAGTCTGAAATAACTGACACTTTCTTCTGAGATCATGTTCATTAGAGAAAATCCAGTGGAGGAACCCACTCTTAGCATCTATCCTTTAAAATCCATTTCAGAACCTTGACTTGATTACCAATATAGCATTGTACAAGGATCTGTAACATATGGATATACAATTGTACAATATATTAGCAAACACGAGGAAATCTGCAGATGCTGGAAATTCAAACAACACACACAAAATGCTGGTGGAACACAGCAGGCCAGGCAGCATCTACAAGGAGAAGCACTGTCGATGTTTTGGGCCGAGACCCCTCGTCAGGTTGTGTGTTGTACAATATTAGTTTTTTTCCCCCCTGCTTCAGTTCTCAATCCACAAGAGATCTTTGAAAAAACTCAAATGCTGGACAGCCATGGATCATGAACTAGTTTAGGAATTAGCTAACACTTGCTTTATTGAAATCCAAGCAAAACTTGCTGAGTCAATAAAATGGTATTTGAACATGGATGCACATCATACAAGACCATTATACAACTAATTTGGTTTATACCAGCATTTATACTTCTAAAAGTTCAGCACTCTCAAAATAATTTTCTGCACTCCATAAAATTAAGGCACAAATAGAATATCACAGATAAGAATCAATTTAATATATTTATGGCTTACGGTCCCTTTTACAGAAAAAAACTAGTGTATTCTTAACGTTTGAAATTCTGCTGCAGAACTATACAGCATCATTGGTTAGGCCATTGTTAACAGGTGCTGAAAACCATGTGATTTTGAGTTTCCAGTAAGATCTTTCACTTTTGTTGTTTCACTTTATAGTCAGCTAGTGCAGCTTTAATCGCATCTTCTGCCAACACTGAAACAAAAAAAAAGACATTTAAGTGTGCAGCTTCAATTTAAACATTTACTTGAAGAAATTAGCTCAATGAAACTGCTTTCCACAGCCCTCAATTCTAACTTGGGGGTTTTTGAAGTAAAGCCAATACTGGAACAATGGCAGAATGCCAGGTTAACAAATTTTACGTTACATGCCAATGATAATAAACCTGATTCTGATGGCGTCTAACTGAAAAGGAGCTAAATGAGAAGTTGCAAAGTGTGAAAATCAAAAGGCTGCTTTATATTTAAGTACAAGGAAAAAAAAATTGCACTGAATAGTTAGTCAATGTCAAAGTGCTGAGGTAGTCCTTGAATATACCAGTTACTGATAAGTGTCAGCACCAATATTTAATATTCATAGGAACACTACGGTTGAATGAAATGCAAACCTAGTATTATAATTATACAGCCTTAAACCATTTTCTCCTCACATTAATATATTATATGCTCAAAATACTAATTTTAATAACATTAAATAACACTGCCAAGTTCAAATGAACCTCTGAAAAGGTACATACAAAAGACATCTGTAAAAGTGCAATTTAAAGCTGCTGAATTTCTAATAAAAACCATTAAGTTATTCTTCAGTGGCTGCATTGGTTTCTGTTAAATCCCAAGGTTTCAGTCTTGTACTCATTTGATAAAACTTCCCAATCCTCCCACTTTTTTTATATTGAAATGTTTATATCGTTAACACCTAGTTTAACCTCTTCCTATAGTGCTTATCTGTCGTCAACTAAGCTTATGTCAGTTTGGTGATGGAACAAGTTTCTCCTGCAGCACAAAATCTACTGGTTGAACAAAGAAAGCAAGATCCTTTATTACACCATGCTGATGTATCTGAAATGTTACAGAACTAGAAGTTGGTCATTGGCTCCTTATGCTGATTCTGCCTTTAAGGTCATGGCTGATCTAATGCCAGAAGTCTACTCCCTGCTCTAATGCCACATCCCAAACCCAAAAATACAGCAGATGCTTAAAACCTATTAAGATATTTCTGTTCATCTCAGTACTAAATGGCTGATCTCTTAACCTGAGATTATGCCTTCTAATTAAAGGATGCTGTTTCTGCAACCCCACCCTCCCCGCATTTTACTGTGATTAAAATGATTTCTTTTCAGAATCTGCACAGAATTGCTTCTTGCTCCCATAAAGTCTACAAGTCAGTAAGCTTGCCATGCTATGAAACACAGACTTACTTGAGCAATGCAGTTTCACTGGAGGAAGGCACAGCTCCTTAGCAATATCTGTGTTCTTAATCTTTGAGGCTTCATCCACCTGTAATTAAGTGAAGGCCAGTGACTGTTTCTTCAAACCAGGCATGATCATGAGGCACAAATAATACTACCATATGAATTTAAAAAACTGCAAAAGAAACACCTGAAAATTTGAGACTCCATGCAACTCCAAGGTAAAAAAAAGGCAGAATCTTAATCTGCAGGACTGAATTTTCAGATAAAGTAAATTATCGCTCCCTACCATGATACAGAAGCACCTTACTCTTTCCATTTTAGTTTTCAGAAGTTTCTCTAATTGACCAAATGACAAACTACCAATTTTTCAGGAATTGCCTTCTATGATACTGCTGTATTTTTCTACATTGCACTCAGGTGGCTCAATTTCATGAAACCCCCTTTCCGACCATGGCACAGAGCCTCAATCATCTAACAAGCTGCATGGATTGCTGGATAAAGAACAGGAGGGAGGAAACATGTAAATATTCCGTTGAAATAAAACCAGTAACTTTAGGCATTTGGAAATCTCAGTGAACTTTGGGGCTTTAAAACAAAGATATTTTGTTGGGGTATTCCACACAGGATTTGAAAAATTATAGCTTTACCGTTTTTCCTTTCACCCACTCCGTTGCCAGGGAGCTGGAGGCAATTGCAGATCCACATCCAAAGGTTTTAAATCTCGCATCAATAATTTTTCCATCACCGTCCACTTCAATCTTAGAAGAGAAAATAAATGAGTGACTTTAAAACTTTGCCTTCATTGAGGTACAGCTCAGTCACAATTCTTGAGGGGTATTAACTCGGAATAATTGCAGCAAGCACTCACACGTGCAATGCAGGGAAGATGACTGAGAAATAAAACCAGTTGGTGAACTTGTTTTGCAAACTGCTGTTCTTCCCCCCCCCCCCCCCCAGCGCCCCAACATATATTCTTTCTCAAGTCAATTTAATAGTTTAAAAAACCTCTGGAAGGCCTTCACCATTTTCTGACCACTGGCTGGGGGAGAAAAGATTCCTAGATTAGGAAATGTCATTTAAAAAAAAAAATTTTTTACACAAAGAGGGCAGAACTCCAGATCAGTTACATTACATCAGAGGTTCTCAACCTGGGAGCCACAGACCCATCTGTTAATGGCATAAAAAAGGTTGGGAGCCCCTGCATGAGATTAAGTAGCATTGCAGACTGCACCAGTTGCACAGTGTTTAAAGTGCTGTATGACACTGGTTATCAGATACCAACAGTAACTGTCTAGGTTCACCTGTCCAGTTTAAATATAACTTTATTCTTATACAAACTGTACACTTTCTAGTAGAATCGATTGGGAAGCAAATCATAAGCAGAATTTGGGGTTATTTATAACAACACTGAGGTCAACTGTTATATCTCAACACTGAGCAAAGTCAGGACAACTCAGTTAAGAAACACCCTGTGAAGTTGCCCCCTTGTACATGAAAACAAGTTTACCTGCAGCTTCATGACATCACCACAAGCAGGGGCACCAACCAGGCCAGTCCCCACATTTTTTGCATTCTTATCCAAAGAACCAACATTCCTGGGATTCTCATAGTGATCCACTACCTACAAGATACGGGAGGAGGGGAAAAAAGTTAAAAATTCCACCAATGCATCCAGTTATTCTAGTCACTGATTTCCTGTACGTTAACAGACCTAAACTGTTAAGTCACCAAGCAACTTTATTAAAGAATTGCAAAGATATATGCAAAAATATAAATTATTCCACATGATACTAATATCACAAATTTCTCCAACAGAGATAAATCCACTACTATTTTCACCCTCAGTTTTAAAGTGATAAATTTAAACATTGTGGTGAACTATGTGCCTGTCGGGACACGCCCCTGCTGACTGCTCCTGTGGCTCCTCCCACAGGCCCCTGTATAAAGGAGACCTGCGGCCTGACGCTCGGCCTCAGTCTCCAGGACCTTGTATGATAGACACTCACTCCTGGTTCCTTCTTCCAGTCAATAAAAGCCGATATCTCGCCTACGTCTCAGTGTGAGTTATTGATGGTGCATCAAACATGAAGGTACATAGTTTGTGAAAACTCCGATGTCCTATGGTTTTCTGATACAATGATCAATGACTCTGCACTTCTGTTAAGATGACCATGCTGCAAGGAAACTGGTCATCACCCCATCGCCTATTTCATCTATGACCTTATGTTCTTGCTGCCATTCACTCACGGCCCGTGACTCCATTCGCTTCACTACTTTCCCATGTTACACAAGGCACTAAAACACTCAGGTCGGGGGCGGGGGGGGAGGATTATTATGATTTAATGCCACCAGCTGAGCCACTGACTCTCCTGCAGAACCTCCATCACCCACGGTCACGCAGACGAGATACAACCGCCGGCCGCCATCAGGGAGCGCGCCCCCCACCCCACCCCACCCCACCCACCTTTTCGTGGTAAGCCGCCGAGAGGGGGGCTCGAACATCCGGCGCCAGGCGCAGCAACCGCCGGGACACACGGCTCGCCATCGCCGCGGCCATCATCGCTCGCTCAGGTAAACTGCGTCACCCGTCCAGTTCACCTGACGTCAGACATCAATCACCCTCCGGACCCGCCTCCCTGCGCCGTGACGTCAGCGCGGCCGTCGCCGTGGTCGCACGCTCCCGACTGGACTGCCGGAGTCTAGACGGTTCTTCGAAGAGTTGCGCTTCACCCTTTAACATACCAGACATCCCGCCCTGCAAAAACTCTTTTCAGGGAGGTGGCACCATCAGTTTGCGGGAGAGGTGGGGTGTCTGCAGTTAGCAAATAACGTTAGCTATGCTAATGAACGAATGACACCTGTTAAACTCACCTCAACATGTCTTTTACATTTTAACCCACCATGGGCAATAGAAAAGTCGCTGTTGCACAGGGTCATATTACATCATATGAAAATGTTGAATAAATGGTCTCCATAACTTTTCAAATTTAATAGGTCTCAAAAGTACCACTTCTAATTTTTTCTAAATTTAAACATAACATAGTTTGAGAGAACCAATTAAATATAGTGGGAGGATCAATTTCTTTCCAATTCAACAATATAGATCTTCTAGCCATCAGAGTTAGAAATGCAATCATTCGACGGGCTGAAGAAGATAAATGCTGTGAATCTAACATTGGTAAACCAAAAATTGCGGTAATAGGATGAGGTTGTAAATCAATATTCAAAACCGCAGAAATAATATCAAAAATATCTTTCCAATATTTCTCCAAAAACGAACACGACCAAAACATGTGAGTTAAAGACGCAATTTCAGAATGACAACTATCACAAATAGGACTTATATGAGAGTAAAAATGAGCTAATTTATCCTTGGACATATGGGCCCTGTTGCAAACAGTGCAGCCAGCAACTCTGTCATTATTTTTGACCCCTGTTAGGCAGGGGTGTACTTTAGTGTAGTCTGGGGTAAAGCACGTTTTATATTTTTTTTGAAACACTCTTGCCATCCATCCCCCTCCCTCTGATTTCCGGGATATTGTATATAATTTGCCGCGATCAATATGCGGGAGATTCCCACAACTTCCAGGAGAGGTGCAATGTCTCGACATACCATGGCAGTACGAGGTCCCTCGACCAAAATGAACTCCCAAGAACCTCGAAAGTGAGGGATCTTGTTGAAACAAAAAGTCTTGTTCGGAGTTTGCGGCTTCAGAGTGGTGGGGAACTTGCACAACGGTCACTTAGAAAACGTTCTGGAAGTGGATCTTTTGGGAGAATTGCGGGGGAATCCCCAGTGCCTCTGCTGAGTGCAGAGCATTCTTACTAAGGAAGATAACAGAAAGCGAAACACTGGTTATCTATGTGTTCCAAATGCATGTTTTTGACCTGGATGCCTCCTAAGTAACGTAGAAGAGAGAAAAAAAACATTGATACCAGGGTATACTTGTGATAGGAAAAAGCTAAGTGAAGACAAGGCCAGGAATGTATTTTTCATTGGCACATGTTAGAGCTACACAGAAAACCCACAGCACAACACAGGCCCTTCGGCCCACAAAGCTGTGCCGAACGTGTCCTTACCTTAGGAATTACCTAGGGTTACCCATAACCCTCTATTTTTCTAAGCTCAATCTACCTATCCAAAAGTCTCTTAAAAAACCCTATCGTATCCGCCTCCACCACCGTTGCTGGCAGCCTATTCCACACACTCACCACTCTCTGAGTAAAAAACTTACCCCTGGCATCTCCTCTGTACCTACTTCCAAGCACCTTAAAACTATGCCCTCTCATGGTAGCCATTTCAGCCCTGGGAAAAAGCCTCTGACTATCCACACGATCAGTGCCTCTTATCATCTTATACATCTCTATCAGGTCAACTCTCATCCTCTGTCGCTCCAAGGAGAAAAGGCTGAGTTCACTCAACCTATTCTCATAAGGCATGCTCCCCAATCCAGGCAACATCCTTGTAAATCTCCTCTGCACCCTTTCTATGGCTTCCACATCCTTCCTGTAGTGAGGTGGCCAGAACTGAGTGCAGTACTCCAAGTGGGGTCTGACCAGGGTCCTATATAGGACCGGATACATTACCTCTCGGCTATGCACAGAGTAATGATGATTACGGAGAGTAGGTAGAGCGGCTGGTAGAATGGTGTGAGCACAACAACGTGAGCAAGACCAAAGAGATTATACACGAGGAAATCTGCAGATGCTGGAAATTCAAACAACAACACACAAAATGCTGGTGGAACACAGCAGGCCAGGCAGCATCTATGGGGAGAAGCGCTGTTGACATTTCGGGCCGAGGCCCTTCGTCAGGACTAACCGAAAGGAAAGATAGTAAGAGATTTGAAAGGAGTGGCAATGGGTGTGGAGTAGAAGATCGTAAGTGGTGGCTTTTACCTATACAGAACTTCTGGTGCCTTCACCCTGCTTCAGTACTTAGTATGGGACTATTGAGCTTGCTGTTTTGCAGCTCAACACCTCGTTCAGAAAAAATCAGGCAGCTTCAGGCTAATCAGAGGATGTCGTTTACCAGAGACAGCAATAATCTTCTCAGCAGTCCTCACAGTCTTACGTAGGGACTGGTGGTCAGGGGCCTTGCGACTCCGGCACCAGGGAATTCCCGCATGCAGTGGTGCTCCTGTAAAAACTGGTTAGGATGGGGTGGGGGTGGAGGAGAGCCTCACTTGCCTCAATCTCCTCAGGAGATGGAGATGGAGATGCTGCTCTGCTTCAGGTAAATTTGAGGGCAGGGTGAAAGTTGGAGGCAAAGTTAATGAAGTACTTGGTCCATTTCCGACACCTCCCTCCCCTTTCTTGATCTTTCAGTCTCCATCTCTGGAGACGGCCTATCTACTGATATCTACTATAAGCCTACAGACTCTCACAGCCACCTGGACTATTCCTCTTCCCACCCTGTCTCTTGCAAAAAGGCTATCCCCTTCTCACAATTCCTCCGTCTCCACCGCATCTGCTCTCAGGATGAGGCTTTTCATTCCAGGATGAAGGAGATGTCTTTCTTTTTTAAACAAAGGGGCTTCCCTTCGTCTACCATCAACTCTGCTCTCAAACGCATCTCTCCCATTTCCTGCACATCTGCCCTCGCCCCATCCACCTGCCACCCCATCCAGGATAGGGTTCCCCTGTCCTTACCTACCACCCCACCAGCCTCCAGATCCAACGTATAATTCTCCGTAATTTCCGCCACCTCCAACGGGATCCCACTACCGAACACATTTTTCCCTCCCCCCCCCTTTCTGCTTTTCACAGGGATTGCTCCCTACGTGACTCCCTTGTCCACTCGTCCCCCCCATCCCTTCCCACCGATCTCCCTCCTGGCACTTATCCTTGTAAACGGAACAAGTGCTACACCTGCCCTTACACTTCCTCCTTCACCACCATTCAGGGCCCCAGACAGTCCTTCCAGGTGAGGCGACACTTCACCTGTGAGTCGGCTGGTGTGGTATACTGCGTCCGGTGCTCCCGGTGTGGCCTTTTATATATTGGTGAGACCCGACGCAGACTGGGAGACCGTTTCGCTGAACACCAATGCTCGGTCTGCCAGAGAAAGCAGGATCTCCCAGTGGCCACACATTTTAATTCCACATCCCATTCCCATTCTGATATGTCTATCCATGGCCTCCTCTATTGTCAAAATGAATCCAAACTCAGGTTGGGGGAACAACACCTTATGTACCGGCTGGGTAGCTTCCAACCTGATGGAATGAACATTGACTTCTCTAACTTCCGTTAATGCTCCTCCTCCCCTTCTTACCCCATCCCTGACATATTTACTTGTTTGCCTGTTCTCCATCACCCTCTGGTGCTCCCCCCACTTTCTCCCGAGGCCTCCCGTCCCATGATCCTTTCCCTTCTCCAGCTCTGTATCACTTTCGCCAATCACCTTTCCAGCTCTTAGCTTCATCCCACCCCCTCCGGTCTTCACCTATCATTTCGCATTTCCCCCTTCCCCCTCTACTTTCAAATCTCTTACTACCTTTCCTTTCGGTTAGTCCTGACGAAGGGCCTCGGCCCGAAATGTCAACAGCGCTTCTCCCTATAGATGCTGCCTGGCCTGCTGTGTTCCACCAGCATTTTGTGTGTGTTGTTGTCCAAAGAGATTATTGTGGGTCTTTAGGAAGATGCAGGCTGCCCACTCCAATGCACAAAAGAAATGGCTCCTCAGCACCTCAATCCTGGGAGCGCACATACACGGATGATCTCACCTGGTCGCTCAACATCTCCTCTTCGATTAAAAAAAGCAGAGCAGCATCTCCATCCCCTGAGGAGATCGAGGCAAAAGCGAGGCTCTCCTCCACCCCCACCCCATCCTAACCAGTTTTTACAGGAGCACCACTGCATGCAGGAATTCCCTGGTGCCGGAGTCGCAAGGCCCCTGACCACCAGTCCCTACGTAAGACTGTGAGGACTGCTGAGAGGATTATTGCTGTCTCTAGTAAACGACATCCTCTGATTAGCCCGAAGCTGCCCGCTTTTTTCTGAACGAGGTTTTGAGCTGCAAAACAGCAAGCTCAATAGTCCCATACTAAGTACTGAAGCAGGGTGAAGGCACCAGAAGTTCTGTATAGGTAAAAGCCACCACTTACGATCTTCTATTCCACACCCATTGCCTGAAATGTATTTTAAAAATCCAAGAACCAGTTGCATTATGGTTGCAAATGAATGAAAACCGACAATGTGTACAGGAGTAGGTGATCTGTTCCAAAAATGTTGACTTGAATGTTCTGCAATAAAGCATGAATTAAAAAAAACGGAACGAAAGATGAAAGTTTTGCAGGAGCAAGCTTTCACTCATGTTTAGCTGGTCAAACACAACATCAGTTTTGAGAGAACCACCTAGAAGTGAATGTGAGATATGTACATTGTATAGGCAGAAGGAATTAATTAATTCAGTTGGTGCCGGACGGACACACGGACACACGGACACACACACACACACACACACACACACACACACACACACACACACACACACACACACACACACACACACACACACACACAGTGACCTTACAAATATGGCGAATCTGGAAAGACGCATTTTCAGCAATGAGGTCTACTGACGTATTTCTTAACCGCTAGATTAATGTAAGCCCAGTTAAAAAAACACTCGCGTTGTAATGACTCATTTGCTAGCCTTCTTTTTTGCCTTATTTTCTTCTTCACAATAAATACGATGTTTGGTTCACTTTCTGACGAGTTGTTTGTGTTGTCCCTGATTTTTAAGGTTTGTGTAAATTAAAGAAGGGCGTTACGGGAGGAAAGATTGTCCTGACTTGGATCGGGCGCAGCGAGCTTCGCCACCCTTGCCTGCGCGATGGCGACCAGCGGGCGGCGGCGGGCGAGTGAGGCCGAGGAGATGGAGCCCGGAGCCGCGAGCGATTCGGCGGAGGAAATGGAGGACTCCTCTGACGACGAGCAGGAAAACGAAGCCGAAATCCAGCGGCTGGAGGAACAGGTGCGATTTGAGGCCGACACGGCGGGAGGGCCGGAGCTGGAGTCGGCGGGGTTTTAAATTGTCTTCCCGTCCCGCTCATTGCCTTCCCCTGAGCAGCAGGGAAATGAAGCACGAAATATGCCTAAAACCCGGGACCCTTCCCACGAGTGACTTCCCTGAAGGGTCAGCCACTGAGCTCTAAACTTAAAGAAGATTGTTGTGGCTCAGCTACTTTATTCACCTGCAAGAGTACCTTTCTTTGTAAGAGTAAGGCACAACTTCTCACCGCCTTTCAGGGAAATCAAGGCGATGACAGAAGATATAAAAGAGCAGAAGGAATTGTCTTAAAACACAAATAATGCCCTTGTCACGTCTTGATGCCCAGTTTAAAAAAAACACGGAACTGTAGAACTCTCTATTTCAGTGTACCCCTGATGTAATACTTTTAAGAGTTTAATAATATTGCAATGAACCTGGGATGAATCCACTTTTTATGTTAACGATAATTGGTTACGATTGAATGATGAATGTCATCTAGTTACCTCACCCATTCTTTGAGGTCTTCTTGGTTTTCAGCAGCTGATGACTCAGGTGACAAATACAATGAAAATAGTTCTAAAAATAGTATTATAGTGGAATTTAGCAAGTTTAATTTAAGCAGGACATTAGAGACTAGTTATCAGTGCTCTTACTGCTGTGGCCATTTGCAATTAGTCCACGTTGTGTATTCAATGAAGTTCTTCGTTGTCTAGACTTCTTGATACAAATTAAGCTGTTAAAGAGTGTTTATTTTTGATAAAATTCTATGTCAGCATTGTAGGTTATATACATTGAATACTTTTCTTGTTAATAGAGAATGCAGAGAACAGTCTAGAACTGGGGTTCATGGACCCCTTGATTAATGGCAAGGCCCCATTGCATAAAAAAAGATTGGGAAGCCTGGTCTAGAGGGAACCTGTGAACTAGAATCCAGGCAACCTTTTGCAATTAGTTCTTTACTGCCCGAAACAGAATGGATGACTTGTATTGTGCAATTTGCTTCAATTAATCAGTACAAAGTTTCCTCGCTAATGATTTGATTGCATGAAGTTGCTTAAAAGACTATCATAAAATTGAGTAAAATGTTTTGGGCATCGGAACAGAAGTATTTAAAAAGACATTCTGGTGACAGGATTTATTTTACATACACAGGATTATTCAAATCAAATATTGCTGAGTTTTTCCATAAGGTTATAAGATTAGAAGCAGAGTTAGGCTCTTCAGAACATCAAATCTGCTCTGCTAGTCCATCATGGCTGATTTATATGCATTTTCTGTTACTTTGTTTACTGCCAACAATTCCCTCTTTCATTTTTCCTATAATGGATTTTCTGAATACTTGGCAAAATAAGATTTTTTTTGGTAAACATGACTGCTACTAGAAAATACTTAGTATGTGCAGTGGATAGTGAAAATTGTGAACACACATCTTTGTGTCTTATCTGTTTGGCTTGAATGTAATTCTGTTGTAATATGGATTGCAATGCTTATGTATCATAATAAATCATTTTGGTAGCAGCTTGAATAAAGAAGTCTGGACTGAAGATGAATCCATTATCATGCTTGGAGTTGAACAACTTCACTGGGATCAGTGACTTCACTAATAACTAGATATGAAAGCTTGACTTAGATAACAGTATTGCAGATTTTGTAATTTGAGACTACTTGTGCAATGAGTGTGCTGTTCAGAGGGTTGTCAACTGCAATGGCCAAGAAGGAAGCCAAATCCCCATACCCTGGGATAGTTGACTTCCTTCTTGGCCAATACCAGGTTACCACTCTACTGATTTTTGCAAGCTAGTGTAAGTAATAGCAAATATTACTTATATTTTTCTGCAGTTTTGTTTGTGGTGTTCACGAGCTGTAATTTATATATACCATTGTTAGTTGTACATTCTTCATTATGTGCCACGTCATATCACATGGGTGATCATGGTCTTGTGACCATGATTGTTCTCGACAAATTTTTCTACAGAAGTGGTTTGCCATTGCCTCCTTCTGGGCAGTGCCTTTACGAGACAGGCGACCCCAGCCATTATCAATACTCTTCAGAGATTGTCTGCCTGGCGCTATTTGCTGCATAACTAGGATTTGTGATTTGCACCGGGTTGCTTATGCAACCTGCTCTCATTGTTTCACGTGATCCAGATTTGGCGTGTGGGGGTTCTAAGCAGACGTTGCTCAAGGGTGACCTGTAGGCCTCCTTTGGTAGAAATGCATCTCCACCCCACGACCTGAGTTGTATATTAGACTGTAAAATAAAATTATGCACAAGTCTGTACTCATTAGGGCACTGACTGGTATTTGGGCTTAGTGGTAATGGTGACTTGTGCTTTTTCGTCAGCTTTCCATCAGTGCATATGACTACAATTGTCATGTGGACTTAATTAAATTGCTACGCCAGGAGGGTGAGCTGGAGAAATTGCAGAGTGCTCGACAGAAGATGAGTGAACTTTTTCCACTTACTGAAGGTAATATGATTGCAAATGTACTGAAAGCTGAGTCTTGAGATATTTTAAAGTGGAGCAGACTTTCTTTGTAACATTTGTAAGCCAGCTTGGTTCTTAGAAGTTGTAGAAAATTAGCTTTTACACTGTGAAGAAGTTTTAATTGTTTATCAGTAGTTCGTGATTTGTTTTTAGATTGTAGCTGTGAATCATGTTTGCTATTGTAGTTTTATTTGTTTTTACTGTTAATGTATCAATTGTCACCCTTACAATTATGAATAATTTTCTTTGGGAAGACTGTGCTTTGTTGTATTAGGAGTATTAAGAAAGTAAATAAATGTTGTTTTCTGCAGAGCTTTGGCTGGACTGGTTGAAAGATGAGATTCGAATGGCTGAAGAACCACATGACCGAGAGAAAATGTATGAACTGTTTGAGAGGGCCATCAAAGATTATATTTGTAAGTTGCTCAATTTGCTATGTTATAGTTCCATCCATGATTCTCAGGTAGGAGCCTCTCAGCATTGTGGCACAGCAGTTGGTGCTCCAGGGAACTGGCTAAAATCCTGACCTCATGCTGTCTCTGTGGAGTTTATATTTGCTCCTCATAATGGCTTGGTGTCCCCCTAGGAATTCCCAGTTTCTTCTCACCTCTCGAAGATTTGCTGATGAGTTAACTGAGTACTCCTTTAGTGTAGGGAAGAGGCAAGAAAATCAAAGGGGACCTGATGGTGAGAGAGAACAAGTTTCAGGAGTCACAGATGAAAAGGAAAGGAGACATGGGAGTAATGGGATTGTTCTGCTGGGGACCAACATGAATTTGAGAGGACAATTGCTTCCTCTGTGTCACAGCTCTTTTTTTGAGTTAGTACTCGTCAGTACGGCTGGTTGTGTAGTGACATCAGCACTAGACTGCAAGGCAGATGGTTCTGAGTTCAAACCCAGCTGGGTCCCAACCTGGGCAGCAGCAGTATCTACGCGGAAGAAAGGTCTGGCAATCTACTTCTGTGTCTTGCCATGAAAACCCAATAGTCCGTGAGGACGCAAAGAGTTGGACTCGACTTAATGACTGAACAACAAGAGCTCATCTGTTGGCCAAACAGAAACATGCCTGAGATATGAGATATGCCTGAGTGGAGATATGAAGAGATCTTGGGGTTATTAACGTCGTGTTGAACTTAAATAAGTTCGAGCCATAGTATAGCTTTGTATTTAAGATTAATCTGCTTGAATAAACCTGAATTCAAATCTGTGTAATTACAAACTGGGAAATGAAATGTCCATTTGGTTTAGAGCAGATAAATAATTAAATTTGATGTAATGTCCCTGTGTCGTAGTAGTTTCTTGTATATATCTGGAGTATATAATGGGACTGTCATGTTCTCCTTTGCTCACTTTGGTACTCATTAGTTTGTCACAATGGCAGAAATGCAGCTACAGATACAGGAAATCTTCAGATAACTGAGACGAACAAGCTGTGTAAGAATCCCCAACAGAATCAGAATGAGAATCAGGTTTAGTATCACCGGCATATGTTGTGAAATTTGTTGTCTTTGCAGCAGACTTACAATGCAATACGTAATAATAGAGAAAAAAACTGTTAGTTATTTTAAGTATATATTAAAGAGTTATGTTAAGTAAGTAGTGCAAAAATAGAAATAAAGTAGTGAGGTAGTGTTCATGGGTTCAATGTTCATTCAGAAATCAGATGGCAGAGGGGAAGAAGCTGTTTCTGAGTAATTGAGTATGTGCCTTCACGTTTCTGTAACTCCTTCCTGAAGTAATATCATGGGATATCAGTGTATGGAAGTTTAGTGCTGTCTCTACAATTCCTTTCTGCAGTGTTAATTTGTTTCAGTTAACACTGCTGTTAAAAGCAGATGAAGCTGTTTTGAACAATTTGCTCACAATATAATTTTAGGATCTATGTAACACTGATGAGCACATTGCTTCACGATTGAATTAGCAGTGAAGAGGTTGTTGGGTCAATCACAAAGGGCCACTCTCTGTTTCATGGCAATGTTTTACTACCAATCGGAAGTTTCTTAGTCAAAAGTATGCGCTCTGTCTGAAGGAGCCATTCTACCCGTATGTAAGATAGAAGTCTGGTTACGTTTTTTAATGGAATAATTCCATGTTTGTAAACGTCTAGTCTTCACTAAGACTTGGCTATAAAAATGCATGTCCTATTCCCCGGTCTGTGTTAATGTACATTACCATTAATTAACAAATTTTAAATACAGGTCCTGAGATATGGCTGGAATATGCTCAATACTCCATTGGCGGGATTGGCTTGCAAGGTGGTATCGAGCGAGCTCGTGGGATATTTGATCGAGCCCTAACTGCTGTTGGATTGCATATGACAAAAGGACTAGCGATCTGGGAAGCCTTTAGAGAATTTGAAAATGCTATTTTAGGAACTTTACAGGTAAGCAAATGTAACTCAATGAACATATCAGGAGCTGTTTGTGTGTTATTTCTCATAGG
Organism: Hypanus sabinus; assembly: GCF_030144855.1. NCBI lineage: Eukaryota > Metazoa > Chordata > Chondrichthyes > Myliobatiformes > Dasyatidae > Hypanus > Hypanus sabinus. Next base: position 95,806,040 of record NC_082718.1, read on the forward strand.
GGTAGATGTAAACCAGTTAGCAATTACTGTAGCATATATGGGATGGTAAGCATTGGTGTTTGGTTTTAGCTTTTTTAGTCAGTTTGTGCCTGTTTAACCACATCTCCCTCCATTGTATGCGGTTGATCATAGACCCTTTTGGTGGCTGTAATATCACTCCATCCAAGCAAAAGCAATTAATAGAAAATTATTGCTTAATTTGTGTTTTGTTATTTAGAAAGTCAGTTGAAGTTGCCCTAACTCATTTTATTCCTGATAGAGAGGATACATGAAGTCCAAGCATAAGACATGAACCCAATTTTCATGGATAAAATAGTGTTTTCTGCTTTAAGGCATTAATTCACTATTGATTTCACAATTTTTAAATTAATTGCTTCATTAATCTTATCAGTTAGGTAATTTTGTTGAATTTTCCTTTAGTGAAGAAATGGGAATAAAATTTTGTCCAGACTTGGCCAGTGTCATAAAATAGGACTTTTAAAGCAGAACTATGGATATACTGTAGTAATATTTCAGTGTGTATCCTTGTTCACAGTGCATTTCACAGTTGATGTGAACTTGGATTTAGGGTGAGCAATGTTGAAATGAGCAATGATAGATGAGTTTTGGATTGATAATTGTTACTGAGATCTAATCCAGTGGCACGTCAGCCAGTTCATTCTTGCCATTATCTGCGTAAGAGCAAGGGAATTCATGCTAAAACAGAACAGTGTTTTAGCATGATTAGTGTTTTAGGAAAGAGTATTGATTGTGGCTTTGAAGGGACCATATGTCACGGGTAGAATGAACTGTCTTCTGAATCTGTCAAATTCTGATACGTTACACCATTTTAAGTAAAATTTATTGGCATTTAAAATGTTTAAAAACGGGAATATTCTGGAATGTTCAATTAAATTCTTCATATTTAAATCCAGTAGTTGTTAGTATGAATTACATGATTTTCTTTTCCCCTCTGACAGCCCTTACCTGGTACCATTTTGACTTCAGAACAGCAGGAAATGATGAAAACACAACTTGACCGAGTACATACACTCTTCAAGAGGCAGTTGACTATCCCTTTGCTTGGTAAAGTGCTTTTAGTTTGTGTGTGGATAAGTGTGCTTTTTTCAGAAATATTTGCATCAAGTAGAATTTGTGTAGGGTGCCTATTAGGCAGGTATGAATCTTTCATATTTAGAACAGAAATTCAATACCATACTCCCACTGTATCTTCATAACTTTATTTCTTTTGCATTTAGAAACTTATCCATCTGTTTCTTAAATACATTTGACAACTTTTCTCATACAGACATCTGTGGAAGCAAGTTCCATAGATACACAGCTTGCTGAGTGAAGAAGTTTCTTCTCAATCTTAAATCTCCTGACACTGAGACACTGCATTCTATATCTCCCAGCCAGTGGAAGTATTATATGGTGAATCTTGATTGCATTGTTTGATAAAATAGCTTTTTTTGGGAAAGAGACCTAAACTGCAGACACTATTCCAAATGTGGTCTCACCAAGGCCCTGCATAATTACAGCAAGACATCTTTGCTCCTGAACTCAATCCATACTGTTTGCTCTACCAGTATTGCTTTTAGTGACTGAGTGCCGAAGTCAGCTTGCATACCTTCCCAACCTAGCACCATAATACAGTATGTTGCCCTTTTGTTTTGCATACTAAAGTGGATACTTACCTACTGCCTGTAACACTGCTGGTGTTTAGGGCAGCAAGGAAGGTTTTCTTTGCTATTTCCATAACATTTTTTTTACCAGCCAGGATTGAAGAACTCTGAACCTGGAGGACCAGAGAACCGCTCTTAGTCTGGCCTCCATCCTTTGACCTGTTTGGCATGGGTGACCCTACCAAGAGTCAAAGCACAAGGCCCTGACTCCAGCCAATATACCTCTCTGGGTCATTGAAGTTTGCCAGCTTCCACATCCTATGACAAGGTTGTGGTCCTCTTGGGGGATTAACGTGAACAACATTGTATTTATCTATATTATTACTGCATTAGCCATGGCTCTGTCCATTTTATGCTGCTAAGTTGCGAACAGAAGAATGCATCTTTGAAACTTATCACTCTTCAGGAGGACCTGCAAGCTCAAAAGGTCAGAATTCAGAATCAGGTTTATTATCACTGTCTTATATGACATGAAATTTATTGTTTTGCAGCATCAGTACAGTGCAAAGACATAAAATTACTATCAATTACATAATGAATATTGTGCAAATAAAGGAATAATGAGCTGATGTTCATGGGTTTGTAGACCATTGAGATATCTGATGATGGAGGGGCAGAAGTTGTTCCGGAATCATTGAGTGTGGTTCTTGCTGATGTTGAGTGCGAGGTTCACGTACAAAGTGCTGGATCTCGGCCTGAAACGTTGACTGTACTTTTTTCCATAGATGCTGCCTGATCTGCTGGCTTCCTGCAGCATTTTGTGTGTTGTTTGGATTTCTACCATCTGCAGATTTTCTCTTGTTTGTGTGTTGAGCGTGAGGTTGTTGTGGCAACACCACTCAACAGCTGATGTGTCTCACTGCTGCCTGACTCCTTGTTGCCATCTGAGATTCTACCAATGGCAGTGCGAATTTATAGATGCCACTTGAGCTGTGCTTAGTCACATGGTCATGAGTGTGGAGTGAGTAGAATTGTGGGCTATGCACACCTCCTTGATTTGCTCCTGTGTTGATTGTCATGAAGATGAGATATCAGCGATCCTAACTGTGCTCTCTTGATGAGGAAGCCAAGGATCCAGTTGCAGAGGGAGATACAGAAGCCCAGGTTTGAAGCTTGGCAATTAACATTGAGGGGATGTTAGTACTGAATGTCAAGCTTTAATCAATAAACAGCAATCTGATATGTGTTTTGCTATTGTCTAGATGCTCCAAAAGAGAATGGAGAGCCAGTGAGATTGCTTTCATTGTAGACCTGTAGAATTGAAGGCAGCTGTGAGCTAACTGCTTCACAATGCCATCCTTAAAAAATAGAAGATAAGAAAAGAGGATTCTGTTTTCAGAATGCAATGTGAAACATGTGTAAGTGCAGTCTCCCTAATATTTTATGTTCAAGTTGATCAGCCTTTATTAGAAGGTACAAAAACAACCTTGTGCTATTAGCCCACCTTTCATGAATGGCATAATCAGTATGCCCGCCCCCCCCAATTCTCCTGGAATGAGCTGTATTTGCTTAAACTAAAGCACCTGCAATCTAGGCCAGAGATTTCTGCATGATGTCTACCATTCCATGAAGACTACCAGGTATTGAAACTTCAGTACAATCCAGCCCTGGCCACTTGTATTTTGTTCTGCTCTCCTAATAAAGTAATCATTTTACTACAGCTCTGTAAAGAACTACAGTGTAATGCTGAAGTGTTCTCAGTGCATCTGGCTGAGTCTTAGATTGTTGTGCTTTAATAACAGGAGGTTCAGTAAAATGCAAATTAGTTTCCCAAATGAATACATATTGATTGTTTTATTAAATCAGAGGCAGAAAGCACAAGAAGGTGATTCAGTTTGTTGTGCCTGTGCTGGCTCTTCAGAAGGGAATTCGGCTTAGTTCCATCGCTCATCTCACTATGTGCCACAAATTTATTTTAACCTTTAAGTACTTTTAATGTTATTTTTGGAGCTTTAACATTTTTGCAAAAAGAGCATTTTAGATTTTGCTGTTAAGTGTAGCTGTATTTATTTCACCCATGCTTATTGCTGGTTATCTATGTTCTGAATAGACATGGAATCCACATATGCTGAATACGAGACATGGGCTGACGAGGTACCTAGTGAATCAGTGATACAATCATACAAGAAGGCCTTGGAGCAAATGGAAAAGCGCAAACCCTTTGAAGAAGCTTTGGTATGAATTAATCCTGAGTTAGTTTTGCTTTAAAGTTCTGTAATGTAAAACTGTGTTCAAAAATGTATTATAAAAGAAATTTTGTTTTGAGATGTGATAGAAAATAATCTAACTAAAGAAACTTGCATTGGATGGAACTTAGAGCCGCTGAACATCTGCTGAAGGTTCACATCTTTCTAACATAATGGTGGCACTCCATTTACAATATTTGATTGGGAGAACATTCGACTACCAATTTTATTTCACTGTGGCTGGCAAGGTTCTTGTGCTGCTTTTGACATGCATTAGAAAGGATCTCAATCCACTTTCTCCTTCTGAGGAGAACAAATAAAATGGAAAAACTCAATCTGTCAAGCAGCTTTTGCTGAAAGAGAAAAAGTTAACAATTCCGGTCAGGGACTCTTTTGTCAGAACTGTTCTGAGGAAGGGTCCTTGACCCAGTTAAGTGTTTTCTCTTACAGTGCTGCTTGACTGGGTAAGATCTGCTGCCATTTCTGTTTTCTGTTTCTGATAAGAACTTTGCAATTCCCATAATTATAATGTCCAAAGTTTCTTTGATTTGGGAGCTGTTCTTTTAGGTTAGGACATTGTGAATGTCACTTCTTTTAATAAAGATGAATGAGGTGGACAATAATCCCAATATTACTGGTGTATGTAATTAAGGATCAAGTGAATGAACAGATATTTTTCAGCTGATCAGTGAATCTAGCATCAATTTATTGCTGACAGATTTAATTTTCTGAAGAAGCATCCAAATTAGTTGGCAGAAGCATGCTTATGATGTTAATTGTGTGAACTTCTAGAAGGCATTTGATAAATTCCCTTACAAGAGATTATAAAGCTAAAGATCGTATAATTGAGAGAAAAAAATTGTGGCTGGTTCAGAACTTGGCAGAATGCCAGGAGGAATGATGGGCATGTAGTCAGATTGGTAAGGTTAGGGCCAAGGTCTCTGGAAGGGTTATTGATCAACAATTCCTTCGTGTATCTCATTCATCTTTATTAGAAGAAGTGACATCCACAATGTCCTAATGTAAAAGAATGGCTCCCAAATCAAAGAAGCTTTGGGAAATTATAGTTATTTATAATAATCAGAGTATATACTGAGGTGAAGAGATGGAAAATTGTATAGATGTCTAATTTTGGTGATTACATAAAGATAGGTAGCATTTTAAGTGATGTACTTGGAAGGAATCAATTGGAGCAAGTGTAATGGAAAAAATGGTGGTAACTGGATTTTAATGTATAGAGATGCAAACTTACATAAAAGGGACAAAACTCAGTATCTTCTAAATACTGCAAAGCTTTAAGCAATGCAGCAAATTGGCAATTGAGGGGGTGGGCTAGGAAAGGAGAAGAGACAGAGGTGGGGGTGGGTATCTGTCCATCGATTATTTTCTGGAGCTGACTGATACATTTGTTAATCAAGAAGGCCTTTTAATCTGAAGTGAGTGCAGTGGGAGCGACTATAAGTTATACTACAGCTGTGCAAATTCCTGTTTGGAAAACACCTGGAGAAGTGTTGAGCAGTTCTAGCCACCTCACCGTACAAAGGGTGATTTGAAGGGAGTGCAGCATGAGTTTACCTGAATGCAACCTGGATCCTAAGTGTTAAATTATGACACAAACCAGTATTTATTCCCTGAAATTTAGATAGATTGAAGTTTCCCAAACTTTAAAGTGAACTATAAAGTAGTAGCAATTTTTTACTGATTGGGAATCTTGCACTAAAGAGTATTATCTGAAAATCAGAACTAAGCCTCTTGGGAGTGGAAGAAATTTTTAATGCTCTTCCACAGATAGCAATTGCTGCCTGATTGACTATGAATTTGAAACCTAAACTTGAGGTACAGATAACCAAATGGGAAAATTGCTATTGGATTATAAGTCGGACATAATCTTAATGGATCGTGTCAGGAGAGTAGTAGACTAACTTCAATTTGTTGTATTTGAGGGATTGGTTTCGTTTACATATTAAATATGTGAATATTAGATATTCAGTAAGGTAAATCATCTTGTGTGTTGCTATTTCTCAGGCGTACAATTCCTGAATGTTTCCCATCTTAGTGACATTTTGCAGAGGTACTCTTTGCATTCGGAAATGAAGACAAATATATCGAAAGTGGATTTATGCATCTCTGAAGGCTGTTTAGATTAGCCTGTGATAATTGTAATATTGAGTTACTTCCCCATTTTCATTTTGCATTTGGAGTTGAGATGCAATTACCTGGTTCATTCTGTATTTCTGGGAATTTAGAAACACAGCTGAACTTGATTTTTTTTATTGTTCCCATTGCACTCATTTGATTTTCTGTTTCAATATGCAAGTTGATTTTCTGGTACTTTTATTTCCAGATGATATAGATTTCCTTTGACAATACTGGTGTGAAATGATTCATAATTTGAGAAATGAAACGATGTGTATATTAACATGATTACTGCTGGCGTGTAAATGAGCACTGACAGATTGGTTGTACTGTATTCAAATACATCTTGCTTTTGAAACAATTAGAATTATAAATAAAGACCGAGAACACTGGAAACACTCACCAGGCCAGGCTGTTTCTGTGGAAGAGAAACGGAGTTAACCTTCAGTTTGAAGAGCCTGTGGAGGGGAGTGGGATGGAGAATCTGGAAGCTCAGACTTATCCCTGCAGACTTAATGGAGGTGCTTCGCAAAGCATTCGCTCCATCTGCATGTGCCATGTCAAGTGTAGAGGAGACCACATTATAACAGCCAAACGCCGTACACTTGATTGAAAGAAGCGCAAGTAAATTGCTACTTCACCTGGAAGTACTGTTGAGAAGGGAAGAGCTCAAAGGAAATTAGGATATCATATTTTCCAAATAACATTTGCTTGTTCTTTTGCAGTTGGTAGCAGATCCTCCAAAACTGGCAGAGTTTCAGGCTTACATTGACTTTGAGATGAAGGAGGGAGACCCAGCAAGGATTCAGATCACCTTTGAACGGGCACTGTCTGAGAACTGTTTAGTGCCAGATCTTTGGGCACGCTACACTCAGTACTTGGTAAGGAAAAGGTGACAAAGCTGACTGCTTAGGAGCATTTGTGTTAGTCTTCATGAATTTGTAGATCTGTAATACTGTATCACCTAATGACCTCTACCATTCTTAAGATCACACCTCCCAGCCACCTCTAATCAGCTGCCTCAGCATATGTACTGTTCATACCTTAATTTATGCATTTGTTAGCAGTTTTTACTTGATTGTTCCAATGGCATAATTTCCACTTGGCATAATTTACTTATTATTTAATTATTTATGGTCTTTATTAATAGTTTTATGTTGCTATATTTCTACACTATTCTTGGTTGGTGCGACTGTAACGAAACCCAATTTCCCTCGGGATCAATAAAGTATGTCTGTCTGCATCCTGGTTGCCTTCTCTTTCTAAACTTGATGTTATCCAAAATTCTGCTACTTGTACCTTAACTAGTGCAGTTGCTCTTTATCCTTCATCGCTGAATTTCCTGACCGATGCTGACCGAAAAAAAGCCATTCTTTTTCTCAAATCCGTCCATGGCTGGCACACCCTGTCTCTTTCAGACTTGATCTGTTTTTCTGTAGTTGCTCTTGCCTCTTGGTCATTCCTGAATATGATTCTTTCACCACTAGCTGTTAATCTCTCTGCTTCCTTATTTCTTTTTCTAAATTTAAGGCAATCTTTGAAACCTAACTGAGCAATATTTTGATATCTATCCAAATAAACCTTATGTGGCCTTGTGAACTTTAGGATGTTCTGTGTTCAGCTTAGGACAACGGAGCAGAGTTAAGGCCATTGAGTCCATTCCACCACAGCTGATTTTATTATTCCTCTCAACCCCATTCTCCTGCCTTCTCCCTGTAACCCTTGACACCCTTACTAATCGAGAATCTGTCAACCTCCACTTTAAATATACCTAATGATTTGGCCTCAGCAGCTGTCTGCACAGTGAATTTCACTGATTCACCACCCTCTGGCAAAAGAAACTATTTGTATAAACAAGTTCCATTTAGTTATTTGTTTTTGCATGGATGAATTAAGATGGGCAGCATGGTCTTCTGGTTCTGTAAGTAAATATCTTGCGGCTCTGTGACCTGCACAAGGATAATACGCTCTCCTAATTAACCTAAACAACTTAAGGACAGTGGTATGCTTTAGTTTAATAAGTACAAATATCAGGGCGCTTTTAAAGTAAACTGCTTGGTACTTCATGTTATGGAAGGAACAGTTGTTACTGTATCTGCTGATCCTCATAAAATTCATCACAACTGAGTATCTGAATTTATCTTGACTGCAAAATATCCCAGTGCAATTGGACACTCTTTAGGTTGAAGCCTTTCATCCAGCATTAGTTACAGTACGTACAGACACTCTTTTCCAAGTCCTTTTTTATTTGTTTTGTGTACAAAGTTCTTGTGTGATCTAATTTATTGTTTGATGTTATTCTCAACCCTTCTCTGATCTTCTTTTAACAGTGCAGTATGGAGTGTTCTACTTCACTGCCCACACCATTTCAGTGCCCTCTCTGCTTGGCCCACTTTTAGCTGGACTGAACAGTGCTTCGATTCTTAAAGCTTTGTTTCCTCATTTATCATAGACTAAATGAGGTGGATTGCCTTCATGTCTGTATGTTATAAAGAGAGTTAAGGATGGATTATCTTTGTTTCTTCATTACTGATGTCTGCATTTTGGCTTGCCCTCCATGCCATTGTAGGACAGGCAACTGAAGATTAAAGATTTGGTTCTGTCTACACATGAGCGGGCTGTTCGAAATTGCCCTTGGATAGTTGGATTGTGGAACAGATATCTTCTGGCACAGGAAAGACACCAAGCTGAACACAAGATCATAACAGGTAACTTGGATACTTAGCATTCGCACATTAAAATAAATAAATAAATCAATCAATCAATCCATGATGTACAGGTGTTGCTGGTAACCATTAAATGCTCATCTCCATTTGCCTTTGAGAAGTTGGTGGGATGCCTCTTTTTTTTTAAGCTGCTTCTCCCTGTGTGGTGAAGGTGTTCTTGCATTCTTACTGTATATGTACTTGGATCCATGATCTTTGAAGGAAGTGATATATATACAAGCCACTCTGCTGCATGTGGGGCTGGTTCAGTGGTGTGGTGGGACCTTTCACACTGTAGTCCTTGTCCTTGCACTCGATAGTGGATGTTAAAGATTTGGCGGATGCTGATGAAGAAGCTTTTACAAGTTTGCTGCATTCATTTGACAGCCCAGATGCATTGATAATGTGAATGGAGCTGTGTAGACTTTTGTCTGAGGTGATTTGGACTATTGTTGGAATTGTATTTATCCTGACAAATGGACTGTGCTCATCTGAATCCTAAATTAGAAGGTTTTGAGGATTTGGAGTAATACTGGCATTCTTTCAGCCACCAGTACTTCAGGCATCTATCAACTTAGGGTTAGTTTTGTCAGCCATTGAAAGAAGTAGTTTTAAGAATAGTTATATTTTGACTTATGGACTCCTTGCTTAATTACCTGTCTTTGAATCAAATTATACATGCAAGATATAAATTTTTTGATATTTCCTTTTTGAATTAAAATTTCTATTTCATTAGATTTCGGCAATAACATTGTTTGACCTAATTTTTCTCTTAAATAAGCCCTTAATTGAAAGTAACAAAATAAAGTGTTGTTTGATATTTTATATTTATTCTTTAATTGATCAAATGACATTAATATACCTCCTTCAAAACAATTCCCTATATATCTAATCCCATTTTGAATCCAATTATATAAAAGTTGATTGTCCATTGTGAAAGGAATAAGTCTATTTTGAATTAAAGATCTCTTTGCTAATAAAGATTTTTTTATCTCATTATCAACATTCATCTTATTCCATAAATCAATCAAATGTATCAGAAAGAATTTATAAAAATTGCACTGGCAGTAGCCAAAAAAGCTATTGCAGTTACTTGGAAATCGGATACACATTTAAGTATAGATTCTTGGAAGAAAGAAATCTATGGTTGTATTCCATTAGAAAAAATTACTTATAATTTAAGAGATAAATATGAAACATTTTTGAAAATTTGGAGCCCTTATTTACAAAAGACAGGATTAAATATATAGATGCTCTGAAGATGAAACAATTGGTCATTAGGGGAAAGAAATAAATATACATATTAAGGTTATTATGAATTCCATGGAGCATGTGGAGATCTTCCAACAACCAGGCATTCTTTCTTTCTTTCTTTCTTTCTTTCTTTCTTTCTTTCTTTTTTTTTCTATAGGGTAGTTAGGGAGGGGTTAAGGGGAGGGGGTATGGGTTATATACATTGTTTTTTCATACTTTGTAATCATTTAAAAATGCAATAAAAAAAGTTTAAAAAAAAAGAATAGTTATATTTTGGTTAGAATTATATAAAGAGTAAAATATTCTTGATACTCTAAGTAAAAGAAAAATGCTGTAAATACTAAAAAGTTAAATAAAATTTTATGGAGAAAGAAACTGTACTTGTGTTACTTAGAATTAGTAAACAAGTGTTATTGACTTTATTCAGAAGCTGGGTGGGTGGAAAGAAAATGGAAAGGAAGAGAGATTAAATGATAAAGGAGAAGATGATGTAAGACAAATGGGAATGGTAGGGAGATAAGTAAAGAACTATAAGAAAAGACCACAGAGGTGGTGCTGTTTTAAAAATGGGATGGTGGTAATGATCTGTAATTAATTAATTCAACAACGAGTTTGCCTCACACGATTTTGTGCTGTCCTTTAAATTACTAAATAAATTGTTATTTCATCAGTAGTGGGCATGTAGGGTCCTGCTCAGCCAGAATGGAATAGATAAAAGGGAATCCTTAGTTGAGAAAAAAGAAAGACTTGACGTCTACCACTCCAGTGGTTCTGACATTATTAGAGACTGACAAACTGGGAGAATTAAACAGGCACCTTACTGGATTGGCAGTTGTGAGGAAGTGCAGCTTATGTAACAACGGATCTTGCTGGGATGATTATTTCATACAGTTTCTGCAGAAGCTGAGACTGGTGCTTGGAAAATTGGAGGTTTGTTATGCATTTTAAAATGTATTACAGTAATCATGAAATGCTATAATGTAGAGCATCATTTCAGTGCAACTGACTACTTTTTTTTTTCAAAATTATAATTGGTAGATACTTTTGAAAAGGCATTGAATGCCGGGTTCATCCAAGCGACAGACTACGTGGAGCTCTGGCAGGCATTTCTCGACTATCTGAGGCGCAGGGTGAATTTTAGCCAAGGTATACCATAAAAGTGTGAGTTGGTGCTTTTGGCCTTGACGAAGATGGCAAAGTGTAAATTATGTTCGCAAAGTGAACTGCTGCAGAAAGTATTTTATTTCTGGAGCACAAAAATGCAGGAAGCACTTTTCTTGTGCTTCCACAGCTTCTTTTGTCCCTGTAAGATTTGTTAACTTATTTCCCTGTCAGTTGTACCTGTTTTGAGTCAAGTTCCCTGTATAAGAGGAATTGTTTGGGAATGGCAGATTTTGTTGTTCAATGAAATAGATCATGGTAAGAGAACTCTGGGACTTGAAAGGTTGAGATATGTTGTCAAGATGGTAGAGAGAGTCAAACTAATTCAAAATTTGGGTATAAGATTTGGCTATCTGTAGGAATATCTGGGAGAAAACAATAATGTCATGGAATCAATAGAGTGATGCAAGTAAAGTGTTTGGTGATATTTTGAAGTTAAAAGTAGGCAGTGTTGTTTATCAATAAAATGAGAGGTTTAAAATTTGGCTGTGACTTTATGTCATTCAATGTCAATAAGACCAAGGAACTAATTGTAGACTTCAGCAGAGAGAAACCAGAGGTCCATGAGCCAGTAATCATCGAAGGATCAGAAGTGGAGAGGGTCAGTAACTTTAAATTCCTGGGTGTCACTATCTCAGAGAACCTGTCTTAGACCCATCATATAAATATTATTGCGATGAAAGCAAGATGGTGCCTATACTTTGGAGTCTGCAGAAATTTGGCATGTAAATGAAAACCTTTGCAAACTTCTATAGATGTGAGGTGGAAGGTGTGCTGATTGCACATTACGGCCTGGTATGGGAATACCATTGCCTTTGAGTGGAAAATCCCTACAAAGGTAGTGGATTCGGCCCTTCAAACAATTAAGCACATTGGCATGAAACTTTGATGTAGAAAAGCAGCATCCATCATTAAAGATCCTCATCACCCAGACCACGCTCTTTTTCATTGCTGCCATCGGGTAGAGGGTACTGGTGCCTCAGGACTCACAGTACCAGGTTCAAGAACAGTTACTACCCCTCAACTGTCATGTTCTTGGACATAAGGGGACAGCTACACTCGTTTAAGGACCCTGTCATATTGTTATTTCATGCTCATTATTTATTGTGATTTATTTATATCTGCATTTGCACAGTTTGTTTTATAGTTAAGTCCTGATGTCTACTGTTTAGTTACTGTCCTATAGCTTTGCTAAGTTTGCCTGCAGAAAAAGAATCTCAGGGTTGTAAGTGGTGACATGTATATACTTTGATAATAAATTTTACTTTGAACTTTGACTTAAAAAGACTGAGGTTATAGACAATGTGGGTCAATGTGAGAAAGCATCTATGAAGTTTGTGCTAAAGGAACGGAGATATATATAAGGACAAAAAGAAAGTCTTTAGTTTACCTACTATTGAGGGACAGTTTAGACTTAGTCGTGATTTAATATGAGACAATGAACTGGACAGTATCCAGGCAGTTATGGGTTGAGTAGACAGGTGTTGCTAAAAAGCAGGGTGCCATCAGCATTCTGTGGAAACTGACACTCTGATTGGGTGACGTAACTCAAGCAGCAGATGAGGAAGAATGGAGAAAGAATCCTGGAGGGCTGCAGTTGTTGGTGCAGAAGAGGGAGTTGCTTGCAAGCATTTTTTCAGATTTATTCTTCAAGGTTCAAAATACAAAAGTACAAAGTAAATTTATTATCAATGTACATATGTAACCATATACAACATTGAGATTAGTTTTCTTGCGAGCATAATCCATAATCGGATATTAGATTCACTGTGAGGCTGTGCCAACTTGGGCATTCAACCAGTGTGCAAATGACAACAAACTCTGCAAATACAAAAAGATATTAATAATAAATAAGTAAGCAATAAATATTTGAGAGCATGAGATGAATAGTCCTTGAAAGTGAGTCCATAGGTTATGGCACCATTTTAGTGATAGGCAAGTAAAGTTGAGTGAAGTTATCCCCTTTGGTTCAAGAGCCTGATGGTTGATGGATAATAACTGTTCCTGAACCCGGTGGTGTGAGTCCTCAGGCTCCTGTACCACTTTCCTGAAGGTAGCAGTGAGAAGCAAGCGTAATCTGAGTGATGGGGGTCCCTGATGATGGATGCTGGTTTTCTGCACCAATACTCCACGTAGATGTGCTCAGTGGTGGGGAGGGCTTTACCCGTGATGGACTGGGCGGTATCCAGTACTTTTTGTAGGATTTTCCATTCAAGGGCATTGGTATTTCCATACCAGGCTGTGATACAGCCAGTCAATACACATCTATAGAAGTTTGTCAAAATTTTAGATGTCATGTCTAATCTATGCAGACTCCTAAGGAAGCAGAGGCGACATCGTGCTTTCTTTGTAACTGCTCTTGAAGTGCTGGGTCCAGGACAGGTCCTCTAAAATCCAAACACTGAGGAACTTAAAGATGCTGACCCTCTCTACCTCTGATCCTCCTCGGTTCCTACACCTCCAGTTTCCCTCACCTGAGCTCAGTAAATAGCTCCTTGGTCTTGTTGACATTCAGTTAAAAAGTTGTGTGGTACCACTCAGCTAGATTTTCAGTCTTTTTCCTATGTGCTGATTTATTACCACCTTTTCAAAATTCTGATTCTTGCTATTAAAAATTGAAGAAAATAAGTGAAAGTCCATGGAGCTAAAATACAGAGAAGTACAATATTGTTAATAAATTCAAATCAAAGTCACAAACCTGTAGCTGGAGACGTGATTGAAGGATTTGATTGTTTTGGGTTGGGTGTAGAAATGCATGGCACAGAGTATTTGACGATATTTTATGAAGGAAAGATGTGCAGTAAATAAAGAGTGAGAGTAAAAAGGAACAAGAGCTATTTATAAGAGTGATAAAAGCAACTTGCAGCGTGATCCAGATGGTACATTCCAAACAACTGAGTGTGGACTCATTTATATGATGTTCCTTTGGACTCAGATTGGAGCAGTGTTAGAGCTCTTCTGCCAAAGTGCTACAGCTATTGTTTACCAACTGTATGCATGAGAGAGAGAGAATCACATTGTACAAAATAAAAGATAAAGTGCTGTATTTGTCTTCTGACTGCTTCTGAATAACTGCATGCTATGCTTAGAGTGAATCAGTTCTCACAGCAGCATTTGAAGGGTTTGAGTGATTGAGGACTGGAATTTGAACAATTAAGCTTTTCTTTGTCAGTGAAGGCAAAGCTAACACAGCAGGACATTTGGAAGTAGTGATTACTTCTGCCAGAGAAAACCAAGCTTGTACTTTGCTGATAAAATCTCTTCACCCCTCTGGTCCTGGTGGAGGCTTATTGCCTGCTAATTTTTTGTCATTTTATTTGAATAGATTCCAGTAAAGAATTGGAGGAGCTCAGATCAGCGTATAGTCGTGGCGTGGATTACTTGAAACAGGATATAGAACAAAGTATGTTTGCCCTTTATTATTTCAAAAACAAATTACTGGCTGTTTCACTGCAGCCAGATGTTATGGTGATTCATTCATCTGACCATTAAGTGATGAGAACGTTTGATTCCTGTCATTTTCACATTAATCTTGTATTTTTAGTTTGATTTTATTTGTTGTAGATGTTGAGTTAATGGATCTATAGCTGTCTGTCAAAATTACCTTTCTAACTAGAGCCATCCCATTACCGGCCCTTCAGAGTCCACTGAATAAGTAATTGAGCACTAGTTAAGTTACATTAGAGCTCAAATTAGATAAGCTTGAAATTACTATGAATGTAAATAAAACAATGATTTCCAGTAGTATGATTTCCTCTCATACCGAAGCTTCTGTATTACATAATGATAGCCAATTTTCTCGGCCCTGGTATCAAGGCCCTGGTATCCCGAGAGGCTTTGTGTTCCCCCTATCAGGCACCTCTTTTTATACTGGTTTTGTATCGTGTAGTATTTCAATGAAACAACAGAAAGTTAGAAAGTTACTGTTTGGCGATTATTAGATCTATTTTAACTAACCTCATGATTTCACTAACCTATACCTGTTCTTACCATTTACTGCAACAACTTTTTAAAAGCCTATTGTTGTCGCGGATTGCCCGACACTAGAAGTTCTTATGATTCTTTGTCACACAACATTTCATCGAATGGAAATGATGATAGCTTGACGTCAGCTTGAGGATCAATTCTGAACCACATTTAATAGCTTAGATTCTTTAGCAGATAAACTTCAATTATAGAAAAGATTTGTGCTCATTTGATTTCTGACTAATAGCAGAAATAGATTTTTATAGGTCATTAACTCTTCGTAGAGTATTCATTACAGGTGCACTTCCCGCAAATTCAGTGATTGATATTCTGCTTCACTTTTGGTAAATGTATTAATTATGTATGTCACATTTCAGCAGAATTAATTGTGGACACCCTCATCTTATCAGTTAACCAAATTGATTATTATCCATTTTGTATATTTCGGGAGATATTTGATGAGTTGCACCTTATACTTGGTCTAATAGTCCCAGTTAAGATGAGGTTGGTTGAGTTACTATTTTCATCCAGTATTTTTCCTTAGTTTGAGAAGTAATTTAATGTTTTCATTAGAGGAATTGTTTTCAGTCCTTTACATGGTATTTTCAATTGTAACATCAAAGCAGAAGTAATTTCCGGACTTCTTGCAGGATTCAGTGAGAGTGGAGACCCCTCATGTACAATACTACAGAATTGGGCAAGAATTGAGGTAAGGCGACAAGTGGAACTGAGGTGGGATGATTTAAGAAAGTATTCCAGATAATAAAAAAAAAATTAAGAAGCCAATGAAAGAACCTGACAATACAGAAATTGAATAAAATACAGATCAAAGTATTTCATACCAGATCTTAAAGTAGTAATCTGGAATCATCATTTAAGCATCACAAGGAAAAGATAAATAAAAAGCATTCTAGGAGTTTGTCTGTAGCAGACATTGCTGCTTATATCACCGACAGACAGACAGACATACTTTATTGATCCTGAGGGAAATTGGGAGACTTTCCATTCTTTCAAATGTTTCCAGAGAACAAAATAATGACAAACCAGAATTAATTTACAAATCATTCAGTTGACTTTGAGGAATATGTTTCTATTTAACTTCAATTACAAAGAATAAATGAAAAGTATGACCTTTATTTTTGTCCATATGTGCCCTTTAAGAGGGTGTCACAGTGATACATTGTGGTATACCAACTTTCTTTGGAATTCTTCATAAAGTCAGCTAAGTGATTTCTAAATTAATTCTGGTTTGTCATTATTTTGTTCTCTGGAAACATTTGAAAGAATGAAATGATGATTCCAGATTACTATTTTAAGATGTGGAATGAAATGCTTTGATCTGTATTTTATTCAATTTCTGTGTTATTCCATAAGACCATAAGATACTGGAGCAGAATTAGGCCATTTGGCCCATCAAGTCTGTACTACCATTTCATCATGGTTGATCCATTTTTCCTTTCAGCCTCAATCTCCTGCCTTCTCCCCGTATCCTTTCATACCATGCCCAATCAAGAATCTAACAGTCTCTGCCTTAAATATACATAAAGACTTGGCTTGCACAGCTGCTTATGGTAAAGAATTCCATAGATTCACTACTCTGGCTAAGAAATTCCTCCTCATCTCCATTCTAAACGGATGCCCCTCTATCCTGATACTGTGTCCTCTGGTCTTAGACTCTCTATCTCTCTATCTCTACCCCCCCCCCCCCCCCCCATAGGAAACATCCTCTCTATCAAGTCTTTTCACCATTCGATAGGTTTCAATTAGGTCACCCTGTATTGTTCTGAATTCTAGTGAATAAATCCTGGAATCGTTTTCGTGAACAACTTCGAACCCTCTCCAGTTTCAGCACATCCTTTTTAAGATAAGATGTTCAAAACTGCTCACAATATTCCAAGTGAGGCCTCACCAGTATTGTACTCTATAAAGTTTCAACATTACAACCTTGCTTTTGTATTCAGTCCTCATGAAATGAATACGAGCATTGTGTTTGCCTTCCTTAGCACAGACCCAACCTACAAATGAACTTTTAGAGAATCCTGCACAAGGACTCCCAAGTCCCTTTGCGCCTCATTTTAAAAAAAAAAAAATCTCTCCACTTAGAACGTAGTCAAACTTTTCATTTCTTCTATCAATGTGCATGACCATCCACCTCT